>NC_133023.1:98904877-99529877 GCF_048564905.1 Vicugna pacos
CTTTGTTTCTGGTTACCGTCAGGTCACTACAGAGAAGTACAGGTGATGACAATGATGCCTTTGTCCTTTGATATTAATTCGTTCAACAAATATTGACCGAATACCTACTATGTGCCGTGTGTGTGTGTGTGTGTGTGTGTGTGTGTGTGTTTTGTTTTTTGTTTGTTTGTTTCTTTGTTTTTGTTGCTGGGGATACAATGATGAATATGGTAAAGTCTTTGCTCTCCAGGAGACTCCAGTCTTTATCTTTCTCTTGAGCTCCACTTCCACCATCCTAAGTGCAAGATGAGTACCTATGCCCAAATGTTCCGTAGTAAACTCAAACTCAAAACATTGAAAACTGAGTTCATCTCCCCCTACCAAATCACATCCTCTTGGATTTTAATGTAAATCCAATGATGGGAATGTCTTGTTTTTAGCTGTACATAACCAGTGCCTACTACAGAACCCCGCCCAAAGGTTTTCAATAAATGTTTCTTCCAAGGTCACACCTTATATCAGAGTCAAGCCCTGTAGCTTCTAATTCCCATAATCCTCTCTCATATCTATTGTGGCAGCCTTCACGATCTTGTATCAAATTGTTTATGTATTTTTCTGTTTTACCTTTAGAGTTTAAGCTCTTTGGGAATAGAGGTGGCCTGCATCGTTTGTCTTTACCATAGATCCCAGTACTTGCAAACCCATAGTAAATGCTTATTGGATTAAATAGTGTTCAAAATACAGTAGTTTATTGTGCCTCAATAATTTTCAAGTAATTCTAGTGGCCTTATTTCTGGTGATTCAGTAGAGGCATGCTAGAGTAGTAACAATGACCATAGTGTCAAGTGCCTGGCAGAGTGCTAAGTGCTTTCCTCAATTACCTTATAAAATCCTACCCAAACCTGTTACTCTACCCATTTCACAGATGAGAAAACTGAGATATAGATAGGTTAAGTGACTTAAGTTCACACTGGTAGGAGTCAAACCACCACTAGTTTACTGACTACGCTGCCCCCATGATATTTATTCTTACATCATTCTTCACTGAAGAAATACATTTGTTCCTCCATAGATTGTCTAAACATAAAAGGAGTCCACTTAGGTTCCAGGACACTCTTACTGGCCATTCAGAGCCCAGAAGTTTTACCAGATACTGTGTTAGTTGCCATTTTGACAGGCAGTTTCTATAGTCTGGCAGGTGGACCAGAAATTCTCCTGATATTATTTCGAAGTTGACTTTAAATGTAAGCCACTCGAGAGGAGCCATCCTCTTGGTGTGAAGTCAGAGAGTGGGCCACTGACAACCTCAGGGTGTGGAGGAGACAGTACCTGATCAACTGTCATGCCTTCTGTGGGTGGAATCTGGGCAAAAGGGTTATTAATAAATGAAGAAAAGAAAAGGAAAGGTATGCTATGCTTCTCTGATTGACTTGGACCTGGACATTTGAGGGACCGAGAGATCATTTTGGTGTAAAATAAAAATAAACATGTGAGCAGCACTCAGCCAAGCAAGGCTTTTCGCCATCTCACCTATGATGGCCTTTTGTTCAGCTCCGTGTGCTGAGAGGAATGTCTTTTACTTAACAGACTGAAAGGTGTCAGAGCATAGATGCTTCTAGCTATGGCCAGGCTTCTTTAAAATGCCCTCATTTAAGGTCAGTAAAGCAAAACTTTTCTCTATTTTACTGTGAAAATGTATTTCATTTGGAAATCTCAAAATTCTTGCTGGAAACCTGGGTATCTCAAGCCTAAACAGCAGAAGGACCTGGCATTTTAAATAATTACTTGGATACAGAATGTACTTGCTTGGTGCACAATGCCAGGCCAGCACCGAAAGGCTAGTGGCGTATACATAGTGACGACGGAAGATAAATGGCTCTGAGTTTATTGTCTCGAAACTGTGGTAGGCTTTACTTTGATTAATGGTTTTATTCTGTATTCTCTCCCCCCACCACTCTCCGTGCCCTGACCATCAGACTACCACCCTCCAGTGCCCTGCTCCCCGGGCTTCACCTCACTGGACAATTCTTCATTCCGTGGTCATTTTCCTGTCTCTTTGCTTTTGTCTCCTCGGGGTAGCATACCTTGCTCTTCCTGATAAACGCTTACCCATTCATCAAGGCTTCATTCCAATGTTACATCTTTGGGGAAGTCTCCATTGGACAACCCCCAACTGCAAAATCAGTGAACCCTCCTCTCTGCTTCGTGGCATGTACCTCGATTGCAGTGTATATTTTATGGTTGTGACTCCTCAAATATTTCCTACAAGGAGAAGGGCTAGTTTGCGCGTGTAAGCATGTATATCCATACTAAATAATTTCCTTATATTTATACTGAATCTTTTTTCAGCAATGATTTAAGACAACTAAAAGGCTACATGACAACAATGAAACCGAATAAATAGATGAGAGCAAAGTAAAAATATATGAATCAGGATACAAAACAGAGTTGTGAATGAGGCAGAGAAGGACTGGGGTTATATTTTATCCATCTTTGTGTTTCAATAACCCAGCAAACTGACTAGCATTTAGGAGACAACTAGCATAATTCAAATGTATTTTTTTACTTAATTATTTATTGATTATCATTGCCCTTGAGTGCTGTAAGCAATAATTTACCAAAGCATTAAGCCTCCTCTGATTTATGAACGGATCATTCAGCCACCAGTACCACCACATGACCTGTCAAGCACTGGAATTGATCACATTCATTTCTCCCAGTGGTTCTCCCCATTTATGGATGTGGAACGAAAAGCCTGGGCAGATTAAGTCATTTGATCAAGATCACACAGCTTCAACATTGGTGAAATCACCTCTCAGGAACTGAGCTGCAAAATGAAAAAAATGAAAGGGAGCTCAGCATTCATTTAGACCAGTCTTTCATGTTGTATGATTCTAAAGTTATTTTGAATGCAATATATTAAGAGTCATTTCTCATTTTCACACATTCTAATTCTCTGATGTTACTCTGTTTTCAGGTTGTCCATAGTTGGTCCAATTTCTATAGAATATTTATGCATTATTAAATGATTTGATTTAATATTGATTTAACATTTCCCAGATGTGTGAGAGGCTCTGTGTCTTGGGTGTTGGTAACTTGCAGATCGTTAAATTTGTCTCTTCTGATAAGGGCTTGCCTTTGAGGTTGTAGTAAGAAGTGGGACACATAGTGGAGCGCACAGTGTGGCACGTCTACACTGTGTGGGCGTGTTATGGCAGGCGAGAATTCTACCACTGAACCACCAATGCTTACTGTGTGGGCCTGTTATGGGAGCAGGCATGCTACATCCCGCATCATTCACTTCAGAGCATCATCATTTCATCTACATCTGGAATTCTCGTGGCATCTTTCCATTATCCAAGGGATTTTGATCCACATAAGAAATGAGACAGTGGCTGGAGAAAAGGGCAAGGAGAAGACTAAGAGCAAACAGATGGAGGAAGTAGGAGGGAAAGGGGAAGCAGAGGCTTTTGTTTGGATATCATTTTCAAATCAGTTATCAAAAACAAAAATAGAAAGTTGGATAAAGACCAGCCTCCATGTGCCCCAAAATGCATCATGAAAATAAATTTCCATGAAGTAATGACCAGTTTTCTTATTTATAGTTTTTTTTTTTCTTAGAAACTAATCAGGACTCTCTAGGAATGTCATCTAGGGATATTCTGGACCAATCCACGTGCTCATCAGAGCAATTTCTTCAGAGGGATTTTCTTTTCACCAAAGAATTGTTCCTTGAGCTTTTGAGAAAGTTTTATTTGCAAAGCTTCTATGGAGGGAGGTGATTTGTAACCGGCCTCAGCATGAATCTTACAAGGAGATAGCTTCTTTAGTCTCCAGTTATAATTCTGGGCTAGTTTATTGTTTGATCAATGGACTCTGAAACATAATACTTTATGTAGGACAACTTGGATTAAAAAGATGGAGCAAAACCATTGTGCTAAGTGAAATTAGCCAGTCCCAGAGGATAAGCATTGCATGACTCCATGTATATGAGCTATCTGAAAATAGTCAAGCTCATAGAAAGCAATGTTGGTTGCTAGGGGCTGGGGAAGGAGGAGAATGGGGAGTTGCTGTTCAACAAGTATGAAGTTTCAGTTACACAAAATGAATATATTCTAGAGATCTGCTGTACAACATTGTTCCTCTGTACTTAGCAATGCTGTGTTGTGACTAAGTTTGTTAAGACAGGAGGCCTCATGTTAAGTGTTCTTACTAAAATGAAAAAAATCCTTTCGTGAATTAACAGATGTAAACGTCTCTGAATTGATCTAGTTGAATGTTCTGAAGTGCATGTCAAGTGTTAAAAAACTCTTGGCTCTTTAGTATTTCTAAACAGGCTGCCTCTCCACAGAGTTGGGTGCTCTGGTTCAGAGTTGATTTGAAAAGTGGTTTAATATTAAGTAACTAGAGATTGTGTAATTAAAACAGAAGGATGCTTCACCTCATTATCCTAGTTAATTGATAGTCAATTTTATTCAAAGTAGGTAAATGAATTTTGAATGATAACCCTTAAAACAAAATATAAGATGAAGTGCTCTGTATTTTCTACACAGCTGGATTTTTCATGGTTATATTAAGAAAATAAAACTAATAACTCTTGAGGGGGAAACTTATGAAGACTCCATTTTACAGCTTTGATAAAGTATCAAGATAGTGAAAAATCAAGCAAGATTATTAAGAGAAAGATATATAAACTAAATAAAACCCAGCTTTCACTATATAACTGTCAGTGCATTGAACCTCTGTATACCTAATTATCTGATGACCTTAATTTAGGTAAAATTATCCCTGAAAACGGGAAAATACACACAATATTTTTAATGGTAAAGATCAAAAGATATATTTGTTTCCTTTTATAACACATTGTTTCTGAGACCGATTGGAAATTGTTCATCTGATTTACCAAAACCAGGGCCACTCAGTAATTTTTTTAACATTTTTTTATTGAGTTATAGTCATTTTAGAATACTTAGAGAATCATCCTTTATTGTTTTTGAAATTAAAATTTAAAAGAGATGATAGCGGCAATTGAACAGTTAAGGTGTACGTCTTAAAAAGCACATGGTTGTCCAAATCATCATGTCAGTGATAAAGTGCCTGTGTGGCCACTGAATGAACATGTAACAACAAGAGACTTTCAAAACTGCTCATTGTTTACCTATTGGATTTTAATTTCCCCACATGGCCCTTTAACGTTTATCAAGTAAATCCAAATGTGGGGTCATTTTAAGAATTAAATATGTGTTTGAAAGTCTCGGACAGTATCTTGGGAGTCATTAACTACTATCCTAGAAATATATTAGGAACTATTAAAAACCGTTTTCTCCTTCTATTTTAATTTGCTACAATATAGTCTAATGAGGTCAAGCCCATTTCTGCGGTGAAGACAGAAGGATTTTGCTGGGCTAGACTAACAGTTTTCTAAGGCTTCGTCAAGGTTTTCTTGGTGGAATCCCTAATTTGCAGTGTCAATGTGAGGGTTCCCATTCATTAAATCTGCTTCTAGATTTGTTTTACTGGGTGGGGACTGTGAGGCTCGATGCTCACCAGTGGTGGCTTTACGTGTTTTTCAGTTGATTTTTAGAGTTGAAGTATAGAGCCAATGATGCGGAAATCGAAATTCATGGGAGGTTTCTTTGAGGGACTGCTTTGATTCACTTTTTCTTTATCAGTCACTTCACATGTGCCAAGCACTGAGTTAGGAGTTCTGGCAGACAGAGAAACAGGAAAGAATTAGACATACGCTCTCCGCTCGGGGAGGGGGCATGTAGAGCTAGACCGTCCACGTACATTCTAAGGTCTGCCCAGCACTGGATCTAGCAGGTAGACCTAGACATGGTAGACACATTCAGCCTATTAAATAGACAGTAAGTATTGCCTGAATGCACGAACAAATGTATTTCATAATAAAGAAACATGCAAATACCCTGAGAGGTCACACAAGTGAGAGCTTCCTTTTAGCCCAGAGAGATAATGGCTTGAATTTTGAGGAAGACTTGTCTGCTTTAGTGTAATACTGAAACAACATTGTTAAGATTTTAATATGACTCTCGTCATTAAAAACAGCGATGTGAACTAGACTTTTAACCTTTAGACTCTTAACTTGACAATTCTCTTGAAATAAACTTGTTCTTTGTTGTAGACATAAATATTTAAGGATATGTCAGCAATTATGAACAATTTTAAGGAAACACAGTAAATATAATAAGAATACAAGATCATAAAAGATCTGCCTAGGTCAGCTCCATGGGGAGCTGAGAGAATGATGTTAAAGGTATGACTTTCATTCAAATACCAGTCTTAGATGCTAGAATGTCATCCCGAACATCCCAGTTTCAGTTAATAACCCATTGTAGTTACTTAATCATGGTATTAGCTAAAGCATTTTTTCAGTCTTCATCACTGCTTAAGTTAATGAAGTTTTATGAGATAGTCAATTTCCTCCTTCTCCTGCATTCCCCTCTTTAAGGTTAATTTATGTGAAACACTATTCAAAATGTATCAATATATAAAAGATATACCATGAATTATACTCTTCCTTAAGTAGCTGAGATGCCCTACATCATTTTTATAGAAGTGATCACATTCATTTATTCATTTTTTCCCATTCCAATTTATGATGTGCTTACTGGAGCTACATACTTGGGACACAAAGAGAAACAAAGGCAGTTACATATCTGCTCCAGTAGAACTCACAGTCAAATTACAAAAAGATGGACATATTGCTTTATCAAGATCAATGAAAGGAGGAAACATAGTACTGTGACAGAGGCTGATGGGGCAGGACAGCTAGTGGTGATTGGTGGACAGAGAAGTGCCCTTTGAAGAGGTGACATTTAAGCTGAGCTCAGAAGGATGAGAAAGAGCTAGCCATTCAAACAGCAGAAGAAAGAGGAATACTGGCAGAAGAAACAACATGTGTCAATTCCCCAAGGAGGCAAAGAGATTGGTATATCATAGAAACAGGGGGAAAAAAAGGCCAATGTGAAAAAACAATGAGGAAGTAGCATGAAATGAGACAGAAAAGAAGGGCAGAGATTAGATCTCGCAGGTCCTTACGGGCCAGCAGAAGAGGCGGGATGACACTGAAATCTCCTACACAGAAGTGTATCATGATATGATTTAATTATTAAAATGATTCTGGATATTGTAAGGAGAGTAGGTGAGAGGAAGGAAAGCATTGAAGGAGGGTAATTTGTTCTTAAGAGCCTGTTAAAGTGACCCAAGCAAAGAATGAGTGGTGGCCTAGCCTAGAAGAGTGACGACAGAAGTAGAAATGAATGTATTGAAGAGATATCTGCAGGTCTCTCTGAGAGGGTAATAGTATAATTACATGTTTACCTCCCTTTTTCCCCTTATAGCCAAGGGCCCATCCAAGGGAGGGACTGCATCTTGTTCATCTCTGTTTCTACTCCCAGCTGGGAATGTTTAATGAAAAATATATTTTTCATAACTTGGGCTTTCTGGGGCATGACAAGCATTCATCAAATCTTCAAATAAATGAATAAGTTTTCTCTCTGCTATCTGTAGTAGAATTTCACTTTCTTTGCCCTAAAATTAATTTTTGTTCACGCTTCAAGAGGGCCCCTCTGGTTTTGATATACTACAGTGTGGCGAACGCGACCACCTTCTCTTTCTCCACCCACCCCCCTTCAAGATCTTACGGACTTCAATAATATGCTTTCATTATTTTTATCTTTCAGGTTGAAGAAAGAGAATCTTTTGATTCTGTTCTCATATGGCAGTTCCTCCTTTTCACTGATCATTTCTGCTGCCTCCCTTTGGATTGTCTTTGGCTCTTTTATGTCTTGTCTGGGATGTGGTAACACAATGCTCCTGGTGTGAACACACCACAGTCCTGTATGTTGGCTGAATGCTGTTGGTCTGTTGTATTCCAATACATTTTCTAATAAAACTTACTGTTTTCTAGACAGTTTTTGGATCTAGGGAACAGGGCCCCAAGGCCCATAAGTCTTCTCACAGTAATAATTGAACTCTAAGTTCAATTATTCAATTGAAATAAAATAGTGTATTTTTTCCTTTGTTCTTAGGTATAATTTTCTTCCATTTCATACAGCCTCATGTAATTGTCCTGCATTTAGTCCCAGCCCATTTGGTATCTCACTATCTTTAGAAGAGCTTAGTGTCAATTGCATTCTTTCCTTCAAATCACTTATAAAAACTGTGGGACTAGGCTGACCCCTGGGAGATACCTCCATTTGTACTTTCTGTCCAGAACAATTTTCTGCTACTCTTAGTTTCTTGTCTGTAGGCAATTCTCTATTCATGATGAAAATAATCATCTCAACTTCAATGGTAATTCCAGTTGAAGATTATATAAATGTACTTTGAAAATAAATATAACATATCTGCTTGTTCTATTTTGTTCATGTTATTAGTTATCCATGAATAACTCAATCTGATTAGGTGAACATGATTCTCCTTATAGAAACCACATTTCCTTTTAATGAATATGTTATACCTTCTTGAGTAACTCAGTTATTCTATCATCTAGCTAGCTATCAGTCTGTCTAATCTTCCATTAACTTGCCTGATATTGATATGCAGGTGGAATTTGTCAGTCTTTAACTGTAAAAATGCCCACTAAAACTTTTCTTATACATAGCAAATGTCTTCCTTTCAGAATTTATAATGACTATGTACATTTGTGGCTAACAGCACCACAGTTTCACCCTTGGATTCTTTTAAAACTTTTGATACATTTAAACTCATTTCTCAGTTAAATTGGTAACATCCTATAATTTTATTATTTGCTTAAATCCTCTTGTGACACTGTATTTTCTGAACTGTGAAGTACCTTCTTTGACCGTTTAAAGATTAATGCATTCATTTTAATGAATATTTATTGGGTGGCTATGTGCCAAACACTGGGGACATACTACAGAATGAGACAGCAAAAATTCCTGCCTTCATGGAGCTTGTATTCTCTTAGGATTGAAAGACAATAAGCAAACAAATAAGTAAATCAAATATCAGGAGGATACAGATGCTATGAATAAAAATAAAGCACTTAAGGGGATAGAAGGTAAGGAGGGGTGCTATTTAATATAGAGAGATGAGGAAAATCTCTCTGAGAGTGTAACGTTGGAGCAGAACTTAGGAACGAACCATGTGGTTACCTGGTGAAAATGAATTCCAGGCAGATGGAAGAGTAGGTGCCCAGGCCCTAATATAGCCACATGCTTGGCTTGGTCAATGAACAGCAGGATCAATGAGCAGCTGTAGCAACAGAGTGAGTGACGAAAGAGCAGTAGAAAATGAAGACTAGGAATTTAGCCCAGGACCAGAGCATGCAAGGCCTTACAGACCATGTTGAGGACTTTGAATTTTATTTTTGGTAAGACAGAAAGTCGTTTGATGGTTTTTGAGCATGGGGAGCTCATGTCACTTATTTAAAAATAAAACTGTGGCTTTAGTGTATAAAATAGATTGATGTTGAGGGATAGTGGCAGTAGGAAAACAAATTGGGGGTCTATTGCAGTAGGTAATCAGGTAAGAAATGCTGAAGACTTGACCTTGAATGGTGGTAGTGAAAGTCACCGGATTTTTTTTTTACCAGATTCATAAATTTTATTTATCAGATATTGATGTATTTGCCAGAAATGCATTTGCTATTTGCATCAAATGTATTTCTTTCCTTTTCATTACAAAACTAAAAGTTGTTATGATAAAGATAAGACTGCTGGATTAAATTAGTTTAACATACGTTTGTCTTCATTAAAAAACCATTACCATAAACTCTATCTCTGTAACTTTTTTCTCTGTATACAATATATAGGCAATAATTTTGTTTAAAGATAGAAGCAAAATGCTTAAAAATCAAAGCATGTTTCCACTAGTTATTTTGCTTAACGAATTTTCTAACTGATCTGAGATTCCAGGAACTTCCATTTAATGCCAGATATTTTATTGCACAAATTCAGAGGCTGTGTATTTACTTCAGTGATCAGTGTTCTGTAAGGCTTGCTAACTAGGTCAACTTGGTATGCTTGGAAGAATAACCATGATGTTGAACATTAGAATTTTAAGAGCAACATGGTAGTTTAAAGGAATAAATTGCTTGATGCTGTTTCCATAGGTCCCATATAAACAAATAGAATGTTGGCAAGCTTTTGAAATCAAGGTCAATGTTTAATAAAAGGAGGAAGGAATTAAAAATGGATATATTACTTTTGGATTTATATTTTTTTCTTTTACCTCCATCCAGATTCTTGCTGTTAAAACAATCCAAAAAATATTTAAGGTCTCACCTGGGCCTGCTGCCACCCTGCTCTTATAAATGTATTACTTGAGTTGACTTGTTTCTGACAGACGCTCCCTTGGGAATTAATCAAGAATACTATACATACAGCAACTATTTGGCCTTACACACTTTTATCTTATGGCCCTTTTTTGTTGGCCTAGCCCCATTTTTTTTTTTCTGGAAAAACTCCTCCCCCACACATGGAGATCATGAGTGACTATTTTAATCCTGCCCCTCTGGCCACACTTGATTGGTCAAGGGTTAACCTAAGAGGGGTAAGTATAACGCATTACCACAAAAATTTTCCATTTATATCAGAAGAAACATATTCTATTTGGTGGCCGGAGCTGCAGTGATTTAATTTTTAAAAAAAGTTCATCCTAGATCTCTGTATATTTCACAAAGACTTCTGATTCTCCAGCAGAATGGCCAAGGACCAAACATAGAAGCACTTTGGTATAGATCAAGGCTGCTCAAATTTTCTTGTTGTGAAGAATATTCTGGGCAGATTGATTAACGTGTAGCTTTCTAGCCCCTTATTTGGAGATTCTGAGTCAGTCAGTTGTGGACCCAGCAATTTGTATTTTAATAAGTACCGCTAAGTGAGTTTATTTTCAGAAAAATTTGGGAAACTCTGAAGGACGTCGTGCTCACTCTGATGGCTCTTACCTTTCCCTGCAATTCAAGTAATTAGCACTTGATGGCAGTATGCCTTTTCTGAAAGCATTGTTAGGCTCTGAACTACTTTCTAAAGGAAATCTCAGCCAACCATGAGCTGCCAACTCAAAAGAGATGAGCCCTTGGTCATGACTTTATGTTTTACTTTTTAATTGCTCTATTTATTCATTCAGCAAATATAAGGTGCTTACAGGTTAATGGGGGAAGAGGGCAGAAATTAAGTGAATAATCACGTGATCCCTGATTGACAATATGAAGCAATAGTCAAGGGTACAATCATTGCCAGAGGCCTGATGGAGGGGCATAATTCAGGAAAGATTTCTCTGGGAACGTGATTTTTAATTAGATAGGGCGATTTGCTTCTGACTCTAGTACATTGAATTACTGGTATGGATCTGTTCCAGATATTCTGACCCTGGGCTCAGCTGTGAATGGATCAATAACTCCAGGTTTATCAGGCCCTTTCTACTGCTCTGTGAAAGATGTCATGTTTTTTGACCTATAGCTTCTCACAGACCTTAGCTTTCTTCCTTCTATGTTAGGTAGAATAGACTGACATACAGATTCCAGACATATATGTATATATATATGTAATATTTGGTTAAATAGAACACCATCCCCCACCCACCCCATTGCATTGATCCCTTCACGGGCGTCCTGGGTTCTCTCGCTGACTTTTCTCATCTCTTTGTCTGACAGAGTATCTCAGTGCCTGCTCCACACTTCAGCTCTTCCCCTTACCCCGTCTTGGCATCCAAGGACAGAATATTCACAGAGTGATTCTCCAGTACACATGTAACCACTCCCTTGCTGAAGTTAAGGACATCCCAAGCATTGATAAAATAACCCAAACAACTAATTTTAGCACTTCTGTAAATATGATAACTTGAAGATGGAGGAGGAGGAGAGGGAGAAAGTGAAGGGGAAGAAGGAAAAGAAAAAAGACTGCTAACTACCCTGAGAAGAAATTAATAGATCAAAAACCTAAGGGTCAGGTGTTTTCATTAGTGTGTTAGCACACTACAATTTTTAAAGGGTTTTAACATACACATTCATTTGTGCCTGACAGTAATCCAATATAGGAGAGGTGTTATCATCATTGTACTGATAATGAAACCAAGACCCAGAGATAGAAATGTGTAGCCCGAGGTCACAACTCCGCCTAGTTCAATCTGCTTCGATTTCTGACTATAATGACAAGGTAGCTTACTCAATTCTGTAGCTTACCTTATCCTGCCTTGTCTCTTCCGGTCCCTGGGAGCCTGCTTATTTGCAGTTCAACAAGGCTCCAGCAAATTTGATTTGCTTTTCGATTTGCTTTTTCCAGCTGTTCCTGCTGTTTGAGGGCCAGGGCATCAGAGCTCAGCTTGAGTCCTGCCACTTCAGCCATGGAAACCTTTATCATTTTAATTGCTCTACTTGGCGCCCTAACTACATCAAAGAACTGCTTGTTCTCCTTGGAGAAGGTGTTGGAGCAAGAACCCCACGTGGTTCAGGTGGTTTAACTGAAGACAGCTTACACCCCCAAAGGGTGTGCAGTCTTAGTGGGAGGACGTTTCTGGCCAATTGGCATATGCCGTGTCACTGCTTCTGAACCATCCCCACCTCTGCCCTGCCATCTGTAGCTGTGGTTGCTGTAAGCATTCCTTTTCACAGAATTTTCTATAGAATTCATAAAACCGAAGGATTCTCCCAGCTTTTTGATCTACGTTGTCAGTAGGGCTTGAATATTTCTTTTATGACCATTTTTAAAAGAACAACCTAAGAACAGGATAACATGCTTTTCAAACATCAGAACAGGGTTTTCCTTACAATTCATAATCTACACCACCAAAGACAGGGAGCAGCGACGGTCTGAGCATCCACCTGTCATACTGAGGTAGAAATGAATAATCTGGCCTCACTACAAGCTATTTTTTGTCCTCGTGTCTAGTCTTTGCTTTGTATCCTTTAGTAGTTTTCTCTGGTTCTCAAGTTGGCATCAAAAAGAAACTGCAGTTGCCCAGGAACCCTTCACAAGTGTTTTCTCAAGTCCATTTCGGACCCATATCTAAGGTATTCATTTTCCTAAATTGAAGTATAGTCAGTTACAATGTGTCAGTTTCTGGTGTACAGCATAATGTTTCAGTCATACATAGACATACATATACTTGTTTTCATATTCTTTTTCATTTTAGGTTACTACCAGATATTGAATATAGTTCCATGTGCTATACAGAAGTTTGTTTTTTATCTATTTTTATATATAGTAGTTACTATTTGCAAATCTCAAACTCCCAATTTAGCCCTTATTCATTTTCATACTCAGTCATGTCTCTGTCCTTTGCCTTGGGGTTGTGAACGAAAAATACTGCAAGCCCTATCAGCAAACAAAGAACGCTGAAGCCATCAAGTCATCAGCCGCTGCCACCACCCCCCGAGTGAAGACAAGCCTGCAGCCCAGACTTTGCAGCCACTCACAGTGGTGCACTCTGAGGGGACTCAGAATAGGAAAGGACAGGACACTGGCCCTACATAGCTAGGTGCTTGTCAAAGGAATGAAGTCAGTGAGCCCAAATGTTTGCTCCCTCCCATACACAGAAAAGTACTGAATTCTTTAAGTTGAGATGCCTGGTTTTCTTTAGCTAACAAGTAATCTTTCAATGTTCCAACTACCTGGTCTTTGTTGTAAAGCTCCTATATATCCTAGCCTCTCCCCTACCCTTGGGAGCAGTCCCTCAGAGCCATCTGAGAGGCTGTCATCCCAGGCCTGAAGGGGTTCGAGTCCTCAGAAATGTCTGCCAAATAAAACATAACTGTCAACTTTTAGACTGTGCATTGATTTCAGTCGACAGGGTGATCTTACTATATTTGAAAATGTCTTTCCTTAAGTTCTGGCCTCTGTCCTGTAGTCCCCATTTTGCCACTTTATCCCACCTATCACATTCTGACCTCCCCCAACACATACACATTCATTATGACATTTTAAAAAAGTATTTAAACTTCTGATTCCATTGATTTTAAAAGCCCAGTAATTTGGGGAGTCAAAACATGTGGGTTAAAATTCTGGCTACACTGCTTCTGAGATGTGTGATCATGGACAAGTTGTCATTCCCTCTGGATCTTTGTCTCTTCATCTGTAAAATGGAATAATTTAAAGTACCCCCCTACCCCATTTGCCATGAGAATGAAAAATAAAAAGTCACGCAAAATGTTTAGAATAGCGTCTAGCAGGTAAGGAGAATCCATTATGCAAGCTGTATTATGACTCCAGTGTATGTTTCTATTAGATGGAGTTAGGCATATTGGCCTTACAGGGTTACCACAAAAATTAGATCATGGATGCGAAATACTTAGCAAGGGCCTGGCAGAAAATAGGCGTTCAAAACATAGTAGTCCCCTTCCCCACCAGCTCACTCTCCTCCCCCATTCCACCCTTCCTTGTCTCACTTGAAGACTACTTTTCCTTATGTATTTTTGCTTTTGTGAATTAACAACTATAATTTTAAAGCTAGCTTTAAAGAAGTGGTTTTGTATGAAATCCAAAAAAAAAAAAAATCAAAGAAAAGTAAAGAGGCAAATTGTCAAATCGCAGCTAGGCTCTCAGGCGAAAAAAAAAAAATTAGAGCCGTGACTCATTTTTTTAAAAGTTTCTTTTAATTCCTCAGTGAAGTGGACATGGTGATAGCCGTTACCTTCTGGCCATTAGACACCTGAGAGCTGCCAGAGAAGCTGAAAAACGAGCTACTCTGCTCAAAGTCGTTCTTCTTAATTGCATGAGGTCAAGTGTAAAGTGAAATCACTTTGCTTCTGTTCAATTGGTGCCACTTTTCATTTTGTTCTTTTTCATAGTCTCATAGATTTCCAGGCCTTTTAGATGCCACCATATGTACACCATCATCCTCAACTCCAGTACTAGTGTTTGAACCTTAGCTGCATTACCCCGGCCAACTGGTCACCTGGCCTCTGTTGATACCTTCCAGGGAAAGGAAGCCGAAAATATTCAGAAGGCTGCCTAGACCAGTTTGAGACAGACATATCTGTGGGAAAATTCTCCTTAGGTGAGCCGAAATCTGGTTCCGTGTATTCTCGGCTAGTATCCTAGCTTTGACTCTTGAGACTTTATAAAACTGGTGTCTCCTTTCTTGTGCAATGGCAGTCAGTCTATGATTGAAAGGAAGTTCTCACACTTCTTATGGGTTTTTTTTTCCTCACTCAGATAAAATTCTAAGTCAATATAAGAAAAATAAAAAATAAATAACAGAAAATTGAGATGTGCCTCCAGATAACGTAGACCCAGTGATATATAAATTTTTGCAAATGTGCCCTTAAAGAAGTTTTAGATTTGGGCACACATTGTATACCTCCAGATTCCACTCTGTATTTTATTGTTTGAGAAGCTAACAATTGATTTTTAGAGAAACGTGATCTCTAGACACAGACATGTATTCATTTAATCATCCATTTATTCATTTACTCCAAGTTGGAAATATTTGACATAATTTCATATGTCACAAGAAGTATATCTTTCAGGATGGAATTATATAATACTCTCATGTCAGTGCCCGTCACCTGTAAACTTCATTTATCCATGTTTGAAAAGTGGGGCTCTAGAAAAGCATTAAGAAAGATGAAACTAACAGTTTTATCATTGCAACCCCCCACCTTTGTCCTTTGAACCATCTCCCCTGCTCCACCCCTTTTCCTACTCCTGGGTCCTTCTGAGTGTATGACCTTCAGCATTTCCCATGTACAGTGAAGGATCCTAGCTCACAAGACAATTTGCTGCTTGTTGCTTGCTCCCTCATTCACGTCCAGCAGGTGTATGTCACCTGGCACGTGGCACGTATCTTGGCTGACAGATTGACAAAGGAACTATAGGCAAGTGGAAACACCCTCCTCAGACAGTGGGAAAGGTTGTTGTCCCTAACTGGCTGTGTTTGCTAGATGCGAAAATGCAATCTGCCAGGCAGAAGAGCTGGAACATTTCTTTGTGTAGAAAAGCAGGGCGCTGAAACTGTCTATATTTGGAGTAGCCATGGCTTTAGACTCCTCATGTTTAAAGGAAGCTCAGGATATTCATTCAATGAATATTTTTTATGCACCTACTATCAATGTCATCCAGTCAGAGACCACAGAAACAGACTTTAGCTGAACCACTTGGGTTTATTTTTCATTGCAGCGAGGAAGGGAGGACACCCACTATAAGGCATCTCAGTAAGATGTTAGATAGGATTTGGGCTTGTATTAGATGATTTGGACAATTTGGGGGATGTTTTCAAGAAGCAGGGTTTTGCTCTCGGTTGGATGCTGTCAGAAAGCAGGGTTGATTTTATGACTAGGTATCTCAATACTTCTTAAAGAGAAGGAGGGAAGTCTAAAGCAAGGGTAAAGTGGTAATTGGTAAAGAAGCAGCAATGACTATTGTCCACAACAGGACGAGTTTTTATCAGGTGGGCTCTGGAGGGGGTTCACAGAGGCCCCTGGGGTGAATTTTATGTTGTCAGGAAATGGAGATCGAGCAGCTTGGAAGGCGATGTCCTCTGATGGCTCTCTGGATTCTTCTCTCTTCTGTCACTCTGTCACCCTGAAGAAGGCGTGTTCTAGTCCAGTCATCACTGTGGACAAATCACTATAGTACTTAGATTAAGTTAACGTGAAAAGAGCATGCCATTCCTTTACACTTGAATTAAATCAAAGTGAACAGTGTGTTCTCCAGCCCTGCAGCTCCAACAGTTTACAGGCACTGTCCTTCAAAGTGATCCATCCAGATTCCACACAAGAACCCAACACTTGTTCCCACCACGTCTCGTTTTTTTTCAACTCCACCAACACAACAGACATTTCCATTCCCATTAGCCCTGAACAGCCTGTGAAGCCAAAGACACACTTTCAGTTTTTTCAAATAAAAACATTTCTTTCAGGAAACAGAAGAGAAGTCAAATCCTGAGGCGGAAACAAATACTAAAAGCAACGCAAGTGAAGATGCCCTCGCCTCAGGTGTATCTTCTTTGGATGACTTTTCCGGAACAGAGCCACAGTTTTGACATTATCCCAGCCAGGACAGGGGGATGCTGAGTTATTTTTGTGATTTGGACAAGCGTGTTCTGTCTGTGTTCAAACATGATTACAATGTGGTCTTGTTTTCGTCTTGGTCCATCGTGGTCCCAGAGTGGCCTTGTTTGATGTTGATGTTCTGTGAAATGGTGTTCAACAGAGCCCCAAGGCCTAGCAGTGACTGTCTGGCCAGCTCCTGGGTGTCAGGAACTGCTTTTCTCTTTCTCATGACTAGAGGTTTGTGATGCATCACTGAACAAACGTATCAGTTAACAAAGCAGATGACAGGGTATCTGCCCTCCTTGGGAGATGGGGACAGAAAAAAACCAATCTGAGTAAGTGAAGTATACAGTATACTGAAATGTCATCAGTGCTATGGAAAAGAAAAAAGCTAATGGAACCAGATAAAAGAAATAGGAAGTGGGGTAAGTACAGAGTGCAAAGTTGCAGTTTTAAATTAGGTGGTCAGGGTAGACCTCATTGAGAAGGTGACATTTGAAGAAAGACTTGGTATGGAGGTGAGGAGGGGAGCTGTGTGACAGCTGAGGGAATTCTGGTCCATTTACAGAGGAACCATCCTAGCGGTGAGCTTGGATTCCTGCAATACCCGGACTTACCCCGCAGGCCATTGAGCGCATGTCTGCCTTCCTGTCTAGTTCACTGATTTCCCATTCACCTCCCTCGGGCTTTTCTGCCCTAGACCCTGGAGAAAGGGATATAGTGCCTCATGGGGGTGTCCTCCATGAAAGGCAGTGACCCAGCTGATGACTCCTCTCATGAGACCATTATAGCTCCACCTTCACCCCAGCCAGGCTTCTGCATCCTTCTCATGAAAGCTGAGACTTGCCCAAGTTTTAGTTTTGTCTATTAGAATCACAGACAGACACAGGATTCTGAGCAGAACGGATCTGTCTCCTGTGGGATTTCTTCAACTGCTTTCATTTCTTCAGAGCATATTCATGGCTCTTTTACCTCTTTTTCCTCTAGCATTATCTCTGTGAGTTCTACTAGTCTGCATTTTATCTCCAATTTTCATGTTTAAAGATATAAATACAGACTATTTTATCTGTACTTTGATCAAGAGCACAGTTTTTAAGTGATATAACCAAGTGAATTCAGGCTTAAGATTTTGAGATTTCCTTTGCAGTGTTCTTGCCTCTAGACTCCACTGCATTCTATCCTGTGATGATCCTTAGAAAACTGCACAATAAATATTTGTAAAGTGAAAATAGTTGACACCAAGACACATGGTATAGCACCCTTCAGTGACAGATTAAATAAAACTAATTTAAATGTGTATACACCACTGAAATGTGAGTGATAAGAGTGGGGGTCCCCTATTAATAAACAACATGGCACTTGGAGGAAAAAATATATGAATTTCTGATTTCTGACACTGAAGCTCTAGCTGTATTGTTAACATATCCAAACAGCAATAAATGTTTTTATTAAGAGATAATCCTCGATTTGATATGTTCAGTGAAGTGATTGTAGGACCTATTTTTATTGTTCAATTATAGTAATCATAGCAACTTACATTTATATGGAGCATTATACCTTGCTTTTATATTTGGTTTGCCCATTTGAGCCTCTGGAAGGCACAGAATGTATTGAATTATTATCCTCATTTTACTCTGAAGAGAGTAGGGCTCAGAAAAATGAAGTAACTTGCAAAATTAACAGGAGCTCGATACGGGAGTGGAATCTCCTGAATATGAATATAGATTTCAAATAAAGGGCAATCAGATATTATTTCAATTTGTCGTCTGTTACTTACTACTTATGTTACCTTGGATAAGTCATTTAATCTCTCTGAGTTTCCATTTTCTTAAGACTAATGATAATGCCCACCACAATGAATTGGGTGATGATGAAATTTATATTTACATATAAATATATATGATGAATATATATGATATATATATAAATTTATATATATACATAAAAATAGGTGTTCTGAGACCCAGTTTCCAATTTCCAATGTGTGTGTGGGGGGTTCCTCACACCAAACAATTCTTCAGGACACCACAATTGTGTCCTATAATTTAACTCAATTCTGACACTATCTATTCTGACCAAAAAATAGCATCAGATTCCACAGGTTAAGGGTTTAGTCCTGTATGACTGCCTCCCCCTTCCCCACTGCAGGTGCCAGTTGCTAGTCCAGGTTGTTACTTGTGCTTTTGACTGACTAGCTACAGGCTGGAGGTTCCCACAACTCTGTCCTTGGGTTTGATTAATTGGCTAAAGTGGCTCAAAGAACTCAAACCCCATTTTTCTGGGTTAACCCCATTATCAGGTGGTTTCAAGCAATCTTTGAGCAATTCCCAGGTCTACATACCCCAATATTTCTCTCTAATGGGGAAGAGCAAAAGTCTCTATCCAAGCATTTCCAGCAGATGTCTCAGATTCATTTGATTGTATCAGCCTACGTTATGTGCTCACCCCTGTATCAATCATTCTGGCCAGAGGAATATGATGTATAGGTTTACTTAGACCTGAGTGACATGCAAATGTCCAATACATAATTAATATTCTGTATAGACCTGCTCTCAGAGGAGGTAGTTCCACATTGTTGTTTTATGTAATTAGGTTTTTCCATTGTAATCCCCATAGCCACGTTCACCTTCATCTATACAGTCTCTCATTCTCCTGCATGATAACACAGCAGAGTGAGATTTAGCACAAATGAGTTTAACAAAGCTGTTAATTAACATACTAACAGGATCACACTATTGGTTGTAATTAAACATTTATGTGATGACTCTCTACATTACGTACCAATACCCTGCCCTGGGCACTGTAATGGAGATTAAAGAAAGCCCTGTCTTCAAGAGGGTCCCAGACTCATGGGGTCCCAGAGACAGCTTGAAACCGAGACCCCCTACAACTGAGTTCTCCTGCCGAGTTTATGACTAACCTTCCTATTCAAAACTTTTTTTTCCCCTTTCTTGTCCCACCCCATTCCTCTCAGCACAACCCTGTGGGGCCTTCCCAGGTACAAAAGCCCTTCCATGTCCCTCATTTTGTGTTTGTAGACAAAAAGGCTTTAGTCTCCTAGGCCTCCCCTGAGTCCCAAAGAGCAGACTCAAGCAGTTACTAATTAGAGAAGCGAGGGAATTCAGAAACAAAGGAAAAGTAGTCAGACAAGAAAAATAATGACAGCTTAAACAGTAGTTCAGTGATAAACACAGAGTTCTAGCTCCTCCTGAAGAGCTATACATAATCATCTAATGCATATCTTTGAGTTGTTCTGCAGACACTAAGACCTGCCCCCAACCCAGGTGGAGGATGGTGACTACATGCTGAGCATAAGCACACAGACCTCAGACTGGTTGGAATCAAAAGGTTCACGATTAAGATTCTTGAAACATCACCTGGGTACCTCAGCATCAACCAATCAGAAGAAAGTCCACAAGCTGCAACCCTCACCCTAGATGTTCCCTTTTAAAACTCTTCCCTGAAAGCCACTAGGGAGTTTGGGTCTTTTGAGCATAAGCTGCCCATTCTTCTTACTTGGCACCCTGCAAATAAATGCTGCACTCTCCTTCACCACAACCCAGTGTCATAGATTGGCTTTGGTGTGCAGTGGGCAAGTGAACCTAAGTTCAGAAACAAGTTTTTTTCTATTGTATGGGGGAATATGAGCAATAAGATAGCAGATCTGTCCCAAAGTGCTCTGGAAATGCAGAGGGTAATATTAATCTTGAATGGTATAGGACTGAAACAGATAAAAAAATGAGAGAGATGGTGATAGAAATTTGGGGACAAGTTGAGAAAACTTTTGGCTTAAGGTATCAACACTGGAGTTCTCCCAAGTACATAGACCTGGGTGTATGTTGAGGAAGTTATCATGGAGTCAGGGAGCATATCATTTGCAGATTTATGAGTATATTCTTTTCTTTTTTTTTTTTTTGAAGACACTCTACTTTTCCTTTTCCTGCCTCTTGTTTCCACCAGAAAAAGGAAAATCAATTCCATCTATCAATTTCCAACGGAAATTCCTCACTTTCTCCATCCACCCACCCCTGGGACTTACTCTTATGATTACAATGGGTTAAGTAATAGTGCTCCTTCATTCAGTCTGTCAGTCAGTGAACCCCTGCAAGGTGTTAGTTGTGTACCAGCCACAATAAGGGCTAAAAAGATGCTGAGATACATTTCTTGCCTGAAATTCAATGTGTACACATTTTGTTTGGGGCACCAACTTAAAAGTACAATGAGAAGTGTAGTACTAGAGATCTGTGGGATGGTTTTAGAAATACTAGAAAGAACTAGTACTGCCTGATGAAAGATTCAGATGGATATTTGGTTAGGAAAGCTTTCACTGAGGAGATAACATGTGAGATGGGTCCACACGCAGGGGAGGAAATTTGTGCAAAGGAAGAAAGGCATAAAAAAGTCACCTTTAGAGTTTCTAAGAGTTGAGCAGTAGTAACTTGATATGCCTGGGGTGTGTATCTCAACAGAGAAACTGGCAAGAGAGGTCAGAAAGGTGTGCAGTCAACAGATCAGGGAAGATCTTAGAGATGTCACTTTATCTCCTAGATAATGGTGACACAGGGCAACACAGATGGGATAGGGACACTGGCATGGAAGAGAGTCAATCAGGGAAGTGATATAATTGCTAAACATAATTATCAAGCATAATTACTAAATTGGAGAATAGAAAGCTATTGGAAACATTTTATAGAAGGCTTGTTTTAGAAAAATCTAATGAACCGAAATGTAAACTAAAATAAAATAACATAAATAAAGAGATAAATAATGCTTCACTTTAAAGAAGGATAGTTCCTTGAAACTAAGACCTTCCTTGGTACAATGTAATATATAATTCGATTTATAATAAATCATCATAATGTTTTTTTCAGAATTACTTCCATTTTCTGAACCAAGGACTATTTGCTTATTTGAGCCAAATATGTAAATCTGACACGAATTGACTGTGTAGCTGAAATACATTGCTGGACACATCTAATATTTGAAGAGAAAACCAAAGATGACACAGCTATGTTCTCATAATATACCAGAGTCTCACTTTAATAGTGACCTTGGTATCCTTACTGTAAGATCATCAGACAGGTGGAAGAAAACAGCAACTCAAAGACCTTGTGATGCTTGAATAACTAAATCCTCTTAGATTAAATCAAAAGGCTCCTCTTATTCTGAATTCTATGCCACGACAGAGTATTAACAAGTACCAGGTTTATATTCAAATTATGATGACCTTGTGCTTTTCATTTAGAAAGTTTACAGAGATTAGTATTCAAAAGCAGTTTGGGGCTTGCGTTTCCAAAGCTATTGCAAAGACTGACAGAATGCCATATACATCTTTTGGTTTTTCTTTTCACTTTGCTTTTATAACTTAAGTGTTTACTCAACACAGTCATACACTTCCTTTTAAGCTTTAATAGCTGAGGGCACAATTTCTGTTAATCACTAGTGAAACTCTGAAAAGCCATTTGAAAGGAAATGTGCATGGGAAACTTCAAAACCATCACTTGAAACAAAACATGGGTAAATTTTCATGTGTTTGAATAGAGATATCAAGGAAGGGTCCTAAATTCAAACTGTTTGCCATTTTTTTTTTTGCCATAAGTTCATGAAATATGTTTCTATCATCATTCTTAACTTTAGATCAACTTAGGGAAAAACAGTTATAAAGTGGAAGCCAGTGAACTTAATTCTTCCATCTCAGATTCTCAAAATATGTTAACTGAACTCAATTATTTCTCTTTAACATGGAAGGCAGTCCGGGAACCTACTTTCCTTCTACTTTATTCAGCACAGAAATGATTTCTTCTCCTACGGTGATGACATGAAATATATTTTTAGTCTCTGTTAGTTGACATGCAAATGTACCCACTGTATCACAAGCAAAAACTCATTAAAAGCCACTGGAATGCAATTGTGTTATCTCCCAGGAACACGGAAAATAACATTAGTCATCACTCCAGTGCATTTCCATTTGCTAACGTAGTGAAATCACTTACCCCATCCCTGTTCCCCCGAGGTTTCCATAGAAAATTTTCATATTTTATTCTAGTTCCATCAGACAAAAGCTCTAGGTGTCTATTTATCACTAAGACACTTTTTAAAAATTTAAATTGCAAAATGCTGCCACATGATTTCATGTACAACCATGGCAACTTTTGTTTCCAATATGTCATGTGGGTCTGACTTTGTAGATATTGCTAACAATTCCCCATCAAGTGTTTGGAACTGCTGCTTAGGTAACTGATATTTGGCTAAATCAGACAGCAGAGAGAAGCTAATGTATAACAAAAGTGACAGATGTTGTCTGAAAATACACCCTTTCTCTAATATTTTACTCATTTTATGGAAGTATTACCTTTGCAGAGAGATTGCCAATGCTTTTAGTTTTGTAGGTGCTCTGCTCATGTGCATGAAATAGACATTTGGGCAATTCTTACCCTAGCTTGTCTTTAGTTTTCCTATTTCTACTTACTATCACCACCAACTCTTGAAGCTGAAAGGAATCTTACTTACTCTAGGGAAACTTCAGAGGGCAAAAAATAACTAAATGAGCAAGATCAACTAATATAGGAATGTTTGCTATAAAGGAAGTTAAGTAGGATGTTGTGGGGAAGCATCCTTAAGCTGGGATTTTGATGGAATGATTCAATGAGAAGACAATATTTGATTTTTTTCGAGCTTTATTGAGGTATAATTACAAAAATGTGTATATTTAGGTTGCACAATGTAATTTTTAAAAGTTTACAACATGGTGGTTTAATATACACATACATTGTGAAATGAATACCACAGTGAAGTTAATTAGCACATCCATCACCTTACATTGTTACCATTTTTCTTTCTGGGGAAAAAAGAAAAAGCTTTACTGCCATGAAGTTTCAAGTATACTATAGTTTTATTAACTATACTTACTATGCTGTACATTAGAGTGTCAGAACTTATTAATCTTATAACTGGAAGTTTGTATTGATGGAGGAAATCTTCACGTTTTGGGGGAGTCATTCTGGCTTATACATCATTTAACTTGAACTTTAGACTAACCAAAACAGCCTGTTTGTGGCCTATTAAACATGTATCGTGCATCTGTTTGAACCATTAAAGGAAAGAATGCATTTAAAAATCAAAATGGAATAACTGTGGTTTAGGCGTCCAAAATGGAACTAGGTGACCATTGTGGATGTGGTTTCAGACACATTCCTGTATTACTGAGAACTTGAATATTCTGAACTGTATCAGACTCAAGGACATCACCAGCCAATCTGAAAAAAACAAAACAGAAACAAAACAAACCTGCAAGCAGCTGCCAGCTGCAACCTTATAGTCTCAAGGTCTCCCCTTGTAACTGCGCAACCATTTCAGACCCCAACCAATCCTTGCTCAGCAAGCACCCTTACATCTTGCCAGCTCACTCCTAATTCTTGACAAACAATTTATGTAATTTTGTCAGTTTTGCCTTTATAAGCCTCCCCCGTTTTGCAGTCCAGCAGAACACAATTCAAGTGCCTCATGAATCTGTGTCTCCCAGGCTGTAGTCTTCAGTTTGGTTCAAATAAAACTCTTTTCTGTTCCTAGTATAGATTGTTTATTGATGATTTCCATCAGCAGTATCTTTTGAACAATATCTCCCTGTTCCCTCCCCAACCCAACCTCTGGCAACCACCATTTACTTTCTGTTACTGTGAGTTTGACTTTTTCAGATTACACATATAAGTGAGATCATGCATTATTTATCCTTTTCTCTGACTTATTTCCCTTAGCATAATACCATCCTGGTCCATCCATGTTAATGCAAATGGCAGGATTTTCCTTTTTACGGCTGAATAATCTTCCAGGGTATACACATGCCACATTTTCTTTAGCCATTTATCTGTCAATGGACTCAAGTTGTTTCCATATCTTGATTATTATGGATAATACGATAATGAACATGGAAGTACAGATATCTCTTCTAGGTAGTGATTTCATTTCCTTTAGATATATACCCAGAAGTGAGATTACTGGATCACATTTGATCTTGAGAAAAAGCCAGCCAAGTGAAGATCTTGGGAAAGAGCATCTGAGGGAAACAGCAAGTGTGTACAATAAGGTGCTCAACAATTATTTGATAAGTGAGCAATTATCTTTAATTACCTTATAACTTTAAACTTTTTTATATTTATTTTCCATCCATATTTTTCTTTTGTTATTTTTGTTTGCAGCTTTTCTATAAAGGTAATATACTTTAGTATATTAAGTATATACCTTTATATACTTTATAGTATATAAAGGTATATACTTTAGTAGAAAAGGTATTTTGTACATTGGGGAAATAAACCCTTTGTTTGCTGTTGGTTTGGCAAATGCTCTTCCATTTTGTTATTTATAACCTGACTCATTTTACTCTTTTTTTCTTACAGAGTTTATATTTTATATTTAGCCATATTAACCTTTTAATGCTTTTAAATTTTCAATATATGTTTAGAAATATCCACCCTACTAATGGCTGCACCAAACTGCAGTCCCACCAGCAGTGTAGGAGGGTTCCCTTGTCTCCACAACCTCTCCAGCATTTGTCATTTGTGGACTTTTGAATGATGGCCATTCTGACTGGTGTGACGTGATACCTCATTATAGTTTTGATTTGCATTTCTCCAGACTGCAAACTTCTGATGAACCAGGAAGCCAGCATGCAGACAGGCTACTGGGATGTCTGCCCTCCAGACCCTGGCCTGACCTGGGAGGTGCAGTCAGACTAACTCTAGAGTCAGACTCTTTTGACTTTGTGGGAAAACTGATGGTAAAATCTTATCTGTTAGTGTACAAAATGTATTCTGAATGGATGATTACCTAACAGAGACAGAGTTAGTCATCTGTTAAATGATTCTCCAGAAATAACACTGAAACTTAAACATCAATTTTTTTTTTTGTAAATCCTTGGGAAGGCTAATACATATAAACAGTCATTTATATACCTACGTATGACTGGCTTTATCAGCTCAGTGCTGGGAAGCACACTGAATTTGCTTTTTGTCGCTAAAGGTATGTTGTGATAGAGTTGCTTTAAGAGCTCTTGGTGACAAGGAAAGATAACTAGTGGTCACATGACTTAGAGCTCCAAGGCTGTTATCATGGTAGCAAAGTGGAATTGTAGGGCAAGATGGGCTTCTGGTGAATCAGTAAGCCAAAATGCAGGCAGTCTGGTGGGGAATGTGCCTGCTGGTTTTGCTAGCCTGACCAGGGGTGGAGCAAGCAGGCTGGCCATTGGATAGCTGGCTGTTCCAGGAAAAAACAAGCAAAATAACTTGATTAAAGTAAATAATGTTATGGAACTGGGGTCATCTCCATTTCTCCATCATAGAAATGGGCAACCAATGAGCATATAAAAGACAATGAGATGATTTATCTAGTATAATAAAAATTCTGCTCCCACTTTCACTCCATAAACAAGCAAACAAATAAATTAAAGAGGCTAACAAACTAAGCAATAGATTACAAACAATAAGACCCTTGGCAGGCTAATGTATTAAGCTCATTACAACATTCAGATGGTTCCAAATGACTGACTTTGGCATGTTTCCCCCATTATATTGCTTCTGCTTTTTGTCAGTAAGGGCAAGTTATTTTAAGAGAACAAGAACAGATGCATGGGGTGACCTAGGCCAAACCACAGAGGCTGCGGACTCAAGAACTGGCGATAATGACGATGTAGTTCATGTTACCTTTACACGGTGGATTTACTACAGAACCTGCAAACAGGCAATGTGTAAGATACACAAAAGGCCACGGCCACAATTCAGTGGCTCAAGAACTCTGATGAATTTCGGCTTCTCACAAAAGCATAGTTGAGCATGGTAGTCATGGCAGCCATTGAATGAGGAATCAAATACTGTACAAATTACCTACAGGCTGCCAAGACCACTGTGTCATCTAGACTTGTGTGATCACTGCTTTTTATACTGATTAAGCTTTTGGCTTGCAGACATAAAGAGAGGAACACTTCAGCCTTCAGGGGGTCCATGGTCTTAACTGTATATAGAAATTCTTGCTGGATCCATTACAAGATCACTTGTCCTATTTCTTTCTGTGCTAGAATGCTTACTGAAGGGTTCACTGCAACTGACCTAGCCGTGGCCTATTATAGTGAAAAAGAGAACAGAGGTTACTGACACCATCTTTTGAATAATTCAACAACAGCCAGAGTTTACTGAACACTTACTATGAGCCAAGTACTGTGCTCAGCACTTTAAATGTATTAACACACTCACTTTACCCAAAGTCCAACTCTCTTAGTGGGTGGGTCTGGCTGGAGTCTGAACATGTACCAGCAAAATGATCACTGTTAATTCTGTCTGCATAGCATGAACTTGTCTTCAAATTAGGGCAGTTCGTTGAAGCGACAGAACCATGAGGTTAAGGTGAAACTCTTTAGACAGAGACAGCACCAATGGGTCAGCTACGTTGCATCCTCACCTTCCTGCCCTCCCATCAGGAGGTACTCCTTCAAGGGCTAAACCTTGGAAACTATAAAATGATTTCAGAAGGAAGGTAGTATTCTTCTAAGAGGAGAACAATAAATGTTTGCTAAATATTGGAATCAATAGTACATTTGTCACTGTCTTGCCTTATCTAGACCATTTTCTCTCTCCAACCATACTTTGCTAGGAGTTGCCTGGGTTTATTCAGTCCACAAAGAAAGCTCATCATTTCACTCATCACTTACCTCCATGTCTAGTTTAGTTGCCTAACCCTAGAAACTCTTGCTCTAAAGAAGTGGTTATCAACTGAAGTTGATTTTGCCATGTCCCTGAGGACATTTTTGATTGCCACAGTCAGGGGAAGGGATTTGCTACCGGCACCTAATGAGTAGAGGGCAGGAATGATGCTGGACTTTTTATAATGCATAGGATAGCTCCCCATAACAAAGAATTATCCAGTCTAGTAGTGTCGAGGTTGAGAAACTCTAGACTTTAGAGAACTCTTTTTTAAAATTGAAGTATAGTTGACTTACAATATTGTGTTAGTTTCTGGCATACAGCATAGAGATTAAGTTATACATATATATTCTTTTTCATTATAGGTTATTACAAGGTATTGAATATAGTTCCCTGTGCTATACAGTGGGACCATGTTGTTTATCTGTTTTATATTTTGTAGTTAGTATCTGCAAATCCCAAACTCCTAATTTATCCCTCCCCTGGCCTTTCCCTCCAGGTAACCATAATTTGTTTTCTATGTCTGTGAGTGAGTTTCTGTCTTTTGAATAAGTTCATTTGTACTCTTTAATCATGGAGGGTCCTTGGTCTCACCTATACAGTATTCGAACTTCATAGTTCAGAACTCTGTATGTTTACCCAGAACGACTAATGATTCTGATGCAAGGGGCCCCTGGACCAGATTTTGAGAAACACTACTCTAGGTATGTCGTTTTCATCTTGTGCTCACCTAGGACACATATGTACATTCCTCTGCTTAGAGAGCTCTGATCTGATAACTACCCTTCTTATTTTATTGTGTATCGTTAACTCATCAGAAAGAGATTAAATCTCCCATGTTTTCAAAAATACTGATACTACTTAAGTGTAATATATAAACTACTGCAAAAGAGCTGTGCTGTTTTCCTGAGACAATGGGTGTGTTTTTACTGGTGGTGATATACAGTGTTAGGATATATTGGGCCAATACATTTCCCAGTTTGGGACAGGCAAGCATCATTTCACACTTACAACACCATGTGTCAAAGGCAGATTGTTAGGTATCATGACAAAGATGAAAAGGTGTGTTATTCGTTGAGGTATCATGACAAAGATGAAAAGGTGTGTTATTCGTTGAGCATTAAAAGCAATGACCACTGCAGGGGATTTCTGATGAAATGAAGGGTCCTTGTAATAATTCTGAACATTACTTACTCATTTCCCCACTCTCTCTCTCTCTTTGGCAAACCTAGCTGAAAAATTGATGCATTCACCTTCCATTGAGTTTAGGCTGCTGAAGAAGTACATATTATGTTCTCAGTAGTAATGGATATATAATTAATGTGTTGCTGATATGAGTAAAACAGGCAAGGGATCCACAGGTTTAAGGCAATCTGCCCCTTGTTATGGCTAAAAGTTCTCTGGACTATCCCCACCCTGAATTAAAAATAGATAAATAAGTTTATATTGTATAGCACAGGGAACTATATTCAGGATCTTGTAGTAGCTCATGATGAAAAAGAATATGAAAATGAATATATGTATATTCATATATGACTGAAAAATTGTGCTGTACACCAGAAATTGACACAGCATTGTAAACTGACTTTAACTCAATAAAAAAAAAATCAGATGCTACTATGAGAAGTCAGAAGGCGGTGAAATAAAAATACAATTTCCAGACATACCTAATAAACAGTAAGCATCATAGTACAAAGAGGCCTGGCTTTGAAATCAGATAATCCTAGGTTACAATTCTGGAACCTCCATTTATTTATTTATTTTTTAATTGAAGTACAGTCAGTTGCAATGTGTCAATTTCTCGTGTACAGCGTAGTGTCCCAGTCATGCATATACAGACATCTATTTGTTTTCATATTCTTTTTCATTAAAGTTTATTACAAGACATTGAATATAGTTCCCTGTGCTCTACAGAAGAAATTTATTTTTTATCTATTTTTATATATAGTAGTTATTTGCAAGTCTCAAACTCCCAAGTTTATCCCTTCCCACCCCCTTTCCCTGGTAACCATAAGATTGTTTACCATGTTTGCAAGTCTGTTTCTGTTTTATAGATGAGTTCATTAGCTGGGCCTTCCATTTATTATCTGAGCAATCTTCGACAGAAAATCTCACAGAGCTCCAGGTTTTGTATCTGTACTATGGTAATAATAACATCCACTTCATGGACTTATTATGAAGGTTACATAATGAGACAACATATGTAAAATGCCTTGTACATAATAGGTGTATGCAAATGGTAGTTACTAAATAAAATATATTAATTTGCTTTATTCTCAACCAGTTGATCTTCACTAAGATTCTGACCTATAAGTTTAAAATAAATTTTCAAAGACTGTCATCCGTTTTATGGTTTACTTATTACTATTACTATAATATTAAGTATTATATTTATAAAATATTATTAATTATTAACATAATATAAATAATAGGAATTATATTACTAATTATCATAAAGTTATAATTACTATTCCTATTATTATTTCATTATCATTTTTGTTATTTTAATTTATCAGCTTATAATGCTCTGGAGAAGAGTCCATTAGAATCTACACAATCCTGACATTTCACAAAGAAGAGCTGTGGGGTGAGCTACTCATTTACAAGGAACATTGTATCACATAATAGGGGTAAATTGCTGTATTCAACTTGACTTTTTCCTTTTAGGATATTGGAACATAAATAAAACATAGAACTTAAGTCGTTGAGCAAAAGTAGCCAAATACAAAAGAGTAGATGCTGTATGATTCCTTTCGTGTCAATTGCAAAAACAGGCACAACTAATCTAAGCGATTAGGAGTCAGGGTCCGGTAGCGTAGCCCTGAGTGGAGTAGGGGTTGGTTAGCAAGTGAGAGGGAACCTCAAGGCAAGGGTAGAGGGGCCTGGGGATGTCTGATTCTTGATAAGGGTGCAAGTAACACAGGGTACATTCAGTTTGTGAAACTTCATCAAGATAAACACTCATCATGTGTCCACTTTTTGTATGTATATTAATTGAAATACCAACTTTACAAAGTGATCATGGCAAAAAAAAAAGTAATGTATTCTTTTAGAAACATGTGAAAAATACCGAGAAAGAACTAAAAATCACCTGGTAGTTCTACCATCAAAATACAGCCATTGCTAACATTTTATTTTATTACTTTGTTATCATATTGTCCTTAAACAAAACAAGAGTCATGGTGTATGTGGAATTTCGTATCTAACTTCTGGTGATTTACATTATTTTTTAATAATTTACTCATGCCATAAAATATGCTTTGAAGTATGATTTATAATACTGACATGGAATTTGATTATATGGATGTGTCTTATCGTATTTGAACAGTCTCCTCTGCATGGTATTTAGATTGTTCCCATGTTTCTGTGCTTATTAGCAACATTGTGCATAAATCTTTGCATATCTCTGATTATTCCTTTATAGTACATTACCATAAGTGAAATTACTGAATCAAAATCTTGAAAAATATTCCCAGTTTCTCTCTAAAAAGATTCTGTGAAATTATACTCTTAGCAGAGATATTCAAAGGTGCCAATTCCTCTGTACCATTATCATCACAAGATAATGTAGTTAATATTTATTAATGCTGTACTGTGAGCCAGTCACTGCACGTTTTGTCTCATTTATTATTTAAGATAATTCTATGAGTTAGGTACTCTTATCTTTGTTTATAGATAAGGAAACTAGGGCTTGGCACATACCTTTCTCAGTTAGCAATTAGCAGACCTCTGGCCTTTTTTCATTACGAAGTCCAAGACTTTCACCTCCACATCCTACATTCATTTCGTATGGTGCTTTAAAAATTGCCATTTTGATGGGCAAAATACGGTAACATGCTTTTAACTGTACCCTTGATTATCAGTAAGCTTCATTTTTTTCAAATATCTTTACATTTCCTCTCTTGTCAATAACCTGCTCGTGAGCTTTAATTTTTAATAGCATGTTGATCTTTTTTTACAATGATTTTTAAGTGTTTTAAAATAACACATATACAAGGTAAAAATGGTAAACAATAGAAAATTAGTTTCACTCCCACAACAGAGCTCTGTTTTCACCGTCTAAATTTTACAATCATCAGCAGTTAACTGTGTGCCTTTCCAAACATTCCCCATGCTTGTACTTCCCCACCTATATAAGCATATATCTATATAGGCATATATGTATATATTCTATATGTAGATGTACCACATTCATGTAAATGGTGGCATTTTCTTCCATTTTATGACAGTAATCCAAATTACTTAAGCATTTTCCCGTAGGTGGGCATTTAGGTTATTTCCAGGTAGTTGGGGTCATAAATAATGCCACTGTGAACATCATTGTAGATATATCTTTTATACATCTGTGGGTATATCTGAGCCTAACTTTAAAAGTAAAATCATTGGATAAAAGATTATATGCACTTAAAATTTTGATAGAACTTGCCAAATTATCTATTATACCAAACGTGAAAGAGAAGGCCTAATTTCTCATACCCTTAAAAACACAAGATGTTTCTAACTTTTATATTTGACATTTTGATAGGTAGAATATGATGTCTTATTACTTTGAAATTAATTTCATATGTTCATAGTCATTTGCGTTTCTTTATTAAATGTCTTTCACATCACTTTTAGATATTTTTGATTATGTTGGTCTTTACATTTGTTAATTTTATTTTTAAAAGCGCTTTATATATTAAGAAAATTGTCCCTTTGTCATAGGTGTTATAATTTTGTGAAGAGAAATTTAAATATATATTATATATATAATTAGAGAGAGGGAGAGACCAAGCACCAGATTTATGTCTTTACTTTCATTACTGTTTCTGTTTTCCTCTGTAGCTTCTGAGCTACATGAGGATCTTCCCACAGCATCATTTTTTTATACGGTAGTTCTATTTTTAACTTTTTGAGGAACTGCTGTACTGTTTTCCATAGTAGCTATGGCTATGTATATTCCTACACTACTACTTTTGAATTGCCACATTTTACTTTCGGAAATTTTATAGTTTCTATTTGTCAGTTTATTGATTGTCAATTTATAAATAACCTAGTCCTCCTAAATTTATTTTACAAATGCAGAGATATAGCTTTATTTTTGCTTCTATGGCGAGAGCATGTTATAATCACTTTTCTGTCCTGAATGTTATTTTTACCTCATTTTATTTTGATCTACATTTTTTTTTAATGTTAAGGGTATATCTGTCAATTTTTATTTTAACCACTGTTAGATGTTTTTCTTATATATATATATATATATATATATATAATGTTGTTAAATCAAGCATCTTTACATTTCAAATGTCTTTCTTGTATGGAGATAATAGATTTCTCTTTTAACTTTTTTTTCCTATAATGACATTTTCTTTTTCATTTCAGTTATATAACTGGCTTCTCTAGTCTTCATTGGAACTTTCTTTTAACTCATAAATCACAAATCTAAGCCTTTGTCCTAGGCAACAGTAAGAAGTCTTACCTTCTACCAAATTCCCCTCCTCATGTATGCCAAAGAAATGCCAAAGGAATCTGTCCATGTTCCACACATTCAGTTTGTTCTCACTTGCTGGCTGACTCCACATTGCTGTCTACTTACAGCCATCTCTTAACTTGCTTCCATTGCTCAGCTGCCATTCTTCCCTTTACTGTTTTACTACAAGCCTGGGAAATGGCCTTCCCTTCAGTTCCCTGCCCTGTTAGCTGAGGGTGGGTTGTAAAATTTAACAAGACTTTACTAAAGGTTTGGAGAAAACAGAAAGGGATTAAATTCCAGAAACATGAAATTGAGTCCTAGTTAATAGATATTCATACTTCTAAGACCTAAGCCTCTCCATCAAAGTCATGGTTACTTCTTAGCTTAATTCTGTCACTTTCAATGGGAGGTGTGACCTCTATGATCCTGCTGCCATTTTCACAGAGGAGCTTACCACCTCCCCAGAAGAATGCCCTTGAACATGTATCTTAGAACCTGTGACCATGACTCCAACATGTGTAAGTCTATTGTATCTATCTGATGGAAATAATGGAGTGTCAGGAACAGATGCTACAATGTCTTCATTCACTAACAGCAAATTAGTAGCTTCAAATCAGCAATGGTGGGGGTATTTATACCATGGATATTTGAAAATGCACCGAATAATGGCTTGATTTTTTTGTTGTTGTTCATTTTGTAGACAAGCAGATTAAAATGAAAAGGGTATTGTGACCGTAGGCATTACATTGTGAATAGTACAAAATATTGAGGACATATCCTTAACCAGCACTAGAAAACTATAATCCGATTCAGTGAAAATGTCGTTCCTGTCATTGATGAACAGGTGATGTTCCAAAATGTATCTTTTTTTATTTCACTTGCATCTTACTCATTAATATAAATGAAAACAACCAGCATTCATATTGAAAACTAAACAGGTTTATCATCTCCAACCATAGTTTGGCTATGGATCCAAGAGTTTGGTGAAAATCGACTAAAGCATTTCATAAGAATCAATCTGCTATATGGACTTTACCAAAAAAAAAGGAATGCTGTATATTTTATAAATATTTTTAAACTTTGCACTAGTCATCCTTTAAATCAGTAAATTTTATTATAGCTATAGTGTGCGTGCGCGCACACACACACACACGTACTATTTTTCTATAGAATTAGCTGTTAAACACTTGCCAGCACAACACTGATACAGGAGCTTTGGGACATTGCATTCTGGATTTTATTTATAGTGAGATGGGAAGGAATTGAAGGGATTTTCAGGAGAGGAAATAATATGATTTGACTTACGACTTAGTGGGATTTAGCAGGATCAGTGTAGCTTTCATGCTGAGAACACACTGTAGGATGGAGGCAGAGAGACCAGGTAGGAAGCTACTGGCAGTAACCCAAGAAACAGATGATGGTGGTTAGGACTGGGGTGATAGCAATGGAGATAGTGAAACGTTGTCAGATTCTGGATGTAGTTTAAAGTTAGAATTCAATGGCTTGCTGGTGGAGTAAATGTATATTTTGAACGAAAGAGTAAATTTGAGGATAATGCTAAGGTTTTTGGAACAGAACAAGTGGAGTTGCCTTTCACTGAGCTAGGGAAGACCATGGAATAACAAGTTTGAGATTTGTCAGAAACTGTTTTGGAAACATTGATCTTAAAGCTTGTTAAACTTCAAAGTGGTGATGTTGATTAGGCATTTGCATCTAAGAGTGTGCAGTCGGTTCAGACTCTGGATATAAATCTGTGAGTCGTCAACATATAAATGCCTAAATCATGTAACTAGAGAAAATCACCTTGTGAGTGAAAGTAGACATAAAAGAAAAATGATACAAGGACTGAGACCCAGAGTATTCCAATATTTAGAGGACAAAATATGAGGAAGAACAAACAGAAGAGACTTGCAGGAATTGGCTAAAAATCTACAGAAGGTAAAATGAGTGTTATAGAAGTCAGATTAGAAGAGGATATCAGTGTTAGAAGAGTTTAGCTGTGTCACATCCTGCTGATGGGTCAAATGAGATGCAGTCAGTAATGATCACTGGATCTAGCAATATGAATGTCATTTGATAACCTAAGATTCGAGCAGCTTCAGTGGATTGGTTGGGTAAAACTTTATTTGGATAGTCCAAAAAAAAAAAGATACATTTCAGAGAAGAACTGTAGAGAGCTGTTTCAAGAAACTTTGCTATAAGTGCAAGGATAAAATGGGACCGTAGTTGAAGGGGGGAATAGGATCAAGAGAGCTATTTTGTTTATAATGAGAGAAAAATTGAAATTATATGCTGAAGGCAATGATCCATGCAGTGAGGAGGGTTTGAAGGTGCAGAGAAAAGGGGAAATTGCTTAAGTAGGCAATAAAGGATGAGACATAGTGTGCACGTGGGGGAGGGTTTTGGCTTAGTCAGGATCATGAACAGTCATACATAGTAACAAGATAGAAGGTAGAATACATGACGGCAGGTACAGATGAGTGTGTAGATGAATAAGTGGGAGCTGTGGGAAGTCCTGACTGCTACTGTATTTTGCAGAATATGAGCAAGGGCAGGGAGGTTTTCAACATTCGGGGAAAGAAGAGATGGTATGAAATGATCCCCTAGGAGAGTAAGAAAGAAGGTACTAGGGAGATAAATATGATTTGATGCTAATTTACAAAGGTGAATTCTAAATTCTAAGGGTGAATGCTCAGACTGCAATAATGAAATACCATAGATGGGGTGAGTTAAACAATAGACATTTATTTCTCATGGTTCTGGAGGATGGGAAGTCTTAGATCCAGGTGCCAGCACAGTTAGGTTCTGTTGAGAGCCCCCTTCCTGGCTTTCAGGTGACTGCTTTCTTGCTGCATCCTCACATGCCAGAGAAAGAGAGAGCTGGCTCTCCTGTCTCTTCTTGTAAAGACACTAATCCCATCATGAGGACCCTACCCCCTTGACTTCATCTAAACCTAATTACTTCCAAAGTTCCCTCCTCCAAATACAAATACCATCACACTGGAAGTTAAGACTTCAAGATAAGAATGTGGGGGAGAGGGGCACATCCAGTCCATAAATGGTGCTTTTCAAACAACTTATAGCAGTATGTCCAAAATTAAACTCCAACTTTCCTTCACCTCTTTTTCTATTCAATACTAACTAATAGCTAACATTTACTGAGCCAGCCACTGTGCTAAGTATTTTATCATCATTATCTTATTCAGTCTTCACCATAACTTTATTTGTTGGATATAACTGTTTTCCACATTTTCTAGCTGAGGAAACTGAGACTATGAGAGATATTTTTATGAATTTACAAATCTATTAAATGGAAAAACCATTATTCAAATCTAATTTATCTATCTCTAGGATCATAGTTCTTAATTAAGTACATAGAGATCTTATTAGGACATTGTAAGGACTCTGGATTCTACTTACAAAACGTGTGTTTTAAACTACAGTAGTATTTCAGTTATTCAAGCAACAATTTAAAAAAGTCACTGTGGTCGGCAGAATAACGGCCCCTGCAGATGTCTGTGTCTTAATCCCTGTAATTCATCACTATGTTATATTACATGGCAAAGAAAAATTAAGGTTGCACGTAGAATTAAGATGGCTAATCAGCAGATAGGGTGATTATCTGGGTCTTCCCATTGTAATCAGAAGGTTCCTTAAAAGTGAAAAACTGAAGCAGAATAAGAGAAATGGAGAGGTAACAGCATGAGAGACCTTAGTCCAATGTTATTGGTTTGGAAGATGGAAAAATGGAGCCATGAGACAAACAATGTGGGCAACCTTTGTAAGATGAAAAAAGACAAGGAAACAAATTCTTCTCTTGAACCTCCAAAGGGAATGCAGCTCTGTACACCTTGATTTTAGCTCAGTGACGGCCATTTAGGACTTCTGCCCTTCAGAATTTTAAGATAATGAATTTCTGTTATTTTAAACCACTCAGCGGGTGGTAATTTGTTACAGCAGCAATAGGAAACAGATACAGTCTTCATTAACTTTTCTTTCTCCCTCTGCATCATCTCTACCCTGTCTAAAACCAAAAGTCTTTTGGGTTTTATCTCCTTAATGTTTGTTGTTCTAGGAAGAATTTAAGACTCTTACTTGGTTAATATCTTCAAACAAGACTATCTACCCTGTCTTCATTTTTTATTAGATTCAGCACATCATTATGTCTCAACTGGACACTTGCAGTGCTATCTTTACTAGTTCTCTTGCCTTCCACATGTAAGCCATGGTCCACATTTGTGCAAAGTAATTCATCATTCTAAAATGCATAAAATTACACCGGAGACTATTTCAAATAGAAGAGAAGAACCTTGGATAAAGCCTGGGAATTGGGGAAAAAGTCATTTTTCCTTATTTCTATGTAGGATTAGCTTAAGCCTGTTTGTTTCTCTTGGACTTCCCCTCCTAATTGTTTCCACACAAGATAATTTATTTTGCTTGGAAACTGCAGCGGTACAGAGCACAGCAACGTAGATGGTCAGCACAGCTGACAGTCCCGTGGACGCATTGCTCTCTCTTGTTCTTTCTTACCATGAGACATTGCAGTGCAAGTGGGAGATGATTTTTCACACTCTCAGTTACGAAACCATTAATAAGCAGCTGCTGGTGCCTGTTTTGGAAGGATTATCGCATTTGATAACCTTATGGAAGTGTTTTACTCTAGCTGGGGAGGGACACTGAGAAAACAATGATTATTCTCTCGTTATTTTGAAATAGTTTACTAACAGATGCAGAGGAACATTTACCCCAACTGATTCTTAAGTTCTAATGTTCTGTATTTGAATTGTTCATTTGGCATTACAGAATGAGGACTGAACTTGGAATCCCAAATTCCAAAGGTGAATTCTGTCTTTTGTTGCAAGTATGGGCTCACAACAAGCTACTACACCTGTCAGACTTCAGTTTGCTCATTTAGGAAAATGAAAGGAGAAAGGAGATTAACTGCCACTGGGTGCTGGGCTGCACACGTAATGTACGTTAGCTCATCTAATCTCTAGGGAAAAAGCAAGAGCGCATTAGTTCACAGATCTGTCTTTTCATTCATCCATCTAAAATCCGAAACCTTTGTGATATCCAGTAGGCTGAAATATGGAATCTGGAAAATTGTAAACCTTAGTTACAATTCTCGGTGGCAGTATCCATTTCTCTCAAAGGACATTAGGAACCCTGGTTTCTAGTAAGTACTTTGCTACTGAAAAACTCTGTGACTTTGGGCAAGCCATGCACTCCTTCTGAGTCTCAGTTATTTTTCCCTCCACAAAATGAACGGATTGGATTATTTCTACAATCCCTTACCTTCGATAGTCTATGCCAGGAGTTGGCAGCCATTTTCTACAAAGGGTCGCGTAGCAAGTATTTTATATTTGCAGGGCACAGTGGTCTCTGTCAAAACAAATCAACGCTGCCGCTGCAGCTCAAAAGCAGCTGTAGACAATATGTAAATGAACAGGCTTGGCTGAATTCTAATAAAGCTCTACTACATCAACATCATCAACACAGATGAAGGCTTGGGTTTGACCCAAGGGACTTGGTTTGCTGACCCCTGGTCTATACAGCAATAACAGATTTTGTGTGTCTCACCTCTTCCCTTTCCTGTTCGAACCAATATATCAAGAGCTCTATTTTATGCATTCCTGAAGGTATCCCTTGATTGAAGCAGAGTTTATCTATGTGCTTCACTTTTAAAAAATCTGGATAAAGCTGAGAATTTGGAGAAATTAAAGGGCTGGGTTTTGGTTGTGGCTTATTAAAAGCAGCACTGATTTACAGGAACATGATGGAAACAGCAAAAACCTTAATGAATAAAGCTATATAATGGTTATATAGATTTAAAATACTATTCTTGGGGTGGGGGTACAGCTCAGTGGTAGAGTGCATACTTAGCATGCACGAGGTCCTGGGTTCAATCCCCAGTACCTCCATTAAAATAAATAAATAAATAAGCCTAATTACCTCCAAAACATAAAATAAAATACTATTCTTGTCTATTTGTTCCAATTTTAATGTATCTCATATGAATTAACTTATGTTCCACTCATAGCAGCCATGCTAACTTACTGACATGTGTCAAAATCTACCTTGGATTACTTTTTAAGTTTTCATCAACACTGCTTTTCTGAAATGCATAATGATCTTCGAGGAGACTTCTTGCCTCCAAGAGAGTATTTTACAAAGGATGAGAGGGAGAGGGGAATGAAGAGTTCTCACGAATTGTCATGAATTTTTGCCGACAGTAGATGACCAAATGGCCTGTTAGACATATTTGATTAGATTCTGCAACTGAAAAGTGGAGAAAGTGGAAAACTGGGAAGTGTCCTGGAAATCACTGTCAAGGCCAGCATTTGAACTAAGACTTAACTTTGGGTCTGTGTACTTTCCTTATGGATAGCCTGGGTAGCTGCACCAATGGGAACATTACTCTAGGATTTTTTGTTGTTCTTATTGTTTTTGCTGTTGTTTAATTCTAGTAGCTCTTAGTGATGAAGATGAATCTGATGCCAATGTGTCAACAAAGATTTTCATCACAGTAAGAAGTTCTTCTGAAAGTAAGGGGAAGCTCTTCGGCACATTGACAAATTCCCCCAAAGCAAGTTTTCAGTGTGGGCTTCTAAACTGGCAGGAGTTTTGATATTCGTGTGTTCTCTTTATTTTGTATTCTCCTTGTTTCTTGCTACTCAGCAATGCCTTCAACTTCACTTGTTCAGTGAGTTTAGTCATAGAAAGTATTCAGAGGGCATGGGCAGATGGTGAATTTATCAGGGAGTTTGTGCAATTCTCTGACTCATTCCATCAATCTAGAATTAAACAGAAACAATCCCAGCGTGAGCTTAAGCATATTCTGCCTTCAAGAAAGACAGAAACAACAAAATGATTAAAACGTAAATTTGAGTAGCCCTCTGTTTTCTCTGTAGAATACTTTTAATTAGATTTTGGCTGAACTCTGCTGGTTCCTGAACCCTGATAGTTGCATTTTCAGTTCTATATAGCATTTTTATCAGTGCCATTTTTGTTGTTGTAATGACATTTTCTTATAATCTTTTAAAATCTCATCAGCCTTTCATGAATTTTAGAAATAAATGTATATTTATCGTATGGGCTTTAGTTAGCTTTTTGGGGGTGCTTACTTTTGGCATGACCCACTTTTCTTATTTCATAAATTAGAAACAGAATTTATCATGATACAAAAAGATTACATATATAGATGTGCACATAGGTGTACATATTTATTTGTATATATTTATATCTGTAAATAATCTTATTCTCCCCAAAAAGATCTGTATCAGCTCCTGTGGTTCTGAATGAGGAGCACTTTTGACCTCTGTGGCACAGTTGGCAATGTTTGGACATATTTCTTTTTTTTTTTTAATTAAAAAAATTTTTTTGCAGGGGGTGGGTAATTAGGTCTATTTATTTATTTACTCGTTGATGGAGGTACTGGGGATTCAACCCAGGACCTCATTCTTGCTAAGCATGCGCTTTGACATACTTCTGATTGTCACAACATGGGGAGGATGGGAGTGGGAAGTCCTGCTGGCATTTAATAGCTAGAAGCCAACGACGCTACTAAGATTCTACAATACACAGGTCAGTTTCCCCACCTCCAACAAGGAAACAGATTCATTCAGCCCAAATTGTCAATAGTCCTGAAGTTGAGAGATTCTGGTCTACTCTAAAAACATGTAGAAATGTCTTCATACAATTCAAGAAATGATATATGAAGTTACAAATCCTTAACATACCATGAGTCTATACAGGGCATATAGGAAAGGCTCACAAGAAGTTCTAGAAGTGTTTTCTAATGGTATAGAATGAACTCTTGTAGTAAGAGTATTATAAAGTGGGGAACCATGCAATGCACACAAAGTGACCTATTTTATCTTGAAAAAATAACCCGGAAGCCTTGGTTACAAATATATATTTATCTTTGCAATTATCTTTATAGTTGTGTCTGCCCAGGGCCTTTTCCCTCTCCCACCTGCCCTGCCCCTTTATCTCCTCTACCTGAGTAATAGAGAAGCTGCCATTTTAATTCATTGTGAGCCTGGCTCCCGGAAGTTTGGGGAAAGACACTGGGAATGAGAATCTCTTTCTCTTTCTTTCCCTCTCTCTCTCTCTCTCTCTCTCTCTCGCTCTCGCTCTCATTCTGGCTGATAAACCAGTAACATGCATCAGAGTTTTTTAAAGCTATACTTCTGATTACATGAATTGAAGACACCGTGGAGACCTAGAGATAGACAGAGATAAAGAGGAGAGGGTGCTTGCTAAGGTTTGTTGTGCATTATGAATGTATTCTCCACTAAGGCACTCTTCAAGAGTAGGAAGTAAAGAGTAAAGTTGGTTTTTGAATATTTGAGATGATAGACTGTTATTTCTTTGAATGAGACACCCTGTGGAAATAATGAGAGAACAAGAGGTCAAGATTTTTTTTGTCATACATTCGTATATGTGCCCCCGTAAGCACACACACCTGCATACACTTACACAAAAAAGGTCATATTATGCATGCTATTTGGTAAGTTGTTTTTCTTCGCTCATCAAAGTATTGGTATTCAATATCTTGTAATAACCTATAATAATAAAGAATATGAAAAAGCATATGTATAGTATAACTAAATCACTATGTTATACACCAGAAACTAACACACCATTTTGTAAATTAACTAGACTTCAAAAAAAAAAAAAAAGACTGTGGACCTCTTTTCATGTTCATTCACATCACCATTTTCATGGCTGTTGAGCACTCTCTTCCCTGGCTTTACAGCGCTTTACTAAGCCAGTCTTCACTTGATCAACATTTAGCTGGTTTGTTACCAAATGCTCCCTATTAAAAAACTGCCTCAGTAATCATGTTTATGCATATACCTTTATGTACTTTTGGTATCATCTTAGGAAATATTCCTGGAAGATCTGCTGAGTCAAAGAATATTTAATTAAAAACTTTTTGAGGCACAACCCTAATAGCTCTTCCAAAAAGGCTGGACCAAATAGCACTCCCACCACCAGTGCCCTCGTATAGCCGCATCCTATGCCTTTCCTGCCAGTGGGTTTCCTCATGTTCCTTCATCTTTGTTAATATTTTTCCCTTGTCTAAAGGGTGAAAAATGCCTCGTTTTAATTTACATTTTTGATAACTAGTGAAGGTGAGCATCTTTTCATTTTTAATAATCATTTTCAACTTGTTTTTCAAATGGCTTTTCATGTCCTTTGCCCATTTTTAAATAATGTTGCTCATCTTTTTAGTTTTGATTTATACAAGCTCTTTGAATATTAAGAAAATTAGTCTGTCAAATGTATTACAAATACTTCCTCCCAGATTGTCTTTTAACTTTCACTATGATATTTTTAGCTAAAAAGAAGCTTTGCAATTTTATGCCATCATATTTATCAAAATTTTGTGGCTTCTAGGCATACCAGTGAGGCTTAGAAAGGCATCTCCCACGTCAAGATCATAAAAAACATTCATACATATCTTCTTCTACAAAGATTTAATTTTTAACATTTAAATATTTGATCTATCTGCAGTTTATTTGAGAGCTTCGGGGCGAGGTAGTAATCTAGCTTGGCAGCTAGAGCTTCAGTTCAACGATAAGAAAGACTTGTGTCTGGGTTCTGCCACTTAACAGCCAAGTGACCTTGAGAAAATCACTTCACTTCTTGAAGTCTTGTTTCTTCATCCGTAAAAAGAGGGTAAGTATATTCCCTAACCTACAAGCTTGTGTGAAAATGAAAGAATTCCGAACAAAACCTGGATGACAGTAGGAATATAATTAATATTATCTGAACTGTCTTATTACTATTACTATTCTCAGTAGGTGCTTCCCCTAAATGATTTATTGATTAGTTCACTTTTTCCCCAACGATTTAAAATGCTGTTTGCATTGTATTTCTCATCACAGCCTATGATTAGATATATGTTTAATCACTTCATTGTTGTATTGTTCTTTGCGTGCATTTCCAGAACATAGGCACCTAGTACTTTCAGAAGAATTTTATAATAGTGAGCATTCTTTTCTCGTTCTTGGAATTAAGTTAGATATTTTTTATTTTGGGGGATGAAACATGCGGCTTTTAGTTTGAGTCATATATTTAATTTGTTAAGAAACTACAGTGCTGATTGCCTTTCAAAAAGCTGGAACAGTTTGCATTTTCAATATAATTCACAAACATGCCCACATCCCACACCTTTCCTAGCAGCAGGTTTCCTCATGTTCTTTCCTCTTTGCTAGTATTTTCCTTGTTATCAGTGTGAAGGGTGAAAAATAACTCATCTTAATCTTCATTTTATAGACACAGGGGGAATTGACATATTTAAATTATTGCCTTTTCTATATTTCTCCACTTTTATTCAGGTCTTTTTCTTCTAATTTCCCTCAGTAAAGTTTCATATGATAGTTTTCTTCATTCAGTACTTATGCGTGGCTTGTTGAATTTATTCCTTGGTATTTTATTTTCATTTTATTTTTGACTGCTTATTTAAATGGTCTTTTTCCATTACATTTTAATTGGTTTTTGTTGGTATAAATGGAAGATATTAATCACTGTATATTAATTTTGCATTTATCTTCATATCAAATATGTAAAGTTTGATTTTGTTCTCTTGTTTGAATGCATTTTCTAGCACTTTTAAAACAATTTTAAATAATAGTGGTGAAAGCAGTGTCTTAATTTTATTCTTGAAATTAAATTCAGTCTTTTCAGGTTTTTTTTGCAATAAAATACAAGGTTTTTAATTTGGGTTATATATTAGACTTTTAAAGGAAGCATGCATGTTTTAGTGAAGGTTGAATTTTATAAATCCTTCATTGGCATCTACTAGGATCATCATGCCTTTTTTTTCCTCTGTTCACTTACTAATATGGTAAATTACATGTATGCAGTTCCTATGGGATTCCTGTTATGGAACTCTTTGCATTCCTAGAGTGCCTCCCACTTCATCATTATGCATTATTCTGTTGATCTACTGTTGGATTACATTTGCAAATGTTTCCGTCCAGATTTCTGCGTCAAGACTTGTAACGCATATTTTTTAGCCATTTTCTTCACATTTATTATCCTCATCAGGTTCAGGTTGGGTGTTAGTATTATGCTGCCTTAAGAAATAATTGGAAATGTTTCCCTGTCATTCCATGCTCTAAAACAGTTTAAAATGCATAAAAGTTATAGGGGATGAAATGTACAGCATGGGGCATGTAGTCAATATAACTATGTAACATCTTTGTGACAGATGGTAATTAGACTTATCGTGGTGATCATTTTGTAATGTGTAGAAATAATCAAATCGTTATATTGTACACCAGGAACTAGGATAGTGTTGTAGGTCAATTATACTTCTAAAACAAACAAACTTTTTCATAGGAAAAGAGATCAGATTTGTGGTAGTCTGGGACACAGCTGGGGGAAAGGGGACTCAGATGAAGACAGTCAAAAGGTACAAACTTCCAGTTATAGATAAATAAGTATTATGGATGTAATATACATCATGATTAATATAATTAACATTGCTGTATGTTATATATGAAAGTAGTTGAGAGGGTAAATCCTAAGAGTTCTCATCACAAAGAAAATTTTTTTTCATTTTCTTTTATTTTATATCTATATGAGATGATAGATGTTCACTAAACTTACTATGGTAATCATTTCATAACATTTATAACTCAGATCATGATGCTATACACCATATATAGTGCTGTCTGCCAATTATATCTCAATAAAACTGGAGGAAAAAATAAAATAAAATTGCACCACATTTATTTTTTAAAAAAGGATAATCAATATAAAACACTTAGCATATGCCTTACAACACACTGAATAAATGAATTATCAACTTCTCAAAATATGGAAAATTTCACCTGTGAAACCATTGACAGTTTGGGTAAGAAGGAAATGTAGTTCTTTGATATTTTTATCAATTTCTATTCTGATTATTAGTCCATTTCTATTTTTTGTCTTTTTGAGTCATTTGGGGAATTTATATTTTTCTAGAAAATACCCATTCCAGCCAGGTTTTAAGAAACATAGAGACTGTTCAACATATCCTTAAATAATCTCTGTGCCTGAGGTTAGTTTGCCTTTCTCCTTCCTAGTAGTTCCTCTTTTCTTCTTAAATATGATTTCTAGCTGTTAATTTATTTTTTTAATTTTTTCTCATACGTTAAATCTTAAGTAGCTCCATCATACAGACAATTATATAGAATGATAAAACGAACACTTGTATACCTACCATTCAGCTTTGCCAAATCTCAGTATTTTCCTGTATTTCATTCAGCCCTTTCCTTTTTTAAACAATAAAATATTGAAGACAATGAATCTCCCTTTGTGTCCCTCCATCATTCCCTTCTTGTTCCATGTTGCCTGGTCGTATCCTGAATTTCGGGTCTGCACCTACCAAATTGGGTGGTTAATTCTATTCACCAAGTGTTTTCAAGTCTGAAAATTTGTGAGCATATAGCAGGATGGTACTTCTCAGCCCCCTTGTGGTGGGATGAGACCTTGTGATTACTTCTAGCCAATAAATTACTGTTAGAGATGATGTGTGCCATTTTGAGGCCAGATCATTTCATTGTTCATCTGAGACCCTCAAACGCTTGATGTCCATCATAGCAACATAAAACTTTCCAGATAGTGAGCAGTCTGTGGCCTGAGCCCCAGAATAAGGATGATGTGGAGGAGGACCCCTTGGCAATCCTCAATTGATGTGCAGTACAAGTGAGAAATAAATGGTTGGTGCTTGAAACTTATAACTCAAATCATGATGCTGTACACCTTATATAGTGCTGTATGCCAATTATATGTCTTTATTGTTCTTACCACAGCAAAACCTAGACCATCTTGACCAATGCGTCTATAAACAAAACATAGTAAGTTTTATAGTTTTTAAATTTCTACACAAATGCTATCGTTTTTTATACTCTCCCACAACTCACCTTTCTCATCTGATATTAGGTTTTTAAGATTAATCCATGTGATATATGCACTTACAGTTCTTTCATCTTAAAGACTTTACTGTTCCTCTGAGTGAACCAAGATAATTTACTCCTTCTTCTAGTAATGGAAATGTGTGTTATTTCCAATTTTACACTGTTAATAACAATGCTACATTATTGCACACCTCATACAAAACTATGAAAATTTTACAGGAGTGCAGTTATTATCAAGTGCATGCATCTTGAGCATTATTGGGCCTTGTTGAAAGCCTCTCCTCTATGCTTGTAGAAATTTATACTCCTGCCATCACTATATGAGAACTCCTGTTTCTACATCCTGGCAACACTTGTTATTGTCAGATATTCTCACTTTGTCAGTCTTATTTATAGTATTAATTTGTATTTCCCTGGTTACTAGTGTAATAGAACATCATTTCGTATGCCTACTTTCCATACATAAATGACACTTACCAGTACATATACTATGTCCTTTTTCCTCTTGGATTGTGTTAATTGAAATTTAGGGGTGCCCTTGTTAGTTATGTTCATTGTAAATATCTTCTCTGAGTCTGTTGCTGGTCCTTTGACTTTATATTTCATTTTATTCTATGCAACTTTTTAAATTTCAATGCTGTCAAACACTATCTCAACCTATTCATTATCATTTGACCTTATTCTTCATAGCTTTAAGATATAATTTTCACACTATACAATTAACTCATTTAACAAGTAAAATTCAATGGTTTTCAGTATATTCACAGTTATATATAATCGTCACTGCAGTCAATTTTAGAATTTTTATCACCTTAAGAAGAAACCCTCTACCCTTTAAAAATTACCCAAATCCTCATCCCTCCAGCCATAAGCAATCACTAATCTACTTTCTGTCTCTGTAGATTTCCCTGTTGTGGACATTTCATATGATTAGAATCATATATGTCATCTTTTGTGACTAGTTCTGTCAATTTGCATAATATTTTCAAGGTCCATCTGTGTCGTAGCATGGTTTCAACTTTCGTATGCCTTTTAAAGGAGATTCTTCCCTATCCTGAGCCCATAATACTAGTCTCTTTTGTTTACTTAATTGAGTAATATAGTTTGATTTTTACATGTAAGTCTTTTAATCTGTTAGGAATTGACATTTGTCTCTGATTTGAGGTAGGGGACTATTTTTTTCCCACATGGACAGCCAGTTGTACTAGCACCATTTATTAGAATACTCGTATCATTTCCCTTCAGATTTATAACACTACTGCTATTACATTTAAGGACTCCAGACATGGTGAGTTTGTCTCTAATCTCCATACTATGATCCTTTGGTCTATTCTCCTGTTCTTTCAAGTACCTTACTGTCTTGGGTGCTATAGCTTTAGCTTTATAATTAATTAGTCTTGCTCCCTGAGAAGGAAAGCCCCTTACAGTATTTTAAAAATTGTCTTGCTTCTGGGCTCTTTGCAGTTTTATTTAAATTTTAGGATCAACTCAAATTCATTGAAAAATTTCTTATCGTAATTTTGATTAGAATTTCACTGAACTTATATATTAGTGGAAAACTATATATAGTTATTTATGATACATTTATATGATATATTTACTATATGAATCTTTCTATCCAAACACATGGTATATATGTCCTTTTAAGTTTATTGTATTATTTCATATAACATTTTACCAGTCTCTCCACAAAGAACTTGCGTATTTTCTATTAATTTTCCCTAGTTATCATATAGTTATTTTTAAACTACGTGCAAATAATATTCTTTATAAAAATACACTGTCTTATTGTCAGTGTCATATAAGGATGTGATTTCTTTTTCCTTATACTGTTCTTGTCTGTAACTTTCATTAGAATTTCTTCATTAGTTCTAATGGTTTCATAGCATAGAGTTTTTGGTTTTCCATATAAACAATCCTATTGTTTGGGAATACTAAACGAGCTCTCTCTCTCTCACTCGCTCGCTCTCTCTTTCTTTTTTTCTTTCTGTCTAAATCCTACATATTCTAGTTCTTTTTCTCATCTTACGGTTCTGGCTACGGCCTCCTGTGCGATGTTGAATATAAAAGTGACATCAGCTGCCCTTTTCTTATTCTTGACTTTAAACATTTCATCATGATGTTTGCTGAAGGTTTTGCAGGTTATACTTTATCATATTAACAAGGCTGCCTTCTATTCCTAGTTTTCTTGGCATTTTTTAAGATCAAGAATTGATGTTGAAATGTATAAAATGTTCTTTCTCTACTTAGATGATTCTGTGATTGCTCTCCTTTAATCTGTTAAAATGATGAGTTATATTAAATAATGTACTCAATTTGAATAAGGGCTACATTTCTGAGATGAAGCGTTCGTGGTGTAATACAAACACCCACATACACGTAAGTGTCTACAATATTGATATGATTATATATGCATACTATTTTTGTGTACATAATATATTTTACTGAATTTGGTTGGCTTATAATACATTGTTTTTCTGTCTTATCATGAGAAATGAGATTAACCCAAAGTTTTATTTTCTTGAACTACTTTTATCTGACCAAAGTCTTAAAACAAATTTGATAAGTTAGACCAGTTTGTAAAACATGGAAAGACAGAGGTTATCTGGTCCTTGAATATTTGGAATTGCATGTCTTTAAATTCCTGGATGCTTCTGTTTGAGGGAGGAGATTGTTTTTGAACTATGGATTCAATTCCTGTTATGAATTTGGGCCTATTTAGGTTTTCTATTTTTCTTCTACTTTTTAAAAGTTGAATTTTTGAAACTTCTTTATTCCGCCAAATAATCGTTATTGATACAGATATTGTTGTTTAAAACAGTTGATTCTTGCTTGGGAATACCCATGTATATTTGAATTGTTTTGCTCACAATTTCTTTTTGCTTCTCACCCCTTCTATCTCACTTAATGTTACCTATTTCTTAATTGCACCTTTTAGTATTTCAGGATCTCAGGGCTTTACTGTCTGAAATTCTTACTTTGCCTCCCTTTTGAGTGATAATTTACCTAGGTATAGAACTTCAGGTTAACAGTTCTCTTCCCTCAAAACTTGGTAATTTTTATTCTACTATATTCTGGCTTCAGTCTTACTGTTAAATAGTGTATCATCAATTTACTTGCTGCTAAGTAGTCTACTGTCAAATTGTAGACAATTGTGTTTTCTCTTTGTTTTCATTGTCTTCAGTGTCAGGAGTTCCCTTACGATAGGTCTAGATATGATTCATGAATAAAATGCTTTCTGACTATCTTTTCTGTTTCCCTAATATCCAATACTTTGAGTTTATACTTAATAGTCTGTATTAAACAATGATTACCATTTGTAATACGTGTTTTCAAACTACATATTCTCTCCAACTGTGCGTTTCTGGATATTTCAATAATCCCCTCAGGGGCTCTTATTGAGAATTGATTTCGTTGATGGTAATTGAATCCACTGGAGTGGATGAATTTGCTCAGAGCACAATGAGAAGTGGCCATAGATTAGAAGACTGAGGAAAATAAAGATTATTGATGAGCTTATGAGAACAATGTCAGAAGACTGGTAGGAACAGAATCCTAATTACAATGGAAAGTTTGCTGTGGAGTGATTTGCAGCTAAGGCCAAGGACAGATACAGGATCATTGCTGGTGGGATTTGGAGGGGCAAAGGTTAAGATGGAAATGATGTTATATTTAAATGTAGATATGATATACCAATGATGTAACTGGGGATAAAAAAGAGTAGATATTTTAAAAGTTAATTCCCTTGAAAGATGGAAGGTGAAAAGATTCAAAGCACACTTTAAAGTGGCAGCTACTCTATTAACAACTGCAAGAAACAAGGAAAGGATAGCTCTCCATACACGTATATTCATGGTTGTTTATCCCCAAATTTTCCTATTTTTAAAAAAATCTGCAATGTGGGGGATATTTGCCCACTGTATTCAATTGTAGTCATTTATAAACTATTTTGCCAATTTTTCAAGGGTGTGTGTGTGTGTATCCCATAATTGCCAGTTGTTTTATGGGTCAGTACATATTTTTCTCTACACAGTAACCTCTGACCTGTTTTAAATGTTTTTTCCCTGCTAGTGAAGTGAGTTATTACAAGATGAGTGCATAAAACAATAATAAGCTGGACTCTGTCCAAAACACTTTCCATATATTAACTGATTTAATTCTTCCACAAACCTAATGGTGGGTTCTCTCATTATCCTTATCCCTGTTTTGGAGACCGGAGCTCTAGAACCCTCAGCTTAAAGCACTGAGGCCTTCTGCTACCTGGTGTGGGATCCACAGCAGCAGCGCAAGGTGAGCAGGGCTGATGGTCCTGACTCTCCAGGAGGGGAGCCTGCAGTTTAGGGAGGTGAGGGACTTGTCCACAGTAACACTGTAGCCACCCAACATGACAAAGCTGGGCATGAAACTCAGGTCTCCTGAAAAGTTCATTGTTCTTTGCATTGAATTTCCCTGCCTCTGTCCATACACTGCCTTTTCATATATCTCAAGATTAGGGTTCTGTTCTGGAAAGTTGTTTTGCAAGTGGAGATATTGCAGATGCATAACACCACCAGTACGTCTCTCATAGGGAGCTGTGAGTCTTAAATTAGATAATAATTGTCAATGCCCCCCATAATCCCTTACACTGAACGAGTACTCCATAAATGGAGTGTGGTGCCTTCAACATTCTTTTCCTAATTCCCGGCCCTTTGTTCTGCTTCTTTTTACTCCAGAGCAACCGGCATCTTTTCTGACCTTTATCTCTTTGGCCTCATCCCTTAATCATTGCTGCTTCCCTTAGCTTTCTGCTTTCACTGACTGCTGGGCTCCTTTTCTTTCGTGAAGCCTGACAGGCATTGGAGAAAAAAGGCTGGAATAAAACCCTGATAAAGAAACAGAGCTGGGGAGCCGGGAGGAAACAGGACATCAAGGACCGGAAGTATGAGGAATTCTTGTGAGTAACAGTGAGCAGAGTTCAGAGCTGAGGTGAACGTTAAGCAGGTGTATAACATTTATATAATAAGTGATACAATAAGACTAAAATGATCTTCTCAAAAGTAATGCATTCTGCAAAGTACCCGCAAAGTAAAGACAGCAATTCTACTTTTCAGGTTTATGCCTGAAACTTAGATGGGGTCTATGTCTTTTTAATATTTTTTTCAGGTAACTTTATCACTGTAAACTGTAATTGCAGATTGATTGGAGCAGCCATGTATATAGAATATCAATTAGAAATACATTTATTGCTGGCCTGCTTTTACACACATTATCTCATTTAAACTTCATAACAACCCAGTGAAGCAGCAAAGCTATTATAATCTCCATGTTAACGTAGGAAATAATCAAGGCTCAGAGACGTCAAATAATTACCTTTGAGTCACACTCCAGTAAGTGGCAGAACAGGATTTGTTATCTACGTTTATCTGACTCCATATTCCTTCTTTTTCCATTTTCCTACACTGCCTCACTAAAGAGAACCCATGAAGGTTTGTTGATGGATAAATTAATGAATAATTGATAACAGGGATACTCAGAGTGTCTTCTTTCACTATTAGTGACCTTTTTTTGGTGTTCTTCTGGTCTGTGTGATGCAGAATTCAGGCTAGGGCTACAGTAGCAGGTTTTATCCTGGTTTTAAAAGTCTACTTTCTCCTGTATCCGCACTATACTCTGCACAGGGTCTAGCAAACTTGTGGTTTGCTGTGGTTGTTTTTAAGAGCGGCCTTGAAGATACTCAAATTGGTGTCTTGAGAAAAGTTAGCAATATAAAAGCACTGCTCTCATTTCCTTTTCAACTTTCTATACATTGTTCTCTCTAACCCTTTCAACAACAAGGATGCTTTCTAAATTGTCATGGTCTGTTGATTTTCTTTTGGCCGCCTCTGTCACTTTGGTAGAAATTTTACCTCCATGAGTTCCCCAGGGGGCCAGACAGGAGAGTATTTGGGTGTACAGCTGGAAAACATCACTCATTGTTTGCTTATTCGAAAGTAAGTGACAGGGATTTAAATCCATTCATTTGTACCAAATTACTTTTTTGATATGGTCTTTGTTTTCTCTTCCTCCATCAGGATGTAGAGATGGAAGCATAGTAGCTCAAGTGAAAGTGTTTTCTTGGTCTAAAAAAAGCTTACATCTAATGTTGGAGGCAGGTTACTCTTGATATGTGTGTGTGTGCTTGTGTGCACATTTATATGAGAGGGCTCCTTCACATTTAACCACCGAGAGTCCTCTAGTGGAGAGGACCTGGATGTAACCTCAGTTCTATCATTAGAGGCAAGTGCTGTGCTCACTAGAAATCCAGAGTTGGAGATGCTCTCAAGCGCTTTGCTGGCTTCTGTTCAGGAAGTGTGAGCACCTTGAGGGGGTGGCCTCTGCCAGATGCCCTTATCGTATTCCTGGCACCTTCCACAGATATTTGACTGAGTGAGTACTCAGTACGTGTTTATAAAATAAATAAATGAACGAATGAGTAAACGTAAAGAATGAATGGGTAGATGGATAAGTGGATAAATAAATTACAGAATTATTAATTAGGACCAGAAGCTGGAATGGCTTGGAAAGCAGCAAGGGCTAGATTGGGCCAAGGCCATCACTCGTAAGGAGTCAGGGAAATGAAACCCTCCTATGATCTCACAGAGGCCACTCAGTAGTGTCATTTAGCTGCCTTAAAAAAATTACACTTATTCACATGGTGGGTTAAACTCTTACGTTTACCATCTCTGTCTTCAGAAACACTGCTAAAATGAAAGTAAAGGAATACAAATTGCATTAAACTAAAGGCAGAGGAAATAAGCAACAGTGGCAAAAAAAAAAGAGATTTCAACATTAATCCATTTCACAAATGTGTACTGAATGCCTACTATGTGCCAGACACTGTTCTTGGCATTGGGGATAAGTCAGTGAGCAGAAGAGTCAAGAACCCCTGCCACCACATAGCTCTTACTCCAGTAGAAGGAACACATTTTCCGAAGAAGCCTGAAAATGGATGGAAGAGTGCTAATTGATTCAACAAAGCAGAAGTTGTAATATAAGAATGGCTACACGGGGCAGACATAAAAAGGCAGCGTGATCTTCCACACAAACACCAGAATGGCTCATCTTAAGGCACCAGGTGGTGCAAAAAACAGGCATAGGGAGCTGGAATGAAAACAGAGGGTCTTGCTGAAATTTTATGTTTAGAGCTGATGGACATCCAGCTCTCCACCCCACCCTCCGCAGCACCTACCCACTTTCTGTTCCTCTCAGGTAAGACGTCAAATGTTTTGTTTCTGAAAGTGGAACTTGAGAAGCTCCAGGCATTGGGGCACCTAACACAGTGGAGGCCAGTGGTGAGATCCAGAGTTGAAAACAAAAGGCAAGTGAAAGTGTGCGTCCTGAGACCCCCGGCCCTCCCTCCCTCTCCTCCTCCTCACAGAATGCCAGATTATGTCACCCCGGCATTATTCTCCCGAGAAACTGACTGACCTCATCAAGTAACCTTGAGAGACTGAAGTTGACTGGATCCTCAGTAAGAAGACCAATTTACCACCTGATCATCTCGTGGTTCCACCTCTGCAAGCAGAGTTCTCAATCAGTGTGTGGTTTTACTTTTAGTTATGAACAGGCAATCCAAAGATCATCAGACATTTCAGAAATCCAGAGAAAGTATAGGAAACCTATTAAAAGAGAAAACATAGAAGATAGAGAGTTGCGTATTATCAAAGAAATTAACATAAGAGCCAAGGGACTCAAAACTACAGACTGAAAGGATTCCCCAGAGCCTCATCTCTGGAAATTCTGACATATTGGTAAGGAGTAGGGTGCCACTGGTTTTTTTTATATAAGCCCTACAAGTAATTATGATGCATATCTAGGACTGAAAACAATTGTTGCAGCTATTAATGTGGGTTTTCCTTTTTTTGGATTTAGGTCATGCAGGCCAGCATACAAACTGACATGTAAATATTTTTCCTGTGCAGTTATGATAGTGTGTCTGTCACGGAGGAACATGCAGCAGGATGGGGCTGCTTTCTCCCAGTGCGGGATTCATATCATGCCTTTTTGTCTTTCTCATGATGTGTAAAATATATAGTAAACAATAAAAGTAAAGTTCTCTTTAATGATTAGCCTGTAAAATAGGTAAGAAGCCTTTTTTTGTATAAGTGCATCTTTCCTCTTAATGAAGCTTTTATTTTTTAAAGCAATGCTTGTATCTCATGTAGATTACTTTGTGGGATGTTGGACCCCCAAGGCCATGCCAAATCTGATTACAAATAGGGAGCCAGAACCCAAGGGTGACAGGGATGAACTTCTAGATTCCTGTTCTAAAGAGTTAGTTACGTAAAATCAATATAAACTATCCAATATCCGGAGCAAGTGGCATAGCCTAACAGGGTAGAGAAAAGTTCCTGGTGCTTCACGTTCTGCAAATTTATCTGATGGCTTCCTCTGCTTAATTCCTGTTCTAAGGCTATACTGTTCTGACCATAGTCAGGGAAAGAGAACGCCCGTCATGGCTGTTTGTTTGGTCTATCTAATAACTTTCTCTCATCTTGAGAACTGGAATTGTTCTCTGTGTAGATGGTAATAAAATGTTAGGGTGACTAACTTTGAAATTGGTTGTGAGAATATTCTATCTTTAAAAGCACCACCCATCAGCCAAATGAAAAAAGGAGCAGGACTAAGGCAGAAGGTACCCTAGCAGAACCCAAAGCAAGTCATTCTCTAACCAAACTGTCCGTGATTCTCACCTTGGATATGAACGGTTCAGCCTTGTCCCTTGCTCATCTCGGTAGCTTTGGGTTTTAGAGGTCAACTGGGCCAAAACCTTTACTGTCGAGAGGACTGACATAGAGAGGGGAGTAGGACTTTCTGAATGGTAATAGTGGAACCAGAATTCAAAAGCAGCTCAGTTGTTTTGATAGGGATTGCACTAAATCTGTAGATGGCTTTGAGTACTATGGCCATTTTAACAATGTTAATTCTTCCAATCCAGGAGCATGGGATAGCTTTCCATTTCTTTGTATCATCTTCAGTTTCCTTCCTCAGTGTTTTATAGTTTTTAGAGTATAACTCATTCACCTTGGTTAAGTTTATTCCTAGGTATTTTATTCTTTTTGATGTGATTTTAAATGGGATTGTTTTCTTGCTTTCTCTTTCTGATAGTTTATTATTAGTGTATAGAAAAGTACCTGAGTTTCATATACGAATCTTGTATGTTGAAACTGCTTAATTCATTTATTAGTTCTAATAGTTTTCAGGTGGAGGCTTTAGGGTTCTCTATGTAAAGTGTTGTGTCGTTTGCAAATAGTGACGGGTTTCCCTTCTTCCCTTCCAATTTGTATGCCTTTTATATTTCTTTTTCTTGCCTGACTACTGTGGCTAGGAATTCCAATACTATGTTATTTAGAAGTGGTGAGAATGGACATCTTGTCTTATTCATGAATTTAGAGGAAAGGCTTTCAGCTTTTCACCACTGAGTATGATGTTACTTGTGGGTTTGTCATAAATAGCTTTATCATGTTGAGATATGTTCCCTCGATACCCACTTTGATGAGAGTTTTTATCATAAATGGGTGTTGAATTTTATCAAATGCTTTTTCTGCATCGATTGAGATGATCATGTGATTTTTGTCCTTCCTTATGTAATGTGGTGTATCACACTGACTGGTTTGTAAATGTTGAATCATCCTTGTGATCCTGGAGTAAATTCAGCTTGTTAATAGTGTATGATCATTTTTATATATTGTTGGATTTGGTTTGCTAATGTTTTTGTTGAGAATTTTTGCATCTATATTCATCGAAGATATTGGCCTATAATTTTCATTTTTTTGTAGACTCTTTGTCTGGTTTTGGTATCAGGGTAATGGTGGCTCTACAGAATGAATTTGGGAGTGTTCTGTCCTCTTCAATTTTTTGGAAGAATTTGAGAAAGATTGATATTAGTTCTTTAAGTGTTTGATAGAATTCCCCTTCAAAGCCATCTAGCCCTGGACTTCTGTTTGCTGGGATCTTTTTTATTATAAAATCAATTTCACTACTGTTCAAATTGTCTGTTTCTTTTTTATTCAGTCTTGGCAGGTTGTATATTTCTCGAAATGTGTCCATTTCTTCTACATCGTCCAACTTGTTAGCATATAAGTGTAGTATTCTTTAATGATTTTTTTGTATCTCTGTGGTATCACTTGGTATTTCTCCTCTTTCATGTCTTATTTTGCTTATTTGAATCTCATAGAACTAGAACAAATAATCCTAAAATTCACATGGAACCACAGAAGACTCCAATTTGCCAAAGCAATCTTGAAAAAAAGAACAAGGCTAGAGTTATCACCTTCCCAGATTCAGACAATACTACAAAACTACAGTAATCAAAACACCTTGGTATTGACAAAAACAGACACATAGATCAATGGAACAGAATACAGAGCCTGGAAATAAACTCAGGCACCTATTAATGTACAACAAATGAGGAAAGAATATACAATGGAGAAAAGACGGTCTCTTCAACAAGGTGCTGGGAAAACTGGACAACTACATGTAAAACAATAAGATAGAACATTACCTCACACCATATACAAAAATAAACTCAAAATGAATTAAAAACCTAAATGTAAGACCTGAAACTGTGAAAATTCTAGAAGAAAACATAGGCAGAACACTCTCTGACAAGTTGTAGCAATATTTTTTGGATCTGTTTCCTAAGGCAAAAGAAATAAAAGCAAAATAAACAAATGGGACCTAATTAAATTTAAAAGCTTTTTCGCAGCAAAGGAAACCACCAACAAAACAAAAAGACAACCTATGGGATGGGAGAAAATATTTGCAAATGATGTGTCGAACAAGAGGTATTAACCCGTTTTGTTATGGTTTTCTAGATTTGTCTATTAAGACAAAAAAATATAAACAGCTTCTACAACTCAATATAAAAAGACTGAACAAACCTATTAAAAATGGTTAGACGATTTGATACATTTTTCCAAAGAAAGCATACAGATGACTAAGAAGCACATGAAAAGATGCTCAACATCACTAATTATTAGAGAAATGCAAGAACATGCAAGAACAACAATAAGATATCACCTCACACCTGTCAGAATGGCCATCATCAAAATGTCTACAAATAACAAATGGCAAGGCTGTGGAAAAGGAAACCATCCGACACTATTGGTGGGAACGTAAACTGATGCAGCCACTGTGGAGAACAGTATGGAGTTTCCTCAAAAAACTAAAGAAAGGACTACTGTATGATCCAGCAATTCCACACCTTTGTATATATCCAGAAAAAATGAGAATACTAGTTCAAAATGATACACGTACTCCAGTGTTCATATCAGCACTGCTTACAATAGCCAAGATATTAAAGCAACCCAAGCACATCAACAGATGAGGGGATAAAGAAGATGTGGTGTGTATGTATATGTGTGAGTGTATATATATACATACATACATACATACATAGTGGAATATTAGCCATAAAAAGAATGAAATGATGCCATCTGCAGCAACATGAATAGAACCAGAAAATAGTATGCTTAATGAAATAAGTCCGACAGAGAAGAATAGTGTGTGATATCTCTTGTGTGTTGAATTTTAAAATAATACAAATGAATGTATATGCGAAAGAGAAACAGACTCACAGATACAGAAAACAAACTAGTGGTTGGTTACCAAAGGAGAGAGGGAAGGGAGGAGGGGCAAATTAGGGATATAGGATTGACAGATACACACTACCATGTATAAAATAGATAAGCAACAAGGATATACTGTATAGCACAGGGAATTATAGCTATTACCTTGTAATGAGTTATAATCTGTAAAAATCCTGAATTACTATGCTGTATACCTGAAACTAATATAATATTGTAAATCAACTATACTTCAATTAAAATAAAAACAGCTCAGTTGTTCCCTAGACATGTAGGAACGTGCCCTTATATCTTTAAGAAGTATATTCCAGGTACAGTTGGAATATTGGGAAAGGAGAACTGAAGTATTATTAGAGGAGTCAGGGAAAGTTACTCAGAGAAATGACATTTGAGTCGATGATGAGAAAGAAGGTCGGGTGGATAAAGTGAGAACAGCAAAGACATGGCAGGTGGAGGGAAGAACATGTGCAAAGTCATGATGTCAGGTGAGAACCAAAAGTGTCCTTAGAGAGACTATATGACACCCTCCCTTTACTCTTGGGAAAAAATAAGCCCCTACACTGTGCCAGGTGCTAGAAATATACAGATCATTAAGATGCTAATTCTCCTGTTCTCTAGAAGTATACAGTATAGTGTGAATGTAATCATTTTCTCTTTTCCCACCAGTGTAACTGTTTTCTTTCTATTCTGTATGATGCTCAAATGAGCCAGTAGGCTTAGCTCTGCTTCCTGGCTGAATGCCGCTGTCTGTGCTGGTTATCCCCGTTGCCAGCGGTGCTGGTGTGAGAGACTGCTTCCATTCCTCCCGACTGCAGGATAAAGACAGATCAGAGAACGCGTGCCACTGACGGCAGGATCGATGTCCTCATATCTATACCTGAAGGGCAATTTTCCAAAATATATTCACCACATGCCATTTACATTTTAATGCCAGTACTTGAGGTCAGTATTCATTAGTTCAATCCACTAACCCCCCCTCCACTGAGCACCGATTAGTTGCACAGCATTGAGCCAGGTGTTACGAGGCTGCAAACGTCGGCTGCGCGAAGGTATTGTCCGTTCGGTAGCTAAAGGTGTCATTGGGATAAATATTTGTATATTACTGAAATAAAATGTAGCAGGGTACCCATTTCCTGTAGGGAGAAGAACATGAACTTGGCAGTCATACGGACTCAAGTCTGCAACTTTCAGGTTTCATGATCTTGAACAAATGATTTAACTTCAAGTCTCAATCCTCCATAAAATGGAAGTGATGACAACTCCGACCTCAGTAGTTGCATATGTGTGTGCATATGTGTTTATGCTGAATAAATTAAATAATATACAAATCAATCTGGCATATAGTATGGCTTCAGCATATCTTTACTTAGCTGCCCCTCCCCTTGGCCAATCATCCCAGCACCCTTAATATTGAAAGTTGTCTTGAAATTCAGAGGAACAGAAAATATTTGATGATGTTTTACTTCTTTCGGGAATGATCCAACTTAAAACAAATTGACATGGGGATCCATATATAGTTCTCTCAAAATTCAAAATAACACCTTTCCTAAAAGAATTTGGAGTGGTGACTTACTGTGGCCTTGGCTCCTGCTTCAGAGAGATTTGGCATATATTATCAAGAATACCGTTTTATTTAAAAAGCTCATAAAGCTTCATCCTCAGCTATTACTGATTTAGGAGTAGCAGATATATGGAAACGTTCACACTCTACTGAACGGGATTGTACATTCTTCTCCAGTCCACATAACTCATATTTCCAGACTGACTTCTAAGTTCCTCACTTTCTGATTAATGATGTGAATAGCATGGCTCGAGGCAGTGTTCTCTTATCTGACCGCGCCACAGACTCACTTTCACTTGACCTTCAGAAAGTGTTAGGCAGCATTTCTGCAAAACTTCCTCTAATAATGAATGTTGGAAAAGAAAGCTATGATTTGTGAATCTAAAACTACAAGGAAATACAAAACACACACACTCATGTGACAATTCTGGATTGCCTCTTTCTCTCTGTCTCGATATATATATATATAAAATTTTTTACTGATTGACATCCTTTTTTCTCAGGAGCAAAGTGTCATTAATTACAAAAAGAAACTCACGGGCAAAGGTCTCATTAAAGATAAATGTGACCTGGGAAGAACACATGGATAAACCCTGCCTCATTCAGGTTGAAAAGAAACATTTTGGCTCTGGAGGGAACAGTGAGAAATGTGTATATTATAAAGTTATAGGTTTTAATAACTTCACCTCATTCTATTAAGCCTCTAACCCCATTGGAATCATAAAAGGTTAATATTGAAATGAACCCTAAGAGCATAAATTAGGCTTTGGCCATTACATCCCCCCAAATGAGCCTTAAGCTATGTAACACTTGAACAGCAGGAATTTCCTTTTTTATTAAAGAAATGAAGATACGCTGCATTGAATGATATTATTGAGAATACCTAAAATTTCTCATTATCCTATAAGTGCTTAAAATTGCTATTACAGATTTCTGCAGGTCAAATCCAAGGTCCCGAAAGACCCCTGCAGAGTTTATGGAGTACTAGTAGGGAATGTGTTTCAATTGCCCACAAATACATACTTACATAGTCAGATTGGGTATTTTCAGGAGGAAATGAGATATTTTATTTTTATTCTATCTATAAAGAAGGGTCAATCTGAAATGGTGTGCTGGAGTTACAGGCCACCTATCAAAACTGGGGCATCACCAAAACTATTCCTCATTTATGAACTTTTTATGATATTGAAAAAGCACCAAGTTATCTATCATTTCTTGCTCCTTAGGTGGCTTCATTTTTCAACATTAGATATTACTACTTCCCATGTCCTATTTATCAACTTTAAAAGTGACATTGTCCAATAAAAATAGTTGGATATCCTTGGCAAAGACATGGCATTTCAGGATTGTCATCTATTTCATCAACTTCTTCTAAGAAGGCCTCCCCAGGTGGTAAATAATGAAAGTGTGAGTCTGTCACAAGGAAAACAGTTTTACAAGAATCTTTTTTGGCATCTTCTGTTTTTAAAAAATTAGTTATGGCATTTTATTGTGATTTTAATTTGCATTTCTCTGAGAAATGAAAAGAACAAATAAACAACACCTAATCCATATATCCTAAAAAAGAAAAACAGTTAAATTAAATTCAAAGTTCTTAAAAATCCTTTTCTCTTTAGTATCTGACCTGAAATGACAATTCCTCAAAAACCAAAATATATAAAAACATCTACTGTTTTAGTTTATGGCATAAATGTTTAATTATATATATGTAATATTATACATGTATAATATATTTCTAGAATAGTGAAATTTATTCAATATAAAACTTTTTTTAAAGCATCTTTTAGTATTTCATTAATTATCTTGGAACTATTCTAATTTAATCATCATATTCAAATCTAGAAATACCAATCAGTGGTCTTCATGATTCAGATTTCCCATCAAAGCCCTGGGAGAAAAAATAAACAAGAATTTAGTTACTGAAAGGATGTACTTTGCCAAAACAAATATATTGAGTTTAAAGCAGTACAATGTTTGTGAGGTGCTTTCTAGTTTATAAAGTATTTTCATAATTATTTCACTATTTGATCCTCTTAACTCAGGGAGCTTGATAAGCAGAGCTTCAATTTTTTTTTTTTAAACTTTTGCTATGAAGTGAGGAAAATCACTCCTATTACATAGTACTACTGTAGGGAAAAATGATACCATATAGGTAAGCCATCTATTAAACACTCTGGCAGATAGTAGGTGCTCAACATATATTTTTGAAATGAACTAAATTTCCTCATTTTATCATGTGAGGAAATTGCAATTCAGTTTGTTTTTGTGACTCGCTCAAGGTCATACAGAAATTAATGATAGTCTGCCTATATGAATAATGTTACTAGAACTGAAGTCTTACTGATTCAGCTGGATTATTTCTAAAGATGAAGATTTAAATGTCCAGTATTGGTTCAGTTCTTCTAATACTGTTTTTTAATCAATGTGACTTAGACTTATTAATTTCATTTTAGGAAATATTTTTGGCAATGTGTTCCAGAGAACAAATAGATTAGAGCATGTTTCAAAAATACTCTAACCTAATCATGCGATCCCTTCAAATCACAAATTTGACCTCTATCACTTGGCGCTATAGTATGGAAGTAGTAGAAAGAGTAGATTATTAATAGCTCCAATTTATTCATCACTTATTCGGTGCTAGCTAGGTACATAAATGTTTTACACGGATCATCTCATTTAATCCTTGCAATATCTAACAAGTCTACCCTCATTATCATCATTTTATGAACAGGAGAGATGCAGCACAGAGAGACGTTAAGTGACTTTGCCCAAGGTCATGGAACTAGGAAGTAGGAGAAGAGATGATTTTTAACCCAAGCAAAGCGACTCTAGCCTAGAGTCTATACTCTTAATCCCCACGCTCCACAGCTTCCATGGGTGATGTGTACCTGAGTGGCTCAGTTGAAATGCAGAGCAATCCAGGGTTAGAGCCAAGAACATAAAAATTTGATGATTAGAAGAGAGGAAAGTGAGGGTTTGAAAGAGCAAAGTGAATGTGAATGGATGGCAGAGTAGGAGGTTTTGCGAGGCAGTTTTAAGTGAGAGTAAAAACATCGAGGGAAATGAAGTCCTGTGCCTGAAAACTGCACTCCTGTATCAGTAAGGGGCTAAAGTGCAGGGAGATCAATAGGACCAGGAAAGAACATTCTGGAATGTTCTGGTGTGTTCCAGTATGAATAAAGTCATCATGTGCCAGGTTAGGGAAGGTGTGAAGCCAGAATCCAGTAGACCGTGGAGAGCAATTGAGACTGTATTCAGTGTGCAGATACGGTACAGGGAGAATTCCATTAGTGCATGAACAAAGGAGCAGGGCCTTTCCAGCTCATGTGTCTAAGTTAATTGCATTTCTGAAGTCAGATTAGTAAGACTCTCCAGGCCTGAGGTAACAGGTAGGGTTTATACAAGTAAGAATTGGAAGGATTGAGATGGCTGCCAAAACAGGGGGTAAGGAAACCTGGTATTTGTGGATAATACCTCAAACACACACACTTACCCACGCATACACACACATATACACAGTAATCCACAATCCCTCACTCCACGTTTCCCTTAGGAGTGCTTTTAAAAAATACTATTGTATTTTATTCAAAATGGAAATTATTGTCTAATAATACGTGTGATTTCTTTCTCTATAAAGTTTAGTTATTTTTGACAGCACTGGTTAGATAGCGAATATTGTTTAGTTCGAGAAGAGTAATGTTTCCCTCTAAATATATGGATGATATCTTAGTCACCTCAGTCTGCTGTAACAAAATACCATGGACTGAGTGGCTTAAACAAGAGACATTTATTTCTCACAAATCTGGAGTTAGGGAAGTCCAAGATCAAAGTGCCAGCAAGTTAGGTTTCATTCTGAGGTTTTTACTCTTGACTTGTAGGCAGCTGGACCTCTTTTTTTGTTTGCCTGGAGGGAGGGAGAGGGAGAGAGAGAGAGAATGAGCAAGCTCTCCAGTATCTCTTCTTATAAGGGCACTAATCCCATCATGAGGGCCCCACCTTCATGATGTATGAATTTTGGAAGGACATATTCAGTGTATAATATATGGAAACTATATATATAGTAAACTTTTACACTAAATGCTGGTGAACAAGTTTCAAACATTTTCAAATAATTGTGGAATAAGAAATTGCTCTTCTAACTTTATAAAGATGAACAGCAAGATCTTCAGATCTCAATTATTTGTCTAAAAATGGACATTATTTTTTAACTCTATTCATAAATTTTGATCAGTCAGTCAGATTCTAATCAATGAAAACCAAATGTTATACTAGCAAGATCTTTGAACTGGGAGTCAGTAATATACAGTGAGGGGTGTTAAATTTGGCACTGATTTGCTGTGTAACCTTGATCTGAACTTTCTTAGTCTCATTTTCCTCTCTGAAAAAAAAGTGTGGTTGAACTGAGTGATGTTTATTTTGACGTGTCATTTGGATGACCAAATGACCCTTTTTCTCTAGGACTATCTTGGTTTTGGTCCTAAAAGTCCAGCCTACCAGGAAGCCTCTATCCCGCAATGTGAAAAGTTCTGAGTTTCCATTATTGGTGAAGATATATTGGGGAAAGCACAAAGTCAGTATGGCTGCCCCAAAATCAGGGGCTGAAAGCCACACTGTTCTCAGTGTGAAATGGATAAGGCATAGATTATCTGACTTCCGTGGTTACTGTTGCTCCTGCTTTTCCCTGACAGCTGATACTGAAACTGTGACTTGTGGTTCACAATAATGGACCATCCGTTGTTGCCTAACTCTGAGTTGTGATGAAAGTGTGCAACTCCAATGTTCTATAATTATGAATGTTAACAACCCACTTTGACTCTGCCTGTAAGTTAGCTGTTGCACTTTGTATCAAGATAGTGTTCATTTAATTTTTAATTGTGAATAGGGTTAGTATGTTTTCTCAGAGTTCAACTGATGACAAAGAGATGATTGCAGTGCTAATACAGGCATCACCTGGACATCACTGAAAAAGATGGCTAAAGTGACTGTGTGATTTAATGACTGACAGGATACAAACAACAGTATTAGGGAGGCGAATAACCAAAACAGACATACTATGCAATGTGCAGAAAATAATCTGGGGTTGGTCATGGTGCTGCAGGGAGAGTGAAGGCATATACAGAGACTGAATCTCATAAATCTGAGGTGAGACAAGTAAATACTTGTAAGGCAATAAAATTCTTCCATCTTCCAAAAAGAAACCAACATGCAGTCAAAAATTCAGGCCATTGAATTAGCTTGGGCACACCACATGAAGGAACACCATTATCAGATTGTCCTTTTTGATTGCTCTTTGAATCTGAATAAAGTTACATTTCCTGATGCAGAGGTTACAACTAAAATGTCTTATGAATGATGAAAGAGGTTTGATGACAGACGTGTCCTCTTACGGTACAGAGCTGATTCTGTTAGCACAGCAATTGGTGCCTCAAATTACCGCAGCTAGTCCTCTCTGACTTAGAGACTTTGATTTGAAAAAGGGCGTTTCACACTGATTTCTTGTTTTCCTATAGTTGAATAAAACAAAAGATACCAATGAGACTGCTCATCTGTCTGCATATGTGGCAGATACCGCAAAGTTAAATGATGGCAAATTCCTTTCAGTTTATAAACATTTTACCTAAGAAAATTAATTTGGGGGGGGGAGGTAATTAAGTGTATGTATGTATGTATGTATTTAATTTTTTTTAATGGAAGAACTGGGCCTCATACATGCTAAACATGTGCTTTACTGCTGAGCTGTACCCTCCCCCTTACCAAAGAAAATTAAAAGATCTTTTCTGGTAAATGTTCTGTAGACCTTGTCCACAACACTGTTAAAAGAAGGGTGATTTCCTTACCTGAGGCTTTCACAGTGAAAGATTTTGGACTCCCCAAATGCACAGAGACACTTGGTGAGGTTTTCACTTTATAGAACCTAAGGGGTTTAGATAGCCTCCTCAGAACTGTGCCTGCAGGATGGCAGTCACTGCTACCGGCCCTAGAAAAGGTGCTAAAGTGTTAGCCTGCCAAAAATCACATGTTTCCAAAGTGTGGTGAAAGAAAAATGTCCATCTCTAATTAGTAAAGGCACTGAAGGTGAAAATGTTACGGGAAAAAAGAGATCATAATAAAACAGAATGTATATGCCACTTCTTCAGAACTGTTTGACTGCATTTGGGCTGTTCAGTGTTATGTACAGATTACAACAAACATCCTACGGAAAAGAAAACAAAACAAAACCTACCTTGCTCTTTGGAAATAAGACTGTAAGACTGCTTCAAAACAATTCACTAGAAAAGGGCAGTTAGCAGATCCTTCTCAATTTACTTATTAAAACTATAAATTATTGGGGGTCCAGCTTCAATTTTACAAATTGTAATTACCTCTGTGCTTTAAAACCGTTTCCCTGGGAAATGGAGGTTTAAATACCCAATCTTCTTTGGAGTATTTAAAAATGATGGGCATTTAATACATGGATGCCATATCTGATAAATTTACAGATGCAAAAGTTCTGATTGACCAATACAAGCCTGTAGATACAAAGCAGATGGCTATGTTTGGAGACTTAGAAATGAATTCATAGCAGTCTGTAAACCTACTCTTGTCAGTAAGTAAAATTGTAAGTAGTTCGTGTTCAGACATTGTTCTTAGAGGATATTTAGCTTGGAGCCATCGCTTTGGACTGACTGCAGTACTCAGTGTAACGTGGGCGTGATGAGAGCAGAGTTGCAAGTCAAAATGAATTTTACTTTTGACTGTATTCAGTTTACCTTTATAAAAGGCAAAAGAATCTGTTTTAATTAACCCTCTTGTATTTATATTCTTTAAAAAGTCTTATATTTCTACATGTTAAGAATGCATCATAATACAGCCTATAAAATTTAAATATCCAAAAATATAAAATAGATAAACAAGTTTATACTGTATAGCACAGGGAAATACATTCAATATCTTGTAGTAGCTCACGGTGAAAAAGAATATGAAAATAAATATGTGTATATTCATGTATGACTGAAGAATTTTGCTGTACACCAGAAATTGACACAGCATTGTAAACTAACTATAACTCAATAAAAAAAGAATAAAAAAAATCTTTATACAGTCATAAAAAAAAGAGTTTTAAAAAGAGTTAAAAGATACACCATGAAAATATTGTCATTTTTTCTCACATGTATCAGAGAAAAGATACACCATGAAAATATTGTCATTTTTTCTCACATGTATACTTTAAAGTCCTACTAACTTCTAATTGCCACTGCCAACTAGTTCAAATTGTTGTTTAGTATAAATTACAGTATTTATAATAGAGAAGTAAATCATGCAGAATACTCTATATAACTATATATGTAAATATTTAATTATAATATAAAATAATATATAAATTTATTATATTAAATTATACTACATATACAGAATATTTATTATAAACAATACAAAATAATGTATAATTTCCTAAAAACAACTATTTTTCATGTTTTCTTAACTGAAGTATAGTTAAGGTACAATTTTATATTAGTTTCAAGTGTACAGCATAGTGATTCAACATTTTTATAGCTTATACTCCATTTAAAGGTATTATAAATATTGACTGTATTCCCTGTGGTGTATAATACATCCTTGTAACTAATTTATTTTATACACAGTAGTTTGTATCTCTTAATCCCCTGCCTCTGTCTTGCTCTTCCCCTCTTCGGTCTCCCCACTGGTAACAGCTCGTTTATATCTGCATCTCTTTCTGTTTTTGTTTGTTTGTTTGTTCTTGTTTTTTGTATTCTTTTTTTATTGGAGTATAGTCAGTTTACAATGCTGTGTCAATTTCTGGTGTACAGCATAATGTTTCAGTCATACATATACATACATACATTCTTTTTTGTTATAGGTTACTATAAGATATTGAACATAGTTCCCTATGCTGTACAGAAGAAACTTGTCTATTTTATATATAGTAGTTAGTATCTGCAAATTTCTGTTTTGCTATATTCATTTGCCTATTTCATTTTTTTAGATTCCATGTTACGTGTAGTAACACACAGTATTTGTCTTTGACTTATTTCACTAACCCTTCAGGTTCATCTATGTTGTTAGAAATAGCAACTTTTTATGGCTGAGTAGTATTTCATTGTGTATATATATATATATATATATATATATATACACCACATCATCTTTATCCAGTCATCTGTTGATGGACACTTAGGTTGCTTCCATATCTTGGCTATTGGTAAAGAGTGTTGCTATAAACATTGCCGTGCTTGTATCTTTTCGAATTAGCGTTTTTGTTTTTTTCTCAGATATATACCCAGTAGTAGAATTATTAGATCATATGGTAATTCTATTTTCAGTTTTTTGAGGAACCTCCATACTGTTTTCCACAGTAGCTACACCTATTTTTCATATTTTAATCAAAGTAAAACATACAGATATAATTGTTCATTATTTATTATATCTTATATTGTTAGGGATCTTTTTGTCTGATATGCCTGTGTTCCAGTTTTGTTTTCTAAAAAGGTGGTCACTTTATGTGCGACCCTGCTCTAACGTTCTGTCTCTATAATTTTAGATGGCACACTGAGCTATATAGATTGGAAAACAAGTAACCAAGTAACTCAAATTCATGAGAACTAATGAAGTGTTTTGGTAGGAAAATACTCTAATCTACTTTTCACAGAGAATTTTGATATTGGTCAGAGAGAGTTCAGAAGGAAAAAAAATGGGATAACTGTATATTTCTAAAGTTTCTCAATGTATTGACATGACTATTTCATGTCTGGTAGACATACCTCAGTTTTTGAATAGAAATCACAGGGGTATGGGTCCTTAAGATGAGAGAAAGACTCCCTTGTGGTCAATTGAGAGACTACATAGTTGGGAAGTCAGGGAGCTCTTTATGTGCTCACTCAGTGAAAAGCATTCTATCAGGAGCACTACTTAAGCTGAAAGTTTGGGGAAGTTAGTATACTCAAAATTATATATATATTTTAATCCAACAATTGTGCTGACATAAAATATCAAATCAAGTTTCTTACTTCCTGGATGTTAACGTTGGTAGCAGAAGATTATAGAAAAAAAATTGATTAAGATAATTTGGGAGAAAAAGAAATACAATCCAAAGAACTTTGGTCATGATGAAAATTAAGTCAAAACTAAAACCTATTGGATAACAACTATTTCAAGTGACCAGATTTTCATATGTTGCTTTTTTGTTCTATTTTTTGTTTTTTGTTGATTAAAAGTCATAATTTATCTAATTAAGTCTTCTGGTGCTATTTGCAATGGTGAAAAGTGGGATTCCTAAATATCTAACATGTAAAAATTGAAACCAACTTAACAGTTCATTACTTCATAACCCATAACCTATGCCTTTCATGAGGTACATGCAAGGCACAAAAATGTTTTCTAGTGATTGGAAACAATCATTTTTATTCTATTTGAAAAATGTTTACATTCATGAGAACATTGCCAAGTAAATAAGTAAAAGAAACAGTGTTTGAAAATAGAATTTATAATTTGGAAAATAAGAAAAAAAACTTCTGTTGTCTTACTGTTTATATTTTATTTGCTTATTTAATTATGAGAGCAGTAAATGCTCATTACAGAAAAAAAAGAAAAGAAAAACAGAAAAGACACCCTAGCAAAAAGAATATGACTGATGCCCATAAACCAATAAAACACAGAGACTTCCTCGTTTAGTCTTTGGGATCTATTTTTCCAGATCCTTCTGCCTGCCTTACTCTCATTCTCATTCACATTCTCTTAAATGAGATTGTACCAAGCATGTTATTCTGTAATCTATGTTTAACTTACTACAGTCTTTCAAGAACATCTTTGATTTTTAATCTTTTTTATTATGAAATTTATATGTAAAAGACTGGATAGCTATACTTTGCCAATATATGTGATGTTCTCTGAATATTTTTTAACTTTATTCTCTTTTCTGCATGCAATATATCCACTATTTTGCATATTATTGTAATCATCCACATGTTTTCCTTTATATGTGTGTCTATGTAGGTCTTTAAACAACATGGTGTTTGGTTTTTCTTGTATTTGATTTTGTCTAATTAGAATCATATAGGTTTTCTGCAGCTTGTGCTCAACATTATGCCTTTAAGAATGCACAGTTTTGTTGCAAGTAGCTGTATTTCATATATTTTCCTTGATGTATAATATTCCATTGTAGGCCTGTAACACAGTTGCTTTGTCCATGAATCTTTTGATTGGTTCTAGTTTTTTGTTGGCACAAACAATGCTGCTGTGAATATTTTTGTACATATCTCATGGTTAGGGTTGCCAAACAAAATGCAAAGTGCCCAGTTAAATTTAAATTTCAGATCAACAACAGAATTTTTTTTGGTATAAATATGTCCTTAATAATACATAGGAGATATATAAATAGTTCTTGTTGATCTGAAATGCAAGCTTAATTGGATGTCCTGTATTATTCATTTGTTGATTCTGGCAACTCTACTTATGGTCCAAATTTTCAAGAAGTTATCTAGGATAGGTACCTAAGGGTGCAATTGTTATGTCATGGGAAATATGCATGTTCATCTTATTTCCAAATTGGTTCTATTTACATAGCTGCTTGCAATTGTATGAGAACTCTTATCACCCAGTATCTTCAGTAATACATAGTGTTGTCTGACTTTTTACCTTTACCAATTTGGTGATTATGAAATTATAAACCCTGTGGTTTTAATTGAATTTCTTTTATTACTAGTGAATTTGAGTATCTTTTCACATCAGTGTGGTCCATTTGTATTTCTTCTTTGAAGTGCCCATTCATGTGTTGTGCCTCCTTTTTCTTCTCTTGAGTTGTTTGTTATTTTCATGATGTGGAGGATTCCTTCCTATATTCAGGATACTAAACCATTGTTACTTTTATATGTTGCATACACAGGCTTCCGTTCATGGCTTATCTTTTCAAATTAAAGTTAGTCTTTGTTGATCATATATTTGTAAATTGGCTTCCAGAATCTCTGTTTAGTTCCATTGTTTTCATTGTCTATCCCTGGGCTCAAAGCCCATTGTCTTGATTATTATAACTTTATAAAAATACTGGATTATCTGATAGGGCATGTCTCCTCATTTTTTTGAGGATTGATTTAAGATACAGTACATGGTCAGTTTATATTAATGTTTATTTGTGTTTAAAAATGTACCTTAATCCAGTTGTTGAGAGCCATATTTCCATTAGATTAAGCATGCTATCTGTGCTTTTCAAATCTTCCATTATACTTACTGATATTTTTCTGCTTACTCCATCAACTATTTAGAGAGGTATGTTAACATCTTTCAGTATAATAGTGGTTTTGCTCATTTATTTTTTCTTGTAGTTCTTTCAAATTTTCAAACTATTTTCAAAACTTTTTCTCAGTACGGTCCATCAGGTTTAGAATTGCCCAGTTTCCATAATGACTTGATTCTTCTATAAATATATATTGACCTCCTTTATTTATAGTAATATTTTTTCACAGAATCTATTTTGTCTGATATTAATGTAGCTGAGCCATATTTTTGTTTACATTTATTTGGTATAGCTTTTCTATTCTTTTATTTAAATACTTTTTGTGTCCTTATGTTTCAGGGTGACTCTTGTAAACAATGTACAATAGATTTTTTTAAACATCTAATCTGAAAATCTTTTAACTGGAGAGAATAATTTGTTTGTACTGATTGTAATTGCTGATGTAGTTTGATTCATTTCTATCATCTTATTTGGCATTTACAATTTGTCCCTCTTTTGCTAGAGTGTTTTTTTTAATACTCCTTGCTTGACTGCTTTTGCTTTGGCTGTGATTCTTTCCCCTGGTTCCATTTTTCATGACACTGTTTGGGAGTTGTGTGTTCAGTTTTAATTATTTTACTAGTTCATCTAGAAAATTTAATGTGAATGTGTAATGTGACAAATTATAAAATTCATATCATTGTCTATTCTCAAACTATATAAAAACCTCAGAATGCATGGACTCTTGTTACACCATCCCAAGTTATATTCTGTGTTTTTCAGTACTTTTAGTTTTATCTTGCTCTTCTATGAACATGTAGTCTTCTATATTGACAGAAAATGAAGCAAAATATTTTGTAATTAAACATTTTGTCTCTTATGAGATTTTAATTACCACATAGAATTGGATTATTTAGTAAAAAATCATAATTTAACTAAGTCACTTTTATTGGACATTCAGCTTGCTTCCAAACTTTCATGATTACCAGTGGTAGGCTTGGTTGACTAAAAATTATTTAGAAGTAAACTCAATAGCTCGTAATAACTGTTAACATTCATTTATCACCACTATGAGGTGGTAATTATGCAAAGTCCTTTTGATAAGTGATTACATTAGTCTTCACAATGACTCTGAAGTAGGCACTATTATTAGTGCCATGTTTGAAATTGAGGAACTGAGAGCCTGACTTTATGTAATGTGGTTAAGGTCACACAGCTAATATGTGATGAAAGTGGCTTTGGACTCAGGCAGTTGACTTTTTGAGATACGTAGCAAATAGTGGGGATTTTTTAAAAACACATTTTCCAGGTTCTATTTAAAGAATCATAAATGGGGTCAAACTACCCCAGCACACTAAAATTTATCAATTAATGATAAAATACATGATTAGGAACCCTCATTTTGGACCTATTGGTTGTCTTGACCGTCTAGTTATTTTAGGCAAACTGTTATCTCTGCACGTACTTTTGAATAACTTGCTTTCAGGCCTTGCTGGGAAACAGCAAGGCAACACAAGGCAATGACTGCAATTCATATCACCTAATTCTTAAGAGTTCTGGTGTGTATGCATGTCTGCTGTAACCTTCAGGCCTCCTGAACAAAGAGATTTCCTAAATCAAAAAATAGATATAGTCATGACAAAAAGATATGCACTTAAAAAATATGTCTCACTTTACAGCTTCCACAGAAATAGGATTAAATGAACATGAATATGCTTTATACCACTATTTAGAAATATTCCTTTAACATGATGATGAGAATAGCTATAATATAATTTAATTGTAGATATAAGTCATGAAATAAAGGTGGTTACAGTCTTGACTAATTTAACCTGAAGACCAAGAATTGATTGATCCAGTAAGCAATTAGATTTTGATTTAAATTTACTAAGACTAGAATCACTATATTGACTTTTCTATTTTGTGTCACAGACCATTCAATATGATTTCAGCCTTGCATGAACAGCAATTCAAACATATTTGAAAACATAATACAAATTTTGTAAGATTAAATGTCATTATATTCCACTTACTTAAAAGGAGATATCTGTAGCACAACACTAAAGGCAGCAATTTTTGCCTAATTTGTTCACTGCTGTTGTCATAATTCCTTGGTCAGAATCTGGCACAGCCTAGGCACTCGGTAAAATTTGTTAAATGAATAAAGGAGTAGATATTTATTTTTCAACAGTCACTGATGGGAGCATATCAACTGTATATTATCAGGGGGTAAAAAGAGTCCAGGTGTCTTGCTCTGTAGCAGCAGTTTTCCACAGGTGGCCTGGCTGCTCCTGAAACCCAGCAGAACACTTCTGGGCTTCCCAGGGGAGAGACCCCCTTTTCTCCACCTCTTGTTTGTGAAAAAAGCTTTAGCCTCCTAGGCTTTCTCTGAGTTCCAAAGAGCAAATGCAGTCAGAGTAGTAAGAAAATGCAGAAACAAAGGAAAACAGTTGAGAAAGACAAAATAATAATAGTTTAGCTACAAAACAAAGATCTTTATTCCTCCTCAAAGGCTATAAATAGTATCCTGAGCCATATCCTTAAGTTGTTTTGCAGACACTAAAACCCCTACAGGTGGAAGAAGTTAAGTGTGTGCTGCCTAGACCAGTTGGAAACAAAGCTGATAATTGAGACTGTCAAAATTCCACCCTGTCACCTCACCACCAATCAAGTAGAAGAATTTTCATGAGCTAACCAGGTGCCCTACAACCCTCACCCCTAATGGTGCCTTTAGAAACACTCCCCTGAATGACATCAGGGAGTTTGGGTCTTTGAGCATGAGCTACCCATTCTCCTTGTTTGGCCTTGCAATAAATGCTGTGCTTTCCCTCACCACAGCCTGGCGCTGGCTTTGCTGCACATTGGGTGAGTAGACCCAAGTTTGGTTTGGTAACCCTCCTAGAATATATCTGGGACAAGGCTTGTAGTTTGCAAGACTTTGCCTGATGATTCAGAATTATACTCACACTTGACAGCAAGTTTTTCCAGGGCCATAAATGCAAGCTACTTAATCATGTTTCTTTCTGGGTAGTTTTTTTTTTTTTTCTCTATTAAGCAGTGACCTTCAAAGTTGTAAGTATGACCTAGCATGTCTAAGAGTATTTTCTCATTGAAATTCATTCTTTGTCTTTTGTTCAAAAAATATATGTCTGTCTTGTATACCATCAGATGTGGTATGGAGTTGATAGACAGTTGTACGGGGTCAGCTGGAATGAAATGAGACAGCAGAGAGAATGTTAATACACGGTGGGCACAATTACCAATATCCGAAGAGCCATTTTAAGTATTCCATTTGTGTGTTCACTGATTTGCAGATGTTCTTGTAAACATCCTGTGATTTCATTTTTAGCATCTGAATCAAGAGATCATTCTAATCATTTTAAAAGCTTTTCATTATAAAAAGTTTTAAAGGAAGCTGTGTGTTATTAACAGCTATTGAATATGTGCATTTTGGAGAAAAATATTTTTGAATGACTTCTCTTACAATTCTTATGGAAAACTGGGCAGTATTCTGTATTGTTTCTCAATGGGGAATGTAGATTTAAACTAATATAGGTATGCTGCAATTTGTGAAGTATCAATTTACAAAAATATGAATTTTAAAACTCTGTTGGCTTGTTATATTTTCTCTCTGGAGATGGTCTTCATGTTCAGGAAAATCCAGCAACACTTAACAGAGACAGTGATCTTGAATTCCTGCCCTGAGTTTGCATTATGAGATTAAACAACTCACTTTGTTACTCCGAGACTCAATTTTCTCATTTGTAGAATAAGACAATTAAAAAAAAAAATCCTCTAATGTACAAGCCTCTGTGAAGTAATTAATGCCTGATCAAATTTTATTCTAAATCATGGGCCCCAAATGTCCAATTGACTGTGTAAGTATCTTCAAGTAGAATTATTTAAAATTAGACATACCATGGCCTCACCTTTAGAAATTATGGAAATCTGCAGTTTTGTTAAATGTTTTGTTAAATACACCTCCTATGTGAATCTCACGCACTTCTCCCCCAAATCCAGAATTTTGGAAGTGCTTTTTTAAGCACCTCCTGAGACTGTTTAATCTACAACAGGCATATATTGGTCAGATTTCAAAATCCATCTTTTATTGCATGTCTTTTCATGTAGCTGATTTGATTATTCTTTTATTTTCCTTTAAAATACTGCAATTAATATCCATTGTGCAAGTTTTTCCCCTCTTTTCTTCTTATTTTATATTTCTTAGGTTCACTTTCAAGAGGTGGAATTATTAGATCAAAAGCTATGGACACTGCCAAGGAGGCCAGTACTAAGAATGAGGATGAGACAAAGGAGGCACTCACTTTGGACACCGAATTTTACAAATATTTTAATGCAGTATTTGGGGGAAAAAACCCAAAATTATTACAAAAATCCATGGTGAACAGAATAACAACATTTTCAGTAAAGACCGGATCAGATTTTTCTTTTTCCCTCACACATGTCATCTTCTTGGTGGATTGTTGCTCATCCAGGGTGGAGTCTCTGTCTTTGTTCCCATTAATGTTTTCCACCTTCAGCTCTGTTTTGCTAAAGATTAATATTGCTTTGATTTCTTTTGTTGGTAATTTACTTGAATATTTTATTTTAAACTTGTCATTTTGTTTAGATATGACTTTTGTAAATAGTACGTAGCAGGAATTATTTTGGTTCCAATTTGAATATCTGTCTTTCAATAGGCATGATTCATTTATTTCTATTTATTGAGATCACTAATCTCTTCTAATTTGTTGTATTTACCATGCTTTTGCATCAGTTCTTTGTTCTCCTTTCCTGTTTTCTATTGGATTCTTGAGTTTATTCTTTTCCTGCTCTATTAGATTACATTTTTCACAATTTATTCTTTTACTGGTTTTCCTTGCATTTTCACCATTTAAACAAAAGTCTAAAGTTACTGGGACCACTGGATATCTACTGCAAAAGAATGAAATTCAACTCCTATGTGAAACTATATACAAAAACAGCTCAAACTGGGTCATAGCCCTAAACATAAGAGTTAAAACTATATAACTTATAGAGGAAATCATAGGCATAAACTTTTGTTACTTTGGATTAGTCAATGGTTTCTTAAATATGATATGAAAAACATAAGCAACACCACAAAAATAGATATGTTAAATGTCATCAAAAGTAACAGCATTTGTATTTCTAAGGACACCATCAATAAAATAAAAAGACAAGCTGCAGAATGGTAGAAAATATTTGCAGATCATATATCTGATTCGATACTTGTGTCCAGAATACAACTTAACAATAAAAAGACTAACCCCATTAATAAATGGGCTAAAGACTTGACTATTTGGCCATTAAGGTATACAGATGGCCAAAAAGAATATGAAAAGATGCTCAAGATTATCAGTCAGTCATCAAGGAAATGCGAATCAAAACTACAGTGAGTTGTATAACTGAATCACTTTGCTGTACACCTGTAACTACACAATATTGTAAATCAACTATACTTCAATTTAAAAAAACACACAACTACAAAGAGATACCACTTCACCCCTGCTAGGATGGCTATAGAATAAAAAGAAGGGACGTTAAAAAGTGTTGACAAGAATGTGGAGAAATTGGAACCCTCATATATTGCTGTTGTCATGTAAAGCAATTCAGCCACTTTGGAACACAGTTTGACAATTTCTACAAATGTTAAACAGAGCTAATACATGACACAGATATTCCACTTCTATATATATATACTGCAGATAAATGAAAACAAGTGGCCACACAAAAACTTGTACACATATGTTCATAGCGTCTTTATCCTTAATAGCCAAAATAAGGAACAACCCAAATATCTATCAACTGATAAATGGATAACTATGATATGGTTTATCCACACAATGGGGCATAATTTGTCAGTAATAAGAAATTAGACACTGATAGACTACAGCATGGATGATCCTTGAAAACATTATGCTAAGTGAAAGTCAGACACATAAAGCCATGTATTATATGATTCCATTTTATGAAATGATCAGAATTTAGAAATGAAATCTATAGAGACAGTATGTAGATTAGTGGCTGTCTAGGGCAGGGGAAAACAGGGGGATGGAGAGTGATTGTTAATGGGTATGCAGTTTCATTTTGGGTGATGGAAATATTCTAAAAGTAGTGTTGATGATAGCACAACTCTAAATACATTACCAAAAACTCTGAATTGTACAACTTAAAATGGTAAATGTTATATTTTAATGGTATTTCAATAAAGCTTTTATTTAATATCTAAAATTAGTAAGTGTGTATAGCTGTCAAAGACAACTTGCTCTATTATCCCTGTGTTCTTAAGTTAGATTTTTCTATTTGGATCAGGATTTATTTTTGTGTTTTATCATTTTTGAAGGAGGGTTCTCCTGCCTAGGAGGTTATTTTAAATCATACATGTCTCTTCACATGAGGCAAAACCACTGTTGCCTCTGCCAAACAGTTTTGGGTTTTAAGACTCCAAAGGGAGTCTTTTGTGAGCAGCTTGGAGCCCTTTATTTGGGTAATGTAATTCCAGTCACCATGTCTGTGTGCAGCGCAGGCTGAGTTCCCAATCTCCCCGTAGCCTTTCAGCATCCTTTCTGTGGCACAGGCAACCTTGGATGTATAATTACATCTGCTCCTGAATATGGGCGGGGAGCGCAATTCAAGGCCCTGGCTTCACAAAGGAAGCCTGGTTTTGCCATCTAACCATTTCAGTTCAGGGATCAGTTCAGTCTCTGTTACTGTAGGACATTGAAACTCTGGCCCCCAGTGCTTGTTTCTGATCAGAGCTTCCTGTGATCTTCCAGCTTCAGTTCCTGTTCTGCACTTTGGGTTTCTCTTCTCTCTAGCCCACAGTCTACTCTTGCATTAGCACATTCAGGCATTCTTAAAAAAGGAAACAAGCATTTTCCTATGTTTCCACAAAGGAGGAGATTTTAATCCACGCTCAGTCATCCATCCTGTAAGGGAAATTAACCAAGGCTAGAACATGGGGCCAGAATTTAGCGAACATAAAACACTAAGAAATACTGTGCATGTGCTAAGAGTATTGTTTAGGTGTGGTTACTGCTTGTGAAGCTGAACATTTTCCTATATCTTTGCTAACATTTTATAGTTCATTTTAATGAAGTAGCTTTATATATCCTTTTCCACATTCATTTGTTTGCAACTTGGTCCTTTTCTCATCAGGTCTTATCAGCTGCACAGGTGATTCATTCTGTTTATATTTTGTCACTTAATTTTAGTTTTTTTTTAATATTTGAAGTAGTTTAATTGTTATTCAATGAAATCTGTTAGTCATCTTTGTGATTTTCTCTTTTAATACTGATTCTTTAAAAACACACGAACAATAAAAGAAGAGATTAGCAAATGATTTCAGTGTGTTTAGGACAGGTCAGGAAACAAAGAAATTTCCAAGACAGGACCAAATGCTGGGCACTTGAGGTGTTTAACAACTTTCTCTTTGTTAGAATGAAAACTGATTAAAGCAAAGTCCCCTTGTGCACTTGTAATTAAATTTGGTGTTTATCATGGTCACAGTGGAACACGAATACATTTCTTGAGGTTTCTTAAAGTTGCTTGATTTTGAATTTGACTGTCAGTCATCACGTTTTTCCCTTATCATATTTCCATTGCATTTCCATATTTCCTCAAAGGAACCACCGTGGATGCACAAAGAATGAAATTTCACTAGCATGTTGCAAAAGTTGGTATCAACACAGATAGTAACTGAGAAACAAAGAAATGGGACTTGAGCAACAGCTGAGATGTGTTCTATTAATATTTAAATTGACTTTCTCATTGGAGACATGTCTAGACTGGTTGACTCTTTCAAAGAACAGTCTACAACTAATTTTACTTCACTGCTGAATATTTCTTCAAAAGTATACAATTTTCTTTTTCTTTCTTTTGTCATTTTTTTATTTATCTGGCTTTGTTCCTCAAAACAATCAATAGCTCCTTACTATATAAAATAGAAGCCAAATTATTTATCATGTCATTCAGAGTCATTTATAATTTGGCTTCAAAACTTTTCCCCAATATTATCCCTCTAAATAATAATAATTCTGATACTACTACTGCTAATAGTACATTTTGTTGATATTTGTTTACAATGTGCAGTGAATTCATTTAAGGCCATAACATACATTATCTAATTTAATCTTCACAACAAACTTCCTGTGAGCTTCCATTTTTAAGATGAGGAATTCAGGTCTCAAAAGGGATAAGTAACTTGCTCAAGGTCAGATAGCCAGTCTGTTTGATTCCAAAGACAATGCATTAACTCCCAAATTTTTGATAGCCAGGTCACACTGGCCTACATGCTGTGACCCAAATACTTTTACCTCAGAAGTCCATATGTTTGCATGTCTTTTTCCCCACCCCATATGCATTCATACTCCATCTACAGATCAAAATCGTCCTCATTTTTTCTGCTTCTGTGCTCTTTTCAAATGCTAAGAACTTCAATACTATACCATCTTAATCCAAATAAATATTCTCTCTCATATCTGCCCTTGGAACTTTGCTTGTCTTTCTACTTAGCACATTTTCATTGTTTATTATTACTGTTATTGAAATCAAACCACCCCAAAACCAAGTTCTCCTGCCAAGCTTATGATTAAACTCTCTATCCAAAATTTTATTCCCTTTCTTGTCCCACTCCTGTTCCCTTCACAATTGAGGAGTATCAAGGAAAAGGATGACTGAAACTGAACCAAACCCTGTGTGGCCTTCTAGGGTATGAGAGCCCCTCTGTGTCACTCATTTCTTGTTTGTAGAAAAAGGTTTTAGTCTCCTAGGCCTTCCCCAAATTCCAAAGATCAGACTCACTTACTAATTAGGGAAGGGAGGGAATTCAGAAACAAAGGGAAAGCAGTCTAGCAAGAAAAGTAATGACAGTTTAAACAGTAGTTCGGGGGTGAAACAGAGTCCTAGTTCCTCCTCAAGGGATATACATAACAATCTGATACATATCTGTGAGTTGTTGTGCAGAAACTAAGACCCCCCTAGTCAGGTGAAGGATGGTGACTGCATGCTGACCGCAAGCATATAGACCCCAGACTGGTTGGAACCCAAAGGTTTATGATTAAGATTCCTGAAACATCACCCGATTACCTCACCCAACCAATCAGAAGAAAATCCCAAACTGCAACCATTGCTTCAAATGTTACCTTTAAAACCCTTCCCTGGAAGCCATCAGAAGGTCAGGTCTTCTGAGAATGAGCTGTCTATTCTCTTTGCGTGCTGCCCTACAAGAAACGCTGTATTTTCCTTCACTACATCCAGGTGTCAGTAGAATGGTTTTACTGCACATGGGCAAGCAGACCTGAGTTCAGTTTAATAACATTATTACTATTTTTTTAACATTTTTTATTGATTTATAATCATTTTACAATGTTGAGTCAAATTCCAGTGTTCAGCACAATTTTTCAGTCATTCATGGACATATACACACTCATTGTCACATTTTTTTCTCTGTGATTTATCATAACATTTTGTGTATATTTCCCTGTGCTATACAGTGTAATCTTGTTTATCTATTCTACAATTTTGAAATCCCAGTCTATCCCTTCCCACCCTCTACACCCCTGGTAACCACAAGTCTGTATTCTCTGTCCATGAGTCTTTAGATTCCACATATGAGCGATCTCATATGGTATTTTTCTTTCTCTTTCTGGCTTACTTCACTTAGAATGACATTCTCTAGGAGCATCCATGTTGCTGCAAATGGCGTTATGTTGTCGGTTTTTATGGCTGAGTAGTATTCCATTGTATAAATATACCACTTCTTCTTTATCCAGTCACCTGTTGATGGACATTTAGGCTGTTTCCATGTTTTGGCTATTGTAAATAGTGCTGCTATGAACATTGGAGTGCAGGTGTCATCCTTAAGTAGATTTCCTTCTGGATACAAGCCCAGGAGTGGGATTCCTGGGTCATATGGTAAGTCTATTCCTAGTCTTTTGAGGAATCTCCACACTGTTTTCCATAGTGGCTGCACCAAACTGCATTCCCACCAGCAGTGTAGGAGGGTTCCCCTTTTTCCACAGCCTCTCCAGCATTTGTCATTTTTGAATTTTTGAATGACGGCCATTCTGACTGGTGTGAGGTGATACCTCATTGTAGTTTTGATTTGCATTTCTCTGATAATTAATGATATTGAGCATTTTTTCATGTGCTTTTTGATCATTTGTATGTCTTCCTTGGAGAATTGCTTGTTTAGGTCTTCTGCCCATTTTTGGATTGGGTTGTTTATTTTTTTCTTATTGAGTCGTATGAGCTGCTTATATATTCTGGAGATCAAGCCTTTGTCGGTTTCACTTGCAAAAATTTTCTCCCATTCCGTAGGTTTTCTTCTTGTTTTATTTCTGGTTTCCTTTGCTTTGCAGAAGCTTGTAAGTTTCATTAGGTCCCATTTGTTTATTCTTGCTTTTATTTCTTCTAGGAGAAAATTTTTGAAATGTATGTCAGATAATGTTTTGCCTATGTTTTCCTCTAGGAGGTTTATTGTATCTTGTCTTATGTTTAAGTCTTTAATCCATTTTGAGTTGATTTCTGTGTATGGTGTAAGGGTGTGTTCTAGCTTCATTGTTTTACATGCTGCTGTCCAGTTTTCCCAACACCATTTGCTGAAGAGACTGTCTTTATTCCATTGTATATTCTTGCCTCCTTTGTCGAAGATTAGTTGACCAAAGGTTTGTGGGTTCATTTCTGGGCTCTCTATTCTGTTCCATTGGTCCATATGTCTGTTTTGGTACTAATACCATGCTGTCTTGATGACTGTAGCTCTATAGTATTGTCTGAAGTCTGGGAGAGTTATTCCTGCAGCCTCTTTCATTCTCTTCAGTAATGCTTTAGCAATTCTTGGTCTTTGATGGTTCCATATAAATTTTATTATGATTTGTTCTAGTTCTGTGAAATATGTCCTGGGTAATTGGATAGGGATTGCATAAATCTGTAGATTGCCTTGGGCAGTGTGACCGTTTTAACAATATTGATTCTTCCAATCCAAGAGCATGGAATATCTTTCCATTTTTTAAAGTCTTCTTTAATTTCCTTCATCAATGGTTTATAGTTTTCTGTGTATAATTCTTTCACCTCCTTGGTTAGATTTATTCCCAGATATTTTATTACTTTGGGTGCTATTTTAAAGGGGATTGTTTCTTTACTTTGTTTTGCTGTTGATTTATTGTTAGTGTAAAGAAAGGCAACTGATTTTTGAACATTAATTTTGTAACCTGCTACCTTGCTGAATTCTTCGATCAGCTCTAGTAGCTTTTTTGTGGACCTTTTAGGGTTTTCTATATATAGTAACATGTCGTCGGCATATAATGACACTTTTACCTCTTCTTTTCCAATTTGGATCCCTTTTATTTCTTTCTCTTGCCTGATTCTGTGGCTAGGACTTCCAGGACTATATTGAATAGGAGTGGTGATAGTGGGCATCCTTGTCTTGTCCCAGATTTTAGTGGGAAGCTTTTGAGTTTTTCACTGTTGAGAACTATGCTGGCTATAGGTTTGTCATATATAGTTTAAATTATGTTGAGATATGTTCCCTCTATACCCACTTTGGCGAGAGTTTTTATCATAAACGGGTGTTGAATTTTATCAAATGCTTTTTCTGCATCGATTGAGATGATCATGTGGTTTTTGTCCTTTCTCTTGTTGATGTGATGTATTACATTGATTGATTTGTGTATGTTGAACCAGCCTTGTGTCCCTGGAATGAACCCCACTTGGTCATGATGTATAATCTTTTTTATGTGTTGTTGGATTCTATTTGCTAAAATTTTGGTGAGGATTTTGGCGTCTATGTTCATCAGTGATATTGGCCTATAATTCTCTTTTTTTGTAGTGTCTTTGCCTGGTTTTGGTATCAGGGTGATGGTGGCTTCAAAGAATGAGTTTGGGAGTATTCCCTCCTTTTCAATCGTCTGGAAGAGTTTGAGAAGGACTGGTGTGAGTTCTTCTTTGTATGTTTGGTAGAATTCCCCGGTGAAGCCAACCGGTCCTGGACTTTCATTTGTAGGGAGGTTTTTAATTGCTATTTTTATTTCCTTTCTAGTGATCGGATTGTTCAAGTGTTCAGTTTCTTCTTGATTCAGTTTTGGTGGACAGTATGTTTCCAGAAACTTGTCCATCTCCTCTAGGTTATCCAGTTTGGTTCTATAGAGTTTTTCATAATATTCTCGTATGATATTCTGTATTTCTATTTTGTTTGTTGTAATTTCTCCATTTTCCTTTCTTATTTTGCTAATTTGTGCTCTCTCTTTTTTCTTTGTGAGTTTGGCCAGAGGTTTGTCGATTTTATTTACTTTTTCAAAAAACCAGCTTTTGGTTTGGTTGATTTTTTCTATGGTCTTGTTAATCTCTATTGTATTTAATTCCTCTCTGATCTTTATTATTTCCTTCCTTCTGCTGCTTTTTGGGGCTTTTTGTTGTTCTTTTTCTAATTGATTCAGGTGGTGGGTTAACTTGTTTATTTGAGATTGTTCTTCTTTTTTGAGGAAGGCCTGTATCGCTATAAACTTCCCTCTTAGCACTGCATTTGCTGTGTCCCATAGGTTTTGAGTGGTTGTGCTTTCATTATCATTTGTCTCAAGGTATTTTTTAATTTCAGCTTTGATTTCCTCATTGATCCATTGTTTTTTCAATAACATATTGTTTAATCTCCATGCTTTCCTTTTTTTCTCCTTTGTTTCTCTGTTGTTGATTTCCAGTTTCATGGCATTGTGGTCAGTAAAGATGCTTGAGATAATTTCTATCTTCTTAAATTTGTTGAGGTTTCTTTTGTGTCCAAGTACATGATCGATCCTGGAAAATGTTCCATGTGCACTTGAAAAGAATGTATATTCTATTTTTTGGGGGTGTAATGCTCTGAAAATATCCACCAAATCTAGTTTTTCTATTGTAGTATTTAATTTCTCTGTTGCCTTGTTTATTTTCTGTCTGGAAGATCTGTCTAGTGATGTTAATGCAGTGTTAAAATCTCCAACTATGATTGTATTCCCATCAATATCCCCCTTTATCTCTGTTAGTAATTCTTGTATGCACTTAGGTGCTCCTATATTGGTGCATATATATTAACGAGTGTAATATCTTCATCTTGTATCACTCCTTTAATCATTATAAAATGTCCTTCTTTATCTTTCTTTATGGCCTTTGTTTTAAAGTCTATTTTGTCTGAAATCAGTACTGCAACACCTGCTTTTTTGGCTTTTCCATTTGCATGGAATATCCTTTTCCATCCTTTCACTCTCAATCTATATGTGTCCTTCTCCCTAAAGTGGGTCTCTTGTATGCAGCATATTGAAGGTTCTTGCTTTATTATCCAGTCTGCCACCCTGTGTCTTTTGACTGGAGCATTTAGTCCATTAACATTTACAGTAATTAATGATAGATGTGTGTTTATTGCCATTTTGAACTTATCTTTGCAGTTGAATTGGTATATCCTCTTTGTTCCTTTCTTCTTCCTTTTGTGGTTTGGTAATTTTCCTTTGTATTATCATGGATTTTATTTAATTTTTGTGACTCCCTTGTAAACTTTTGACTTGTGGTTACCCTTTTTTGTAAATCTATTAACCTATACCTGTTTTTATTAAACTGATAATAACATGATCTCAAACCCATCCTACTATTTAAAAATTTTTAAAAAGAAAGAAAAAAAATTCTATATTTCCCTGCCTCCCTCTCCCACTCTCAGTGATTTGTATGTCTTCTTTTATAATTTCGTGTTTTCTTTATTTGTAATTCATGAGTTATCACCTTTCCAGTTGTGAGTTTCTCATTTCTGTAGCATCCTGCTGCTTTTCTATTTAGAATAGCCCTTTCAATATTTCTTTTAGCATGGGTTTAGTGTTGCCAAACTCCTGCAGCTTTTTTTTTTGTCTGTGAAACTCTTTATTTCTCCTTCTATCCTAAAGGATAGCCTTGCTGGATAAAGTATCCTAGGCTGCATCTTTGTTTCATTCAGGGCTTTGAATGTATCTTGCCACTCCCTTCTGGCCTGTAGTGTTTGTGTAGAGAAATCAGCTGAGAGCCTTATGGGGGTTCCCTTGTAATTCACTCTTTGCTTTTCTCTTGCTGCCTTTAGAATCATTTCTTTATCCTTGACTCTGGCCATCTTGATTATGATATGTCTTGGTGTGGGTCTATTTGGATTCTTCCTGTTTGGGACCCTCTGAGCTTCCTGTACTTGGATATCTGATTCCTTCTGTAAGTTTGGGAAGTTTTCAGTCATGATTTCTTCAAAAACCTTTTCAATCCCCTTTGATCCTTCTTCCCCTTCTGGGACCCCTATTATGCGAAGATTGGGATGCTTTATATTATCCCATAGGTCCCTTATGCTATTATCATTATTTTTTATTTGCTTATCTTGTAGTTCTTCTGAATGGGTGCTTTCTGTTGTCCTGTCTTCTAGATCACTAATTCTGCATTAACTAGTCGGCTTTGCACAGCTATTAGATCATTCCTCATCTCTGTCAATGTGTTTAGCCATTCTACTTGGCTCTTCTTTATAGCTTCAATTTCATTTTTGACATATTTTATTTCTCTAAGCACTATCTCTTTTAATTCCTTCAGCAATTTGATCACTCCTTTTTTGAAATCTTGATCTAGTAGGCTATCGATGTCTATTTCATTGATCTTTCTTTCAGGGGATTCCTCTTGTTCTTTTAATTGGGAAAGGTTTCTCTGCTTCTTCATCTTGCTCATACCTCTCTGGCACTGTGGTTTATGGAGTATCAGTTGTCTATTTTGGATCTTAAGGATTTTATCTATCTAATGCCTATTTATGAATAGAACTTAGGAAAAAAAAGAAAGAAAGAATGAGAGAGAGAGAAAGATTTTTAAAAGAAGGGAGAAAGAGGGTTTGAAAACAGTGTATAATGAATAATAGAAGAGTGAGTTGAAGCAGAGTATTAATTGGGTTGAGACGTCCTTTTAAAACCTTAAAAAAAAAAGAAAAAGAAAAAAAAAGGGGTGGGGAGATGAATAGATGTATTTGAAGCCTGTGTCTAATCAATTACAGGACATCAAAACCCAAGAGAAATAGAAATGAATTAAGAAGTAAAAATTAGGAGAGTAATTGAAAATAGAACAGGTAAAAACAGATTTAAAAACAAAACAAAACAAAACAAAAAAACAAAAACAAAAACAAAAAACAAACAAAAAAGGGGGTTGTCGGTGTTCTCCTGGAGTCTGTGTGCTTTTAATGTGAAGTCCTTCTGTCTTCGTCCTGTTTTGGAAGCTCAGCTTGTTTTCATAGGCCCTCCGTTGGCGCCCTCTTCTGTGCTGCTCCCAGCACCTGTCGGCAAGCAGATCGCGCCTCCTCCTAACCCGGGGTCAGATGCAGCTCTCCTCTGCTGCGGGCGGGCGGGTCACTGCCCCTCCGGATGCCGCAGTCAGATGTTGCAGACTGGCCAGGCAGGAGGGCGGGTCGTGCCCTCTCCCAGCACCTCGGTCAGGGGCTGTGTTCCTGCCCGACAGGCGGGGGGCCGCTCTCCCCCTGCCTGCGCCGCCGGTAGCTCCGCTGCTCTGTGTGGCTGCGCGCTCTGCGCAGGCGCTCCGCCCTGGTCGCGCTCCGCGGGTGGGCTCGGGGAAGACCGAGGGGCAGCCTCGTCCCTGCTCCGAGCCAAGACCCAGCTACTTGTTTGTCTTTGTGGAGCAAGTGCTCTGGGGGACCAGAATGGAAGGATCCTATCTATCCCCGGCTGTAGGCCCGTCTCAGTCTGGCCCTTGAGACTGCTAAGCCCTTCAGTGCGGACGCAGGTTTCGCCTCTGCCCCCGCCTGGGTGCTCAGCGCCGGAGAATATGGCGGCTCTGCCTGGGCCCCGCCCCTCTTCCCCTGAAAAGTTTCCGCGGGTTTTCAGAGATGGGGGTATGCACCCTTCCCCCAAGAGCACATCAACCTTGCTGTTTTATGGAGGGCCCAGGTTGTTCTGTCCTGTACACCCACAGCCACGGCGCCCAGCCCCTTGCAGTCCCCCGGAGCTGCCTCCGTGCAGCCGCCCCCGTCCTCCGCCCGGCTTGTGCAGCCTGGCCCTGCCTGCCGCTGCCGGCCCACGTCTCAGGCTGGGTGTCGGGGGGACGCTCTGTGCCCGTTTAACTTAGTTCTGTCAGACAAGGGCTGCTCTGTACAGATCCGAGCCTCGGAGGCTCCCCCTCCGTCCCGCTGGCCTCTCAGTTGGAGAGGGGAGACCCAGCAAGCGAGCGCCAGTCCTCCTTTGCCGCTCCCTCCCCACGGGACCCGTCCCGCGCTGCTTTGCCTTTTGTTCTTTCTTGTTTCCTTTTCTCCTACCAGATTTTTGGCGTCTTTATCTTTCGAAGAGGGCGATGTTCTGTCGGAGTTCCGCAGGTGCTCTGGTTGGCTGAGTGAGTCTGTAGATGTGGATCTTGGTGTATTTGTGGGAGAGGGTGGCTTACAAGCGTCCTTCTACTCCGCCATCTTGCCTCTTCTCTCCATAACATTATTACTATTGCTTTTTGGTAAGTTCATCTCCCTTACTAGCCATTACTTTCCAAACCTCAGAAACTGCTCATGTAGGAAAACCTCAGAACCACAGCAGGTAGGACTTGAAGAGAAGGCATCTTTGAAGTCATCTTTTCAAGTCCTCCCATTTCACAGGTAAGGAAAATGGACACCAGCGGGACTGGCTTGCATTAGATCATATAGCTTATCAACTGCAGAGCTAGGAATAGAAGCCAAGTCTCCTAAACCACAAGGATGCTGCCTTTTCTCCTACATGCCAGGGCAAGCCAGTTGTTCTCCAGACATTCTCAAGAGTTCATGGCACCTGAACATAAGCATCACAAATGCTGCTGAGCTGGCAGCACGGCCTAGCCATACCAGGCTGCTCCTACGTTCACATGGCTCTGACTTGACACATTCTAATTCCAGTTTCAAATTGTTTTCCCATTTATTTGCAGTATCTTTCCTTGCTATTTATCACTCAGGTAACTGTTTTTCCCTCAAATCAAATGAAAATGAATCCACAAGCTTGACATAGGATCTGAGTGGAACAAAACTAAATATTGGTGTCAGAGGGACCCAGTGTTGGACAATGGCTGGTGTTCAGGAATGATAATTTTTTCAATCTCTTCTCTCTAAAGGAATTTGTGCTAATAATTCTGTAGCTTCTCATTGAACTCCTGTAGCCTGTGGCCAATAGGTAACCAAAAGTTGTAAGTTAAGCAAGATTTTCATAAACTATCTGCCAATCTTAATATATTTATCATATGCAGCCCAGACTTGCATTGGTCTTCATAAGGTAGGAATTAACCATGTTGCCTGGATTGCCTTTCCCAGGTACCTGAATCCAGCAACTTTGAAACATTTTGATGAATAGGTTTCTAGTGGAACATTTCTGTGTCATTAAAACACTACTCACCACTCCCATAAGTGCTACCAGTTTTGGCCAAGAGTGATTTTCCTTTTGTGTAGACAGTTTCAAAAGAGGATGTTCAGCGATAGCATAGCAAATATCTGACTTACTTCATACAAATGGTGATTAAAACACTCTGAAGAGGAACAGTGTATGTACAACATTTTCATTAATCTACCTGCTAAAAACTCTACAGAGTATTGATTAGAGATTGAATGCAGATAAAATTTCATAATGACTATGGTATTCAGTTATTCATTTTCTCATTCTTTTGTTGATTTAGAATACCATAAATAGAATAATTTGGAACCTGAGCCAACAGCCTTACGGTACTGTGATTTCTATAAGATAATGCACTATTTATAGATTGAGTAACTCATGAGAAATGTTTCTGTATAAATGTCTAATATAATAACAAGGAAAAAAAAAGCCTTCTAACTAAGCCAAATGTAACAGTCATCTTTACCTATGTCTATTTCATCTTTCTTTACAAAAGAAAACAGATAGAGCACACATAAGATAGAAAATATTCAATGTAAAACTTCCTAAGGAATTCTTGGCCTTTTATTTACAAAATGATAGAACAATCTTTAGGAAAATACTTGTAAAAGCTACGCCTGTGTAGAATTAACTTGTTGAATATTTCTCTGGATCAGAATTCTATAATTTTACAGCAAATTATTTTTCCCTAGAAATAGTATCTTGTGGTAATTTTAATATGGAATCAGCATATAAAGGAAATCTAATTTTTTTTAAAAATACTCAAACGACTGAGTAGTTGCCTTGTGTTTGCGCTGTGCTAGGCACTGAAGGGGCTACATAAAGCATGAAGCTTGTCTTTAAAGAACTTGCCATCAAACTGGGAGGGCTTCAAGTGTGACTTTTCTGGAGGACTGCTTTGTGAGATGTCTCTAGGGAGCATCTCCGAGCTCTTTCCTTCCAAAGTGACTGCTGCAGTAAAGAGGTAGCCAAATGAATTTCTGGAACAGGTTCCCATAAGCCAGCTATTTTGCTTCATTAAAATAAAATTTCCATATTTTTCTTTAATTTCTTTCAATTACCTCATGAACTTACATTGCTAAAGGGCATAAACAAAAAGAAAATTAAAATTCTTTATCACTTCCTCTGTCAAAGCTTGCATGGAACCAATCTTATACATAGTTCATCAAAATAAGCACTCCTGATACAATTAAAGCAGGGCATATTTGATTTTTAATTTGCTAATCAATAATTCAATAAATATTAAAATATTAATAATTTTGAATTACACTGCAAGTCCCCATTTGTGGCAAATGAACCATAGATAGCTATTCTATCTTCTGACAGACTTCTCCAATTCCAATAGTTAGTTAGGCTTCAGTAATATTTTACTTGATTAAAATAGGATACCTGTTACACATAAAATCAGTGCAAAATAAGCTTTGAACTAATTCTCTGAAGTAATATAACTGTAGAGAAAGGTCTGCAGTGATTTTATAGGACAAAAAATAAATAAAACTAAAGACTCAAGGGATAAGAAGCTGTCAGCGATACCTTGTGCAGCATTTCTCAAAATGATGTTCCTTGGATTTTCTTTTATGGGAAGTGAAAACGTTTGCTATTTGAAAAAGACTATAAAGTAGAAGAAAAGTCTTGCATGACAAAGAAAACATTGTAGGACTTTCCTGAGCTGTTACAATGCTAATATATGTGGAAAAGCTGTAAGTGGTAAATAAAGTATTTGACTGCAGGACCCCCATCTCTTTTAAAACAAGTATCATCAAGTACTATCTAAGGCAGGGCTGGACAGGACACCTGCTCCGCCTCCAGGCGCCATGTCCTTTTACCCGCAGCCATTGGAACTACCGAGGCCCTTGCCAGTGCTGTCTCAGCGCTCACTGCACATCCTTTCCCTGCCCTTTCCTGTCCTATTTCCCTGCAATTTTTCTTTCTTGACTGGTATTGATTGCTGTTCTACTAATTCTTTCATCTTCAGAAGTTTTCAGAAGAGTGGACTCTAGTTTTCATGTTCATGTGCACCCCCAAATTCTAGGGCATGAGTGTCAAACTCTATCAAGTCGCCCCTTAGAATGTTTCTCCCATTTGTTTGGCAGCATCTGATGGCCCTGATCGGATCCTGCAGCTCAGCAATACTCCATCCGGGGAGAGAGGTGGTAGGCTCCCTGTTGAGTAGATACTGCCAGTCCTTGTGGTTGAGTTTCTTGTAGCCTCCTCTCGCTTGTTTATCAGGAAAGGAAAAAGTAACTGCTCTCCCCAACCACTGAGGAGGGGAAGGGCAAAATCACTAACCACGAACTCTGCATTCCTCACAAGGCCAGTGACGCTGCTGACTCTGTCCCCTTACTCTCTTTAGTCTTCTGTTGGAGATGATGGGGTGGAGGTGAGGGGTAGGTAAGTTGTTTATTTAGGGCATAAGATAAGGCTCTTTAGTAAAATCTGGAAGTTGATGTCTGATTTCAATTATTTGCAGCTCTGTTTGGGGAGCCTGTTCATACTCAGGGTTGAGTTCTAGTTGTCAATTCAAAGGCAAAAGGAAAAGTTATACTTCATGTTCTATTTTGATTTGGGGCTGTCTTTTGTGCTCAATCTACTCTTCTTTTAATAACTTCTTGTGATAGATGCTTAGACCTAATATATGCATTTAAAGTTTAAGTTTCCCTGTAATCGTAGCTTTAACTTCATCTCAGATTTTGATATGTAACATTTTTTATTATTATTTAGATTCAAATATTTTTAAGACATTGCAATGTCTTCTTTAAACAATGGTTAATTTAGAGGTGCAGTACTTAAATTTCATACATTTGGGTATTTTATAGTTATCTTTTTATTATTTGTTTCTTGCTTAATAGCACAGTAGGCAAATAATCAAATGATATATTCTGTATGATTTTATTTCTTTGTAATATGTTGAAACAATCTATGGAAGAGCATGTGTACAGTTTTCGAAAAATTTATTGTGCACTTGAAAAGAATACTTACCCTGACATTGTTGGGTGCAGTGTTTTATATATGTAAATTAGTCAAGATTGTTAAAGTTGTCCAAATCTTCGAAGCTCTTCATTTTTTTGTGTGTGATACTTAAATCAGTTAAAATATTTAAAATATTTCATTATGATTATGTATTTGTCTATATGTCTTCTAATTATGTCATGCTTAATCTTTATATTTTGAGGGTATGTTATTAGATGCATACATATTTAGAATTATTATGTAATTAATTTTTCCTAAAGTCTGCTTTCTTTTTATATAGCTATAGCACCTTTCTTTTGATTAGTGTTTGCATCCTTTATTTTTTTCATCCATTTACTTTTGAACTTCCTTTATTTTTATATGTAAAATGTAAAGCTAATTGGGCACCATTTAGTTATGATCTGTTTTTTAATTTCCTGTCTTATAATCTTTTCTTTTTAGTTGAAACATTATCTTTACATTTAAGGTAATTACTTACATATTTGGGATTAATTACTCACTATATGCTTTTTATTTGTCTCAATTATTCTATATTCTTTTTCTCATTTTCTTGCTTTTGTTTTTGATTTATGGGATATATTTTATCATTCAATTTCTCCTTTTTATTAGCTTATAGTTTCTATATCATTTTACGATAGTTTTGGGATAACTAAAGATTACAAAATGCATTACTGATGTGTCCAAATTTTCTCCATGTTCCTGGATAATACAGAAACTCTCTATTTGAACACTTTAATATATTCCCCTTCCGAATGACTTTTTCAGTTTTTTTCTGTTATCTATCTGTAACCATCAACTATCTGTTATATTTTCTGTCTCACAAGATACTGCTACAAGTACTTAAACACTCCCTATGTTGTAGATTTATCCACATACTTACCCTTTTTTGATGCTCTTCATTCCCTTCTTCACCTCTGAACTTCCAAGTGGAATAATTTCCTTCAGGCATAAGTATGTTTTAGCTGGTTCCTTTAGTACTGAATTACTTGTAAGAAAATGTTTTTGCTTCTTTTAAAATATTTTTGTCTCCTCTTTATTTTTCTTGGAAACAGAATTATGCATTGGCAGTTATTTACTTTCAGTAATTTTAAGATATTTTCCATTGTCTTGTGTAGAAAATTTAGCTGTCAGTATTACTAGTTTTTCCATCAAAAGTAATCTGTCTTTTTTTCTCATATGGCTTTAATTGGAATTTCTTTTTTTGGGCTGATCTTCAGAAATTTTACTATGAAATGCCTCTGTATGGCCTTATCAGCATTCACTTTCTCTCATTTTGTATTGACTCTTGAATCTGTAGGCCAATGTCTTTAACCAATTTTTGTGAACTCTCAGCTGTTATCTCTTCAATGATTCCTTTTTCCTCATTTTTTCTCTTTTCTACTAATACCCCAATTCTATGTATATTAGGTATGTTTACTGGGTCCCCTATGTGTTTGATAAACTTTTCTGTACTTTATGTCTTTTTGTGTGTGTGTGTATGTTTCATTCTGGTAATTTTCTGATGACCCATCTTCCATTTTACTTACTCTGTCTTAAATTATGTCTAATCTTCTGTTTGACCAACCCCTTGAGTTCTGAATTTCAGACCATTATTTTTTCGTTTCTAAAATTTCTCTTTTAGTTTTTTGTTATCCATTTAAAGTCTCAGTCTTGTGTTGAATTTTCTTAAATATATTCAGTGTAAAGTCTGTGTATGACATTTCCACTGTCTAGATCCTTTGTGAGTCTGTTCCTATTGTCTGTGGAAGTATTTTGAGGGCTAGGTTTATGATATCTTCCAAAAGAGATAAATTATATTTGCTTATGTCCAGTGGACTACCAGGGAGTGTGATGATTAGAAGTTGGGCTTCGGTTTCTCTCTCTCTCAGAATTAGAAGACAGAGAAAGAGAGAACAGCCTTTATTTAATGTATATATCTATATGTATCTAGAAAAGCTATACTATATGCATATGTAGTATAGATGTTGTAGTTGTTCTTATAGGGCAGTTAGTTCCAAATTGCTTCGTATCTACTGTCAGAAGTGGAATTCGCCTATTAAATACCCTATGTTGCCTATATTTTATTGTTTAGTAAAGCAAATTCCTTACCGCTTATTATTTTAGAACTTGTTGCTTAATCTCTTATGATTATTTTTCCTCACGAAATTTAGGATCATCTCATCAAATTGTAAAATGGAATTACACTGTATTTATTCATTTATTTAGGGACAGATGGCATTGTTTTACTAGAATTTCATTAGGGTATGATTTTAAATAATGAGAATTTTAGCCCCCACCCTTTTCAATTTTAATATCAATTACTTTTGTTTTCATGACATTTCAAATGCAAATATGCCTAATTTTTCACTTTCTGCGTGAAGCTAATGAATGAAGCCTTTAAAAAAATAGCATATGATATATGTATTTCTCTATCCTTTATGTTTTTTAAATCAGGAAATAATGTTGAATTTTATTCATGTCCTCTGTCTATTTTTATTTTCCTTTAAGTAATGTTTATTTTATGTCAACTAGGTGCCAGATAGTCATGTATTGTGGGTATCACAATCAATGTCCTAGCAAGAAATAGATGGCATAGTCAAAAGGGGCAATTTAAGTGATTTTTGTTGAACAAAGATTCAAAAATATGGGCAGGGTCCAGGAAAACAAATTATGGGAAAGCATACCTGGGTTAGCAAGATTGTAAAGGTACAACTATTCCTTATCCCAAAGGAACAAGAGGAGGCAATGCTTTCCGGAACCCAGAGTGGAAGCTCTATGTCTTGGAGAGTTTTAAACACAGGAGCTATTACAAATAAAGAAATGCAGCCTGGAGCACCTGCAGCACATAAGGGAGGGAAGTGGAGGAATTAATTAGTACTTTGACCTCTTTCTTTCCTCAGATATTTTGCCAGTATCTTCCTTTGGTTAGAACTAGCTGGAAGCCAGAGGGCCAGGGATCCCAACCAAGCCAGGTTTCTGGAGCACAGACTAAGATGGTAAAGAATTAATCAATCTAAAGAGTCAAATGGAGAATAACTAGCATGTAATATATGGAAACTGACATTTAAGTCGGTATTATATATAGTGATAAGTGCTATGACCAAGGAAATACTGGATCACATGGAAACTTTCAAAAGAAGCATCTCTGATTTGCTGCTCTGTAGCATCTCTTGAACACTGTTCCCCTCTGTTCTGTTCTAGTTAAATCCATCTCTGCATCTGTACTCATACTCAGTATTTAAAAAATATTTTGTTATGGAAAATTTAAAATGTACACAAAAGTAAAGAGAACAGTATAATTAATCACCATCTACTTATGACATACCTCCAACAATCATCACTACTTTTGAATCTTGATTCTTTGATTCCCCCACTAGCCTTTATTTTATTTTCAAGAGAGGTTTAAAATAGATCCCAGTATGATGTTATTTTACCTGAATATTTAAATATACACCTTTAGCCGATAATAATATTTAGAATAATTTCTGCACAATCACCATGTCATTATAACACCTAACAACATTGATAAATTAACCTAAGAAAATTGTTTAAATTCCGTAAATATCATCAAATACCATCTGTAGTCACATTTCCTTGATTCTGTGAAATACATCCTTCCGTGGTAGGTTTGTTTTAATCAGGGTCCAAACAAAATCTAGATATCATATTTTTGGTTTGTTTAATGGTTATCTTTTATTCTATAACTGTCCCCTTCCCCTCTGAGGATAATCACACCATGCAATTGATCAAGGAGAAACCAGGTCATTTGTGCTATAACAAGTACCACATTCTGAATTTGGAGATTGCTTCCTCATGATGCCAGAAAGTTGTAGGTAGATCTAGAGGCTTAAATGTATTTTGGTTTGATTTTTGGCAAGACTATTTAGTGGTTAGTGTTGTTTACTTCCTATTGCATTGTATGATATTTGATTGTTCTACTTTTAGTAATGGAACCAAACTGTCAATGTGGGCTCAGGTGATGTGGCCTGATTCTTTTATCATCAAGTTTTTCGACATTTCACTTAGTGTTTATAGCATTAATTAATTATTGTTGCCAGAATATATCGGTCCTTTAGGGGAAAATGGAGATTTTCTCATTCTATATGCCTCCTAAATTTATCAGTGATAACTCTTTTTTAAAGAAGCATTCTCCTTCATTAATTATTCAGTTACCCTGAAATATAGTTAATCTGGAAAGGGAGGATAAATACTTGATTTTTTTCCTCGTATTATTCATCAGTTTTCAGAACAATGAATTGCTGCCTTAGCAACTTTTACTGATATGTAATGAATTTTTATCATTATGAATTTTTGTATTTTTATCCATCTTACGTGTTTTAGTTCATTGCAGTCATTATTGCTCAAATTGTACCATTTTTTTGTCCAGTAAGAATTCCCTCAAATTAACTTCTATATTCAGATTTTACTTAACTTAAAATTGGGGTCCCTCTTTGAATTATACTCACTCCTGACATTTACCCCCTTTTAGATATTGTATTTTGCTACTAGACTCCCAGGATATGACATGAACATCCTTGAATGCTCTAGTCACCAGCCACACATTTGGTAGTGCTCACTGACTAACATTCCAAGCGATTGCCAATTGACCCTGGTTCAGTTCTTTGTTTTACATGCTGCTTAACTAAAATTTGTTCTTCAGTAGGTCTCCATTGCCTATAAACCCAGTCTGTACTCACTGGTATGGGACTTCGAGCCCTCCATGATTTATCCTCAAAGTCATTTCTCATTTCTACTTTGTCCTACCTCATTGCCACTCATTTGTCTTTCTCAGGTTCTGAAAAGACACTTCTGCATTGGATATCACCTGCAAGTATAGGTTCATGGCAGTTTCTGAGCTAATTTTGGAAAGGCTAAATAGAGTTTGAAATCAAAACAGTAGGAGATGTGCTTGAATTTTTTGTCAGTTCATCTAACTTCCTTTTTTTCTAGTTCTAGGCTCACCAAGGGCGTACTGACAATTACTGGGTTTCCTAGGTAGGTCTTACTTTAAAAAAGAGACTGCTCTCACCAGAGTAATTCATGTCTTAGTGCCTTTTCAGTTATAGTTCTCATTATAATCAAGTTCCTGGCATTCTCATTATAGGTGGCTTTCCATATTACAGCCTTTATATAGGCTATAGGGAAAAGATAGCTTAACTACAGCGTGCAGTTACTATCACAGTGCTATTTCTTACTGTAAATAATCGGTTATCTTTCTGATCAGTCTTGTGAGCCAGGCAATGTGAATCTACCCCTGAAGTAACAAGTCCACTCTAGCTGTGCTGACAGTTCAGATCTCTGAGTTGACGAGGCTCAGGGGTAGACCCCAGACCTTGGCATCATGGTAGTACCACGCAGTGAGACAGTCAGCAGCCTTTCTCCTGGTGATGGAAATCATTGTGTGGGCCTCATCCCCATTTGTCTGGTTTGAACTTCTACAGATACAGTTTGCAAAGCATCACAGGGTTAGCTTATCATGTATGCCAGTATTTTATTTTATAGATGAGAAAACTGAAGCCACAGAAGGGGAGAACATGTCCAATGTCACAGAATCACGGAAAAGCCGTGATTCATTCCAGGTCTCTTGATGCTCAGTTGAGCATTCTTTCCATTGTTTAATGATTCAGATGGATAAAAAAGCATTTTCCTAGTCTCATTTGAATTTCACACACACACACACACACACACACACACATATTCAGGGATTATGAAACTCTAGTGATTCCTGAGATCTTAGAGATCTACTGTTTCTCAACAGGGATCTATGGACTGGATATGCTAGAATGCTCCTTGGAGATTTTCATTCCATGGGACTGGGGTGGAGATAAAAGACTGTATTTATTTTTTAATTCTCTAGGAGAGTCTCCTACACAGAAAGACTTGGCAACTCTTGATCTAATACAACTCACTTTACAGATGAAATAACAGAAGCCTAAAAAAGGAGAAGGAGTCTTATCTTTGTATATAACTTCTTACTTAGGGGCTCAAGCCACTCACACTTGACTTTTGAGCTGTTATTTACAAGTCCAGGACGACGTACTGTGTGTCCAGACTGGAGCTTTCCAGCATGGGAGATGTGTGTTAGGGAGGTTAGAAAAGCAGCACAGTATCCTAGAGTAAATCCCAGAGCACATCGGGAACTCAGTCCCAAATGTCATTTGGACACAAGTGCTTTCTGCTTCGATTGCTGCTACTTATAAAACTTAGGCTGTTGGACATATTCAAAAAGGAAAAAAAAAAAAAAACCCCACCTTGATTAGAAGAGGGCAATGACAAACATTGCCATCACTGAATTTAGAGAAATAACCATAGATGAGGTGATTAAGTCAAAGTTGGATGCACTTTTGAAATATAATCAGATTCTGAAGGGCCCCAGCATAGATTATTCAGGTCTTTATGAATTGTTCTCGGCTACATGCCAGTATTAGAGGTGTAGGCAGTTCTGGGGCTGTAACAAACTCACTTTAGGGGATCATTTACCTATTTCAGTTGCCTCTGCCAGCACCTCCTTAACGATGTTATGCACTTGTATGTGCCTGGCACAACCATTAAGCATTTCATAGCCAGATAAAGGAATAAAACCACTCATATAGGTCTGAAATCAATGGAAAAGGCTACTAACTTCCATATGTGTTCAGAGATAGGAACTCTCACCGTCAATTTATGGGAGATAATGGAGAAGGTTGATGGCATATGAGGTGAGCCTTGGAGAATGAGGCAAGGGGACAGAAAGAGAGAGAGAGAGAGAGAATGATTGGAGAGAATAAGAACATTCATTCCAGGCACAGGGAACTGTAGGAACAATGCCATGGATATACTGGAATATAACATATATTGGATCTGAACGATGCAGGAAAACGGATGTGGGGCATGAGGAGGGCTGTGTCCCAGGTCTCAGTTGAGCTCCTGGGACGTGCCCCGCCAAGTGTGGGTCCTTGGCTTCGTGCAGGAAAGAATTCAAGAGCGAGCCACAGTTGAGGAAGGTAGATTTATTCAGAGAGATACACTGAAAGGCGAGAGAAAAGCCACGAGGTGTGGGGGTTGGGGGTTGGGTGTTCAGATTAAAAGTAGGTACACACTCCATGGAGTGTGGGCTGTCTCCGAAGAGGGAGAGAGGGGGCGGCCGAGAGGCATCCTGTTGCTGGTTTTTATGGGCTCAGTGGCTTCATATGCTAATAAGTGGAAGGACAAGTCTAAGTAGCCTGGGGAAGGGGCTGGGATTCCCAGGGAGTTGGCCATTTCCCACTCTTTGACCTTTTGTGGCTAGCCTTGGGACTGTCATGGCGCCTGTGGGCATGTTATTCACCATGTTAATATAGTACAATGAGCATATAATGAAGCTCAAAATCTGCTAGAAGTTAACTCATCATCTTGAGTCTCAAGGCCTACTGGGGGTTGAATCTTTCACCATTTTGATGTTAATTGCTGTAGCATTCCTTGAATGGCTGTGCCCTGCCCCCTTCGTGTCTCAAGAGTAACTCAGAGAATTATACTCTGCCTGTCTTCTCTGAAAGATATTTCTACCCACTTAATTCACTTAAGAAGCTTTCAAATGAAAACTCCTGTCTTCTATGGATTAATAAATAGTAATGGCTTTAATAGAGAGTTGGGTGTAAGCAGGGAGGTGTACTTGAACATTGCCTAAAGGCCAAATGTGTTATTAACAAAAGCCTAGAGCTCTGACAATGACATAGTGGCATGAAGGATAGGACCGTAGCATTAAGGAAAAGGGAGAAATGGATTTGAAATCAGGACAGAATTTGAGCCTCTTCTCTGCTACTAATTAACAATATGCTCTTGGGTTTTTGTCAATGTATTTTGGACCTCAATTTCTTTATTTATAAAAAGAGTATGAAAATGCCTTCCTTTTCTAGCTTTCCAGGTTACTGTGAGGATCAAATAAGTGAAAGATAGGTGTTAATATGGAATATAATTATTACTAGCTGTAATAATTGAAGTTTAAAATTTTCATGTCAGTTAAAGATTTGTATACCTTTGCCAAATGAGGATTTTTTAAATTCTTTTTCAAAGCATTAATCTTGTAATGTCAGAAATAAATTTCTAAGATGAGTCACTGGTATGAAGATCATATTCTGATTCATAAGTCCTTTTTGGGTGGCTTAGAGGCATTTAACTTTTAATATGAATAAGAAAGGCCAGGAGGCTGAATCATTGATGTGGAAAAAGAATCAACTTGGGGGCATCAATTAGACTTCAATAGCTGGTATCATCTGCCTACAGGGGTTGGGCGCAATGACCGTCCTTGTATTCTTTGGTTTCAAGTGTGAATGAAAATACTGCAACCATATCAGTAAACAAAGAATGCTGAAACCAAGTCATCAGCGGCTGCTGCCACCCCTCAGTGAGGACAGGCCTGCAGCCCAGCCTCTGCAGCCACTCACAACGGTGCACCCTGAGGGGACTCAGAATAAGAAAGGACAGGATACTGGCCCTAAATAGCTAAATGCTTGTGAAGGGAATGAATTCAGTGAGCCCAAATGTTTGCTTCCTCCCATACACAGAAAAGCGCTAAATTCTTTAACTTGAGATGCCTGGTTTTCTTTAGATAACAAGCAACGTTTTATTGTTCCAACTACCTGGTCTTTGTTGTAAAGCTCCTATATATCCTAGCTCCTCCCCTGCCTCTTGGGAGCAGTCCCTCAGAGCCATCTGAGAGGCTGTCATCCCTGCTTGAGTCCTCCCGCCAAATAAAACATAACTCTTAACTTTTAGGCTGTGCATTTATTTCAGTCAACACAAGTGTATTCCTATTATAATTTAACCCCTAAACATCCGTTTGGAAAGGTGACATTTGTTCCTCAAGATCACTGCAAACAAACTCCCATTTCTAAAGCTTCAAGCTGGAAGGGTTGCCATGAGGCCATCATCCTATTTTATCTGCCAGATACGCTACAAATACGTTTTCTTAGTAATTTGGTTTTGCTTATGGCATTTTTTTTTAGAGAGAAGATACTGTCCTTAATAAAATTAGACAAAGAACATTCTCAAGTGACCAACCAGAGAAGAAATGACACTAGCCAACAAACATTTGGAAGCATGTTCACTCTAATAGTCAAAGTAATGAAGTGTAAATCACAGAGATACTGTTTCAACCCATCAAACTGGAAATATTTAAAAGAAAAGTAACTGGGCAAGTTCATAGCATCCTACAATGCAAGAATACTTAAATGAAGTATGGTGGAGTAATTAAAATAAGTTCTAAAGAGTAGATGGCAGTTAGGAAATGATCACCATAAAATACATGAGAAATGTCAAACACATAATCAGTGATGGGGAAGGAAATATAGTGAGGAGTTAGCAGATGTCATTTCTGAAAGGTTGTATTGCAATCCTTTATTTTTTAATCTGAGTTTCCAAATGTTCTTCAATGACTATTATTGTTATTATTAGTAAAAATAAAAGTATATGTGTGTCTGCACTCATATAATCATGCACATGTAAGAATCATCTCCTAGGGTTGCTTGTTTCTGTTTTATTAATGTGTAATCTACCCAATATGATAACCGCGTTCTTTTTTTAAAATTTTACCTTATTGTGGTAAGAACACTTAACCTGAGATCTGCCCACTTAAATTTTAAGTGTACCATACGTTACTGTTGACTGTCAATGTCACACAGTGGGTCTCTAAAGCTTACTCACCTTACTGAATTGACACGTTATGCCTGTTGATTAATAATTGCCCATTCTCCCCTCCCCCAGCCTCTGGTAAGCACCATTCTTTGTTTTTTATGAATTTGACTCTTTTAGATCCCTCATATAAATGGAATCATTCAGTACCTGTCTTTCTGTGTCTGGCTTGTTTCTCATAACATAATGTCTTCCAAGTCCATCCATGTTGTGACATTGCAGAATTTCCTTCTCTTTTAAGGCTGAATAGTACTCTATTGTATGTATATACAGCCACCCCTCCTTGTCCGTGGGTTCTGTGTCTGCAGATTCAACCAATCAATACAGGTTGGTTGAATCTAAGGATATGGAACCCATGGATATGGAAGCCCGATTGTACTACAACATTTGTATGTGAGACTTGAACATCAAAAGATTTTGCTGTCTGCGGGGTGTCCTGGGACTAGTCCCCTGTGGAAGGACTGTATTACATTTTCTTAATCCTTTCGTCTTTCAATGGATGGTTAGGTTGTTTGATATCTTAGCTATTGTGAATAGTGCTGCAGTGAACATAGGAAAGCTAATATCTCTTCAAGATCCTGATTTCAGTTCTTTTGGGTATATACCCAGAATTGGGATTGCTGGATCATATGGTATTTTAAATTTTCTTAAGGAAATCTCCACACTGTTTTCTATAGCAGCTACACCATCTTGCATTCTTACCAATAGTAGCAAGGGTTCCAATTTCTCCACATCCTTGCTAACATGTGTTGTTTTCTGGTTTGAAAAAAATCTATTTTTCATAATGGCCATCCCAGCAAGTGTGAGGTGATATACCTCATTGTGGTTTTGGTTTGCATTTCTCTGATGATTAGTGTCAATGAGCAGTTTTTTCATGTTAACTGTTGCCCACGTGCATGTTTTACTTGGAGAGATGTCTATTCAAGTCCTTAGCCCATTTTTTTTAAATCGAGGTATTAGTTTTTTTAATTGAGTTGTGTGAGTTCCTTATGTATTTTGGAGATTAACCCTTCATCAGACATATGGTTTGTAAATCTTTTCTCCCTAACCCCTCATCAGATATATGGTTTCTAAATCTTTTCTCCCTTTCCATAGGTTGCTTTTTCACCCTGTGGATTGTATCCTTTGCTGTGCAGAATCTTTCTCTCTTGATGTAGTCCCTCTGTTTTGGTTTTTGTTGCCTGTGTTTTTGGTGTCATAGCCATGAAATTGTTGCCAAGACCAACGTCATGAAGCAGCATTCTTCAGTGAGCTGCTACTCTGCATGTGGTTCTTTCATTGTTGTTAATCTATTATATCTCATTTGGTCTTCTGTTTTGGGGATATTTAATACTATAGATATTAGATATATTTCCAGGTGTTTTCAGTTACCTATTTGTAAACTTCAGTGGGGATATGTGCAAACTGAATCTCTACTACAATCATTTGGAGCATAAACTTACATGATACAAAGGCTACAGTTTTTGTTATTTAAATACATAGATTTTTTCCCCTAGACCAGCAAGCAGAAAAGAAGACTCAAACTGGAATTTACACTATAGACCTAAGAGTAGAATTTTATCCAAGAAAGCATCACTTCATTATTACCTAGTGAATAATATCTCTGACAAGCATGTTTTGCATGACTGCTTGCTGAGTCGGCTGCTGCCAAGTAAATATCTCATTTATGAATTTTAATGCAATTTTACTTTTGAATGGAATCAATCTCATCTTATAGTGTCTTTGACAGAACACTCCTAAAAGGCTTGAATTGCACAGAAACGAATTTTCTTTTATGTAATGTTGCAAAGTATATGACTAGTAATGTAGTGACATGAGTCAGCTGAGAGAGCAGAGTTCATAGTCAGGAGACTTGTGCTTTGAGCTTTGAATATAACTTTATTGTCTGTTGTGACTTCGGATGGACTATGCACTCTGAGTTTCATTGTCCTCATCTATAAAATGGGATTAATAGCACCTGCTTTGCTTACTTTTCAGGTTTGTTTAGAGACTGGAAAAGCAGAGAATGCATGGAGATTTACTAACACCTTGTGTGCCACTTTGACCGCATATTTAGCTATTTGGTAATTAACTCAGTCAAAGTGAACCAAAGGGGCCCTAGTTGCTGGTTTAATTTCTAGTTAAAGTCATTGGCTTCACACAGTGCCATTCCCTAATTTAGTTCAGTCTCTCAGTAAATTTGTGTCTGTGTAAGAGGTTAGCTGAGGGCGGGTGGTAGTTCAATGCTGATCTGTCTTAGCTGTAGGAAAACAATTCCTCCGTGTCCTCTGTCCGTACTTATGAGTCAAGAGCAGGCTTTTGTGCAAAACAAAGAGCATGGTGATATTTATGAGATTGAAAATCTAGGTACAATTCATAGACACCTCAAACAGTCCTTCCTTCCTGAACGCTGTCCTCGTTTGGCTTACTTCTGTCTAATATTGAATTTAGCATCTATTTCCCTCATTATGTGGCAAACTCCATGAGGGCAAAGTATCTGTCAGTTTGTCAGTTTTCCTCACTACTCAGTCTTTTGTGTCTGTTACAGTGATCCACACATTGCAGGTGCTCCATAATTACACTATGAATGATGATATATTATATTTATTTTATGTCATATTATTGTGTATATATATATATATATACATATATATACACACAAACACACACAATATGTGTGTACATAAAACTGTTGGCCTATATGCTCATTAATCCCACCACCCTCCTCCTAGCTCCTACCACAGCATCATATACTTTTCAAGTGCGCAGTAAATGGTGACTAAATACTTTGTATTATTTAGAATGAGTCAGTAGGAGGGCAGTAAGTACTGTTGTACAGTACATCCAAATGGGAATCCTTACATACCACTCAAATCCATGCTTTATTGTGCCCTCAATAATTTGCAAATACATGCACCAAAAGTTATTTTCCATTTCTTCAAAACTACCAGTCCAGAGATGAATAGAAAGGCAGTGATTAAAATTTCGGAGCAACCCAGTCTAACCTAAGGCTGGAGGCTCATTTGAATTCCCTAATTATCACCGGTCCACATCTTCAGGCTTGTAGTTCTCCTGGAAGTCCCTGGTTATTTTTCCTGTGAGATGTCCCAGTCTTGTTAGCCCAACAGGTCCTGAATATTAAATATAAAGTTCAATATAAAATTGAAGTTGCATTGAATTTATTCTAGTGGAGGTCTGAAGTCACTTCCCGCTAATGACTAACTTTGCGGAATAATTTGCCTGGACTTTGGCAGTGTGCTAGGCCGACACCTTCTGAGTTATAACATATTTACCTACCATATTTAGTGGTAAAAGGAGAAAATAATGGATCCTCCCATTTAGACTAACAGCATTAACAAAATTTTTAACAATATTTAGTGACATTTGCATAAAAAGTACATGTGTAAATATGTGTACATATCTCCATGCATACATATATGTGGTATTTATTCACATCTAAATTAGAGCATCAATAAGTTATATTTCATCTATTTCTTCTCTGATTTATCTGTTTTTGAAAAATAACAAGATTATGAAAATCTCTAGGCTACAGACATGAAAAACAGCATTCAAATCTGCAACGCCTAAAGGGCATACTTTTGAATAACTTCCAGATTTTATGCTCATAAATTTATTCCAAATGTTAGATGATTGACATTTCATTTTTTAATCACTTTCAGAACTGACAATCTGGATTGTAAATTGTAAGCCAATATCTTCAATCTTATGTTTGGTTTTAGATGTTTCAAAATCTCCCCTTTTTTGAGTGTGTGTGTATATGTGTGTGTGTGGAAGAGAAAAACTGCGATCACCCAATTTTTTTTCATTAAACAATCCTTATAAAAGAAAAATTATGCTTTACTGGTAGGATGTTTTTCTCTCTGTTATAGTTCCTTCTTAATTCTTTTGATTTATTATTTGGCAAAGAAAATGAAACACACCCACTAGTATACCATTCTCGGTGAGATTAATGTTTAACATGTATACGACAACAAACACTTGAATATTTTCTTCTTTACCGACCACGGTTGTACCCCTGGACATCAAAATAGTTTTCTTCTAAGTTTGGGGGAAGTTGAGTTGTACACTTGAAGTGTCTGCCAGCACCATGCTGTCAAATGTTTGCCTCTGTGGCAGTTAAACGGGCCTCAGGTGAATGAAGTTTTACCCCCTCTGGAAGCAGGACAATTGTAGGAATTTTCACGGCAGGCTTCACAACAAGCAACAGAACTGTCACTCCGGAGTGAGTTTGAAGAGCAGTTAAATGAAAATTAAATTGTTTTGCCTGCAACTTGCTCAGTTAACTTTGGAGAAGATTCCCGTATTTGCTTTTGATATCACAACTCTTCTTCAGCACTCAGTCCTGAGGACAAGTCGTCCCCTGCTCTGTTTTCCCCAAGGGCGTGCTTACGTCATGACAGCCTCATGTCTGAGCTGTATTTTCCTCCCTGATGTTCGAGTGGAAAAATCTTAGGTTCACAATGGTAACTTTTAACTGAAGTAAAATTCTGGGAAGATTCCTACCTCTAATACTTGGATCCATTTAACCCACCATTCATTCACCAATTTATCTCTTAAATAAAACACATTTGTTAAGTATTAATTTTAATCTAGATTCTAAGCAAGATATTGAAGATATGACAAAGAATGCAAAATAAATTCCTGGCATGAGTGAGCTCAGAATCTAGGCAAGGAAATGAAACACACAAAACACTTACTTACACAAAGTTATAATTCTAGCATCATTAAAAAAAAAACCTTAAAGTGAGGAGAGTATAACTCAATGATAGAAGGCATGCTCAGCATGCACAAGATCCTGGGTTAAATCCCTAGTACCTCCATTTGAACAAAACAAAACAAAATAAAACCCCTTAAAACAACAGACAAATAGCCAGAGTTGGATCATCAAAGTCTTCCACAGATAAGTCAATTAAAACCCGCAAAGGTTTAAAATACGTTCCAGAAGTACAAGCTTAGTACTATGGAAGTTTACATAAAGGAGACATTAGTCATACTTGGGTGTTGAAGCAGAACCTCAAGCAGCTGGACCTAATGTGAGAAGATGGGTTTACACACTCACGGTAAAGCGGGGAAGGGCATGCTCTGCTCAGAGGAAGACAGTAAAGGCTGAAAGGTAGGAAGGTCAGATTTGTTTTACCTCAGATAAAGGTCGTGCTGTAAAATATGTTGCGAGTCCTCCTTCCCTTAGTGAGTATGTGGATGGTAAATCATCACCTTGGTCTCTTTTGTTGATAAACAAGGATACTTTCCAGAGTGACTGTCATCTGCATATGCCGAGTCCATATTAACATTATCGTGTGTAGAGCTGTTGAGGCCAAGCTCCCTGGTTAGGTTAGATGTTTTCTTTTTGTTCTGTGCTCATGGGAAATACCACGAACACTGCACAGAAGCATCTCCAAATTACCCACTGGTCACAGAGGAGCTCATGAGAGATGGAGTCATCAAACCTCCTGATGTTTAAATCCCTCAAACACATGGATGGCGTGAGTGGACCGTAGTCTCAAACATAGTATCAAACACATACAAAGGACGTGACATTAAATCCTAGGCTGTGACACAGGCCAGTGGATGAGCTGTCTATAGGTCCATTTATTTACATTTCAGCTAAGTTCTCTTCCCACTTCATCCTGTGGTTAGAACGAAGGCACATTTTAATCTATCTTGTCTGTCTTTTTTTTTTGGAGGGGGGGATGTATTTGTGAAAGGGAAATCACTAATATTTTTTGAGTTTAGAAAAGGGCTGTGTCCCGCGTTCCCAAGTGAAGAAATAGTTGATTTCAAGTTAGAATGTTACAATAAAAAGGCTAATGTAAAAGCCTTTTTGACAATAGGCACCACTAAATGCAATGCATTAGGAGGTATATTATGTCTTTGTTTTAATAGCCCTATATGAACAGTGTGTAAAAAGCACATAAGTGTTTCCAATTTGCAACCTCATTTTGAATACCATTTTATTTTTAAAAGGGAAGTTCAGAAATATAGGTAAAATCAAACCATACACTGTTTAATGGAAGTGTTTGAAGAATATTTATCCTTGACATTTTCCAAATGAAGTTCAGTGAATTGTGCACAGGGGAATACAAATGGATGCATTCATCCTGACTTGAAAAAAGGCTCTGACTTTGTTATACACTCTTTTAAAACTTTATATTCTCAGCCAAGCATTAAAATCCAGTTTTGTGATAAAAAATAAGTTCTATATATAGATTTTCAGCCTAAATATGAAATCCATCATCAAAAGAAATTTAAGACATTAGGAATATATGTAACGTTTCCATTTTTTTTTTTTTTTAGAAAGCAGTGGTTAATTAAGAAGCTAGATAATGAATGCTAGCAGTAGGTTGTGGTTTTAATTTGCAATTTAATATGAGGGTCATTTATCTCTTCCCCTACCATTTTCTTAATTAACAAATCATATTAGAAACATATGAACAGTTTACCCCTTATGCAGTGCTCTGGATTGTTGTATAATAAATTGAGGACACATCCATTTTCTACTTCTCTTTATTAGAATATTATCCTTTTGGTGCTTTGCAGTCAACCAGTGAACAATAAACGCTGCTAAGTCCAGATGGTGAAAAATAGAATACCTTGCCGGCTGCCATGCACCTAACCCAGCACGAAGGAGGGATGCGATGCAGTCATTGGAGTTAGAGTGGTGACAAGCAGTAGGGATGTCGGTGGAGAAAACTTTGACTTCCTTTTACCCGACTATGTTGGTTCCGAACTCAACGTGATTAAAACTCTGATGACACACATCCTGAGTTGCGCTCTTTGTAGTTCGTTGCTTATGCAAGGGAATAGAATGTTGACAGATGAATCTACTCCAGGGAGTCCAAATGTGTATTCTTTCAGCCTGTTATATTAATATAATAACTTCCATTTTTCATTGCTTTATTGAAGTATAAAGATATAATTAACAGTACACATTTAATGTCTGCAATTTGATGAATTTGGACATATGCAAATACCTGTGATAGATCACTACAATCAAGGTAACAGACATACCCATCACCTCCACGAGTTCCCTTGTGTCCTCTTTTTTGTGTGGTAAGAACATTTTTGCATTAAATCTACCCTCTTAACTAATTTTTAAGTATACGATACATTATTGCTAACTAGAGCCCATAAAGTGCAATGTGGCAAGCAGTCACATTAAAAAATTTTTTTTGAGGAGGCAACAGGATACAGGTGGCGATGTAGTAAGAAGACAAGGAATAGCCATAAGCAAAAGCCGACACCAAACAGAAGTAAGGTTAAAGCAAGTCTTTTTTAAAGACACTGCCTAGGGGTAACATCTTTCTTGTAAGCCACAGTTGCTTCTGTGTAGCGGATCTGTTGCTTGGCTTTAATCAAGTTTATTAATGAAAAAGTTCTAAAATACTTTTGCAACCTTGAGAAACCAATTAAACAATAGCATTTGTAAACTATAAAGTAGGGATGTTACAGTCTTTTGGTCTTTAAGCGTACTGCTACATTTGCACCATTAGTACAAAGCAAAACAATAGTTTTAAAGTTGAAGTTATTGAGTTATAATTTATATCGAGTAAAATTCACCTTTTTAAGGGATACAGTTCTATGAGTTTTAAGAATCATGCAATCCAATTTTAGAACACTCTCATTACGCCAAAAAGTATCCTCATGTCTCTTTGTTGTCAATCCTCTCTCTCTGCACCCAGTCCCTGGCAGGGACGGATAGGTCTGTGTCTCTGATAAGTTCAGCTGTTCCAGAATGTCATATGAATGGAATCATGCAGTATAGAGTATTTTGTATCTTGCTTTTTTCATTCTGCATAATGCTTTTTACATCATCCCTTTTATTGCATGCAACAGTTGCTTTTTAGGATAAAATAATATATGTGCCTTCTTAGTAAGTTGCAGAATACAAAAAAAAAATCACCAATAATTCGACTACAAATATAATCACCACATTAACTGCTTTTGAAGCATTTACTTCCAGGCTTTTCTCTGCATATGTCATTACACACACACACACACACACACACACACGTATTGAACTTCTATGTATAGAGTTTTGTAATTTTTCAAGTAGCATTATATTAAAATACTCTCTGTGTCATTAAAGTCTTTATGAGTCTAATTTTATGGGCTACAAATGCCATATTGTAGATCAGTTTTTTAGCCATACCTATAGTTTTAGATATTTTGTGGTTCTTTCCAAATTCTTACTATTATAACACAACAGTAGACATTATGTGATATAATGCTTTTGAGAAGTAGAAACCTCAAGATTCTAGCTGATTGCAGATTTTGCAATCTGAGTGTGAAAGGGGATCTGATGTGTGATGATAAATGCAACACAAGAAAGACTGTATTACTCAGAAAAAGCAGTCTGATAGGAATGAATGTGTATAAGAGAAGCAGTACTATAGTACAAAGCATAGACTCCAAAAACTGTAAAATACAAAAAAAAAAGCAGTGCACAGCAATAGCTTCCCTTCATTGAATATCTTGTATTAAGCATTTAATCTATATTATCTCATTTAACTCTTACAACAATATTATGCAGTAATAATAGTAAGCAGAAGCCCTTGGACCTGTGAATATGTTACCATACATGGAGAAAGTGACATCACAGATATAATTACGGTAAGAGACCTTAAAATAGGGAGATTATAATGGACTATCCTTGTGGACTCAGTCCAACCAATATTAGCTCTTAAAAGCAGAGAACTTTCTCTGTCTAGAGTAAGATACAGCAAACAGAAAAGTCAGAGGGATCTGAAGTGTGAGAAGGACTCAGCACACTACTGCTAGCTGTAAGGATGGAAGGGGTAACGTGACAAGGAATGCGAGCGGTGATAAAGAGCTAAGAGAGGATTCCAGCTGACAGCCAACAAGGTAGCAGGAACATCAGTCCTACAGCCACACAGGACTGAATCCTGCCAATAATCTAAAGGGGCTGAGGAGCAGAATGTTGTCCCGATGTGTCAGATAAGAGCCCAGGCTGGCTGATATCTTGATTTTGGCCTTGTCAGACCTGGAGCAGAGAAACCAGTCAATCCCACCTGGACTTACAACTTCCAGAACTGTGAGGTAATAAATTTGTGTTTTAATCTGCTGAATGTGTGGTAATTTGTTATGACAGCAATAGGAAACTAATATAGTTGGATTCTATTACTATCTCCACTTAAAAAATAAAACTGAAAGATTAGAGGCGTCTAGTGATTTCTTCAGGGTCACTTCATGTTTGAGTCAGGATTTAATTCCAAGTCAAACTGACTTTTTGAGACAATTTTTGTATATTCTAGATGATCATTTATTCTGTTACTTTAAAGATGGATACAGTATTTTTAAAAATAACTTTAAACATTTTTACATTTCTTTTGCATAATTAGTTCTTAAAGATTTAGTAAAGTAATACTCTGTTTATATCCCTAATGCTATTCATTTATGCCTTTTTCGTTTTCTAGTTCTAAGTTTGACTATTTTATTGGTAATTTTTTAAAAACAGCCTTTAATTGCATTAACCAGCCCTACTGTTTTTTCTGTATTCTATTTATGAAATTAATCTCTTCTACTTTCTTTAGATTGATCTTAATGTTTTTATTGTAGTAAAATGCACATAGTGTAAAATGTACCATGTTAACCACTTTTAGTGCACAAGTCAGTATTGTATTAAATATATTCATAATGTTGTGTAACTATCACCACTGTCCATCTCCAGAATGCTTTTCATCTGGTAAAACTAAAACTCTAGATGCATTTGAACACTAACCACACATCCTTCTCTCCTCCCAGGCCCTGATAATCACCATTACTTTTGGACAGCATGATTTTGACTACGCTATATTATCTCATATAGGTGAAATCATACAGTATTTGTTTTTTGTGACTGGCTTATTTCCCTTAGCACAAGGTCCTGAAGGTTCACACATGTTGTAGCAAGCCTTCCTTTTTACAGCTGAATAATATTCTATATAATGATATTCCATTGTATAAATATACCACATTCTGCTTATCCATACACTTGGTTGATAGTAGCCATCTTAATGGATGTGAAGTCATATCACCTATTGAACTGATAGTAATGGCCCCGCTTTCATTTCTAATTTTAGTAACTTGATTATTTTCTCTTTTTTTCTTAGTTCATCAAAGCTAAAGATTTGTTGGTTTTATTGATCTTTTAAAAGAACGCGCACTTCATTTCACTGTCTCTGTTTTTTTTTTTTTACTATCCTCTATTTTATTTATCTCTGCTCTAATCGTTATTATTTCCTGCATTCTACTAGCTTTAGGTTTAGTTTTTTCTTATACTTGCATTTCCTTAAGTTGTAAGCTTAGGTTATTGATTTGAAGTATTTCTCATTTTTTAATGTAAGCATTTATAACTATAAATTTCCCCCTTAACACTGCTTTCACTACATCCTGTAAGTTTTGGAATGCTGTTTCATTTTCATTCATCTCTAAGTATTTTCTAATTTCCCTTCTGATTTATTCTGTGACATATTGGTTATTTAAGAGTATGTTTTTTTTTTTAATTCCCACAAATGTGTTAATTTTCCAGTTTTACTTCTGCTGTTAATTTTTAACTGCATCATGTTGTGATCAGAAAAGATATTTTGTATAATATCTATCTTTTAATATCTATTGAAATTTAATATGTGACCTAACATATGGTCTATCCTGGAAAATGTCCCATGTGCACTTGAGAAGAATGTGATGCTCTTGTTGTTGGGTAGAGTGTTCTGTATATGTCTGTTACAGTTGGTGGGTTTATTGTGTTACGTTTTCTATTCCCTTACTTATTTTCTGTCTGATTGTTCTCTCTATCATTAAGAATGGGTTATTGAAGTCTCCAAACATTATTTTAGAATTATTTCTCCATTTATGTCAGTTTTTACTTCACATACTTTGCTGATCTGCACAAAGTTGTGTACATGTTTATAATTGTTATATCTTCTTGCTGTATTAAAACTTTTATTAATATATAATGTTCTTTGTCTCTCGGAAACTTTTTGCTTTAAAGTCTATTTTGTTTGATATTAATATAGACACCCTTACTCTCTTTTGAGTACTATTTGCATAGATTATCTTTTTGCATTCTTTCACTTCCATCTATTTGTGTCTTCAAATCTAAAGTGAGTCTCTTATAGACAGCGTATAGTTGGATCATGTGTCATTATACATTTGGCCAGTCTCTGTCTTTTGATTAGAGAATTATGTCCATTTACATTTGATTACTGAAAACATGTGACTGACTTCTATTATTTATTTGTTTTATTATACACTTTACTTCCTTTCATTTCTTTCCCTCTGCCTGCTACATCCCATAATTGATATTATTTAATAGTTTAGTTCTAGTTTGTTGTTATTATTTTAAAATCAATACCTATTTAGATGTGATACAGATATACTGGTTTCTGGTTTCTTTGTCTACCATTCCTTCTTCATTTCTACTTTCTTCTTCCAGAATAATCTTTCCTTTACTCCAGCATTTATTTCAGGGAGGACCTAGAAATTGTTAAAGTGAGAATTTTGCATGTGTGAAAATATCATTATTTTAACTTAATTTTAAGTGATTGATTGGCTGCATATAAATATTTTTTCAGTTTTATTTCTTTAAAAAATGAAATGTTTTTCCCCACTGTATTCTTAGCAGGTTGCCAATGAGAAATATAAAGTCAAAAATAGTTTTATTTGTAGATAATGATTTTTTCTCTCAAAGATTTTGTGGGGCTTTTTTTGACCTTCATATTCTAAATTATCACTACTATGGGAAGATTTGTGGCACATTTTCATTCATCTGTTTGACATTATGTGACTCTTTCATTTATCATTTCTTTCTTCCACTTGGAGAAGTTTGGTTTTACTATTATTTAGAACAGTTACTTTTCTTCATCCTTATTTCTCTCAATTTACTCCAGTCTCTCTTTCTTGGAATTATGTAATTAAATTAGAAAGTCTGGATCTATACTCTATGTCTTATACGTATATATATATATATATTTTTTTTTTTACTTGCCTGGTATATACAACTTCACATCCTAGGGTATCCCTGGGATCTTTCCTACCTTTTTTCTATTTTTTTGTAACAGGTTTTTTTTTTTTTCTGCTCCTATTTTGGACTATGGTTTCTTTTTCAATCCAGTCCCATCTTCCTTTTCTCCATTTAGTATTCTTCACTTCATAGAAGTGAAAATGAGGCCCTGAGAATTAAGTATTTTATTCGAAGTCACACAGGTAGTGAGCAGAGCTGGGTTTTGAATCTAGGCTTGCTCCAGAATCATGCTTTTCACCTTTAAGCCATACTGCCTTACTTTTCTGTTTTTACTGTCTTTTTTCCATTAAATACTCCATTCAAAAATTTGCTACCTCCCTAAGTAATAGCATTAATTGTTATTTAAATTAAAATAGCAACATGGTAATAGAGCTAAAGATGAATATCTAGTTCTCTTCTCTCTGGGGTGTTACTGCCTATTCAGAAATAGTTTTGTTTTTGTTTGAGTTATTCTTGTTACTGTAAATTTTTTCCTTGGGTCTTTTCCTTCTTATAAATCATAATAAAAAAACAGAAATTTCATCTCAATTAGTTACCTATATAACAAGATCAGCATATTTGGTCTTTCAGTGGTTTTAGAGATGAGAATAAATTAAATTGGTTCAATATATAATCCATTAAATTGAGTTAACCTAAGCTGATTATATACAAGGTAAGCAAAAGGGCTTGTTTCAAATTTAAATATTTGTGAAAACGAAAGTACATGCATTAGATAAGTCTTAGAAATCAAAGGCAAACTCACTGTTTCCCATGATTGATTTTTCTCCCACTGAGTCTCACTCTCACATATACGTCAGAAGTGTTCATGCCTAAAGAGAGAGACTGGAGAGCAAATGAATTCTCAGAGGACTTTCACATGAAAACTTTGAAAAATACCTGCAGAACCTCCAACACGTTCGTTTACTTTGGATGTTTGTTTCTGTGTTTCTCCCATAGAATTCAGTATCCGTTGCCAGCTCCTCTTTTAAAAGAGAAATATATTGAAGGATCACATTTCTTATTCTGTGAAATCTCATACAAGTTTATTTTGGGCAGTAAGATATAGTAGAGACATTCTATTGTTACGGAAACGACAGGCCAGTCAAGAAACAAGCACCACTCGGAGGGTTGGAGTACTCAGATGTGTTACGCCGGCGGGCTCAGAGGGGCTTCTGCTCCGAAGCTCTGAGCACCTCCAAGACTTGCGCATGAGGTTTTACAGGGTAAAGTACAAGCTTGGGGTATTCGGCCAATAGGCATGGAACAGCTTTAGCAGCATTATCATCACAAAAGCGGAGGCGGGGAGGCAGCAAACCAACATTCCAAAGCCAGATATGTATCTTTCAAAACCCAGCTGGCTAGCAAAAAACATGAACAGCAAACCAACACTAATTAACTTAGATTTACAAGTTAGTCCAGCAGAACTGAGATCAGTATTCCAATACTTAGATTTGTGAGTTATCTTGTTAGCCCAGCCCAGCCTCTCCTTCACATTCCTAGACTTGTGAGTTATCTTGTTAGACCAGCCCAGCTTTTCCTTCACACTATAAGGCATTACAGGAAAATAAAAATGCTAATGTTGAACCCAATTCTTACATTTAAGCCTCTGACCTCATTAGCTGTGACTTTTTACCTCTGGAGATGGGACCATATTTCCCTCAATGCCTTCAGCATAGCATATGCTCAAAAAAAAATATTTTCCAGCCCTTGGCATTTCATTGAGGAATTCTTCTTCAGGTGTGACATCCAGTGTGGGTTCGTCACCAGTTGTGGGTTCTGGCCAGCAGAAGTCCCACCAAGACGGAATGAGTTACTCAAGACTCTGGGGAAAAGTCAAGAGAGGGAGAGGGAGTCGGGAGCCAACTCCAGGAGCCTCTCAAATCTCTCATATTTATTGAGTACGGTTGAAGCAGGAATTTAGGGAAGGACAGGGTGGGATCACAATGAGTACAAAGGCTTTGTTTATTGTTGGTGTTTGGCTCAAGGTCAGAAGACCCTTTTTGGTGAATCATAATCGTGTTGAGTCTTTCAGCTTATCAGGGCGGAACGTATGAGAATCAGCTGCTAGACAAGATTTTCCTGGACTCATAGGGCAGTGTCTGTCTTAGGTTGCCCCCTCAGGGGATCTTACTCGTCATTGGCTAACCAGCCTTCTCCCCTCTGAGTCTGCAGCTTCTTACCATTCCAGCCCAAGGCTGTTTTGGGGATAGAAGACTAACAGCAGGCACGCCCAGTGTTTATAGCTGGGGGCCTGGGTCATTGCTAAAACCTCAAGGCAGGTACTAAGCACATCTTCTTTAAGGAGATAAGTGGCTGGGATTGTTACAATTTGTTAACGCAATCATGGGCTCCCACAATCCAGTTCTCAATTTCATTACTACATAATATGGAGTGACTGGAAGCCTAGAGATACTGACTAATCCTTAAAACAAGTAGCAAATCGACAGCAATCCTACTCTAGTCCTTCTCTTAAGACAGCCTTGTAGACGAGACAGATGATACTGGCCTGTAATTCTTTTGGCTTAATGTGACCAGTATTTTTTGTTGTGATGCTGACTACCTTTGACCTAAGTTATCTAACCACTCTGTCTTAAGGTTTTCTTTGTTCTCAAGGGGAAAAAGAGTTTCAGGTACTTGAACAACTTCTGGAGAGCTAGAAACTAAATAGGAAGAGCGGATCCCAGTTGTCTTTGGGGCTGCCCCTTTAACACTGTGCATTTCAGATCTCCATTAAATTTTTGTAAATAATGAAGAAATGATAAATAATAGGAAATAAGGCACTCTAAAATAAAACATGTAGAATGACAGATCCATTATAGTAGAACTCTAGTTAAGCTCAGCAAGTCTTTCTTTAATCTAGAGATTATGAAAATTCTCCTAAGGGACAATATTTTAAAAGTAGGTACTTCATTCATTGGAGTTGAACTGGCTAGGCAAGGTGGTGTGAAGGAAAAGCTGGGCTGGTCTAACAAGATAACTCACAAGTCTAAGTATTGGAATACTGATCTCAGTTCTGCTGGACTAACTTGTAAATCTAAGTTAATTAGTGTTGGTTTGCTGTTCCTGTTTTTTGCTAGCCAGCTGGGTTTTGAAAGATACATATCTGGCTTTGGAATGTTGGTTTGCTGCCTCCCCGCCTCTGCTTTTGTGATGATAATGCTGCTAAAGCTGTTCCATGCCTATTGGCCGAATACCCCAAGCTTGTACTTTACCCTAAAACCACATGCGCAAGTCTTGGAGGTGCTCAGAGCTTCGGAGCAGAAGCCCCTCTGAGCCCACCGGCGTAACACATCTGAGTACTCCAACCCTCCGAGTGGTGCTTGTTTCTTGGCTGGCCTGTCGTTTCCGTAACAGTGGAGCATTTTTCCAATCAAACTTTAGGCTAGAGGAAGATGTGCTAGATGTCTGTAGGGTAGAAGCCATCATTGGTTGGGCAGAGAATCTTACTCATTGGAGTGCTCCTCAATTCTTGCCTTCTTTATCATGAACGCATTCACCTATTCTAGGTTAATCTCCAGACTTGTGGTTCATCTCTCTTTCCCATTTGTTTTTTCAAGTCTTTGCATACAGCCCAGGACTGAAGATAAAGAATCTACTTCTTGGAGTGGATCTAGTTGGTTTGGGCCATTGTCTGTATACCCTAACCATGTTTTTTGTGAGGCCGTCTGCTCACCATGCCTCCCGTTACTGGACCTCCAAATATTCTACAAATTTACCCATAATCTTCATTTTAGGCTGATACCTGGAGCCCTGACCCATGCACTTTTTTTTTCAGATTATGAGTAGTTTGCCCTCACAAATTGAATTTTGAGTCTTGATTTCTAATCTTACACACTGCTAAATCCATGCCACTTAGGTATATACCTCCCCAATCCTGCCCCCACTGTCACCCCTTAGCTGTCATGTCTTGTGTCTGCTTATGAACCTCTACTGACTTTGGATAGTTTTTTATTTAAATCTCTTTTCATTTATGACAAATAATATTATTTTATGAGAAATAAAAATTAGACCTTAAAAATTTCTATCTGCCAAAAAGACATCATATAGCAAGTTCATAGGCATAGAATCATTGACTTTTTAGAATTTCATGCACTGTTAGGGTCATCAACTTCTGCTTCACATCCAAAGTTAAACGGCTTTCTGTATTATCCCTAATAGCTATTTAATCACTTGGTTGCAAGTGGAAGACATCCAACTAAAACTAGCATAAGAAAATTGGGAAATTTATTAGAAGGATAGTGTAGAATTCATGGAAGTCAGAAGCAGGGCTGTAACTGGGCCTAGGGAAGAAATGGTCTCCAATACCACCAGGGTTTAGTAACTTTGTCTATGATTTTCACTGCTTGTTGGCTTCATTCTTTCTCCATATGGCAAAACACATGACTGCTTATAGTTGCTAAGTTTTATAGAACCTCACTCAAGAGAGACTGCCTTGATTCTGTGGCTTACACTTATCACACAAAAGGTTCATCTTGGGTCAGGTACCCATCCTGGACCAATCGTTTATGGCCATCGAGGATAGGATTTTGTCATGTAAAATGATTGCTCTTTCAGTCGTCCATGTTTATGGGTAGGAAGATCCTAAAAAAGCTGAGTATAGGTTAGAGTGCTGTATATAAGAATGTATATTATATATGCATATATATGCATATATACCTATATACATATGTACATGCATGCATAATGTATATATACTTTGCATAAATTCTATGAAATAAGTGTATGTGTATATATATATAAAATGCATTCTGCTTAAATATTTCCAGCGATAAAATGCTTACTACTTTGTGAGATACCTCATTCTCTGAAGAATAAAGGATGTTAGATTTTTCTTTGAAAGACCATAAAAATGAGATGAGAAAAATAGTAGTGACAGAGGTTGAGTATTAAAGCCAGTTCTAAGTAAATGTTGGCATAATGGCAGAAATGAGAAGTTGTGTTACTCCCACTCTCAGACCATAGCTGCTGAGATTGGCATAGGTAGCAAGAAGCAATATTGATTACAGGTTATTGAACAGCAATTAATTCATGATATAAACTTTAAAGCATTTACAACATTAAGATGACGAAAATAAATAGGATATGAGAGTAATGTTAAATAAAAAGTAGTTTGAGTCATTTGCATTGCTTTTACTTTTTACAGAAGTTATTAAACACACACTTGAAAATTTCCTCCCTTTGATATGTTTTGAAATGTTTTAAATATAAACTCGCAATTCACAAACCCCTTTAGACGGCTTCTTCATACAGGACCTGGATGGTGTTTGTTTCATCTCAATTCTGACTTTCTTTTTGCTTAATGTTTAAATGGTGTCTATCATTTTAAGCAAATTTAGGATTGTGTACCTATTTTGCACTTTGTGAAACAGATCTGCATAACTTTTCAGTGTCAATGGTGGAGAGTTGTAGTAAATAGATTTGAACATTGTTTTTGAATTTTAATCTATAGATTGAACTAAATATCTAATAAACTCTACAGTTTATACAACCAACCAAATTTTTCATTAAATCTGTCTAAGAATTTAAGAATTGAAACAGATTAATCTGAAGTTAAATGTACTAATATGTAAACTCTAGTTTCTCTCCATCATAGGATTAAATTTTAGCCTACGGATATTCTAAATGCTTTTCCCTTAGTCACAATTTTGAGACCTCAGTTTAACACTGAGGGATCCAAGAGTTGGAGACATGTGGAATATTTTTGTAATGTTGACAGCTCTATTGTAAGACTGTTAAGATGAGCTATCACACCAAGTGTCATTGACATTCTAACATTTCTAAACTAGAAATTAATTTGTAAATCTTAATCCTAATACGAATTTCAACATTTTTTCATAAAATCAGTTAATAGAAATATGAAGAAGAACTTAAAGATTATTGATGTAACAAAACAAATTCATAAATCAGCAAAAAATCTAATTTAAAATATGGCCTTTTTTGATGATATAATAGCTTTATTTAACATCCAGGAAACGATGATGAACAATGTGAAATACGTCACCCTGACCATCCCTCCCTCCCTCCATTCTTCTCACTCCCAGTCTGTCCATATTGCACAATCCAAATTTAGCCTGAAGCACCATATTGTTTTCCATTGAGTTTGGAATCAGCCAGTCATCATTTTGAATTTGAAAAACCGCCTTTGATCTATGTGTTTCAGCAGTGATAAGATCCCTAAGTGAAGCTCTTAAATGCTTGTGGACAATTTTTACAAACCTTTTCATTCTGATGTCACAAGTCTACCAAATAGCCAAGATAGACATCACATGAGGCGCAAGTTAAGTAACTGTCCAAAGTCTCATCTTGTTCTATGTAATAAACTACCTGACGTAAACCCAGGATTTTATTTAAATCTCCTGATTCGTTGTTTTTGTTTTATTGTTTCTTGTGTTTTATTTTTCCTACAACATCTGTACTCTCAGTTATTGTATAAAGGTTTCTTGTTATGAGAGTTATATAATAACATCACAATTTTGATAATTTATTAGCAAAACAAGGAAGTATATTGGCATAAGTGCCAGTGATTTTTTTTCTTAAAAATTGATTTTGAAATTTACCTTTGATATACAAGCTGTGTCCACATATGAAAGCTGTGGACCTTAGTCCTATTTATCTGATTGTTGATTTTCATGGCTGATGTCAATTTACCTGATTGGTCAGACTGCAGTGAGTAAATCTTTGTTAGGAAGACAGATGACACCAACACCTAAAGGACCATATTAGAGATATGACCTGAGACTGATGATTCCATTTGCCTTGACTGCTTTTCTGGTCATGAGGCAAGTGATGTTTTGCAGGGTTTGCATATAAAGGTCAGTCTTGTAAAATTCGATGTGTGCTTTAAATCAGCTGTTCATTAATGAATCAGGAATGAGTGGTGAGGAGAAACTAAGAAATAACAGGACTGCATAAAGTTACAGATGGTCACTCATTCTCTATTCATGTGTGTATGGAGATTTGATTTATCTCTATATAATTATTTTGTGATTCAGTTTTTCCATCAGGAAAAAAATGAATATCATATCATAGACCAAATAATTTTGTATGAAATAACTGAAAATCATTTAGATCATAAATATGCATCTAAATGATGCTTTAAATATGCAGAATGGAAAATGGAGCATTGCTTCAAAGGAAACAAATTTGCAAATACATGTGGTTACTCCTTTTGTGCAATTGCCCATTTTATGATACTATCTTATACTTATTATTGAGGCATATCACATTTTTGCAACTCTGACAAGCCCAAGAATGACCTCATACAATTTAGCTGTCTTTGTATTTTATAGTATAATATTCTCAAGCCAATACAAATCTAGTTCCATTGTACATCAACCATGTCATATTTTCCACTTTTCCAATAAGATATAGCTGAACACACTTCGATTATTTGGAAGTAGGCTAACAATTGTGAACAACCTCATTTGAGATGTTCAAAATATAGCTAATACCTGTTTTAAACCTGATAGAATCTACAACCTGAATGATGACATGCATTTTCTGCCGTTGATGTGTTGATATATCAGAAGTACTGGCAATTGTAACAAATACAGTTAAGGTGCACGCATGTGTGTGTGTGTTTGTGTACATAAACTGTCATGATCTATTTTACAGGTTAAAAATGAGTAAAAGTTGATGGCTGATGTGGATATGATAACAGTCAGAATTTTGAGATGCAGCCCCTCCCACCAGGATTCCTAGCCCCTGATGTAGACACGCCTTCTCCCATGTATTCAATCAAATACCACTTTGTTATGAAGGGATCTAGCAGTTACAATTAAAGCCCCTAATCAATTGACTTTAAGATAGGGAGAATATTAGTGTGGGCCTGACCTATTCAGGCAAGACTTTAAATCTGAGCCCCAAAGTCAGAGATGGAGAAAGACAGAGATTCAACAAGTAGATTCAACACAAAAGAAGTCTACGTTGCAGGCTTGAAGATGGAGACAGAGAATATGGGTGGCTTCTAGGAGCTAAGAGTGACTCCTGGTTGACAGCCAGCAAGAAAACAGGAACCTCAGTCATACAAGTACTGAATTTTGCCAAAATCCAATGGATCTGGAAGAGAAGCCCAAGCCTCAAATAAGATTATAGCCCCAGTCCACACCTTGATATCAGCCTTAATGAGACTGAGCAAAGGACACAGCTATTCCATCCTCAGACTCCTGATCCAAAGGAACTGTGAGATAATAAATGTATGTTATTTTAAGCTGTTAAGTTTGTATTAATTTGCTAGGAAGCAACAGAAAACTAATACAGGTAGTTTTATCTTTATCTTCATATCTCAACCCAGGTCCTCTTTCAGGAGCAGTGATTGTAGTTAAGGTTGGCTCCTGAGTAAAGGTCAAAGTCTTTAGTATTTGAAAACCCCTGTATTTTTCTCCAATGGACTTTTCCAGCCTCACTTTCCCTATAAGCTTTTAGTCACCCTCTTCTCTGAGTATTTTCTTCCCTGTATATTATACTTCCAGTCTTAACTGTCATTCACAGTTCAACTCCAATACCACCTCTTTCATAATTCTGTCATTGATCCACTGCAGCCTTTACAAACTGTCCCTTCTTTGTCACCCAGAGAAGTACCCTAAGCCCCTCATGAGTTCCTCATGTCCTTCATTGTATCCTAGTTGCTTAGACATTTGGTCTTCCTTACAAGGAGGAGGTACCACTGTAGCACATATGTTGCCTTATTTGTAAGAGGTCATTTAGTATTAGCTGTATGGATTGATGGATGTATGGATGGATGGATGAACGGGTTCACAGTTAGTGAATCCTGAGAGCTGACCTTTACTATCCTAATGTTCTGTGTCCACTCCATTTTCTCTAACTCTATAAATTCTTCTTTCTTGGTTACTTAATTTTTCACCATCCCCACCCTCCAATCTCTACACTCTTCTTTTGCTGACCTAGACCTTCTCACTGCTTTTCTTCCTTTTACACACATCCACAAGCAACAAACCTGAAAACATATTGCATGAGAAATTACATTAACCTAGTATTTCATTGTTCTAATTTGGCCTCTGGGAATTATTTGGTGCATGAGGGATAATTGCATGTTCATTCAATTGCTAACATAATTCTAAAGGGACTTCCAGAAATATGTTTACCCCTCCTGTATATGCATATATAGGACTGCCTCCTATATATACATATATTAAAAATATATACATACACACACACACACACACACACATAAAAGTCAAAGGCACCTTGGTGACTAAGCAAACGAGATTTGGGCCATTAGCCCTGGTGTATAGAAAAACACGTGTCATCTGGTCTTGAAGAAACAATTAGAATAATCGGTTTCAGGTGTCATAATTTTGATAGACATATGAAAACAAATGGAAGTATATAAACTTGAATAATGCTATAAGCAGTTCATCAAAACAATTATCGTTATTACTTATCCAGCAAAAGAGGGTAATTTATATCAACCATTGTTATAATGGATAGTTTTGTGAGTCATTCAAATGAAAGCACTTGGTGTTGCTCACAATTGTGTGGTCATCACATGCAACTCTTTATAGATTGCCCATTGCTTTGCCCACTGAATTATAGATCTCAATAAATTGATGATGTTTCATTGAACTGTGCTAGAATCCCTCATGTGACTTCTAAAAATAATTGTGCCTGTTGTGCCTGACACTTACAGTGATAACTGCATGTAGAGATGCTTCTCTAAAGAAAGACACTTTAATGTATAACATATATTTTCATGTCTTTCCAATTCTCTCTTGGTGCATACTGTGCCTTCCTCTGCTTCTTTCATCATCACTGCCCACCATCAGTTTACCTTTCTATTATTTTCTGAGATATCTCTGGAAAGATGAGGAGGAGGAAGATGAAAGCCACCAGTTATTCAGCAGCTACTATATGTGGTCTAAATACATGTATGTATGTGTGTACGTGTGTATACACACACATACATTTATTTACTTAATCCCCCAAAACAATCCAAACAAGAAGATAGGAACTCAATGAATATTTTTAAATTAACAAAGAGTATAGCTAATACAATCGTAGAAAACCTCAACTGGAGAAAAATGGGAAAAACAAAAGGAGGCAAAGAACCATCAAGAAAAGTTTGAAGAATCTGAACCTCTGAAAACTCTGAAAGATTTAGTACCTAAGCTATGAAGCAGGGTTGTAAAGTCAAAAGCAACTCTTGCTGGACCCAAATTATATATATTCACTTATGATACTAGAGCAATTGCTTCTTCCACAGAAAAGCCAGTGACAACTCTTCACTGCCATTTTTTCAAAGTCTTCCTAAAGATGCTCTACGTCTTTCCTTTCCTTCCCGTGTATCCTCCAATTCATGTTTTCTGTGACATGCTCATCTCTACTGTTTGCTAAGTCAGGATATTTACTGAGTGTCTACCTTGTAACAGGTAATGAAGTTACATCATTGAACAAAATAGATACAGCCCCCTACCTTCATGGAGCGAATGCTCTAGCAGACAATAAATAAATAAAACATACACTATGACAGGTGATGACGAGTGCTGTAAAGACAAATACCATCAAGGAGTGGGGAAACAAATGACATGGATCCAGGGCTTTGGCCAAGGCCTCAGTGGTAAGGTGAGACAATTTGGGAGATACTTGAAAGATACGATAGTTGACAGCAGCCCTACCCAAATGGATCAGGGCTTTATGCAGACCTCTAGTCACAGAAGACTCAATGTCTAAGATCCTGAGGCAACGCCCAGTAGTCTGAGTAGTAGATATATGTGCAGTTTTTAAATGTAAAAATTACTGGGCAATGTCTACCTAATTCTTTCTTCTTTAACCAAATTTCTTCTGATACTCGATCTGCTATAGCCATTCATTCATTCAGCAACTATTTATTGAGTTTTGACTATGTGCTGGGAACTGTACTAAATGCTAGAGCTACAGAAATGAACAAGACAGAAAAGGTCCCACCTATACAGAGCTAACAGGCTAGTCTGTTAGGGGAAGATGAACATTAAAATATTATTTGATTAATTGCAGTTTTGATAGGAACAAAGCATGCAGGAACTTACAAGTGCATTTGAGATGGTGACGTAATCCAATCTGGGAATATGGTGAACCTCCTTGAAGTCAGTCTTTGCATGTAACCACCAGGGGTACCTGGTGGTACTATGGGACACTAAGTTCCTTTCTGACAAAAGCCTGAAGCTTCTCCTTGGTTACAGCAGGATCTTCATATTAAAACCTCAGTTCTCTTCTCTGGAAAATGAGGATGATTACATTCCCCACACAGTCCTAAGAGGACTAAATGAAATAATTCATATAAACAACACAACACAGTGCCAGACAGTGTAGATTTTTCTTTCCCCATTTCCCAAATCTGATCCTTGTGATTTTCTATATTCAACAAGGTAGACCAGCAACGTGTCAGCACATGCCCAGAAATAGACAAGTACTCAGGATATTACATCCTTGGAACACATCAACCAATCTATCTTCCATTCTCTGACTTCCTTCTTTGTTGGCTTACCATCATTTTCATCATCAGTATGACAGAGGGTCTTTCAGTAGCCTTACTATAGTAAAGTCATAAATCTATATAAATTGTCAGAGCCCTCAAACTGCGTCATGAGTTTCTCACCCGCATTGGCACCATGACCGCACTGCTTAGATTTTGCAAGAGGCTAAAATCAAAAAGGTCATCGTACTTAGAACAAACTGGTATATATACAGTTTAATTCGCAGTACCTGCCTTTGGTATCTTAATTTACTCTAAGGGGTTTTTAAAAATGTAGTAACAAACCTGTATTTCATCTGTTAAAACACTAGAGCAAAAGCATGTCATTCAAAGCCTATTCCTTTTTCTTTAAATACGCTTCAATATTTGCATGTCAGATTTTTGGTGTTTCTTCCTTAGCCCCTCTTTGTTTTAGAAGGGAAAATAATTTTGTTCTTTTCTCTACGTGAGCAACTAATGTCAATACCTGATACCCCGTGGATCTCTGAAGGCATCGCAAGACCAGTGTTTTTAACCTCAGTTGAATGTTTTCCTCAGAAATTCTGGCAGTGTTTAGCCAATTTATCATCATGGGACTGTTACTGACTGTTTCTGCTATTTTTTTAAAAGAAGAATTAGCTCTCTTTTTCGCAGAGCTTTCCAAGGCAGCAGGGGTGTATTTTCTCATCAGTCTGCGCAGGAGGGCCGTGACTGGCAGTGCAGTGCGAGCGTGGGGTGTACGTGTGAAGTGTTTAATAGCTGCCGGGTGTAGGAAGACAAGCAATATGCAAGTGATATATTCCTTTGCACTCTGATAGCCCACATCTTGGCTCATCTTTTGTTTATAAACTAGGAGGGAACACTCGCACATACATAAACACACAGTAGGGCAGAGTAGGTGAGGAAGAGAAGTGCTCTGGAGCCAAGATACCCGAGTTCCTATTTCTGCTGAGCTAGTTAGTATCCATGAGCTGTGTGAGCTGAGGTTAAGAGTCTTTATATTACTACGTCTTAGTTTCCTCACGTATAAAATGGGGATACTAGAACCCACTGAATAGTGATGTTGTGATAATTAAATTACTTAATCTGTATATAGATATTGGATCAGTTCCTGAAGCATAGTAGAACTTCGGTAAGAATTTCCTACTATTATTATTGGCTTTGGGCTCTGAGGGGTTAGAGCTAAACATCTGTATGATTCACCTATAAGAATTTCAAGGCGATGATGATTGTTATTCAAAGGAATAAAATGGTTATTCACATTTTTAACAAAGCTCTTTAAAAGGTACACAGAGTCGAACCTCTTTTACCCCTTCCATCATTCCTACACGGACTCCCAGAGTTCCTTGCTGGTGTTTTCAGATGGTAGCTGTCCAGGAAGAGGTCGTGTCCCCTAGGCAATCATTTATTCAACACCACGCCCACACCTTGTTTTAACAATAGATGATTGGTATATATGTGAGAGATGAGGTGGAGGGGACAACTTTTGTGAAAAATGTGAAATATAGTTGTGTTTTGTGTGTGTTTGTGTGTTAATGGAGGATTAACCATCCTACATATATTGGGATTTATCTCGTTTTGGTTTTAGGGAAAAAAAAACATTTCTCTGTCTCTCTCTCTTTCTTGTTGACAAGAAAGAAATTTTTTCTTTCTTGTCAACAAATCTGGAAGGAAAAAAAAAGGTTGTCAGAGAGATAGGAGATTTAGTTTTGAATTTTCTGTGGGATAGCCACTAGGGTAACAACGAGGAATTGACTGCTCTGTGACTTCAAAGTTTTTTTTTTTTTAATATGTTTCTATCTTCACCCTCACCCCCACTCCCATTCTTAGCACTCAGGGAATTTGCTGGGATGACTATTCATCATAAATCAGAGCAGTATAAAGTACGGACTTGGGGACAGGGAAGCATGGCTCTATAACTTGCTAACTGTGTCACCCTGGATAAATGGCTTAATCTCTCAAAGCACAGTTTTCTTATATATAAAACTGAGACAAAAATATCTAGCTTATAGGACTGAGATGAGCATTAAATGAGTGGGCTGAAAACTCCTTTAGCACTTTCATACCATTCATTAAATGGTAGCTAAGCTTACTATTACATGTGACTAGATGCAAATGATAAAAAAAAAAAAGCCTAACCCTGGACCATTCACTTAGCTTCTAGTGTTCAAACAGTGAGGTCTTTAGACTTTAAATCCTGAGGAAAGCTATTTAACTACATAGGATACAGTAGTCAAGGCTTGGTAAAACATTTTTTCACTTAACTTCTGATGCTAATATGCACAGTCTTTTGCTTAAAAAGAAACTTGATTGTAAATAATGTACTTATGTACATTAGTAGTAGTCCTTGCTACTACTGAATTCACTGACTTTATCTGGAGAATCCTGTAGTGCTACAAATAGTGTCCTGAAGAAAACATTCTAATATATTCAGTTTGGATATTTAGAAAATGTAAGTTGGGGTAGCAGACTGAAAAAGAGAAGACCTATAAGGTTCTTTTTTGAATTTTAGAGAAAGTGGAATAAAATCTTTTTTACTTTCTCCTCCTTCCCTATTACTATTTTGTGTACCTCTAGCAGCAGTAGTGTGGTCAGGTGGGAAACTGATGAATCTGCATTTTCTAAAAGCATGCTATTCATTCAACAACTTCCTAAGAAGACGAAAGTATTAACCACCTCCCAACAAAAGATGAGTTTCTCAGATATCTTGAATTTGCTAGTAACCTTTCTATGGGCTGTCCTTGAGCTAAGATATTCACAGATAAGACCTGCCACCTCTTTTCTGTGTCTGTTTTGAACTGTTACTGGTTCATGTTATTTGAAACCATTTCCACTGAAGTTCATGACCAGCCTAAAAATCTGCTATCAGTTTAGCCTCATGACAGTCCAAACAGGTTATTTTCTAGGCAGAAAAAAATTTGCAGAGTGTTTGAATTACTTTCTACACACATAATATTTGGGGCTGACTTTTCCTATATAAAAGTTTTCTAAGATTAATGTGACTGAGGTAATATCTACTAAATGACTTGAGAAAATGACATTACAGCCCTGCGGTGAAAGAACTACATAAAAACCAGTCACTGCCTCTTAGATACATTATGAATCACTCCAAAATTATAATCCAAATTCAAGGTCTATCTAGACATATGGCAAAGCTCAGTTTGTACATAGGAGGGTTGAAAATGCAAAATATAAATACAAAAATACAGAGAAAAATGGCAAACAGACACATGAAAAAATGTTCATTATCATTAGCCACTAGGTAAAGACAAATTAAAACCTCATGTGACATCACTGCACACCTATCAGAATGGCTAAAGTTAACAATAGTGACAGCATCAAATGCTGTAGAGGATGTGGAAAAACTGACCATTCATACATTGCTGGTGGGAATGCAAAATCGTACAGATACTCTGGGAGCAGCTTGACAGTTTCTTTAAAAACCAACAAAAAAATTGAACGTGTAACCACTCTACAACCTAGCAATTTCACTTTGGGACATTTATTCTAGAAAAATGAAGAATTATGTTCCCACAAAAGCCTGTTCATGAATATTCATAGAAGTTTTCTTTATAATAGCCAGAAACTACAAACAACCCAAATGTTCTTCAATGGATGAATGATTAAACAAACTATGGCACATTCATATGTTGGAATACTACTCAGCAATAAAAAAAGTAGTGAACTATTGGCACGTACAGCAGTTTCGGTGAATCTCCAGAAAATAATATTGGGTGAAATAAAGCCATGACAAAGCTTACTGTGTAATTTTGTTTGTATAACATTCTTAAAATGTCAAAATTATAGAAATAGAGAACAGATTAGTTATTACCATGGGTTAAGGAAGGGGTGAGGGCAAGAGGGAAATGGCGTTTGCTATGCAAGAACAGAATGAGAGAGCCTTGTGGCAGTGGAAATGGTCTGTATCTTGACTTATTAATGTCAACATCTTGGTTGTTGTACTACAGTTTTGGAGGATGTTACTTTTGGAGGAAACGGGATAAAGGGTACACAGTATCTTTCTGCATTGTTTTTTTATAACTGTATGTGAATCTATAATCACCTCAAAATTTAAGATTTAATTTTTAAAATTATAGATTAAAAGGTGAAGATTGCTGTGATCCAGAACATGAGGTTTAAATAGAGATCCAGTCAATTTGAAAAGTAATCACCTTACAAAGCGCATACAAATCATAGTGTGGATTTCATCTCGTAGTCTTCACACAGGTATTAGCTCATAAGTAAGCAGCTCTTAAAGCACTGAGGGTACTACCTGTTTTCTGAGGGTCACGGCTCTTCACTGTTTTCTCCTGTTGGACAAGTTTATAAATTGCTCTTCAGTTTACAAGTCACAAATATGTGCCTAGCAGGATGTACTTTGCTAAATACTTCTGCTGTGTTACTGAATAGTACGTAAATCTAATTTATGTAAAATGATGGATTTTTGCAGGTGCTGGGATATGTTTTCATTTGAAGGAGTCTATGGTTCTACCTAAAAATGGCAATGAGCAGCCCTCAAATATTCTGATAGTTAGTACTCGTTCACAGAAGAGACCAAGTCAGGGCTGAAGATTATGTATATATATATAGGCTGTTTCAGCATTCCAGATGAGAAACACTGACGGCTTGCTGCAGAGCTAGAGCTATATAGGAGGGTATAACTGGATGTATAACTGTATGATAAATTTAGTTGGATATGATCGATAGAGGAAATCAAGAATGACTCATTGTTTCTGATTTGAATAATTGACTGGATGGTTGCTTTATTTTCTAAGAAAGAAAGCAAAGCCTGGGTAAGGGTTTTGAGATGAAGATCAGGATTTCAGTTTTGCAAATATTAGGTTTGAGATACCTGTGAGATATCCAAGAAGAGACTTCAGGCAAACTTTTGTATGAGTCTTAAGCTCTAAGGAGAGGTCAACACTTCAGAAATAAATTTGAAAATAATTGTTAAATGGGCTGTATTTAAAAACGTGGAAATTTGTGAGATCAGTGATTAATTTTGTATAAAAAAGAAGGCAGCTCAGAAGTGAGCCATACAGAATTCTGAATTTCCAAGTCAGGTACAAGAAATTAAGAATGGACATGGAAAAGACTGATCAATAAAGTAAGAGGAAAACAAGCTGAGTGTTGGCCATGGTGACTCTCACCTGATGCTTACCACCATAAAATGAAGGTTGTAGGATTTACCAAAAAATATTGTTCTAGTGGAGTGGCTATAATGGAAACGTAGTTGGAATTGTGAGAGAGGGAACAGGAAGTGAGAAAGATGTGATAGAAAATGAAGGTGACTCTTTAGAAAATTATTGCTATGAAGGGACGTAAAGAAATGGTATCTGCAGGTGGTTGTTGGGTCAAGGGAGAACTTCTGTAAGCAGTTACTTGGTCATGTTAACAGGCTGATGTCAGTATTCCAGTAGAGAAGATGTTCAGCATGAAGATATAATTACTATAGCAACAGACTCATCGGGAAATTGAAAGGAGATGGCTTCAAGAGCACATGAGGAATATTTGGCTTTCCACGGGAATAAGCTCACTTCTGTGGCAGGAGCAGTAATACATAGGACAGACTGTTTCAGACAAAGAGAAGAAATAGGGAATCATTTGGCTGATATATTCTTAGAGAGGTGTGATAAGCATTTGAACTGGAGAAGGTGTAATAAAATGGAGAGTATAGATTTGTGAGCCATATCATGTAGTTTTAATCATCAGAACCTAGCAACCAGTTGGGCATGAGGAAAAGTGCATGGATGAAAATGCTTCCATTATATGGAGGGTGGCGCATTAGAAGTTAGCACCCAAAGATAGTTTTTTTAATTCATTATTTTTTAATTGAAGTACCATCAGTTACAATGTGTCAATTTCTGGTGTACAGCACAATGTCCCAGTCATGCATATACAGACATATATTCCTTTTCATATATTTTTCTCTAAAGGTTATTATACAGTTCCCTGTGCTGTACAGAAGAAACTTTTTAAAATCTATTTTTATATATAGTGGCTAACATTTGTAAATCTCAAACTCTCAAATTTATCCCTTCCCACCCCCTTTCCCTGATAACCAAAAGATAACTTTTAAGCCTTAATTGTCTAAGAATATTAAGCTGGGTGATTATTTTAAAAACTTAATAAAGCGTTGAATGAGAGAATGATAGGATCATTCTAATTGAGATTGAAAATTAAGTTTATCGACCTCAACTTTTTCTCAGGTCATATCTCATTTGTTTTGCTGAGGACGGTAATTATCTCTCTATAGATATGTTCCACTCTGTGATGGGCAAACCAGTGATTAGAGTAACTTTTCATTTGAAGATTATTTCACTGACCCTTGTCTCTCAAACTCTTAGATTGTGTCTTTATTGGCCACAGTTAATTAAATAACCTTGAGAACTATATGCCTCCCTATTTGTTATCCGATAAGAATTTTTTAATTGATCAGATCAGTGAGTAAAGATGAGGATTTGTCTCTGTGTCCTGGAAGATCAAGACTAAATGAATAAAGTAACCAATGCGCCCTATTGTTTGAGTTGGCGAGTCTAACTCTTGAATTTTTCTTTCCTGCAGTTCAACCTTATTTTACTCCAGAGTTCAGAACCTGAGAGCTTATTTTATAATTATGACAGCTCTCTCAGAATACCGTTTGCTAGCCGCTGACAACCTTTCTTTGGTTTTGGCAGCAACACGTCTTTGTTAAAATGTTTTCAATAGTGCTTATATCCAGTGGGGGGATTGGTGTTTTTTTTTCCAGAAAATCAGCCTTTTGAAAGTCATCCATCACTAGTATATTCTCAAGTCAGCCTGTACTCTTTCAGCAACAGGACAACCATTAACTCTAAACGAACCTTAAGACACTAGAGAATTAAGCAGTGTATAAAGCAGACTCAATTCTGATCTATAGTAGGATTGAGAAAAAAAAATCAGACACTGTTGTATATTGAATTTTAGAAAAGGAGATGGAGTTTTAGAGCAAACTTAAGTTAAAATATTCATTGGATTTTTTTCATAATGTGCTAACCCTTTTACATTTTTGAACTTCTCCTGATTCTTAAAAAAAGAAAACCTAAGTTTTTTTGTAAAACATGTTCCTTATAGAAACATTAAAATTGCACATTAAAGTATAGAGAAGAAAAGAAAGCCATCCATAAAGCCGCCATGCGAAGATAACCAGCGTTAGTCTGCTTCCGGTGGCGGCAGGAGCCATGTCCGGGCGCCAAAGTGGCAAGAAGCAGCCCTGCTGCCTAAGAAGCAGGCCAAGGAGGTGGACGAGATAAGGCGTTCAAGCAGAAGCGCAAAGAGGAGCAGAAGAAACTGCAGGTGCTGAAAGTGAAGGCTGCTGGAGAAGGCCTGCTGGCCACAGGTGGAATTAAGAAATCTGGCCAAAAGTAAGCTGTTCCTTGCCCCCGAGCCAGTGATGATCCTTAATTCCATTCCTGTTTACACGTCTGGATTCCGTGCCATCACATCTGTTGCCACCTACAGCTAGAGTGAAGTATTGTCTTTGAACCTATTGTACATTTAAGAATAAACTTCTGTTTAAAAAAAAAGATAACCACGGGGCAGGGTATAGCTCAGTGGTAGTGCATGCCCAACATTCATGAGGTCCTGGGTTCAACTCCCAGTACCTCCATTAAAATTAAGAAATAAACTTAATTATCCCCCCCCAAAAAGTTAAAAAAAAGATTACCAGTGTCAAAATTTTACTGTATTTCTCTCCAGTTGTTATGCTATTCATTTTTTTTTATTTCTCAGACAACTTAAAAAATAGAAAGGGCAGCATAAAATGAACAATTTTTCATCGAAGTATGCATATGATTTTATGTATATGTAATGTCCGGAATAGGTAAATACATAGAGATAGAAAGTACACTAGTGACTGCCGGGGGCCAGAGACTGGGGATATGGGAATGACTGATGATGAATATGGGCTTTTTTCTTTTTTCAGCACAATGAAAATATTCTGAAATTATGTGGTACTGATGGTTGTGATTATACTCTGTGATTATACAAAAACACACATTGAATTGTACATACTAATAGATTTATTTTATAGTATATGCATTCCATGTCAATAAAGCTATTTTCAAAAGAGAGAACTTCTACATGTCTCTGGCACCAATCTACCCACTTTTCTCAATCTGTTTCCATCTATTCTGCCTTCTTCCTTTTAAAATGAGTGGAATATATTTATTCCTATGTAAAGTGAACACTCTCTACTTGTATACTGAATCCAGTCTACCTCCTTTATTTGGAAGGTTTATTATTAATAATAACCCGCTTCTTCAGAATTAGTACTTTCTCCTTCTCTACAGGTCATTCTTATCAGTATAGAAACATGTTGTAAGATCGTCCATCTTTGAACAATCATCTCTTGAACCTACCACCCCCTCGAGTTATAACCCCATTTCTCTGCTTTCTGACTCTACTTCTTCTCTCATTTCCCTTTGAACTCATTCAACAATTCTATCATGATCATCACCAGTCAAAGCTGCTCTTATCAAGGACATCCAGTGGCCTTTCCATTGCTGAATTAAATGGTCAGTTTTCAGTCCCTGTCTTATTTGGCGCTAACTGCAGCATTTGACAGAGTCAATCATTTCCTCTTCTTTAAAATGCTTTCTTTTTTAAATGACTATATATTATCAGAACAGTTTTAGATTTACAGAAAAAATTGAGAGGAAGACACAGTGCTTTCCCATATGCCCCCTGTTCCCACACATGTGTAGACTCCCCCATTACAGACAACTCCATCAGAGTGATGCATTTGTTACAAATGATGGACCTGCAAAGACAAGTCATAATCACTCAGAATCCAGTTAATGTTAGGGTTTATTCTGTGTTTTACATTCATTCTGCGGGTGTGGACAAATGTATAATGACATGTGTCCATCATTACAGTATCATGCAAAATGTCTTCACTACCTAAAAATCCTCTGTGCTCACCTATTCATCCCTCCTCCTCCCTAATCCCTGGTAACCACTGAACTTTTTGCTGTCTTTATAGTTTTGCCTTTTCTAGAATGTCATATAGTTGGAATCATACACTATGTAGCCATTTCAGATTGGCTTCTTTTGCTTAGTAATATGCATCAAAGTTTCCTCCATGTCTTCTCATGGCTTGATAGCTCGTTTCTTTTTAGCACTGAACAATATTCCACTGTCTGTATTTACCACAGTTTATTCAGACATTCACTTATTAAAGGACATCTTGGTTGCTTCCAAGTTGTTGGCAATTATGAATAAAGCTGCTATAAACATCTGTGTGCTGGTTTTTGTGTGGACATAAATTACCATTTCTTTCGAGTAAATACCAAGGAGCATAATTATTGGATCATATGGTAAGAGTATGTTCAGTCGTGTAAGAAACTGCCAGACTCTCTTCCAAAGTGGCTGTACCATTTGCATTCCCACCATCTATGAAAGAGAGTCCTATTGCTCCACACGTCCTTACAGGCATTTGTTGTCAGTGTTTTGGGTTTTGGCTCTTCTAATAGGTCTGCTGTTGTATTTCATTGTTTTAACTTGCATTCCCTAATGACATATGGTGTTGAGCATATTTTCATATATTTATTCATCATCTATATATCTTCTTTGGTGAAGAGTCTGTTCAAGTCTTTTGCCCATTTTTCAACTGGGTCATTGTTTTCTTATTGTTGAGTTTTAAGAGCTCTTTGTGTGTTTTGGATAATGGTTCTTTAACAGATATATCTTTAACAAATATTTTCTCCCAGTCTGTTGTTTTCTCATGCTCTTGACAATGTCTTTTTCAAAGCAAGTGTTTATAATTTGAATGAAGTCCAGCTTATCAATTATATCTTTCAGAGATCATACTTTTGGTGTCATATCCAAAAAGTTATCACAATCCCTAAAGGTCATGTAGGTTTTTCTCTTATATTGCCTTCTAAGAATTATGTAGTTCTTTGTTTTACATTTAGGTCTGTGATCCATTTTGAGTTTATTTTCATGAAGGGTGTTAGGTCTGTGTCCAGTTATCATTTTTACACATGTGGATGTCCTGTTGTTCTGGCTGGATTTGTTGAAAAGATCATCTTTGTTTCATTGTATTACCTTTGCTCTTTTGTCAGAGATCAGTTGACTATATTCATGTGGGTCTATTTCTGAGCTCTCTATTCAGTTCCACTTACCTATTTGTCTATTCTTTCACCAATACCACCTTATGTCGATTACTGTAGCTTTATAGTAAGTCTGGAAGTTGGATAGTGTCAGTCCTCCAACTTTGTTCTTCTCCTTCAATATTGTAATAACTATTGTGGGCCTTTTGCCTATTCATATAAACTTTAAAATCAATTTGTCAATATCCACAAAATAACTTGCTGAAATTTTGATTAGGATTGCTTTGAATCTGTAGCTCAAGTTGGGAGGAACTGACATCTTGACAGCATTGAGTCTTACTATTCATGAATGCAGGATATCTCTCCATTTATTAAGTTCTTGTTTGATTTCTTTTTTGTAGTTTTCCTTATAGATTTTTTTTACATATTTTGTTAGATTTATACCCAAGTGCTAATATAAATGGTATTATGTTTTTAATTTTAAATTCCACTTGTTCATTGATGGTATATAGTTAAATGATTGATTTTTGTATATTAACCTTGTATCCTGCAACCTTGCTATAATTGATGATTAGTTCCAGGAGGTTTTTGTTGATTCTTTTGGATTTTCTACATAAATGATCATACCTTGGGGGCAAAAAGAGAATTTTATTTTTCCTTTTACAATCTGTATACCTTTTGTTTCCCTAACTTGTCTTATTGCATTACCTTGGACTAAGATACTTTTTTAAACTTTACTTCCAGGATACCTCATCCCCTTCATTTTCCTCCTACCCTACCATCTATTCCTCTATGTATTTTGGGGGCTCCTTCTCCACTGCCTGGACTCCAAATGTTTGGGAAACCAAGGCTTCACCATCAGATATCATCTCCACCTATATTTACTCCTTCACTGATCTCATCCAGTCTCCCAGCTTTAAATGCTACCTACACACTGATGACTTCCAAATTTATAAATCTAGCACAGATGTAGCTTCTTAAATCTAGGTATCTGTATTGAATTGCCTATTTGACATGTCCACTTGGATGACTAAAGGTTTCTTATGATTCTCTGAAATAGAACTCCATTAATGCCTCTCCTCCAACAATAGGCAGACCTGCTTTTCCCTGATCTTTCTCGTTGCTTCCATTAATTAAAAATAGAACATTTAGTTACTTAGATGCTCAGACCCGAAGGTAAATTGAACTTAGACTACTTTTCCCCACCCACTTCCTACATCCAAAGCATCAACAATTCCTATTGTCACTATCTCCAAAATTATATCCCAAATCTTGTTATTTACTATAATCGTTCACCACTAACACCCTGTCCAAGCCAAAATGGTTTCTTGATTGTATTATACAATAGTCTAGTCTTCCTGCTTCTCTTGACACCATTTTTTTCTATTGTCATCACGGACATCAAGTTACCCTTTTAAATCATAAGTTGATTCATTTTACTCCTCTGCACAAAGCCCTCAATTGAATGCCCATTACAACTAGAATGAAATCCAAAACTCTTTTCCATAGCTCAGTAAATTGTACATGATCTGGCCACTACTTATCTTTCCAAACTTATTTTCTACCTCTTTCTACCTTGATCTTGCTGCTCTAGATGAAGAGGTTTACTTCTTTCTTTCTTAATCCAGTATGTATTCTTCAACTTGCCAAGCTTGTTCTCACACTAGAGTCTTTGCACTTGCTGGTCCCTCAGCCTGCATTGCTCTTCTAGAAATTTGTATCACACTCCCTGAATTTATTTTGATCACTACTCAAAATATCACCTCTTCAGAGAGGCCTTCTCTGTCCATCATATGAAATAGCACACCTCAAACCCATCACTCTCTACCCTTAAGGGTACTAGTTCTCTTCTTAGCACTTATCACACCTGATGTTATACCATATTTACTTTATGACTGTTTCATTACACTAGAATATAAGATCCATGAGAGCAGGATATTTTGTCTGTTTCATTTACTGCCATATTCCCAGCGTCTATAGTGAATAACTTCTTTAGTGAATAACTTTAGTGAATGGATGCATTTGGGAGCCACTGGATATACAATTGCTTGTCTTGTTTTTGTTTTTGTTTTTGTTTTTTTTAATTTTTAACCTTTTAAATAGAAGATATTTTATTTAAAAGGACATTCATATCATTATGTCATTACAGACTCTAAATAAAATAATTTTAGTACCTATATATCATTTCAAGTAAAATTTGCTTAGCATTTGCCTAATATTAGGCATTTGTTTCCACATTTTGACAATTGTTATCAGTTGTGCTGTCAATTTCTCTATATGAATTCCTCTCTGCATTTCATGTTATCTCTCTAGGATTATTCCTAAGATGTAGAAATTCTTGGTCAAGGGATAGGGATATTTGCAAAGATTTTATTTTATATAGCCATATAATGACTTCCGAAAGCTTGCATCAATTTACAAAATTAATTTATTCATTTATTTACTCCAGAAATATTTGGAGTGAATGCAATAGACAAGACTCCTTGCTCTTTTGGAATCTTGGGGCTTACATTATAATGGAAAGTGGCAGATAATAAACACTCAATAGTAATAATGTATAGACTATGTTGAGGGTGATACATGCTATAAAAAGAATTAAAAAACTAGAGCAATGTGGGAAGATTGGCAGTGCTGAAAAAGGGCAGAAGATTGAAATATTAATGACGGTGTTCTGGTAGACCTCATTAAGGAGCTGAGCTCTTTGCAAAGGCTTAATAGGTCAGGGAGGTGAGGAGGTGAATGTGGTGCTGAGAATGAAAGCGTAGCTTTACCAGCAACACAGAAGCTGTGAAAATGGCATGGAACAGATTCTCTCTGAGAATCCTCAGAAGGAACCAACTCTATCAACATCTGAATTTTGGACTTCTGGCATCCATAAATGTGAGAGAACAAATTTTTGTTGTTTTAAGGTACCCAGTTTGTTGTATGTCATTACAGCAGCTCAAGGAAACACATACACTTATATTTTGAATTATGCTTAAAATTTAATTATGTTTTCAAATAAAGTGTACCGATCTTGTTATTTCTTTCTTTAATATAATGTAATTTATTCATGCCAATTTATTTAGTTTTTATTTGAAGCTTCCTTGCTATCTCTTTCTCATTTTATAGTAAATGAATATTTTGTAGAGACACTATTTCTCTTTTACTACTCTTATCCATTCTGAAGTAGAGTCAAAAAAAGTATCAGGTAAGCCAATATCAGGAGGATTCAAACTAAGTAAATTAATGGACTTTAAGAGGATTTAATTTAAAAAATAAGACATAAAATAGTTTCATAAAATTTATCCTGAGCTATGAACTACCATTTAATTAACTCATTCATCAACTTACTCGTTCAACAAATACATATTAAATACCTAGTAACCTTGAATACAAAAGTTAAAGAAACAGATATAAAATATCTTCCCTAGGATCTTGTATTCCAGTGGGAGTGGATATTAGACAATAAATATGAAAATAAAACATTTCACTGGCAATTATTGCAATGAAACAGAGACAAATGAATAAGAGAGTAGGATTACTTTAAATAAGATTATCAAAGAAGACCTCTCTGAAAAGGTGATATTGGGTCAGAGACTTAATTGATAAGAAGCAGCTGGCCATGAGAAGTTCTGAAGTAAAAGCCCTTTAGACAGAGAGAAGCAAGTACAAAGGCCCAAAGGCAGCACCTGGATTGCTAAGTGGTCAACAGAGTGTAAGACCAGTGTGGCTGTAGCCCAGAAAGCAAGTGGGAAATGTGTAAGAGAGGAGGTCAGAGAGGCATTGGGCTGTGGGAAGATCATGCAGGGATCTGCAGGCCATTGTAAGAGGTCTAGGTTTCTATACAGCCTTCTTGATTGAGCTACCCAAACATAAGCTAGTCTGTCCACGGGCTATTCATCTGTGATTAGTGGATTCATGAATTACTGGGTACCCGAGTCCATGAACTAGGATTGCTGGTGATGCTGGGTAGCCAAATCCAAGAGAAAGGCAGATGTGGAAGAAAAGTATGAATTCCTGTATGAAAGAGGATTTAGCAATCAGCCAGGTCAGGAGCTCAGGGGACCCGGATCACCTAAGAGACAAATATGAGGATGAGATATGACTCAGAAATTAAGAGACATGCTAAATGAGAGACTGCATCAATTCCATAGTTAAAGATGTTCTGGAGTCAAAAGGTTTATGAGAGTCCAGAAGATATACATTCTGCAAGGCATCATGACATAAGTGGAATGGGTAAAAATAAAAGACTAAATCAATCAAATGTAAGTCCTAGAAGTCAAGTAGAAGTTAATTTCCTAAAACAAGATTCCACTGGTAACAGGAGTTTCTTTATAGTTTCTATCATAGTTAAACCAATCTCAGAATGTAATTAGTGCCAGTGTGGCAGAGGAGACCCAGAAAGTGACTATAACTAATGAAAAGGGGAGACAGAAGAGAGTACCCAAGGACAGCCCAGCTTGTGTGCCGTGTGTGCCCTGCGTTACCTTGAGGAAAGCGGCTGATTGTGACTGTGCAGATATCACAGCCACAGATGCCTCTTGGGACGTATATTCTAGTAAAGATGGATGGAGTTCTAGTGCAATTTACAGAGTAGAGATTCTGTCTGCCTACCCTTGGCTATTTTAAGCATAACATGTGTTTAAAAATTTCTTTGAATATAACTTTTTTCTTATAAGGCAACCATAAGGAGAACAAAGAGGCTTCAATCCTTGTTCTTCTAGCTCTTGGCAAAGACACGCACATACGGAGATTTAAAAAGAGAGACCACTAAAGTCAGAAGAGGATCCTGACCTCTACGAATACTTTAAAAATCTCCTAATTAGCACTGCTTAGTTAATAAGTGAATTGTTGCATCCCGTGGGTCATTTCCTTCACAGATTTGAAGTAATTTAAGTAATGTGAGACCAAGGAACTGAGAGCAATTCACTGTATTTTTGTTGCGCAAAACAACCTTGTGATAGTATCTTTTTTACATGACTTATAGGACTGATAGAGAACTCCTTTGTTAATTAGGTGATTTTTTTAGGCTAAAAAAATGAGAAGCCTATCTCTAAATTAGACTAGAAAAAATGTGATTGTTCTTATTGCGTATATTCCTTAGTGAAAGCAAAACATTAAATTATAACGTTTATACACTGACTTAAAATTTTTCTTATGAAACCAAGTAAAATGATATTCTAATAATAATAGCTGTGGTTGTTTGAACACATATATGCTAATCTATGTTTCTAATTACCTTGTGAGAGATTTATAGGTGAGGAAACCAAGAGCCAGAGTGATAAAATATTTGAACAAGTTCTCACAGCTAGTAAGTTGTAGAGCTGGGCATCAAAACAAGATTTATGGGAGTCCTGAGTTTCATAGTTCTTAGCCACTAAGCAATACTGCCACTCAGTCTAAAGACACCTAGGTTGATGTACTCAGTCCCATTTATTAGTGTCCTAATAAACCCCGATTACTTTCAGAGCCTTGTGTCTCTGCCCTAAGGATGCCCTTTACCACAATTTCCCACTGAGAACTTTAATGAAAGACCAGGCCTGGGTCTGGAAAAGGCACTGACTCTTCAGAGCAGTATGATATTTGTGAAGTCATTTTGCTAAATGTCAGTTTTTGTGGCAGGCAGTGTAATGTCCCTTCCCCAAATAGGTCCATGCCCCATTACCTGGAACCTGTGACTATGTTACCTTACATAGGAAAAGCGACTTTCAAGATGTGATTTAAGTTAAACATCTTCAGAAGGAAGATTATCTTTGAGTATCCAGATATGCTTAATGTAATCATAAGAGTCCCTATGAAAGAGAGGCAGGAGATTTAGACTCAGAGAAGGAGATATGAAGATGAAAGGACAGGCCAGAGTGATTCAGAACCATGAGCCAAGTAATGCAAGAAATCTCTAGACACAGGACATGGATTCTCCCACAGAGCCTCCTGAAGGAACACAGCCCTTCTAGCACCTTGATTTTATCCCGGTGAGACCCATTTCAGACTTCTGACCTTCACAACTATAAGAGAATAAACTTGCATTATTTTTATGCCACCAAGTTTTTGGTGAAGTGTTACAGCAGCAACAGGAAACTAATACATTTTATTTATGAAATAGGTACAATACCAATCTGATAGAATTACAGTAGAGACTTGGAGAAAATTGAGTGAATTGAATACACACAAGGGAGTTAGAGAATAAAGCAGGATCACGTGAGATAGTCTCTGGAAACCTAGGGAGTGTTCATGTGAAACAGAATCCACCCCTCCCACCCCAGGTCTCCCTGAGGCCTTGGAGGTAGTAAGACTAGGGGCAATTAAACTTGATTTTCCTCTCCCTCCTCATCCTGAAAATTAACATTTTCAGGGCAAACAGGAGGCCGATGTGTCTGAATTTCTCACCTAGAAGAAGTGAGTAGACGCAAAGGAAGAAGTTCTCAGACCTGAAGTCAGAGGGACCGAGGCCATGGAAAGAAGCTTGGATTTCTTTTTAACTGCAGTGGGCAGAGAGTTTTAAGCAAGAAAGGTGGTTGAATTGCTTTTTACTCTTAAAATATCACTTTGGCATTACAATGGAGACTTCCATAGGAACTACTTCATATTGTCCTTGCTCAATTCATATTAGGTTAATTCTTTTTATATTGAAGTATAGTTGATTTACAATATTGTATTAGTTTCTGATGTATAGCATAGTGAGTCAGTATTTTTACAGATTATACTCCATTAAGTTATTACAAGATAATGACTATTAATTCCCTGTACTATACAGTATATCCTTATTGCTTATCTATTTTATACATAGTAGTTTGTATGTCTTAATTCTATACCCCTAATTTGCTTCTCCCCACCCTCTTCCTATTGGTAACCATTATTTTGTTTTCTATATCTGTGAGTCTCTTTCTGTTTTGCATATAAATTCATTTGTATTATTTTTTACATTCCACATGTAAATGATATCATAAAGTATTTATCTTTCTCTGTCTGACTTATATCACTAAGCACAATGTTCTCTAGTTGCATTCACATTGCTGCAAATGGCAGAATTTCATTCTTTTGTATGGCTGGGTAATATTCCATTGTATATATATTTCACATCTTCTTTGTCCAGTAGTCTGTTAATGGGCACTTGGGTTGCTTCCATATCTTAGCTATTATAAATACTGCTAACTATGAACACTGAGGTGCATATATTTTTTTGAATTAGTGTTTTAATTTATTCTGGCTATATACCCAGGAGTGGAATTGCTGGATCATATAGTAGTTCTATTTTAGTCTTTGAGGAAATATCCATGCTGTTTTTCAGAGTGACCGCACAAATACGCATTCTCACCACCAACGTACGAGGGTTCCCTTTTCTCCGCATCCTCTCGGACATTTGTTATTTGTAGACTTTTTGAGATCACCATTTTAACAAGTGAGGTGATAATTATTTGTGTTTTTGATTTACATTTCTCTAATAATTAGCAATGTTGAGCATCTTTTCATGGGCCTGTTGACTATCTGTATGTCTTCCTTGAAAAAAGTGTCTACTAAGGTCTTCTGCCCATATTTTAATCAGGTTGTTTGATTTTATGATGTTGAATTGTGTGAGATTTCTGTATATTTTGGATATTAACCCTTTGTCAGTCATCATTGTCCCCCATTCCATAGGTTCTCTTTTTGTTTTGTTGTTGGCTTACTTTGCTGTGCAAAACTTTTTAAATTTAGTTAGGTCACATTTGTTTATTTTTGCTTTTTTTTCTTTTGCCTTAGAAGACAAATCCAAAGATATATTGCAGTTTATTTTAAAATTGAGATGTAATTGACAATATATTAGTTTCAGGTGTACAATATAATGGTTCAATATTTCTTTATATTGTGAAGTGATAACTGAGTCTATTTAACATCCATCAGCACACATAGTCACAAATTTTTTCTTCTCACGATGAAAACTTTTAATATCTACTCTCTTGATAACTTTCAAATATGCAATACAGTGTTATTAACTATAGTCACAGGGAACAGATTGGTGGTTGCCAGAGATGGGGGGTATGGGGTGGGCAAAATGGGTAATGGTGGTCAAAATGTACAAATTTCCAGTTATAATATAAATGAGTCATGGGGATATAGTGTAAAGTATATTAGATTACTTTCTAAGAATTGAATTTAATGTTATTTTTGTGTTGTTGTTGATGTTGCTGTTGTTTCTTGTATAAATGTGACTGTTTTTCTCATTATAGTCCCCTTTAGAGGACATTATTAAAAATGTTTTCCATTTTATCCTCTACTCTTATTGATTCTAATACAATTATCTTCAGTTGATTGTGTTAAAATTCTCCAGTAATGTAGATAATGTAATGTTATATTATCTACAGATAATGATGATTTTTCCTTTTACTTTTTGATACCTGTGCCTCTTAGCTTTTCTCCTGATTGCATTGCACTGTCTGGCATTTCCACAGGAATGTGAAGTACTTGTTCTGACAATCAACCTTGCTTTGTTCCTGACCTAACAACCATATGCATGTGTCTGAAATTCCTAGATATCCAACAATTCCTTCTTTCTTTACTACTAAAAGTCTTGCAGTTGATCTGGGTGCATGAATTCCCAGACTACATTCTCCAGCCTCCTTTGCAACAAGACATGGTCACGTGACTGAGTTTTAATGGGTGTGAGTAGAAATGAGCCATTTCCAGATCTTGCCCTTTAAAGGAATGAGTATCTGTTATCATTTTTTAAATATATTATCCAGTAAACTTTTGCCAAAGACTTCTGCCTTTCTGAGTCACTTTCCTTTAGAAGTTTTGTGTTTAGCTTTGTAAATAGAAAAGTATTGGTTATTAATATTGATTTGCCTTTCTCTTTAAAAGTTTGGTGGGCTGTTGATTAGAGTATTTGTTCTTACTGATCATCTCATCATTTCACTTTATTTTATTCTGATTTTATTTAGTCCTTTATGTTACATCTGTTTTACATCTGAACTATATCAACTGTGTCAACTAATTTTTAATTCTGCTAGGTTTTTGTTTTAAACATTTAAATATTTAAAATGGCACATTCAATTTAAGATTTTCAAGTATCCCTTTTAGATATACAAGGGTTTCTTTGAATTCTCCTCCATAAAATATTAATAGCCATAGCTGATGCCTAGTGAGACTTTTCTTTGCAATTGCTCCCAAGCACGCATCGTCTTATTTAATCTTCACAACAACCCTGTGAGATAGACACATCATCTCTCATTCTCAGTTTGCAGGTGAAAAACTGAGGTTGAGAGGAGTCAATCATTGGTCCAGGGCCCCATGATTATTTATTGTTAAAGCTACATTCAAAATATGTTTTGGTTGATGCTAAAGGCCAAAATCATGATATGTTAAAGAAAAGAAGTTATTGAACTTCTTCCCAGTCTCAGTCCATTTCCAGTTAGTAAGTCTAGTTCTAAACTACTCATCCTAATGTTGAGTTTATTTTCTTTTATATCATGTTCATCTGTTTGCCCTTTATTCCTTGTGTTGTTTCTCGAGTCTATGCTTGAGGTTATTGACTCTAATTTTTTACAGGGTTAATAATGTTCCTTATTACTTCTGATTGATTTTAGAATTGTCTTTTTAGTTTATCTGCTTGTTATATATCATCTGTGATCTCTTTATTTCTTCAGCCACTGTTATAGAAGCTGGCAAAAAAAAGAAAGCCATTTATAGCTACATTCCTGTTCTCTCCCCTCCTCTATTTTAGAGCATTTTACATATAGGTCCCATGTTATTGGCTGGCTGGCTGGCTGGCTTTCTTGCTTGCTTGCTTACTTGCTTGCTTGCTTTCTTTCTAATTGGGATCCTTTATCCCTCCCCAAACCAAATGGTGTGGACACGTGGCAACTATTGGCTTCACCTACTCTCTCCACTTTGGGTAGTGATTCTCAAACATGACTGTGTGGAATAGAGTGTCAGTCCCCATTCCAACCTACTGAATCAATCTTAAGTTTGGAGCTTCTGAATCTGTCTTTTTAGCTCAACTTCTAAAACTGATCTGAGGATCTATATTTATGAACCAGTGCCTTGTAACATGCACTGAATAGTTTTGTGTTTATTGCTTCTACCCTTGGCTCAATCATTCACCTCCTTTGTTGGGGGAGGGGAGTCATGCTAAGGGACAGTGAAGAGGCATCTAGAACTGTGTGCAGTTGCAGTTACTTCTTTTCCTTAGTTGATAGTTTCTCTGATTTTATTGGCATCCCTGTACTGGAGTAAGCTGCTCCATGGGTTTTTGTTGGTGTAGCGTGCCCTTCATGTTTCATCGTATTCCATCTCAGAGTAAGGAATTCATTTTCATGAAAAATGTCTGGGGTTGATGGGATTTTTGTTTTGTGTGAACCTAGGTATTTCTCCTGTCCAGAAAGCTGTTTGTGGCTCTAGTTCTCAGATTATTTCTATTTCTCTCTGAGGTTCACCTGGCTAGAAGGAAGAGGAACTATAGACGGGTAGGCAGTAGGTAGACAGTCACATAGGTTTCATGGCTTTGCATCTCCTCCAGCATTTAACTTTGCAGGGATGGTTAGTTGCAGTGGTGAAAGAGCCTCCACATGGTACAGTTAACATTTTCTCAGGTCTGTGCAAATCTAATTTCTTGGCCTCTCCAAACTGAGAGATCTGGACTAAGGTGGTGGTGGGGCTCATGTAATGATTTCCTGAGTCTTCTTTCAACCTGGGACAAATTATTTTGTATCTGTATCATACCTTAAGAAGTATATTGAATAAGACTCCATTTTTTCCAAGTTTAAGCACTGATAAATTATGTCTGTTCATTTTGGTCAGTCATGGCATGAGAAGTTCTTCAAGCCTGCACTATTTCTCCTTGATTTCCTAGAAAGCCTCATACTTATTCATTATTATTCATTATTGAAGTTTTTTAGGAAAAGAAATTTATGCAGTATTCCTTGTTGAATGCTAAACTTCCATGCTTGACATTTCATGAGAATAAAGCAAAAATCTCTACAGGAGAAAATGCTTGAGAGTAAAAGAACCCTTGTGCAATGTTAGTGGGAATGTAAATTGGTACAGCCACGAGGGAAAACAATGTGGAGTTTCCTTAAAAATTAAAAATATAAATAGAATTACCATATGATCCAGCAACCCCACTTCTGGGTATATATTCATAGCAAATGAAAACAGGATCTTGAAGAGATGTTTGCACTCCCATGTTCATTGTAGCACTATTCATAATAGTCAAAATATGGAAACAACCTAAGTGTCCTTTGATGGATGAATGGATAATGAGAACATAGTACATGAGAAAGGAGAAATTTCCTGCCATTTGCAACAAGGATGGACCTTGAGGGCATTATACTGAGTGGCATAAATCTGACGGCGAAAGCTATATACTGTATTACACCACTATATGTGAGATCTAATAAAGTCAAACTCATAGAAATAGAGTAGAGTGGTGGTTACCAGGGGCTGGTGGGTGGGAGAAATGAGGAGATGTTGTTCAAAGTATGCAAACTTCCAGTTATAAGATGAGTAAGTTCTGGGGGTCCAATGTACAGCATGGTCATTATTGTGAACAGTACTGTATTATACACTTGAAGTTGCTGAGAATAGGTCTTAAATGTTCTCATTACAAAAGAGAAATGATAATTATGTGATATGATGGAGGTGTTAGCTAACTATGGTGGTAATCATTTTCCAGTATTTCAAATCAAATTTCCAGTGTATCAAAACAACACACTGTATAATTTAAACTTATATAATGTTTTATGTCAATTATAGTTTAATAAAGTTGAAGCAAAAAGATCCATGGATCAGGAGAGCTTGTTGAGGTGAGAATGGCGTCATGGCATCAGCTCTGGAGTCATACACAGTCTGATAGTAAGTTTTTGCTCAGCTACTTTTAGATGCTGTGATCTGGATCAAGTGCTTCCTTTTTCTGAAGCTCTTGTGTTCTTTTTAACTCTGTAAAATGGAGATAGCTATCATAACTTCCTGATACTATTTTTAGAAGGATTAAATGTAGCAAAAATGTAAAGTACTGAGCATAATGCCTGGCACAGAATGAGCTCGTCATAAAGTCAGTTTCCTTCTCCTTTCCCTTACTTACCTACTAATGGTGAGAAATGGCTGTTAACTTGCCAAAACATACGTATTTTATATAGCTGAAAACATCCAAAATCTCTTTGGGTAACATATTAAGGAATGAGCTACAAAGTGTTTTACTTTGTCAGTACTGACTTTTTGTGGCAGATAATTCTTCGTTGGGGTTGCAGGGGGCACTGTCTCATGTGGTTTAGGATATTTGACAGCATTTCTGGTTTGTACTTAAGAGACGTCAATAGCACCAACCACTCTCCTCCCCTACTCAGTTGTGGCAACCAAAAATGCCTCCAGAAATTGCAAAATATTCCCTGGGGAGGATGCAGAAATCACCCTGAGGCAGGAGGGAAGGGGGCAGGGCACAGCTATTAAAAGAATGACACAGCAATTAGCACCAAGATGGTGAAAGATTCAACTCCCAGTAGACCTTGAACTTCAGTATAGGCTCACTGGAATACAATAGCTGCTAAATGGTCCTCCCACAGGTGCCAGGGCAGTTTCAAGGCTGATCATAAAAGGTCAAAGGGTGGGTGATGGCCCAGTTCCTGGGAATCCCACCCCCTTCCCCAAAGTAGTTGGCATAATGGTCCCACTTGTTAGCATATGAAATTACCAAGCCCATAAAAACTAACAACCCCCCACCTCGTGGCTGCTCTTCATTTTCCTAGCAGACTCCATGCTCGGAGGCTGCTGTTCCCCCTTCTGAGTAAGATGGCCCACATTCTGCCTGTGGAGTGTGTATCTCCTAGGCTTCAGCCTTTTCTCTTGCCTTTTGAGACAGCCTGCATTCTGTCTATGGAGTGTGCGTCTCTCTGAATAAACCTCCTTTTACTCAGCTGTGGTTCACTCTTGAATTCTTCCCTACATGAAGCCGAGGACCCTCACTTGGTGTGGCATATCCCAGGAACTCAACCGAGACCTGGGACGTGGCCATCCTTTCCAATATCAACCCCCGATTGGGAACTACTGAGCTAGAAGAACAAGATTTTTTGGAAGTGGATAGGGACTTAAACCTCAAAATGATGTTTGTAGCCTGGTGCAGAAGGTCTCCCTCAGCCCTTCCCACCCACTCAGTGAGCCGGGCCTCTCTATGACTTTGTCTCAGTGAAGAAATACCAGCAGCGCAGAGAACAGGAGACAGAAGGAGGGTTTCTTCCATAGAGGAGAAATTGAAAAAAAAAACTCAGTGCATATTCAAAAGATTCCAGAAGATTCCTCATGAGTTAATATAAAACTTTTGTGTCCTTAAGACCTGAAACAAAATTTTCAGCCTAAGGGAAGTGGCAAGTCGAGAAGGGTGTAGTGGTCATGGCTAACCTCCATTTTCCTGGGAGAGCTGGTAGAGGTGGCAAGACTCTAGAAAAGCAATGCTTTAGACACCTCAGGGAATTTTCAGTGCCCCAAAATGAATAGCATGATACGGTGACAGGATTTCAGTATGCCCTAGAAGTTGAAAAAAGAGCTTCTTGTAATGAAAGAACCGGGAGGATGGGCACTAAAGATGTCTCTGTTGCAATGGGAGACGGGCAGTTGGCAATCTCAAAAGATGCTAAAAATATGATTAGTAAGATACCCTCAAACACACATACACAAGCACAGAAACCTTGACCCTTTGCCCTGGGAAAGTGGTAGAAATCTCAGAATTGGTGTCTGCCATCTTAGTAGGATGATAATTAAAAGGTGGACTATCAAAAATAATAAACATTATATTTCTTGTTCCCCTGTCTTTGAACTGAGGTATAAATCGGGATGTGTGAAATAGTCTTGCATGTGCCAGAGGTCTCAGGCCTAAAAGTACAGTTCAATTTAAATAGTTCAGCCATCGCTTAATGACTGCCTCCTAGGTATCAGACCTGTGCCAGGTACCAAAACATAAGACAACACCTCTGCCCTCACAGAGCCCACAGCCAAGCATATGTACAAATAGTTAAAATTTGGGATGTTAAGATTTGTGATTGGAGAATATGTCTAGGATGATAGGAGAGCCCAGAGTAGGGAAAATCTGATCAGCATGAAAGAAGGAAACAGGTAATTGTCCTTATTGCCTGAGGTGACGCTTAAACAATGTGCATTGTATGCAACGTGCCCCAATGCCTAGCAACAGCCCGTTTGCTAGACCCATCCCAAAGGCCAAGGTTGTTGCATTTGAAAAGCACTGGAAACCTAGAAAAAGTTGACACAGATTTGACACTTTGATTCCAGTGTATCTGGGCAAGCATTTTAAGTGTAGTAGCACATGGTTCAAAGCTTAAACCTCTGGCTGAAGGTTGATTTGTTTGTGGAGATTAGTAACAAACCTTTTTTTTGAAGCATTTATCTTAACTGGTCCACAGAGCTCTGCAGGTTCCTGCATGAATAGGACAGTACCCTGAAGCTTAGTGGACCCGGTATTCTGTATTTCACTGTTTCTTAAACAGTTTAAAAAATCTATTGGGGACACTGTTAGTCACAAGGGACGAAGGCAGCCACAGTGACATCTGGCAGGAACAGCTCGCAGGAAATGATGTGATTGTTACCCCCTTGATGGACTCCAGTGTCTTCCCTGATGCCTCCTTTAAAGCAGCCCTCTGAAAACCCTGATGTTGTTAGGCTAATTAGACGTCCTCTGTGGGTAGAATGTATAATGAGTAGCTGGGGATGTGTAGTTAGACGTCTTTATTCATCTGGCAAGACCATACATGATCCCTGGTCCTTGGCAATTAGCAATAAGAGCGCAGATGACCTGCTGCCTATGAATTATTTAATGCTACCTAGCTTGTTGACTTTATACAGATTTGAGGTGAGACTGATGCAGAAACAGTCTGATGCTTACAGTGTGAATCTGAGTTTTCAGATCTGTGGGCTTTGCAGGGCTATCCTGCATGTCACTTGGCCTGAGTCACTGGGTAATATTATTATTGAAGATGGAAATGAAGTTGCAGTGCTTACACTGCTGCACGGTTCTCATGTGAGTTTCTCAAGCAGGTATGACTCTTAAGTTAACATTTTGTAAATGTGTTCTATATTAAAAATGTCCATTTTAAAGAAAATTTAATGACTCTTTTCCATAATTAAAGGGTAGGAGTTAAGTGTTTTTTTTTTCCTGCTGTGGGATTATATATATCCATTATCCAAAAAAGCCACGTATGTATTTATTATATATTCTGCACATTTTATTTTATAAATATGAATTATGTACATTCCTAATACAACAAATACTGTACTAACTTTTTAATGTCTTTAGAACTATCTTCGTTCGAGCATTAATGCCTTCCTCTGACCCAGTGGTTCTCGGCTGGGGAAGATTTTGTCATCTAGGGTACATTTGGCAATTTCTAAAGACATTGTTGGTTGTCATCATGGGGGCCGGGAGGAGATGCTGTTGGCTTCTAACAAGTAGAGGCCAGGAATGTTACTAACCATCCCACAGCACGAGGGACAGCCTCCCACAACAAAGGGTCGTGCTGCCTCAAATGTCAATAGTGCCGAAACTGAGAAACCTTCATTTGAGCTAATGTGCTCAGAACTGTAAAAATAGTTTTACTTGCTCAAAACTTTGATACATGTGTTCATCTTGTCAGAATGTGCACTGCGGAAATTTGTGAAGACTGTGCAGCCTACGAAGGGACTGACAATCACCTCATTTTCTGTGAGTTATTCCTACTAAGGCATTTGTATGGGGAGACCTCTTCCTCAGCTGTTAAATGATTGGCAGGAAGGTAGAGAGTTGAGGTGAAGTTGGCCAAAACCCCACTGATGTTTAATAGTAAAGAAATACTCTACCTGGCAAGTATTCATTGATAACATCATAAACCACTGCAGGAAAATGATCTTTAACCTCTGAGAAAACTAGTAGCTAAACTATAATCTTTCCTAATTAGCCTTTAGTTTGTGATGATAAGAAATGATACCCTAAGCAGGGAGAGACCATCAGTTTGTAAAGTCATATTTCATTTTCAAGAAGATATTTTCATAAAACTAGGACCATAAAAAGTGATTTAAAAAGGAGAAAGTTACATGTAGCATAAGATTTTAAATTTTTCTGTCAAAAGAATATGAAGTTGGAAAAATGTATAATTACGTTTTACTTGGAATTTTTTCTGTGTATCAAAGTTAGTTCAGACTTCTTAAGAACATTTCATAAATTTGGCATCTCCATATTAAGAAGAATTTCATGGAAGTAATATTTTCTTATGTCTCCAAATGCGAGAGAGTGCCCCTCTCCACCAAATCACCATATTGGAGTGGTATGCTCAGCATTTTTTTTCACTTCATCCATCCTGGCTGTAATTCATCTTAATATGTGGGCAGAAGTCTCTGCAAAATAAGTCGGTGGGCAGTCACACCCATTTAGTGTGCTTTTCACATTAAAACCAAAAAGAAAACAAACAAAAATACTCAGTAAATATTTAATAAATATACCTTTCTACTCAAGGGGCTTGAGAATGGACCTTGCTTCATTGGTTAACTTTTCTTCTATATTTTCAACATCTGCCTTTTTACTGGTTACTTCACCAGAGTTAATAAATAAGTTTAATCTTGAATAAAAATTTTAAAAAGAACATTAGCAACCATAAACATCCGTTGACTCTGCCCTCCCCTTTGACGGTGAAACTTCCTGTCTTTAATTTTACTTCCTTAATAATGGATCTCTTTTTAAAAAAGCTTCATTGAGATATAACTGATACACAAAAACTGCATGTATTTAATGTGCATGATTTGATTGGCTTAGACATATGCATATACTCATGATGCCATCATCACAATCAAAGTAACAGACCTATCAAGTACCTCTGTAAGTTTCCTTGGTTCCCTTTCTTTTCTTTGTTAGTGCGTTTCTAGTAAGAGCAATTAAATGAGATCTACCCTCTTAACAAATTTTTAAGTAAACAATCGTATATTGTTACCTATGAGCACTGTGTTGTAGAGAAGAGTTCTAGAACGTATTCATTTAGCATAACTGAAACTTTATACCCATTGAACATCAATTCCCCTAATGCTTTCTGACTTCTGTACTTACCATTCAACTCAAACTGTACTTTGAAAAGTTACCAAGGATCCAAATTGAATCCAGTTCTTCCTTTGAGATCTTTGAAGTCTGAAAACAAATTGCAACTTCTTAGGGAGACCTTTCCTGAACACCTGAGCTAAATCTCAGTACATCCCCAATTTATTTTCTTCATTGCCCTTAGTACCTTAAATCATTTTATGTCCTTGTTTACATGTTTATTTTCTTTTTGCCCCCCGTTAGACTATAGGTCTCTTGAGGGCAGAGTCTTGGCCTACAGTATACTCAATACACTCAGTATATGCATAAACTATGCCTAGAACATAGCAAGCCTTCAATAAATATCTGTTCACTGACTGGGACTGATTCTTTATCCTTTTAGGTGACCTCCCTGGAGCATTTGTCACTGATGAACAGTCTCTTCTTAATGCTTTCTTCCTGGCTTTTGAGATAGCACCATCCCTTTTCAATTTCCCTTGCTAACTTTCCAATGGGATGTGATCTCTTTCAAGACAGCAACTGCTATTAATACATTTGCTGGCACATGGAGGTCCAGAGAAACACTCACGAGAGACCCTTGTATTTGGATTTCCATATGAAAGCTCTAAGCTGAACCCTGTGTTTAAGGTGGCTGAAAACTAGTGGCACAAGAGGAAATATTATTTTGTGGCTGGTAACAAACCTAAATGTGCCTAGTGTGATAATCACTTATTGAAGAGAAACTTGAAATTGTATGAATATATGTATTGCTAATTCCTGTAGACTGTAGTTGTGTTTTGGTGCTTGGTCTGCTATTTCAACAGAAACACAGTGAGCTCACAAATGGGTCAGAAACAGTAATGTCCAGATGTAGAAATGTCCGTATATGGACAAAAATGTTCATCTGTAGAGGAACGGTCCATGCATAGTAGAATGACTTGATTGAATACTATGCAGATATTAAAATTCTAAATTGTATTTTTGAAGATAAGAAACTTGAAATACTTGTAATAAGTGAACAAGGCATGACACAATATTGTGCATTCAATATAAGTAAAGTTTCATAAAATATGTATAACAATGAAAACCAGTGAAAGATAAACAGGGACAGTAATCATACTCGAGTCATTCTGTGAGATTATGGATGTTTTGTTCTTACTTTTCCAAACTCCTTGTAGGACCCTATCTTTCATGTATTTTGAAAACAACAACCCAAAGCTGAAAACTCAATGGCCTGTGTCCCAGGTGGGGATGCATTTATGATGGAAATGTCAGAAGCGAGGTTGGCACTGGTGTCATCTTTTTTCAAAGACAAAATGCATTCCCTGTCACTCGTGGCCTTTGAGATTCCGTATGTGTTTAATGTGTTCCACACCTAGATTCTCCTTTCAAGGTATCAATGTAAGTAAAGACTTAAATTACTCCCATGAAAGTGACTTCCCAGTTAAGACTGCGAATCACTGGCAGATCTGGAAATGAAACCCCTCAATTTACACTCTTAGACTTGACAAACATCTCTAAAACACTTCCATTCTAGAGTGATAGCTGTATCATGAAGTGTTCTAAATTTATTAGACTAAAAGTCTTAAATTTTCCCTTTGATTGCTATTGCTCCAGGTGGCAATGAAAGTCACTTTGACTTCACTTGTAAAATTGACTTCACTTCTAAAATTGGCCTGACACACGCATTGTGGAGTTTATTAAATTATTGCCTCTTCTCTCTTATTTATAATTTTGAAAGTGAATCCACGTTCATGAAATTTATTGCACCCGAGTTTGTAGAGGCATAGAGAAATGCGGCAGTTGATTCATGAAGGGGCTTTATCATGTAAATGGATGATGGCACGTGTCTGTCTAGTTCACGAGGTGGTTACAGTGACAGAACACACGCAAGTTTCAGCTTTTTACATGCGACAGTTTTTAAAGGCTATGTGGTTCCTATGGCTGGAGGAGTGATCTGAGTCTGATGTATGAATCCACTGCCCTGCATGCAGTCTGCCACTCCCCAGGGGTCAGACCAGCAGCCTGGGGAGTAGAAGCTGCTAAGCACAAGTACATTTCTCAGCTCTGCGCACCAGAATGACTTGCCATCAGCCAATTTAGACAACCCAAGTATTTAATTAGTGGCCGGCTACATCCTTTTTGTGTTATTTCATACCTGAATACATTTATTACATATATACTGTCCAATTATAGCAATGCTGAGCCAAAGAAAAAGCTCACCTTCTCTGAAGAATGTCTGAGAGGCCTAGAACCTAGAAATGCCAGATAATAACATAGGGCAAAAGGGTGATACTGAACTAAAACCAGGATAATTAACTGAAAGCATAAGGGAATAGAAGCTTCCTTCAACTCCATGTCACCCCATGCACAAAATGCTCCCTCAACCGGCATACGACTCTAGAAAGAAAATTAGCAGTTCTCTCACAAAACGGAATGGCTCAAGAGCAAAAACTTGAATACGATTTCTAAGGTCCCCAGCATTGCTTCTTGCCCTACCAGTCAGTCAAAAACAAACCCCAGTGATGAATGAGTGTTGCCTACACACATTCAGGGAGTTGCCCCAGGAGCTTTGAGTTGTTGTTGTTAGTCTTCATGTTAAATATACATATAAAGAAGCATATATAACTTAGAAGTACAGCATAAACAAATACGTGGACATCTTAAGAAGTCTTCAGCAATACATTACTGGTACATGAGATGCCATCCATGTGCTCCTCCGAATCACACCCCCTCATCCAGTGATCATCACCACCTTGAACTTTGTTTGCCCTTTGCTCTTCTGTCTGGCTCATGCCAGGTTAGTATCTTGCAACAATATATTGTTTAATTGACCCTGATTTTTAACATTGTATGTCTTGAGTCATACCATATGTATTATTCTACCTTTTTTTTCCATCCAAAATTATGTTTTTGAAATTTAGTCACGTATCTACGTGTCACTATAGTTCATTCATTTTTACTGCTGTATAGTATTCAATTTTATGAATATGCCAAAAGTCATTTATCAGTATTCATTCAGTAGGTACTTAGGTTACTTGGGAGCAAGTCCTCTCACTTTTTGTTTGTCTAAGTATATCATCGTTTCACCCTCATTCTTGAAAAATATTTACACTTGGTGTATGATTCTAGATTAACAGTTCTACTGCCTTCCGGTTCCGTTTGCTGATGCTGAAAGTCAGGTCTTAGTCTAATTGCTGTAGTTGAACTATCTCTTAATTGTATGTTTTTAAGCTCTGGGTGTCTTTGGTATTCTCCTCTTTCACTATGATGTGTCGAGGTATGGATTTCTTTTCATTTATTCCACTTGGGATTTGTTACTCTTTCTGGAGTTACATTTTGGTGTCTTCAAAAATTAAACTAAAATATCATTCATTATCTCTTTCACTATTTCCTTAACCCCCATTTTCTACTATATATTGAGATTTTTTATCTCATATGTTAGGCTTTCTCACTTAACACACCATGTCTTTTCATTTCCCTTTCATATTTCAATCGGATTTTATTAGGCAGCCTCTCAGATAATTTCTTCAGATTATTTCCTTCCTAATTTTAAATCCCTGCATTGTATTTGCATTAGTGAGAAACTTATTTAGAAGTAATTTAAACCAATGTCAGCATGGCCAAGCATAAGAATTAGCCTTCCAGGAAACTTTAGGGAATATCGTCCTGGTATAATTGAACAACTTTTTAACTTAAAATCTTACTGAACATTTCTTTAAAGTGTTAACATTTCCATTATTCATTCTAGGCCATAGTATATGTTGACTGATGCAATATTTTCTTCATTGATATTTCCACTGCAAGCTCTCTGTATCAGCATTTTGAGCATTATAAAAAGATAGTTTGAGGTACTTTTTCATAGTTAGTCTAATTTAACAATGAATAATGTAAAGTGATGATTGGTAGGAAACCTAAAAAATAATTTTCACAAATTTAACATTAGTGCCAAGGATGTTTTGTAAGTGTACTGATAATTTGATTTAGACACAAATAAATAACCAAATTAAACTGAAACTGAAAAGTTTATTTTTCTTTTGAGGACAAAACTTGCATACAGATATTGGTTGTGTACAACTATGTTTGTGGTGATAAATGAGAATAGTTTTTATGATGGATAAACAAAAAAAATCCCCCAAATAAAAGCAAAATTTTTAAAAATGCTTTGGTATGAAATATAAGATACTTATATTTGAAGTCTTATATGCCAATATTAAACTTTTAGTTTTGCTGAATGGAAGTTTCCAAATTCCATCATTTCAATTCCAGTCATATTTCCAACAAGGGAATTATATATATATATATATAATTTTTATTGAAGTATAGTCAGTTTATAATGTGTCAATTTCTGGTGTACAACATAATCTTTCAGTCATACATATACATACATATATTCATTTTTCATACTCTTTTTCATTATACATTACTACAAGATATTGAACAGTTCCCTGTTCTGTAGAGTAGAAACTTGCTGTTTATCTATTTTATATATAATAGTTAGTGCCTACCAGTCTTGAAGTCCCAATTTATCCCTTCCCACCCCTTTCCCACCCTGGTAACCATAAGTTTGTATTCTATGTCTGTGAGTCTGTTTCTGTTTTGTAAATAAGTTCATTTGTCTTTTTTTTTTAGATTCCACATATAACTGATATCGTATGATATTTTTTTTTTCTTTCTGCCTTACTTCACTTAGAATGACAATCTCCAGGTCTATCCATGTTGCTGCAAATGGCATTATTTTAATCTTTTATATGGCTGAATAGTATTCCATTGTATAAATATACCACATCTTCTTTATCCAGTCATCTGTTGATGGACATTTAGGTTGCTTTTGTATATTGGCTATTGTATATAGTGCTGCTATGAACATTAGGGTGCATGTATCTTTTCAAATTAGAGTTCCCTCCGGATATATGCCCAGGAGTGGGATTGCTGAGTCATATGGGAAGTCTATTTTTAGTCTTTTGAGGAATCTCCATACTGTAGGAATTTATATACTGACAAAACCTAAGTTGTGTTTGAGGAAAAGATGTACCAAATGAATATGTCTCTATTGACACTCATTTTCTATGAGGTAACATTTAAAAAGTAACAGATTTGCAGGTTAGACACATGATTCTCATTAAGTTAATGCTGTTACTTTTGAGAAACTAATGGAATTAGTAAATGTGTCATTTTGTTCTTTTTGTTGTATTAAGCCTTTATAGGGAGAGAAATGCTCTGGAAGATAGAATTGTTTAGTTGAAAAAACATTTATGGTCAATCCTATTTATGATCAAATCCTGGCCCTATTGCTAACTAGTTGTGTGACCAAGAATTTTTTCTGCATTTCAGTTTCCTTATCTGTAAAGTGGTTATGATAATACATATATGATAGGGATGTAGTGAAAACTAAATTAGATGACAAATTTAAAGCATCTGTAAGTGCTGTAATGCCTATATTGCAAGAAGAGAGATCTAAAATCAATTAACCTAAGCTTATCCCTTAAGAAATTAGAAAAAAAAAGAAACAAACTAAACATAAAGCAAGCTGAAAGAAGGAATTAATAAAGATTAAAGTAAACATTAAGAAAGAGAAAAGAAAAAACCAAAATTGGTGATGCCATATTTTGGTTCTTTAGAAACCAATACTTGAAAACTTGAAATTCGTTCTTTGAAAACATATATATGTAAATATATATTTTTATATATGAAATAATATTTATATGTATAAATTATATTTTTTTTCAGGAATTAGCTCACATGACTGTAGAAGTACAAGTCCAAAATCTTCAAAATCTACAGGATAGGCTAGCAGACTGGAGACCCAGGAAAGAGTTGTAGTTCAAGTTCAAAGGCAGGCCACTGGCAGAAGTTCTTTTTACTTGGGAGAGGTCATACTTTTTGCTGTTAAGCCTTCAATTGATCGAATGATTCCAACATGCATTATGAAGGGTAATCTGCTTTACTCCAAGTTCACCAATTTCAGTGTTAATTGTCATCCAAAAAACTACTTTTTCAGAAACATTCAGAATAACTGACCAAATATATGAGCACTGTGGCCCAGTCAAATTGACACATAGATTTAAACATGATAGACACAAATTACCAAAATCAGTACTGAAAGAGAGGGCATCACTACTGGCCTTACAGAAATACAAAGGGTTGTAAGAGAATAGTATGCAAACTTTTAGAACAAGTTAGAATGAAATTATGTAATTAGCAAATTCCTAAAAAGATACAAAAATACTGAATCTAACTCCATGAAAAATATAAAATCTTATGTTACAGATTTATAATGAAATTTAAAATGGAATTGTTTTCTTAATTTCAATTTTTTGCTAGTCTGCATCGATCTTGTTTCATGAAATCTTGCTGAACTCATCGATTAAATCCGATAGTATTTTTGAGTTTTCTATACATAAAATCATTCAGTCTGCAAAAAGAGATAGTTTTATTTCTTTCCTTCAAATCTGGAGAATTTTCTTTCCCTTTTCCTTGTCAAATTGCATTAGATGGAACTTTTAGCATCGTGTTAAAAGGAAGTTGTCCTTGTCTTGTTTCTAATCTCTAGGGGGATAGATTTCAGTCTTTTACCTTTGAGTATGATGTTAGCTGAGGATTTTTCATAGACACCCTTTGTCAAGTTGAGGAAGTTTCCTTCTATTAGTAGTTTGTTGAGTATTTTTATGATGAAAAGGTGTTCGATTAGGTCAAGTGCTTTTTCTGCATCTCTTGAGATGATGATATGTTTTGTGTTTTTTATTCTATTAATATGATGTATTACATTAAATTGTTTTCAGATATTAAGCCAATCTTGATCTCCTTTGATAAATCTCACTTGGTTATGGTTCATTATTATTTTTATATATTGCTGGATTTTGTTTGCTAATATTTTAAGGATTTTTGCATCTGTATTTATATGAGGTATTGCTCTGTAGTTTTATTTTCACGTGATATTTTTGTATGGTTTTGGTATCAGGGTAATACTACCTTCCTAGAATAAGTCAGATAGTATTTTGTTTCTTTGTCTATTTTTTTGGAATATTTTGTATAAGATTGGTCTTAATTTGTCTTTACACCTTTGGTAGAATTTACCAATGAAGCCATCAGGACCTGGGCTTTTCTTTGTGGCATTTTAAAATTACTAAATCAATCTCTATACTATAAGTTCATTATAATTCCCAGGTATTATTTGTAACTTTAAAGATAACCTTTGAGGTAGATGGCTTGATGACAATTTTAAAAGTGAGAAAATGGGTCAAATTTCTTACCCAAGTTTTCCAAGATAGTAAATGGCAAAGCTATGCTTCTGGTCAATCCAGCTCCAAAAACCATGTCAGTTTTCATTGCATCACACTGTCTTCCATGAACACTGATTAAAATTATATACTTCCTTTATCTTAGGTATGAACACAGAGTTGTAAGACACTACAACCATTAGAGAAATGTAGGCACTTTGAAGCAAATGTCTATTGGCAACCAGAGTTCAACCAATATTTTTTGTGCAGATTGTAAACATCTTGTCAAAAGATTTATTTAATTCAATCCATTTTTGGTTATCTGTCTTCCACTGGAAGCTAAGATTTTGGAAATGTTTTTGATGTTTCCTCTTACCTACTGTCGTACTTTTGATTCTATATGGCAGGGACAACCTTTGGGTTCCGCCTGCTGAAGAAAACTGGTGTGTTCTCTGCGAAACTTCTCTCTCTCTTTTCTTTCTGTGAGACTTGTCTTTGTAAGAAAGATGTCTGGGCATTTTTATGAAAAATTCAGGAGATTAAGAGACACACAAGAAAAGTGTTGTATGAAAAAGGGGAAGTGAGTAAAGGAAAAGAGTCATGCAGCTAGTGTTTTTTGAGTGTTTTGTGGTAAGCGTTTGAGAAGTAAGAGATGAGGAGAGGTGAATTAACGAGTGAAAGGGGTTATTGTGCATCGGACCGCCTTTTATGTTTTCTGAAAAATACAAGTGAATGACTCATTTTGTTTTGTCCACTGGGCTAAGTTTATTTAGTCACCAGACTAGTTCAAATATGGACCATGAGGGCTCCAGCTTATGTTAATATCACACTCCTTACACAATGAAGCTGTTTCTGACTTCGGTTTTGTGCGTAGGTGAACTCTATATACAAAGTGATAGCGGCTTTTGGATTTGGTTTGCATGAGGCAGATGATTTTTTCACTCATAAATTCAAAAAAACAATTATTGAAAACCAATTCTGTCCCAAACCCTGTGGTAGATTCTGGGTGAATAAAACAATTATGATCCCTGACATCATGGAATTTACAGCCCGGGAAGGAAGATAGATATTTAATGATTATATGCACAAGTGTATGAATGATTACAATCTGTGGGAAGTTCTAGGAAGAGAAAGTACAAGGAATTATGAGAGATAAGCATGCCCGACCTTAGTTAAATGAACGGGAGGGAGGTCAAGAAAGCCATCTCTGAGGTAGTGTTTTAAGCTTAAGACCTGAAATCTGAGTAGGACTTGCCCATGTGCTGAAAGTTCCAGTTCAATGATTCTGCACATGCACAAGTTCTGAACTGGGAAAGAACTGTGATCTTTTGAGAAATTAAAAGCACCGAGGGCTAGATCGTGCTAAGTGAGAATATGTACCTGAAGAAGTAGGCAGGGGCAAGATCACACAGATTGTGTTAAAACTTTAAAAATGTTTTATCTTGTGTCCAAATGGGAGTTATTTGAAGGTCTGTTTGGGAGCTGGTTCCTCCCATACCCCAGTTGAACCCTTCAGGCCTACAAGAACCAAGCACCAGCATTCCAGGAGACCAAGATTAAGGAACATGTAGATTTTGGGTGATCTCACTCTCAGGAGCATAAGTACAATTTTGCTAGGGGACAGGACAAGTAGCATTCTGTAATCAACTGTCGCCTAATCCAACGATGTATGATTAAAACTAGCTAGACAGGGTAAGAGGCCTGTGGCTATAAGACAGGTTTTTTGCAGTTGATGGGAGAGTGTATTTATACCTCTCAGTTGAGAACTCTTGTCTCTAGAACATCCTGTCAATCAGATATTATTCATTAATAATCATTCCTTCATTGACCCATTCATTTGTTCTGCACATATTAATTAAATTGATACTTAATGAATGAACAACAGCTGGAAACTGAGACTATATTCAAGAACAACTGGACATTTTCCTTCATAGATCCTTCAGAGCTGTAATGAAATCCTAACATGCTTTAGGAAATAAAATATAAACAAAGTAAGCCAAATTAGCTATCAAGAATGAAATTTTTAAATATCTCTTGAGGGAAGAGAGGAAAGTATTCTTTCTTCTGGAGAGAGAGCTTCGTGTAAGCACCATGTCTAGTGGATTCAACTTAGTCCTACTGTTCATATAACAGCCCTTTATTAAGCTCATAATGTGTTCAAGGCACTAGTATTGGTGTTGATTTCACTCATATGTGTGGACTGAGACTAAATGAATAATAGCAAGTTTCACTTTGATGAAAGTTTGAAAAATCAGTCCCTCATCTGAAAGCTGGCAAAATGCCTGGTTCCTAATATATTCTGCAGCTCATAATCTCAAGGGGATTCTATGCTCAACCATGCACAGGCACTGAGTGTAACCAGTGACATGAAGCTGAGGCTGGTGAGTCCCATATCCATCTCATGAACCATGTATAAAACCAGTAGATAAATTGAAATTAGTTAATATTAGGGTTTATTTGATTTTCTAAAATCCATGCATGAGGAAGAGAAGGCTTTAGAGTAGTATCTTTCTTTCTAGTCCCCAAATTATGGTCTCCAATATTTTCTATAAGCCTATGTGAAATAGGACTATGGGAGAAGTTGAAAGAAAAAGCAGACAGCGCATCCAAGTAAGCTACTGGAAGAGCGATGGATGGCTGTCAAGCCTCTGAAAAACCATCTGGACCAAAACCAGTACTGACCAGTGCTCAGTACAGCAGTGTGAAGAGGCCTCTGATGGTCCTGGATGTGAGAGGTGGACATCAGGCCTGGCCCTTGGCCCAGCATTTCTGAGATGCACTCATGGCCTTGTAATCTTGTGGCTGGATGAATCCAATTTTGTTAGTTGGCTTTGATTTTTCAGAAATGAGAGTTGAGAAAAATAAACCCAAGTAGTATACACACTGATGTTAGACCGTGAAGCACATCTCTGTGAGGGAGTTCCAGGGCCTGAAGAGAGCTGATCATGACCAGAGGTGCGGCAGATCTTGTGCTGCCCCCTTTAGATGCCCTTTCTATAGTATATCAATATTATGTATGTATATACGCATTCATACAGTCTATCAATACTATGTCATATCTGATAAAAGATATAACTCTCAGAGGTTTCATATGATGTTTAGGTATAATTAATAAATGGCACATATTATAGGTAAAGTTAATATATGCTATATTGCATATAAACTGTATATCTCATAAGGTGTATGTATGTGTGTGGACCCATCTAATCTCACAATAATGGTTGAGATATATATATAATTATTTTCTCAATTTTACAGATACAGAAACTGAGGCACAGAGAGGCTGGTTCACTTGCCCAACATCACAGAGCTGGTAAGTGCCTGAGCTGGTATTTTAGGTAAAGGGCCCATGCTCAGAGCTATCCTATACACACTGCACGTTCAGTTTCCAGAGAGAGAAGACAGCAGAGATAGTAGATGCTCTTCAATTTCATCAGAGACATTGAGTCCCAAACTGAGGCCCATTTTTCCTTGAATAACACAGGCCTTCAGTACAGACCTATTGATGCAGAGACTTCCCTGATTATACAGGTTGAAATCTCAGCCACGTCCAACCTTTAAAGTCATTTGAGAGCTTCCTTGCCCTCTTTCTTGATCTGGTTAGCAGCGGGCTGTGGTATCTTCTGCATCCTTCCCTTTCTGGCTCTCACCGCACTAGTTCAGGCCTCTGCTTCCTCTTGCCTCATCATAACATCAGCCTCTCGGATACGCTTTCCTTGCTTTAATCCATTCTACACCGCTGCCATGTTCATCTTCCCAAGTAGCCTTCCAGTCAGGCCATCCCCTTCCTCAACAACATTCGATGATTCCTTATTGCCTACGAAATTAAAAATAGACTGTTTGGTGTAACACTGAAGGCCATTCAGAGCATGTCTCAACACTACCTTATTAGCTACATGTCTCTTCTTTCCCCTAACATTGTACTTCGGCCCCTGGAACTATTACTTGTCCATTATACCAATCTTCATTCAATTCCCATTTTCTCTTCTCAAGGACCTGCCTTCCCTTCAAGACCTGTTTCATCATAGACCCTTTCCTGCTCCCCCTGCTCCCCAGAATCTCTGATTTCTTTCTCTTCAGAAAATGTCTAGCTACTGGAGCCCCTCCTATAGCTCTCGGGTTCTGACCCATGTTTTAGGTACCTGTATAGTCTGCCTCATGCATCTTCTCTCCTGTGAAGTATGAAGGCACTTAGAAAACATCCAGTCACTGCTTGTCGAAGTGACTGTCGTTGGACATGACTGCTGGAGCTGGCTACAATCGTCACAAGAGAAAACTGTTCTTGTTTTAAAGCAAAACACACTTATCCATCAAATGGTACTATCTGGAGAGCTAGCCATCTATATTCAGTAGCCTTAACCGTAAGAGTTTTTAAGAACGAAATTCACCTTCAAAGTATGGGTATTTTTTATCATTGGAAATATTGTGTGATGCAAGATCTGAAGGCAATTGGAAATGAGGAATTCAAAATAGAATGCTAGTTCATTTCTCCTTTCAAGGGTCTCCGGTGGACCCATCACCATTGAAATATAATGCAAACTCCTTCCCTGCTCTGGTGTTTGCTCACCTCCTGAGTCCTTGCCTCTCCCTCCCTCCCTATTGCTTGCTCCTCTAATCATACAAGACTTTTTGCAGCTCCTTGAACTTGTCAAGCCTGTTCCTGCCTCAGGGCTTTTGTCTTTGCTGTTCTCTCTGCCTGAAATGCTCTCACCCCGGACTTCAGATGGGACTATTCCCCATTCATTCAAGTCTCTGCTCAGTGTCGCCCTACGTAAAACGGGCTTCACCCTCATTCCATCACACTTGATTTACTTACTTTGTTTTCTTTATAATCCTTACAACTCTCTGAAACTATCTGGCTCGTGTTAACTGTATCACTCTCCATTACAACGGATAGTTCAAAAGGGTAGAGAATTTTTCACTACTGTGTCCTGAGCACCTAAAATGGAATCTGGTACATAGTAGGTTCTTAGCATATGTATCCTGAAAAAAATAAAGTATGATTAATAAATGAATACATGGTTAGTGACTATTGTAAGTGGGACAGTATTAATTTAGAAGAATTAAATCTAGTCAGTATTAGTTTTCTATTTTGAGTGACAGTTATACTTCATGCATTTAAATATTTAAGCTTTCTCAGGGAAACATATATGCTAATCTGGCTATGTCTTGGTAATATTACTTAAGAGAGAAAGAAACAATAGCATTCAAGTCTGTTGTCATAAGAAAATGTAAAAATGCATGCAGCTTCTCTTTTCTGTAAGAATAGAGTCCATATTCACAGCTGAGGTGGATTATCTGATGCTTCTCTAGCAAAGGAAGGCTCAGGCTTGTCTTCTTAGGCTGAAAAACATTAGTTTATGTAATTCCAGCAACAAATCCACACAGGGTTATCAGTAAAGGTCACAGGAAAGCTCATTTTGTTTTACTTCTGATTGAAATGAGGGAAATGTCTTATGTAAGTGGCCTTCTCATGTAATCAACAATCATTCAAACCTCATTTACAAGCAGTTCATTTTATTTTTTATAAATTTATTTTACTTTATTTACATATATCATTTTCACAAATGCATTATCTGCAGGCATACTGTGTGTAAACATTCTTATTCTTTTTCTTTGTTCAGCTTTCGATTCCCCCAATTTAGTTATCCCCGGCCTGGTAACGTATGTTAGCAAATGTGTGTGTGTTTGTGAGATATGTGCACACACATCATGGAAGCCCTTGTTAAAAATCTAACATATATTCTTGCATGTTAAATATACTTTAGCATAAATTTTTTAAAACTTATATTTGAAGGAGGGGTGTATGGATGTGTTCTGGCCAGAGGGACTGGATGGTTGGGACAGATGAAATAAGCAAAGATATCTGTGGATTTTCTAAGGCCATCCAGGGTTTCTAGGTATACTGTATTGAAAGTGTCTTGAAATTAGTCCATTAAGGTGCTATCAAAATCTTGAAATTGCAGATTCTGAGTAGTGAGTCTATGGGGATTCACTACTACCGTCTCTGTAGTCTGTCTTCAAAAATTAAAACGTTTTTTTTTAACATTTTTTTTATTGAGTTATAGTCGTTTTACAATGTTGTGTCAAATTCCAGTGTAGAGCACAATTTTTCAGTTATACATGAACATACATACACTCATTGGCACATTTTCTTTCACTGTGAGCCACCACAAGATCTTGTATATATTTCCCTGTGCTACACAGTACAATCTTGTTTATCTATTCTACTTTTTGAAATCCCAGTATGTCCCTTCCCGCCAACCTTCCCCTGGTAACCACAAGTTTGTATTCTATGTCTGTGAGTCTATTTCTGTTTTGTATTTATGCTTCGGTTTTTTGGTTTTTTTTTTTAGATTCCACATATGAGCAATCTCATATGGTATTTTTCTTTCTCTTTCTGGCTTACTTCACTTAGAATGACATTCTCCAGTAACATCTATGTTGCTGCAAATGGCATTATGTTGTCGCTTTTTACGGCTGAATAGTAAAAAATGGTTTTTTTTTTAATGTGGATAAAAAGGCTATATTGTATTATCGAAACTAAAAGACACTCCAGAACAGGCAAAACTCTGGAGACAGTAAAAAGATCAGTGGTTGCCAGGGTTTCAGGGGAGGGGTGGAGAGAAGAATTAATGTGATACTGCAGAGGTGGATACATGACATTATGCATTTGTCAGGTCCTAAAAACTGTACATCATGAAGAGTTAACCTTGATTTAAACTATGGACTTTAGTTAAAAATAATGGATCAATATTGGTTCATCAATTTTAACATATATGTTACAATACTACTAGATAGAAATAATAGGGGAAATTGTAAGTGGTGGGAGTGGGTATGTGGGAACCCTTTGTATTTTCTGATCAGCTTTTTGGTAAACTTAACAAAACCCTGAAAAATACAATCTGTTAATTAAAAATATGTAAGTGAATTTTAAAAGACATTTCCCCAAAGAGATTATAAAAATGTTTGAAATGATGCTCAACATCATTTACCATTAGGGAAATGCAGATTAAACTTCAATAAGATTCAACTGTATATTAATTGCAATGGCTAAAATACAAAAATCTGGAAATATAAAATGTAGGAGAGAATGTGGAGCAGAAGGAAGTCTCATTCATTGCTGGATGTAATGAAAAATATATAGCCACTTAATTTTTTCATGTAAGATATATTTTAATAATATCTTTAAAGATGGTGCATACAGTTTTATTCTAGTAATTAAATATATTTAACAATTCAATATTGCATGAAATAAATAATAACATATGTAAGAGACAACTACACAATTGGAAAAAACACTTTTTTTTTTTTTAGTTCTTTTATATTTTGTTGGGGAGGTAATTAGGTTTATTTATTTATTTACTGGAGGTACTGGGGATTGAATCCAGGATCTCATGCATGCTAAGCACACGCTCTACCACTTGAGCTATACCCTCCCCCCAAAAAACACTTATTAAATCCAGATTCACTACAATTTCAAGACACAGATTGGGATTCCTGGCTGCTAAAACCATACCATTAGCATAGCCTCAAAATACGACCAACAGATAAATACAGATATAAAAATCTTATTTTCTTACATTAATTTATAGAGTGAGATTATATGACTTATGTGTGTATAAGACAACAGGATGGAGCTCTTCAGATTGCTTGATTTTGCATTTTATATTCATGTGGGACACTTTTAAGGCTCTGTTGTTAGCATCCTTTATCCAAGTCTGAGCTTACACACACCAATACCCAGACACTTACTCCTCTAATCTAGTGTGTCTGTTTTAGGAAACTGGCAGCTCTGCAATCACAAACCTTTCTCATAACAAACAGAGCAAGGGACGAGAGGCAAACATGCCCAGAGTTACCTGAAGACCAGTTCTCCATGACGTTTATTGTAGCTAACCGGTGGACATTGTCAGAATTTTAGGGATGGGACCTGTGATTCCAATGGAAGGCTTTGAAAGAAATTTGATCCATGAACACAAGGAATGCAGAGTAGTCCAACTGAAGTGAGGACTGCAAGCCCAGAGTCCTACAACTCAGCAGCCTTTCTTCCTCCCATCCCCAAGGTAGTGGGTGCTCACGCCCACCTGGAGAACTCTAGGCTTCCCCTGAACACAGCTGCTAGAAGACCCTTCCTCAGACATGGGTTCTTATGCTTTGAGCCGTGTCCTACATCATTACTTATCAACCTCTTTTTGTTTTAGTTTCTCAGACTGACAGCAGATATTTTAGCTTCTCTGATCTTCTTGAAGAATGGTTTTGTTTCCATTTGATAGTCATTGTTTTTATAAATTCAATTTCATTGATTTCTGCTCTTATCTTTATTATTCCCATCCTTCTGCATGACTTGGGCTGAATTTATTTTTCTTTTTATACTTTCTTAGGTGAAAGATTAGAATATTGATCTGAGTCTTTTCTTCATGTTAAATAAGCACATTTAATGATATAAATTTACCTCTAAGCACAGCTTTGGCTGAATCCCTTAAATTCTGATGTGTCCTGTTTTTATTTTCATTCAGTTGAAAGTATTTCATAATTTCCCTCAATAATTTCTTGAAATAGGTTGGTGAAAAATATTGTTTAATTTCCATAAATTTGGTGACATATCTCTTTAGTTCTATTCTATGTTTTAATTCCATTATGGTTAAAAATTTTATACAATTTTAATCCTTTTCAGTTTGTTGGGTGTTGTTGTATGGCCTGTCCATGTGAAAGTTATGAGTTCACTTGAAAAAATATACATTTTGCTGTTGGAGTGTTTTGTAAATGCCAACTGGATCAATTTGGTTGATATTCTTTTTCAAGTTTTATTTTCCAATTATTTGATTATTTACTCAGAGAGGAACATTGATGTTTTCAAATATAATTGTAGCTTTGACTACTTTTTCTTTCCCATTCTCTTAGTTTCTGTTTAATGTGTTTTGAAGCTCTCCTTTTAGGTGCATGCACAGTAAGGACTGTTATGTTGTCTTGGTAAATTGACTTTTTAAAATCACTATTTAATTAATATCCCCTCTTTATCCTTGATAAATTTCCTTCTTATGAGGTCAGTTTTTTGGCATTATTATCATTTCCAATTTTCATTTTATGTTTTTTCTAAATAACAAATAATAATGAGTTTTTTGTTTGTTTTTGGTGTACAGTACCATGATTTTTATCTGTGTATAGATTTGTATAACCACCACCATAACTAGAATACTGAACTGCTCCATAACTGCACCTCTAAAACCAAGCAAAACTTTCCCATTTACAATCATATCCTCTCCCCACACCTAATCCTGACAACCACTCATCTGGTCTCCACATCCATAGCTATATACTTCAAAGAAGGTCATATAATTGAAGTAATAGAATATGTTGATACTGACTTCTTTCACACAGCAGTATTTGAGATTCTTTCATCTAAGTCTGTGAGTCAATAGTTTATTTCCTTTTGTTGCTAGTCGTGTTCCAGTGTATGAACGTACCTAAGTTTGTTTATCCATTCACCCATGCAAGGACATTAGATTGTTTCCAGCTTTTGTCAAATATGAATAGAACTATTACAGATAATCACGTATAGATTTTTCTGTGAACATAAGTTTTTATTTCTCCCAGTCTTAGAATTGTTGAGTCAAATGATAAGTGCATATGTATATAAGAAATTACAAAGTCATCTCCCACAGTGACTGCTCACCTTTATGTTCACAGGGGCAGTACATGAGAGTTCAAGTTGTTCTTCGTCCTTGCTAGCACTTAGTAATGTCAGCATTATTTTTTAACCTGGTCCCAAAAGTAAGTTGCATCTTACTATGCTTTGAATTTGCTTGTCTCTAATGGTTAATGATGTAGAATTTTTTTCATGGGCTTACTTAACATGCATATGTTAATTTTAGTGAAGTATATTCTGCACATTTTTTACATTGGGCTTTTCCACTAACTTTTTAATCTTGAGATTTTGTTATGTATTCCAAATACAAAGCCTTAGTTGATTTGTGAAGATTTTTTTCTAGTCTGCAGCTTGACTTTGTCTGCTGTTAAGTTTTTTTTTTTCAGGTAAATATTTCTTTTTTTAATATTGGGGGTGTTTGATTTGTTAATTTTTCTTTTTGAAGAATTTTTGGTGTCATTTTTTAAGACCTCTTTGCCTAATCCCAGGTCATTAAATTTTCCTCTCTGTTTTTGTAGTTGAGCTTTACACTTTTCAATTTGTAAGTCATCAAGGGGAGGACATTGGAGAAGGACCGAAGGGACCTGTAACCTCAGATGAAGGAGCCCCAGCCCCACCTGACCTTGGTTTAGCCCAGAGATACTCTAGGCAGGGTCCCCAGATGTGACATTTCCTGATCATGTTAGGGGGTCTGAGGGAAGCTCAGGATCATCTGAGAGGGCTTGACTCAGTCAGGAGAGGGAGAGTCCAGGGCCTTCTAGATTTTAAGCTGGGGCCTCTGAGGAAGACCAGAAGGGCCCTCCCACCACAGATACAGAGAGCCTCAGTCCCACCTCACTCTTGATGTCAGCCTCCAAAAGCCCCAAGTGGTGTCCCCAGATGTGTTGTTTTCAGACTTCCATCTTGGGAGCTTGAGAGACTGGATGTGAGGCTTCCTCTGCAGGTTGTGGCTTTAGGTCAGCAGACAGGAGTTCCCAGCCAGCCAGGCTTCGAGTTGAGGACTCTAAGGAGGGACTGGGGAGACCTCTCACTGCTGATAGAGGAGGCTCCAGCCCCGCCCTGCCCCTGCTGTCTTCCCTGGGAAGCCTCAAGCAGTTTCCCCAGGCGTGCTGTCTTGGGAGACTGAGGGAGGTGAGGCCTTTGGGGAAGGATTCAGCCTGGGTTCAGTAGAGGGAAGAGGCCCAGGCCCTGCCAGGCATCACGATGAGGGCCTAGAGGGAGGACAGAGGGGACTTGTCACCACACACAGACAGAGCCTCACAGAAACCTTCCCCCAGTATTAGCCCTGAGAGGTCCCAGGCCTGGACATCAGGTGACAGCAAACCTCTTTATCCGTCTGACGTTTTACTTTGGCGTGTCTGGGACATGGTGGCCTTGACCTGAGGGCCCAACTCAGGTAAATAGAAGAGAAGAGTGCAGGCCTTGTCAAGAGTAGACATGATGCTCTTGAGGAGAACTGAAGGGACCTCACAGAATCCAGCTTTTCTCTACTGTCAGCCCTGGGAAAGAGATATTTTTTAATTTTGAGGAAGTCCAGTATATCATTTTTTTCCTATTTGAATCATAAATTTAATTTGTACTCCTCTAATGCGTAATGATACAAAGGAATTGATGTGCTTATTTAACATCCATACGTCAACTCTCTTGAAGTATGTATTGATGTTTTTTGACAATTTAAAAAATTAGGTTGTGTGTTTTCAGATTTTTTCGTTTTGAGGATTCTTATTGTATTCTGGATGCAGGTCCTTTGTTGGATATTTGATTTGCAAATATTTTCTTCCAGTTTATAGCTTTGGTACACATTTGAGAAGACACTCAACATCATTTGTCATTAGGGAATTGCAAATTAAAAGAATATTGTTTTATAAAATATACCTATTCAAGTGGCTAAAATCCAAAACATCAAATGCTGACAAAGATGTAGACCGAATAGAACTGTCAGTAATTGCTGGTGGGAAGGCTAATTAGTACAGCTACTTTGGAGGACAGTTCAGTTCCTTACAAAACTAGGCATAACCACAAATTGGTTTGTGATGTTATTAACATTTCTGAAAAATAGAATAAGTGTAACTATGCCACTGAGATGGGAATCTTTAACCTAAATAATAGCTTGAAAATGTAAGTGCCTATTATCTGTGCATTGTACTTTAATTTGGGGACAAAAATGAGCTTAAGGCTATTTTAAAGGTTGTGTGGAAGGAAGATTTCATCTAAGTTTTATATCTCCCAAGTCACTCCTCAGAATATTAAGAATGTTGTTGCTTATCTGACTTTCATATGATAGAGGAAAAACAGAGCTGGTGATTTACATGGGTTTTTCCAGACCAATAAAGCCATAACAAGAACCTTAAAGTCCCTGGCAATCATTCTTACGAGCAACACCTCTCTGAATAAACAAAACATACATCACACTAGGCCTACAGGTGCCTTTTGGGTGAATACAGCATTCAAAAAATAAAGAACTTCCTAAATTACAGCACTGAGAATGTAAGAAAGAAGAGAACTGAGATTTTCAATAAACTGTAGGTTCAGCAAAAATAAACTTGATTAAATGATGCATTGCCATTTCTGCAGTGGCAATAACTAAGAGTTGAGACTGCACAGAAGTGCAGTGTTCATCTTACTTTAAACATTTTTCAAATGAAAATATATGCAAATCAGTTCTGTGCAGTTTCAAACTACGATTAAATGTATAATTTAGATGCTTAATTGAACTTCTTATTGGATTTTTCACAATAATTTTGTCTGATGTATATGTATAATTAACTTATTGAAACCATCTTTCCAAAATAAATTTATACATTTTAGGAAGATTGTTTATGTTGCTAACAGTGCTTCATATAGTGATAATAAAATGATATTTATTTAGGCATCCAAAAAATGGAAGTTTCACAAGAACTAAGTCTTCCAGTATTTTCATATCTATGATAGACTATATATCTATATATATATATCTTTAGTTCTGGTTCTGGTAATGGCAGAGTAGTTTGTTTCAGAATAATCCTCTCACAGAGAATACTTAGAAACTGAGGACAAGGTTTTAAAAATGTAACTATTTGAAGGCAGTAAAGTAAGACTGAAAGCAGACAGAAACTGGAGGGGCTCAAAACTTTGAAAGCAGGAGCCTGCACTGGGTGAGGGTCCTGATTATAGGACTTGCCCCCTGTGGTACTCCTCAGCCTTCATAGAGGAGGGGTGCCAGCACTTAAGCAGAAAATCACCATCTTATTGGCTTAAAGTGTCAGAAACGGGAGCATGTCCTTGCCAGAGTTAGTAGAAAGTGAGAAGGAATATTCCAGAAAGGAGGAAGCCGAAGTGAGGGTTGCCCCAAAATATGCATATGAACTCCTTTCAAAGGTTTAGTTGAACCATGAATTGCATAGGAAAGTTTAAAAAGTCCAAATGGAAAATTACAGGTGGAAGGCTGAAATACACAAAGAGAAATTTCAGTGGTTGCTTGCTGCAAGGGTGACTGAGTTAGGAGTGCCAAGTCCAAAAAGATTAGAATGGCTTAGTAAAAACCTTGGGTTTTGACAAACCAACCCAAAGAAAGTATAAAACAAAGCTTCCACAAGATGAAGGTGATCAGTCAGTAATTTACTTGAAAAAAACAAAAGTCAGCAATCTTCAAAAGAAGACAACTTAATTCAGTTTCTATACTGTATGTAAACCAGAATGCCTAGTATACAGTAACAACCAGTAGACATGCAGTGAAGCAGGACTATGTGACCCATGGTGATGCTGCCAATTTGGGAATTAGTTGACATATTATTTTCAGCTGTAGATAAAATACAAATGAACAACAAGCACATGAAAAAATGCTCAACATCATTAGTCATTAGGGAAATGAAAAATGAAAATCAAAACTGCAATGGGATGCCACTTCATAATAGAACATAGCAAGTGTTAACAATGATGTGGTATAACAAAAAGTTTCATATAATCTTGGTAGAAATATAAAATGATATAGCTTCTTTGGAAAATGGACTAGCTTCTCCTCCAGGCATTAAATATAACATTATCACATAACCTAGCAATTTTACTTGAACACACATTTATAGCATCATTAATCATAATAGCCAAATAATGAAAACAACTCACATGTCCATAAACTGATGAATAGATAAAATGTGGTATACACATCCAGTGAAATATTTTTCAGCCATAGAGAGAGATAAAACACTGGTACTTTCTAAAATATGGATGAACCTTGACAATATTGTGCTAAATATGCAAAGGCATGTAAAGGACACATACCGTAGCATTCAAATTAAAAATAATATTCAGAACTGGCAAAGCCTTAGAGACCAAAATAGCTCATTAGTTGGCAAGGTGGGACGGAGAGCAGGGGGAGTGGGAATGACAACTGACAGATAATGTTTCAGCAGAGTTCTTTTCAGGATATTGAAAATGTTAAAAACCAAAAAACAAACTAGATTATGGCAATAGTTGCACAATTCTATAAATATGCTTTATACATTGAAGTGTACTCTTTGATTGGATGGATAAACGTAATGGCCTGTAAAATATATCTCAATAAAGCCATAAAAATTGGGAATCTCTTAAAAATTAATGCAGTATTAAATTGCAGTTAAGTAAGAAGGAGAAATAAAAAATTCAATTAATCATGTATGTATACAAACTTTGTAACTGAAAATCTTTCAACAAGGGAAACTCCTGCCCCAGAAGAATTTGTTGGCAAATTTTATGAAATATTTAAGAAAGAATTAACATCAGTTATACATATATAAACTTATTCAGAGAGCAGAAGAGGAGGAAATACTTCCTAAATTATTTTATATTAACCCAAATTAAAAAGGCAGAAAAACATATAAGAACAACAACAACAAAACTACTGGCAAGGAATTTATGAATATACATGTTAAAGTCTTTAACAGAGTATTAGCAAATAACTTCCTAGCATATAAGCATGACACATTATGGCCAACTGGTGTCGGTCAAACTAGAAGTAGATGAGAACTACTATCAGTAAGAGCATATATGAGTAACTTACAGCTAATATAATCAACAGTGATTCATACATTCCTCCTAAAATAAAAAACAAGGTTGAGATGGCCACTTTCACCACATCTATTCTTTTATATTTTTATTGAATTGGAAAAATCTCGTTCTAAAATTGATACTGAAATTCAAAATACTTAAAGTACCCAAAATATATTTTCTAAAGAAAATTAACAAAACACAAGGATTACATTGTTGAAATGTAAGTCTCACTCTAAATCTACAGTGATCAAAACAATGTGGAATGGCATAAATGCAATACAACCAAAAGAGCATAGAAATAGACCCACACAAATGTCGGCAATTGATTTTTCACAACGGCATCAAAACAATTTGATATAGAAAGTAAACTATTTTCAGTAAAGGGCTTTGAAATAATTATACAACCATATTTTAAAAATGAACCTTGACCTATATCTCCTACTACACACAGAAATGAATTCTAAGTGGCTCATATATCTAAATATAAAAGCTAAAATTATAAAGCTTTGAGAACAAAAGATAGAAGAAAATGTTTATGACCGGGGATGACAAAGACTTATTAGACAAAGAAACCAATAAGCATGGGAAACAAAAAGATCAATTAGCCTTTTCAGACTCAAACTTCTGTTCATCAAAAGATTCCATTTAAAAAATGAAAAGGCAGGCCACAGACTAAGAGAAAATAGCCACAAATCATGTTTGGACTTATAGTCAGAATATATAAACAAATCCTACAACTCAATAATAAAAAGTCAAAAAAATATGCAAATTACTTGAAAAAGTACTTCACAAAGGATGATTTGTGAATTTCCAAAAAACACATGAAAAAATGCCCAATGTCATTAATCATCAGAGAAATGCAAATTAAAACTACAATGAAACACTATTATATACTCGGTAAATTGGCATGAATTCAAAATATGACATCACCAATGTTCACAAGAATGGACATCAGTTGAAACTATTTCACATTGTTAGTAAGAATGTAAAATTGTAAACAAATTTTGGGAAAAGTTTTGACAATTTCATATAAAGTTAAAACTATACCTTTCCTTCAACCCAGCAATTTTACTTTATCCAGGAGAAATTAGAATATTTAAAAAACTCAGTAAATAATAAAGTTTATGAGTTTTATTTATTTTTTTTAACATTTTTTATTGATTTATAATCATTTTACAATGTTGTGTCAAATTCCAGTGTAGAGCCCAATTTTTCAGTTATACCTGAACATATATATATTCATTGTCACATTTTTTTCTGTGAGCTACCATAAGATCTTGTGTATATTTCCCCAAGCTATACAGTATAATCTTCTTTATCTATACTACAATTTTGAAATCCCAGTCTATCCCTTCCCACCCCCTGCCCCCTTGGCAACCACGAGTTTGTATTCTATGTCTATGAGTCTATTTCTGTTTTATTAACAATAGCCAAAAACTAGAAACAACTTAGATACATATTAATAGAAAATGGATAAACTATGTTTATAGGATAGAATAGTACTTAGCAATAAAGAAAGATAGATGACTTTTTCAATCAATACAATGGATAAACCTCACATTCATAACCCTGAGTGGGGAAAGCTAAATTCAAAAGCATAACATTATAAATGGATTCATGCAAAATTTTGGAACATGCAACACTAGTCTAAGGTGAACATTCTCAGAAGAGTGTTTTTTCTTGTGGCTGGAAGGACTGACTGGAAAAGAACGTGACACAGTTTGGGGACTGTGGACCTTCTACATACTAAGAGAGGTGTGTGTTGTATCAGTATATCCACTTGAAACAAATTTTCATTTAAATTTTATAAATTTCAGTATATGTAAATTTCACATATAAAATTACTATCAAAAATAAGCAAATAGTGGATGTGGAGTCCATGGGGTTAAAGATAAAACAAGAAAGGCAATATGTAGATAATTATTGAAGTTGGGTAAATGGTTTTATGAAGTTTTTTATGACAGTTTATTCTATATACTTTGTATCAGTTTGAAAATTTACACAATAAACAGTTTAAAAGATCTTTTAAACAGTGGAATACACATTCTTTTCAAGTGCAAAGGGAACATTCACCAAGATACATCAAAAGCTCAAGTAATTTAAGAGTTAAATTCATACATAGTATATTATCTGACCAGAATGTAATAAGACTAAAGATTAACAACAGAAAAATAACAGAGAAAATGTCAAACAACCTGAAAATAACACATTTCTAAATAATGAATGGGAAAAAGACAGTCTTAATATTTTAGAAAAATATTTTGTACTAATTGAAAATAAAAATAGAACATATCAAAATTTGTGAGATTCAGCTAAGAAAAGCTTGCAATAGCATCTAAAGCATTATATCCTATATTAGAAAACAAAAGAGGGCTCAACCAACAATTTAAGTTTCTACCTTAAGAAATTAGAAAACAAAATAATCCCAAGCAACCAAAGAAAATTATACAGATAAAAGCATGTGTCAATAAAATTGAATACAAAAATAAGAAAATCAATAAAACCAAAGGCCATTTCTATGAAAAGATCAATAAAATTGATTAACCTCTAGGAAGAATGACCCAAAAAAGGCATGAATTACCAATATGAAGAGTAAAAGTGAAAGTACAACTACAGACCGTGCAGACATTCGTGGGACTGAAAGGGAATGCTAGATACAACTCCACACAGATCAATTCAACAAATCTGATGAAATGGATGAAATCCTTGAAAACCACTAAGTACCAAAAGTCACTCAATTTGAAACGGATAAACTGAAAAGCTCACAACTGTTCAATAAATTCATAGTTAGAACCCTCTCAAAAAGGAAATCTCACATCACCAATGGTCTCACTGGTGAACTCTATGAAGCATTTAAAAAGTGTATAACACCAGTTCTATAGTATCTATTCCAAAAATAGTAGCAAAGGGAATACTTTCCAACTTATATTAGTAGTGTGTTAGACAAGTATTACTCTACTACCAAAATCAGACAAATACAGTACAAGAATAGAAAAATGAAATCCAGTACTGCTCATGACCTAAGATGCAAAATCCTCAAGAATATTAACAAATCAATATAACAATTTATATAAAGAATAAAACATCTCAACAAATGGTGTTTATTCCAGGAATGCAAAGCTGGTACAGCATCTGAAAATCAATTAATGTAGTCCATTATTGGATTACATTATAAATAAATATAAATCATTATAATTTAAAGAAGAAAAAAACATGATCATAAAAATTGATACAGCAAATATATTTGGCAAAATTCAACTTTTGTTCATGATAAAAACATTTAATAAATAAGGAATACAGGAAAGCTTTTCAACTTGATTTAAAAAACCCTACAGAAATTCTTTAGGATATATAGAGACTGAATATTTTTTTCCTAAGATTGAGAGCAAAACAAAGATGTCTATTCTCACAACTCTTGTTCAACATCATACTGGAAATCCTATCCAGTGAAGTACAGTTAGACAGACAAATAAAATAATCACACATTGTGGGGTAAAAAAGGAAAGAAAACTGTCCCTATTTGCAGATTACATATTTGTCTATGGAAAAAATTCTAAGGAATCCACAAAAAAACAGAAATAATGAGTGTATTTAGCAATGCCATAGGGTATAAAATGAACACACCCACAAAATCAGCCTTAAATATATATACTAGTGATGAATATTGGAAACTAACATTAAAAACAAAACTATACGATTCATAATGGCTTTAAAAGAATAAAGTACTTAGATATAAACTAATAAAACGTGTACAGTATCTTAATGCATTAAACTACCAAAAGCTGTTGTAAAACATTAAAGAAATTATAAATAAATGGAGAGATGTACCATGGTCATGGATTTGAAGACTCAAGATAGTAAAAGCATTAAATCTCAAAAAAAGGTCTATAAAAGTACAATTTCAAAAATTTTTGTATATAAGGACAAGATGATTCTATAATTAATAGTGAAATGAAAAAAAAACACCTAAATAATTTTAAAAAAGAATAAAGTTGGAGAAATCTATCTGATTTTAAGACTCACTATCATGTATCACTAATCATGACATTATGCCGTTGGTGGTTATCACCTAGATCAACAGAACATAATAAAGAGTTTAGAAATGGAGCTATGTTAACCTGAACAATTGATTTTTGACAAAGATGAAGGTGTAATTTAATGGTAAAAACAGTCTTGTTAGTAAATACCATTGCCCCAGTTAGACAATTCTAAGCTAAATAAATAAATTTAAACAACAATGCATACTCAAACTAAAATTCATAGCATATGCAAAAATTACTTCAAGTGGATCAGAAATCTAAATATAAAATATACAACTGTAAAACTTTTAGAGGAAACCGGGTTTTAATGACCTGGGTTTAGGAAAAACTTATTAGATATTACACCAAAAGTACAATGCAGTACAAATTATGATAAAATGGATCCAATCCAAATTTTAAAATTTGTTATCTGAAAGACACTGTTAGGTCAAAGAAAAGATGAGACACAGACTAGGAGAAAATATTTGCAAATCATATATCCAACAGAAAAACTTGTATCAAGAAATTGTAAAGAACTCTCAACTGTAAGAACCAGAGGCAGAATTCTGACACAAGAAGGAACAAGAAGTGTAGAACAAGTGTATCCATAGAGGATTGAAGAAAACCCTAGAGATAACAGGACCAGTAAACAGTATATTCCATCTGAAGGTAACTAGTAGAAGTTTGAGGTGTCTGATACTTCAAAGGTGAAAGCATCAATGCAAAAGTATGGGGAACATGGAGAATCAAGGAAACACACTATCACCAAAAGATAACAACAGTCTTCCAATTACTGAACTCAAAGACATGGAGTTTTGTGATATACATGATAAAGAATTCAAAATAGCTGTTTTGAGGAAACTCAGCTAGCTTAAAGAAAATACAGAAAGACGGTTCAACAAAATCAGGAAAACAGCACATGAACAAAATGAGAAATTTAATACAGATGGCAGTCATACAAGAGAACCAAACAAATTCTGGAGCTGAAGAATTCAGGGAATAAAATGAAAAATGCAATAAAGATAATCTACAGCAGAGTGGACTAAATGGTAGATAGAATAAATGAGCTAAAGAACTTCAGAGAGCATCTGTTACATTAGAAGAACTAAATAATCAAGTGGAAAGATGACTTGACAGATTGATGTCAACCAACTTCTATCTTCAGCTACCACTACTGGCAGAGATGGACATCATATATAGTCACAACAACACAGATTCCCTTTTCCAAGTCCCCATCTAGCTATGACCAATGCTGAGTACCTTAAATGTCAAAACAGAGATACTGAGCCCCTGATATAACACCAACCCTTGGAGACATGGACAGTTACTGGCCAAGTTGATCACACTGAATCAGTTTCAACTTGAAAAGCGAAGCAATTCATCCTAACTATGATTGATATATGGTCTGGGTATGGGTTTCCGTTTTCTATCCACAAAGTCTCAAACTATTATCTGAGGACTCACAGTGTGTCTGATTTCCGAAACTTCATAGCATCGCTTTGGATCAAGGGATCCAATTTATGGCTAAGAAGGTGTGATGGTAGGCACGTGGTCAGGAGACCCAGCAGTTCTCTTACACAATGCACCATACAGAAACTGATAGAATACTAACCTAGTAAATGAGATTTTAAAGATGTTGTCCAGGAGAGTGACATCAGCAAGCTGGCAGAATAGGAGATCTTAGGGCTCCTCTCTCCCACAGAAATACCAGTTAAGATCCAGTGGAAAAGGGGAAATGAATAGCTGATTGATGGAACAAGTTCCAAGAAGGGGAAAGGCAGGGATGAGATCTCAAGCACAGCTAGAGAATTATAACCTAATTAGCATAAAATACAGGAAAAATGCCTGCTACGAAGTGCCTGAATGTGGAAAGCCACAATACTGATGAAGGGCATAAAACTCCACAAGGAACAGTAATTGGGACTGAGCCAAGAAGAAGCCCACCAGCATTGACTGCTGCACTCTGTTCTCTGGGCGCGCAGGGGGACTAGAGACATGATCACAAATCACGGATGAAATTGGTATCCCAGGGCACAAGTTCATCTGCAGGACTGCTGTGTTAAGCTCATTTCCCTATACAAGTGTTATTTGGCTCTCTAACACACATCAGATGCTAGAATCGAAGGACAGCCCTATTCTGTTTATACTGCAGTTAAGCAAGCAACTGTAATAAGAATGTGCTCGTGCTGTTTACTAATGAAGTCACTTCATCCCCAATCCCCATGTGTGTGTGTGTTTATAATGTAAATTTATATATAGAATAACCTATGTCATATATATGTATATATATATATATGATTTAAGGCTCAGAGTCCTCCATTTTTTATATCTTCTGTTTATTGGGCACTGAGATAAGTGTTGGTCACCAAAACCTCCCTGGGTACCAATGCCGCTCTCAGTGTAATTGAATATCCACTCTTTCACTCATATTGTGCAGTTCTCATCCTGAGCCTACAAAGTGACTTTCACTAGCCTTCCTTTGTGGATGTGGGTGAAAGCTTTAAGTGACCTTCCCCAGACAGCAGCCAGTATTCACAGCAAGGCTGGAACTACAGCCATGCTGTTCTTTGTGGCTACCTTGAGACATGCTTTCCATTTTAAATGTTATGAAGGTTTATCATGGCTTTGCTTTTATGTCATATTTTGTGTTTACTCTCATGACTTCCTTCATTCAGTGTCCTTGGAGAGGCATTTCTCTTTCCTACAATCTCTAGGACTGCATGGTGTTAAAATGGCTGCCTATATTCAAGTATTACATCTTGTTAACATTCAAAAATGAAACAAAACTTATGAAACTGAAATCTACCACAGGAGTCCAAAGTACCCTGGGGATAGAAAATAAACTCCCAAACTACAATTTGTCGAGTGCTATGTATCTTTCCCTAATTATGTTATTTTCAGCTACGTGCTGAGTATTATGAACACAAGATCTGTGACTCTTTAAGAGTCAGAGTTGTAGGTTAAAAAAATAAGTGGTTTTAATAAACAATGTCTTTGGGATTGTATTTCATAATCCCCAGTAATGCTGTTTCAAGCACTAGTCCATCAGTTTTATGAAAATTGTGATTAAACAAGATGTTTTCCAATTCCCACAAGTGTTCATGGTGTTATAAAATTGTTCCATAAAGGTTAGTATATTATCCAACTGCATGAAAATTAAAACTGAACTATAATTAAGATACATTTTAAAAACATGATGTGTTACCTATAAATTCTCTGTCTCTCTCAAGTCTCACTTTTCCCCTATTCTTCCTATACACAGCATTACTTTGTTTTTAATAATTGTGCTTAAGTAATAATAATATAAATTGAACCTGATTTTCTGTATTATAATACTACTATATAGTTAATTACATACCTGACCAAGAATTTAATACCTACAGTTGTATAAAAATAATCACAAAACTGTATTTAATAACCTATTGCACAAATGATGTGCTGGAAGAACAAACCTTTTCTAAAATATGTAACAGTCAGTGAAGAAGGGAAAAATAACTGGCAGAGACATGCAATAACTTGCTGTAATACTGTATGTATTAATTATTATATAGTTTTGTCTCTGATGGCTTTCCAATTTCTGCCTTTTTAAAATACACATGAAAAGAAAGAAACACCTTTGCTGAAATTATGGGATCCAGAAAATTTTCTTTAGAATAGTCTTTGATGGATATTTTTTAGGCAATTCCCCCCCCCCCAAAAAAAAGCACAAATAATGACTTATATGAGAACCAAGTCAGAAATGCCTGCCTTAGAGTCTTTTTCTAACATTGCAGTTTTTGCCTAGAAGCAGGTACAGGCATTCACGTTCAAGTTGGTGGTCATTCTCTTACTTTTTTTTAAATTGAAGTACAGTCAGTTACAATGTGTCAGTTTCTGGTGTACAGCATAATGTTTCAGTCATACATAGACATACATATATTTGTCTTTATATTCCTTTTCATTATAGATTACTACAAGATATTGACAATAATTCCATGTGCTATGCAGAAGAAATTTGTTTTTTTATCTATTTTATATATAGTAGTTAATATTTGCAAATCTCAAACTCCCAATTTATCCCTTCCCACCCCCTTTCCATCCTGGTAACCATAAGTTTGTTTTCTATGTCTGTGAGTCTGTTTCTGTTTTGTAGATGAGTTCATGGTGTCCTTCCTCCCACCCCTTTTTTTTTTAGATTCCACATATTAGTGATACTATATGGTATTTTTCTTTCTCTTTCTGGCTTACTTCACTTAGAATGACAGTCTCCAGTTCCATCCATGTTGCTGCAAATAGCATTATTTTATTCTTTTTTATGATTGAGTAGTATTCCATCATATAAATATACCACAACTTCTTTATCCAGTCGTCTGTCGATGGGCATTTAGGTTACTTCCATGTCTTGGTTATTGTATACAGTGCTGCTATGAACATTGGGGTGCATGTATCTTTTTGAGTTAGAGTTTCCTCCAGATATATGCCCAGGAGTGGGATTGCTAGATCATATGGCAAGTCTAGTTTTAGTCTTTTGAGGAATCTCCAAACTATTTTCCATAATGGCTGCACCAGACTACATTCCCACCAGCAGTGTAGGAGGGTTCCCTTTTCTCCACACCCTTTCCAGCAATTATAGCCATTCTAACTGGTGTGAGGTGATACCTCACTGTAGCTCTGATTCGCATTTCTCTGATAATTAGTGATATTGAGCATTTTCTCATGTGCCTATTGGCCATTTGCATGCCTTCATTGGAGAAATATTTGTTTAGGTCTTCTGCCTAGAATGTTTATCTGTTGCTACAGGTGGTAGGGCTTTTTTCACATACTGAATGTGGGCTTTTCTTCTGATATATTTATTTTCCTTTTCCCCACAACCCAAGCAGGGCGCTCAGTAATTTGTAATTTCTTGCTTCAAGTATTTTTTGGGGACTCAATACAAAAGCAGCTTATAGTTATGGACACGTCTAATAGTTCATAAAAGTCTAAGCCCAGTGAAGAGCTATGACTAGGTTTACAAAAGTGTAGTCAGAGAAAAAGAGAAATAAAAGTGCCTTTGAGAGTAGAAGCTGAAGAGGAGGGAGATTTCTCCAGTTTGGGAAAGACACAGATCTATGGGTCTGAGGTAGCAGGGACCTACATAGGTGGCAAGATCTCACGTGTGGACCAGCAATCTCCATCACTACGATGGGCCAGAGGAGAGCCTAGAAGTCAATCCTTCATTTTCTTTTCCAACAGCTCCTTAAATCCTCATACCATCCTGGGAGGGGAAATGGGACCCATAAACAATGGAATTTTCTGCCAATACAGAAGGGTTTCCCCCTGTGAAGCTGGAGATAAAATTATGTTAATTAAAGGGAAATAAAGTGCTAGTTTGATTCGCTCTTACTTATACATCTTCCAAATTTTCTGCAGTGATTTTGCATTCATTTATCATCAGAAAGAAGCAAATAATAATATAAAACTAAATAAAATACTTCCACACTAATCTCAAACTAGGCTCAATGACCAACCAAGACCAGGAAACATATTTTATGGAAACAAAAGTTCAAGAACTCACATCTGTGATCACATGACCATTTCTGATTGTCACACCAATCCTATGATGTTGACAGAGCTACTATTATTACTACTATTTTTCAAATGAGAAAAGTAACTCTTAACAAGATTAAGTATGTTGTGCATAGTTACAAAAATAGTTACAAAGCCAAGATTCAAACCCAAGTTAAGGGTTTACATTGTATGGTGGTGACAAGAGCATAAGACACAGAGTTGAAGAGACTTTGGAGCATATGTTGGATCCACTATTCCCAGCTGTGTGATTTAGTTTCCAATCTGTAAAATGGGGATAACAGCTCCCCCATAAAATGAAAATATAAAGATGAAATGTGACCATATTCTTAATACACCTGGCACACACTAGATGCTTAGTTAATTTGCATTGCTGCCTGCATTTCCCAGGTGTTCTGATCCACTGTTCTGACTTGGTTAGGTTTCAGCACTTCTCAAAGCAAGGTTGCAAGCCATTAACTGGAGACCTTGATGAAATCTTCCTGGTCCTATTTCCATCTTCCTGAATCAGAACTTCGACAGGTGAGGCCCTGGAATCCGGAGCTGATTGTGCTCCTTAAATGGCTCATATGCAGAGGAGACCCCGAGAATCACTGCAATTCTCCATAGTATCTAATGACAAAGAGTACAGCTGGCTTTTATTAGGCTTACCTCAGTAAGAAATAACTTTTGTCAAATCCATCTCCCGTGCCTATCTTTCTTGCTGTATAAGGACATTTATATGCTGGAGCTTATCTTTGGTAAACACTCATTTATGTTTATTAAATATTCAGAAAAAAATTTAGCAGATGAAATCCTTAACCAAACACTTAAATCCAAGTCTATTATGCTAGCACAAGGAGGAATTCTCCACTGGCTTCTCTTTTAAGGTTGACAAGAGACTGAAATAGGATATGTGTATTTTCTTGGGTAACCAAAATCCAAAGCTCACTTCCTGGTTTTGCTGGTCCATAGCTTCATCCAGGCAAGTAAAATAATTTTGGATTTTAACGTCCTTGCAAACTGAAATGAATAAGATGAGATCAACACCAAGCAGAGTGCTCAAAAAGCTCACAGAGATTCAAGTGAGTCTTTAAAATGATAAGAAGAAATGGCCCGAAGTATGTATTCAGCATTAATTATTTTGTAGGGAATCTTAATGACATGAGGTCTGTCTCTCTGTGAAAGTGTTTCTCAAGTTTTAATGGGCAAAGAATTGACCTAGAGTCTGGTAAAATGTAGATTCTGATTCAGAAGGTCTGGGGCGGGTCCCAGTAGATACCAATGCTGGTCCATAGATCACACTTTGAGCAGCAAAGGAACATAGGGCCCTAGTCACCGTACTTCTTAATTTTCCTACTTTTCTTCAATGTACTTTCTTAATTTGTACTCCTAAATCATGCTACTTGCATTGTTATTTTGCATTGTTATTTTGCACTTTAATTCATTTCACCTTAAATAAAAATAATTGTTTACATGTAGGATGCTATAATCAGTTTGTAGTATCTTTGAGGTCAAAACCCATGACCATTTGGTTTAAATCAATGTTTACTGAGCATTTATTGTATACTGGGAACTGTAATCAATGTTTTCACTTTAATTCTCTCATATGGTTATTATAATCTGTTTTAAATAGGTATTATTATCTCTGTCTTGCAGCTAAGGAAACTGAGGCTCAGAGACATTCAATAATTTCTTCAAGGTCACATAGCTATTAAATGGAAGACATAGAATAAAAATAAATCATTTCACTCCAAGTCCAGTTTGCTTTTAGTCCTAGCAATGCTTAATTATCATTGTCTAACCAGTGGCTCTCATCTTCTCTAGCACAAGATACTCAGGCAGGAAAAAGTAGACATTTGATGAGTTTGTTGAATAGATGTCAAATAAAAGGAAGACCCTCTCCATTTTGTCGTTTGGTTGAATTCTGTGTTAAAGTAAAAATCTGTTTGTGGTACAGATAGTATTTTTAAACAAAAAAGCATATTTTGGGGGATTGTTCATTTTTCCCCATGCACTGATCACTCCATCCATTCAGGGAGCATTTATTGAAAACCTGTTCTATACAGGGAACAATATAGAGTTATAGACATCACTAATGCAGAGTTTCTGTCTGCTAGAAGCTCATAATCCTGTTGGGAAGAGGGGGAATGAAGTGGAAAGAGACTATTGCAATAGGAGACTGACTACAAGTGATGGAAATACACAGAAGGTACAGAGGACGAAAACGCTAACTAGGAGGGGTTTAAGGAAGACTTTGAGAAGAAACTGGCATTGGAATTACATCTCAAAGGATGGTGAGATTAGTGATGATATTAACAAAGGTGAATTTTTGATGATTGTAATGAAATGCACCAACATTTGAAAGATCTGCAAAAGTTAGTGAACCAAACTTTTTGAAATGACCAGGGCTTGATGTGACAAAATCATGCATGGATAAAACATCTCTTCAAAGTGTAAGACGGACCTGGGAATTTTAATGAAGCAGAGTACAAAAAGTACACTGATACGACCTGGGAGTCTATCTTGCAGCTAGTCTTTAAGAAACTATCACTTGTTTAGTTTTTGTGTAGTATCAAAGAAGAATAGCCAAAAATATCAGAATAAGCTAGAAAAATAATTCTCCTTTTTCCAACTACATATCTGTGGGAGACTGGATTTTCTTCTTTTATGTACTTCAACCAAAACAATATGTTGCAACACGATGACCACAAGAGAAGGTATGAAAATCCGGCTGTCTTCTACTAAACCAGACATTATAGAAAATTGTAAAAAATATAAAACATCACCCTTGTTCATTTTTGGTTTGCTTTGAAAAATATAGTAAAGATTTAACTTCTGATTGGTTTCTTATAGTTATTTTATTCTAATTTCTAATGTAGTAAATGTTGATAGATACAGTCCACATAAACAAAAGCTCTTTCCTCTCCTCAGTAGTCGTTAACAAGAATGTAAAGAGAGCGTAAAATGAAAAGGTTTGAAAGCTGGTGCACAGATGACAGACAGCTACTGAAGTTTTTAAAGTAAAGGAGGGCCCTGTTCAAATATGAAGTTTAGGTATATTCCTCTGGCTGTGTTCTTCATTACTGTACACGAAGACTGAGTGTGCAGGTTATCTTACTGTTACATTCTTATACTTAGAAGAACAGCCTTTTATGTATTACAAACAGGAATCATGTCCAGGCCACAGCAAGATTTGTAGTGGGCAGGTCACTTTTCTGGTGGGAAACAATGTGACTTTGATGTACAAGGGTTAAGTAACTTGCCTTTGGTCACTCAATATATTCATGCAAGGATTTGAACTCAGATGTGTCTGACTCCAAAATTTATCATTTTTTCTAGTGCGTGCTACCATTCCATCCTTCGAGTCTTCATGACAAAATATAAGCACTTCCTTCACCCTGGCTGAGTACTAAAGAAGTCACTCTTAATGAGAAGAGGTCCAAAAATTGCACCTCTTGTCCTTGCACCATGTTTTCATTCTGGGTGCTGCAGAGGCCAGAGGAGCAGCTTGCTTCCAGGGGAACCACAGTCAGTGTAAAAAAATACTTGGCAAAGGGACATTTTCCTATAGCATGGGCCATCATGAGAAAAAGAAAGTAAAACGGGCCCCATGTGCTCCCCTAACACACATACACCCGGGCAGCACAGAGCACACCTAGCTACAAAGGGATAAGTGTACTAGTTTCCTATTGTGTCTGTAAAACATAGCCGCAAACACAGTAACTTAAAACAGCACAAATTTATTATCGTACAGTTTTGAAGGTCAGAAATCCAGCACAGTTCTCGCTGGGCTCAGATGAGGTGTCAGAGGTCTTTGTTCCTTCTAGAAGCTCTAGGAGGCAGTCTGTTTCCTTGCCTTTTCCAGGTTCTAGAGGTTGTCCCCATTCCTTTGCTAATGGCCCACTCCCGTCTTCAAAGCCAGCAATCCAATGGTATCACTCCAACCTCTGCTTCCATCATCACATCTCCTTCTCAGACTCGGACTCTCCTGTCTCCCTCCCTCTTTCATTTCCATTCTTTTTTTAATTTTTAAATTATTTTTTGAAATATAGTCAGTTCACAATGTTGTGTGAATTTCTGGTGTACAGCATAATAGTTCAGTCATATATGTACATACATATATTCATTTTCATATTCTTTTCCATTACAGGTTACTATGAGATATTAATATAGTTTCCTGTGCTATACAGTGGGATCTTGCTGTTTATCTAGTTAGTATCTGCAAATCTCAAGTTCTCAATAGTAACATCTTGGGTAATCCAGGACAATCTCCCCATGCACTTTACCACACACACACACACACTCTATATACTAAGTAGTTTTCATTTAGGGCATCTTTACTTTCTAATACTATAATGATATCACTCCAAATTATGTTGCTTTTTTTTTCCTTTTTGACTTAGTACTACCTAGAAGTACAGACTTGAGTGACAAGAAGTTGATTGTCTTAAATCCTGCTGAAGATGAGTTACTGCTCATTGGTTCTCTGAGCAAACAGAATGAGGTGAGCTTCTATCAGCTTGCAATTGATGGGAATAAATTTCATGTCAGTGAAACCCGTAAGGATTCTTGGGGTGCTTTCCTTGATTTGGTGGATTGTCTTTTCACTTAATCAGCAAGTTTTTTCAGGCCAGATATCATAATAAGAGAGAAGATGACCCTTATGCATTTGCCCTGAACAGACACATCTGATCCCCTTGGGATAGTTTGTGATGTTATCTGAAAACGAGACTGAATTTTTGAATTAAAGTATAATTAACATACAATATTATGTTAGTTTCAGATGTACAACATAATGATCCGACATTTGTATCCATTGTGAAATGATCACCACAATAAGTCTAGTTACCATCTGTCATCCTACAAAGTTACAAAAATTTTTTTCTCTTTTGATGAGAATTTTTAAGATTTCCTTTTTTAGCAGCTTTCAAATTTGCAATACAATATTATTGACTATAGTGATCATGCTATACATTATGTCCCCATGAATTATTTATTTTATAACTGGAAATTTGTATGTCTTGATCCATCCTCTTCACCCATTTTTCCCATCCTCCCAAACCCTTCCCTTTTGGCAACCACCAATCTCTTCTCAGTATCTATGAGTTTGGTTTTGTTTTGCTTTGTTCATTTGTTTGTTTGTTTTAGATTCCACAAATATGTGAAATCATGCAGTATTTGTCTTTGTCTGTCTGACTTATTTTACTTAGTATAATACCCTCCAACTCTCTCCAAGTTGTTGCAAATGGCAAGATTTCATTCTTTTTTATGACTGAGTAGTATTCTATTGTGTATATATATCTCACTTCTTTAGCCATTCATCCATCAGTGGACACTTAGGTTGTTTTCATATCTTGGTTGTTATAAATAATGCTTTATTCTTCTTTCTTAAGACTGATTTGGCTACTTGGGGTCTTTTGTGATTGTATACAAATTTTAGGGTGATTTGTTCTTATTTTGTGAAAAATGCCATTGATATTTTAATAGAAATTGCATTGAATCTGTAGATTGCTTTAGGTAGTATGGACATTTCTACAATATGAATTCTTCCAATCCATGAGCAACTGGTATATCTTTCCATTTATTTGTATCTTTCCATTTATATCATGTCTTATAATGCCACTCCCTACTGGCCTGCAAAGTTTCTGCTGTGAAATCTGCTGATAGTCTTATGGGGGGTTCCTTGTAGTAACATGTTTTTCTCTTACTGTTTTAAAGATTTTTCTCTTTATCATTAACTTTTGACATTTTAGTTGTAATGTATCTTGGTGTGGGTCTTTTTAGGTTTTATTTTGTTTGGAACTCTCTGGGCTTCTGGATCTGGATGTCTGTTTCCTTCCTCAGATTAGGGAAGTTTTCAGCCATTATTACCTCAAATAAGTTTTCTGCTCCTTTCTTTCGCTCTTCTCCTTTGGAGGACCCTATAATGTTAATATTAATCCACCTCATGTTGTCCCATAGGTCCCTTATATTATCTTCACTTTTTAAATTCATTTTTTTCTTTTTGTTCATCTGGGGTAGTTCCACTGTCCTGTCTTCCAGATCACTGATTCTTTCTCCAGATTCATCTAGCCTGCTGTTTAACCACTTAGTGTGTTTCCAACTGAGTTACTGTATTCTTCAGTTCTGTTACTTGTTTGATACTTTCTTATATTTTATATCTTTTCATCAACATTTTTGCTGTGTTCCATCCCCTCTTCTCCTGATTTCTGTGAGCAACTTTATGATCATTGCTTTCAACCCTTCATCAGGTGAGTTACTTATCTCCATTTCGTTAAGGTGTTTTCTGGGGTTTTATCTTGCTTTTTCACTTGTAACATACTTCTTTGTCTCCTCATTTTGCTTTACTATCTGTGTTTATTTCAATGCATTAGGCAAAACAGCTATCTCTCCAAGTCTTAAAGTAGTGGCCTTGTGTAGAAGATGAACCCTGTCATTTAACCTTGCCCTAGCTCTCGTCTCTTAAAACTTTGCAATTGTCTTAGCAGCCAGATTTATTCTTGATAGATCCAAGTTGTTGAAGGTATGCTGGAGACCTGTGGGTGTTCCAGTGGGGTGAATCTCCATCCCTAGTTTAAGGATGATTGGAAGCCAGAGCTCATGCAGCAGGTTTTAGGGTGTGCAAATTTATACAGTCCTATGGGACCACAATTGTAAATCCTGCTGGCCTCTAGACCAGGCCACCTGGCGATGACCACTTTGTGACAGTTGCAAAAACTGGGGCTCCAGATGAGTATTTGAGCTCCTTTCTGGGAGGTACCTATGAGCTGGAGTGAGGTCAAGGGAGAGCACAAAGATGGTGTCCCCTGGCCTGTGTTCCCCGAGACCATTTCCACAACCCCTAGATGTGTGAAAAACCTGAAGTGTGAGCCTGAGGCTGAAGCTCCAGGAAAGTAAACAGGCCTTTTTCATAGGAAAACTGGGGGGATGAATTTCAGTCTGATGTCTGTGCAGTGCCCTGCGGGGAGGCAGCCTGCCAAGAACTCTCTCTCCAATTATTTCAGACCCATGGGGCCCAAAAGCACAGTCTTCCTCGGCACCAGAGCCAGGCGTTCAAGGGGCATCCCCCATGTAGGCTGGCTCTGGTGGGGCCACGTGAGCGGCATGGGGATGGGACACATTCACCAGGGTTAGCAGGTCAGAAGAAGAGCGTAAAAATGGCACCCACCAGAGTAGTGCTAGCAAGATAGGGGGAGAATGCCCAAAAGGCTTCTGTCCATGCCTCTGTCCCCAGAGAAAGTCCGAACAGATTTCTACCCCTCCAGCAGACATTTTGAGGGCAGCAAATAAATGTTCTTTACAGATGGGCTCCTAGCTTTCTAGTTTCCTTGCCCTGGATCCTGGGGCAATGAGTCTGTGCATGAGCCCTTTAGGAGCAGAATCTTTGTCCCCTACAGCCCTGTGACTCTCCTGAATTTCAGCCCCATTGGTTTTCAAACCCAGAGGTTTGGAGGGGCTTGTCTCTCTGGTGCAGGTTCCACGGGCTTAGATGCCTGATGTAGGGCACAGACTCCTCACTCTTCAGGGGTAAGCTCCATATTTGTGAGATCCCTCCTGACTGTGGGTTGCCACATCAGGGGTGGAGCTTTAGGTGAGACCATGTCTCTGCCTCTCCTGCCTTTTTTTGTTGTTGTTTTTCAGTCCTTCTTCAGCTAGTTTTCAGGTCTTTTTTTTTTTTTTTTTTTTAATGTAGGGAATTATCCCGTAAGTAGCTGTGTATTTGTTGTGTTTACGGGAGGAGGTGATTTTAGTACTCTGTTTTGCTGGCATCTTGAACCACATCCCAAGAGATTGACATTTTCAACAAATCTAGAACATGACAATGAACACCTAATAAATGACTAAATAATCCACTCATATTTCTCACTGATTGGACTACATTTTTTGGTTCCACTTTTATTGCATTTTTAAAAATTCTTATTTAAAACACTAACATTTTAAATGGCTTCATAATTGTATATCAAGTGCAAGGGTGGACCTGGACATGCTGAACTCCTATGTCTTTGCAGGAGGAGGGGATTCTAAGTTGTTTCCAGTATGTCACAAATTATGTATAATTCTGCAGTGAGCACCTTAGAGCAAGGTTTCCAACTTTGGAACTAGTGAAAGTGATTTGTTGTAAGAGGCTCTCCTGAGCACTGTTGGATGGCGAACAACGTCCCTGACCTCCGTGCACTGGCTGCCAGTAGCATTCTCACAGTTGTGACAAACAAAAATAGTTCCAGGCATTGTCACATGTCTTCTGGGGGCAAAAATTGCCTTTGGTTGAAGACCACTGTCTTCGAATATATGTTTCTTCAGTTAGATTATTTCTTTGTGACAGATTTCCAGTATCAGAATTTATAAATAAAAGTATTTGTATGGTTCTTGATGCATTGCTAAATTACTTTCCAAATAGTGTACCCTCGTACACTGCCCACCAGTGAGATCAATCTGAGTGACCCAATTCCGTGTTAACTGCTAGAGTCTCAGTTAATATTATTTATTTGTGTTAATTTGCTGATGCAAACGGGACTTTCCTATTGCTGTTATTATTATTTCATTTCAGTTTGTTTTTTCTTGACATGCTGCACATGCTTGTTTACTATTTATTTTGTTTTGTGTGTGAAATACTATTTCAGGTCCTCATCCCATTTATGTTATAGATTTTCTGGGAGTAACAAAGGTAGTAAAGAGAAAAAAAAAACATGTAGCAGAAGAGAACTATAACAAAACTGAGGCAATCTTTTTTTTAAATGAGGGCTAGTTCAAACTTTTTTTTTTAATGTTTTGGGACTACATTTTTTTTCAAGATTTTCAAGATTTTATTAGAAAAAGATACTACGTGAGGTGACAACTAAGTCTGATTTTATGATTTCCCAGTCACTGATGGCTTCCTTTCGGGGGAGGGTACCTCTAAACTTTTAGAAACATCATATCTAGCTTGTACCACAAGTCTAGTTGCTAATGCTGTGTGTTTAAACAGACTTTTATAATTTTAGGCCTTTTTGAGCTTCTGAGGTTCCTGTAGTTGTCTCTTGACTAACCTTGTAAGCTACCTACAAAATATTTTTTAAAATAATGCCTCTTAATATTGTATTCTTTGAGATATTGCACATATATTAGTCACTTTTCTTCGTTGTGCATAATCATTGTGCATTATCAAATCAGCAATGTCTTTAAAACAAGGGATGCGCTATGTTGCCCACTTACTTTTGAAAATGCTCCCCTTCCCCATCCTGGCCTTGCCCCGTCACATCACTGTCAGCCTTCTTTGCCTCCTCCTTCTTGGATCAAGCTAGACATTAGTCAAAACCACCTGCTAGGAAAATACTATTGCTCAGTTCTCTTCTGTCTACTAGACTTGACCAAAAAAACCCGAGGTATTCAATCCACATAGGGTTGCAGGTAGGAAAGAGAAGAGCACGGAATTTATCCCTCTCCCAGCCTCAATTTATTCGTCTATATTTTGAGAGATGCAGAAAATAAATATGAGGCTCCAGGCTCAATTACTTCAGTGGGGCAGCCTCAGCCCTTGGACTTACCGACTGCTCTAGCCTGTATACAGTCGTAGAGCTAGATGGTTACTGTGAAGAAGCCAAACCTAATATTAACAACACCATAAATGCCGTGTGTCTTCAAGAACAAACAAACACACTTGTATCATTTAGAAATTCATTAGATTAGATATCCACCATGCCAGGAGGCATTTATAAGGTTCTTGAGGATGTAAATTTTTTCCTCAATATTGATGATAATTAATAGTATATAGAATGGCTACATAACCCATCTATTTCATAAGTTCCCTTTATATAAGCTTTCTTTCATTAGCCAATACTTTTGATGCTGCATTTTGTGGTCTTTTCATTAAAATTCAGTCTCTGAAGACTGATATAACTTAAGTATAGAATGTTTCTTTCACACAACTCCAAATTGCTGCTAAGTAGTCTTTTAAACTACAGTATTTCATTTTTAGAAGAAAAACACCACAATGTAATAACTAGACAATCCTGTTGAACCTTCTGCTGTGATATTATTTCTGCCCTGAAATGATCACTTGTCTTCATTTTGCCGAGTTTATTGCCCCCAAAGGATACCAAAAAAGCACAAATTGCTACCTGCAACAAATGCGCTGGTAGATTTAACATCTTGACTAAGGCAGCTTCTAAAACTAGTTTTAGGGTTGTTACTGTAAGGACAAACACTCTTTCATTTTGCCTGTCTTTCACTTTTTAAATCTGATTCAAGCAGTCAAATCACATAATTTGTAGTCTTCCACTAATAAACAAATAAAGGAGCTAAAACCTTGCTGGTACATAGGAACCTAGCAAATTCAAGAACCAAGGGGAAAATGTTCTGAGATAACATTTGTGTCGGCAGCCTCTATTGACTCTGTTTTTACAGGTAAAAAATATTTTACAACTTAAGAAACATAAATACGTACGGAGCCAATGATCCATACGTCTGCCCGTGAACAAGCTATGGAATGTTCTCGGCTGTGTCTTGATCACACCAGGGTACAGCAAAACAGAAAGTGATTGCAGGGCACAGACATTTATGCAAGTGAGAATGTGCAGGAGAGGCAAGGGGCTGTATTACCCAGGGAAGTCATGCCTCTGGGTGATGTTAGGACAAGTGAGAAGGCAGATTGCTCTGGGGTGGTTTGAATGCTGGCCCAGAGTTAGAGGGAAGCAAGCCTGAGGTCATTTCTTAAGAGCTTTCATAGTCTCCCGATTTCACGTGGGAGCAGGCGCTGGTAGACACAAGCAGACATGCGCAGCACTTCCCACTGTCTCCTAGAAGCTGAAAAAAGATGGTAAAGGAGGAAAAGTTATGTGATTTATGCCAGAGGGCCACTGTGGGAGGAATGGTTGTGCAACTTAAAAGTACTAAACCTCAGTTTCTTCTCTGTAAGTAAAGATCACCTTGGTTGATTTGAACATTTCCACACCCTTAATTTTTCTCTCTTCAATGAAACATCAAGATCTATACATAGGGAAACCTCTGTCTTAAAAAAAGATATAGTCCCCATTTTTAGCATCTTTTGATTCTGGATTATTTTTTTTTCCTAGTCTCACATTTTCAAAATGTTTTCTTAATATTTGTCCTATCCTGACAAGGCAGTCGGCGGTGGGTGCATTGGGTTAGCTCATTTTAGGCGTTTGGCATTTCCAAGTTAAGCTGCTAGTGAGATCCCAGCTGCTTAATAACATTCACTTTAAAATTAAACTGGGAAAAGTTTTTTAAATGTTTACAACCCTGGGCAAACTTTAACAGAATGCCTTTCTCCCATTCCATCTCCTAGAAGGAGCTCCAGGGGGTTAGAAGAGCTACTCTGGCCTTGTTGCTTTCTATAAAGTTTGAGAGTTTTACTTCCTATTCAGATGCCCAATTACAGCATTGTGGGTCCTTAAGGTAGAGCCATGTCTCTAAGGTTCAGTTGATCATCACACTTCTGGGTAGCACTTAACCAGAAAAAGCATGAGCTTTGAAGCAAACAGAAATGGATTTAAGTTCTGCATCTGCCACTTGCTTGTGATATTAAACCTTCACAATTTTATGCATATCAATTTCCTTGTGCGTAGAATAAAAATAATGTCCTTTCATGACCTTCTAGAACCATCGTGAGGGCCAATTTAAGATTTTAAAAAATGGAAAACAAGAGCAAAATACCTGAATTGTTAGAGTTCTTCAAGTGATACTAGTTAAGTATATGATGCAAGAATGAGTAGGGAATGTAGCTGCGGAAATCCTTCCTTTACAGATAGAGAGGTTCAGAGACATTAAGTTACTTGTCCAAAGTCACACATTTTCTCAGGCCATGAACCAAAGAGTTATCCTTGATTTCTCTTTTTCCCTCAATCCTACTCCCTCCCTTTGGGCTAATCCATCCGCAAGTTCTACCATAAAATTTGATATCAAATTCTGTTCTTTTTTCACCATCTCCACCATAACTGTCTTAATCTAAGTCTGTCACTTTCTCTCTCACCTGGCTTATTTCAACAGCCTCTTAACTAGTCCCCCAGCTTCAACTCTTACCTGCCCTACTCTCTGTTTGCAACAAAACAGTAAGGATTATCCATACCTGATACCACACCTCTCCCCTGTTCAAAACTCAGCAATGGCTCCCCTGGACTCTGTATTCTCTAATCTCTATCTTCATCTCCAATTTAGTCTCTTACCACTTGTCCCCTTGTTCACGGCTTCAGTCACAGAAGCCTAATCGCAGCTTCTTGTGCAGCCAAAATTCTTTTCCGCCTCAGAGCTCTTATACTTGGCAGTTCTCTGCTTGGATGATGTTCCCACTAGATCCTCACAAAATTTCCCCTTCCTATCACTCAGGTCTCTGATCAAATGCCATCTCCTCAAGGGGCCTTTTCTGACTATCTTATCTAAAATAACATCATGTTCCCATTCGGTCACTGACACTTCATCTGGCCTTATTCCCTTCCTAGGCCTTACCACTATCTAAATTTCTATATTTATTGACTTAATTTTTTACTTGCTTATTTTCAGTCCCACCTTAGTCTCAAAGGCCATGCCTTTTATATAAAAAAGTGAAACAAAATAAAAACCAGATTTAAAAAAAATCATTTAATTGGACAGGAGAATCAGTTAAATCTATCTTCTCTTTTAAACTGATCTAGCAGAGTTATATGATCCCAGCCAACTGTTTAGTTTCCCATCATAGACCTGGACTAAGGTAGACACGTTCGCAAAGCATTCGAACCTTCAGGACACTACTTAGCCAGCCCTCTGCTCACTTGGGAACCAGGAGTAGGAATCACATGGATAGTTTCATCTTATTTTAGCCATTAGTTGCAAACCCTTCTCCAAGGGCTAGCAGCTTTTGCCAGAGCTGCTAATAAAAAGCCAGATTGACTAATCTGCTCCCCCCTTTGGCTCTCCATCCCTGAGCAGTGTGTACTGGAGGTGCTAATGAACAACAAAATGGCTCAGTGCTCAATCACCAGAGGCCACAGCAGGAGCAGAGCAGAGATTCCTGAACTTGCTGGCTAACAAGGTTTGTGTTTCTCATCCACTTCTTGGCCAGGAATGGGAAGATGTAAGCCCTGGTAGACTTACCCTTGAATATGTGCTGATGCAGGGAGGTGACCAGCCCACTGGGACTTGGCAAGAAATGAAAAACTGGCTCGGGGCCAGCCAAGCCACCTAGCCAACAAAGGAAAGCAGACTGGCTTAGTTTAGCCTCAGTGTACTTCACACACATGTGACTCGGGGCTTCACACAAACCCGAGTGAGGGGCAGAGGGAAGTTCACAGCAGTTTCCCACTGCAGCAAGGTCTGTACATATTTGTCATTGCTGTGTAATATAAACTGTTTAGTGTATGCTGTAATTCATTTTATAAGTTTTATTTGCTTAACTAATTATTTTTTATTGAAGTATATTCTGTTTACAGTGTTGTGTTAATTTCTGGTATACAGCATAGTGATTCAGCTTTACATATATATGTATATGTATTCCTTTCCATATTCTTTTTCATTACAGGCTATTACAAGGTATTAAATATAGTTCTCTGAGCTATACAGCAGGATCTTGTTGTTTATCTATTTTATGTATAGTTGTTAGTATCTGCAAATCCCGAACTCCCACAAATCAACCTAAATGTCCATTGATAGATGATTGGATAAAGAAGATGTGGTATATATACACAATGGAATACTACTCGGCCATAAAAAAGAATGAAATACCGCCATTTGTAGCAACATGGATAGACCTAGGGATCGTTATACTAAGTGAAGTCAGAAAAATACCATATGATATCACTTATATGTGGAATCTTAAAAAATGAGGTAAATGAATTTATTTTCAAAACAAGAGCAGACTCACAGACTTAACTAATTCTGAATAAGATATATCCAACCAGTGGCTGAAGCCACTCCCTGGAGTGGGTGTATGATATTGGCAGAAGAGTTGCTGAGTAGGAGTGTTTTGGATGGATCACCTTCACTTCCTAGTAGATATGCCCTCATGATTAAAGCCTTTCTAAAGCTCACAGTAGCTGGGGAAATCTGGCTTTAACTTATGAGCCTGGAATTGTAATTCTTGCAGCAGCCAAAAGATTTTGAAATGCTGTTTGACATAAACTCAAACATGCTAGAACACTGTCAAAGGGAACTTTCTCACCAAGAAGGGTGTCCTCCCAGATATAAAGACAAAATGATGTGGCTTCTTTATTTATGAATCACATAGTGCTTGACCCTACCCGAGCAGCAGTTCTGAAAGGTTGAATGAAAAGTTGGCAATCATTGAATTCATTAGGAACTCTTGAGTTTTCCAATTTGGTCACGTACAATGAGCAAAGAAATTAACAGTGGGTCAGACTCAGTGCTGTGTTGGCAAGACAGCCTTGGAGTCCCAGATTTCGACCAATGTAAGATTTACACTGCTCAGCAGACACTGCAGTGCACCACTTTTTGCATTTCTATTTAAATAAGTGTTTGGATAAATGCTCTGATGTCATTGCTCAAAATAAAGACTGCTGCAAGACCCAACTGCAAGGATTTGTTTAACATTCTGTGCACAGATCCCTGCAAAGCCAGCACATTCCCCAAATGATTTCATAGTACAAACCTTCATCACAAGCGAATAGTTAGGTCCCCCACGCAAATTGGTTGTCTCTGGAGCATTTTCTCTTGGCTGACAATTTGGCACATTATAGAGTTAGAGCATCATGTCTTACTTCTCATGCCAGTCTGCTCATCTTTTTCAAGTATGTCTGTATTTCTAGTAATCACTGCTTTTGTTTTGGGAGAGAATATCCTTGCCCTTTCCCAAAGAAGCCATGCTTCCTTAACCAAGAATAGAGTTTAGCTTTTTAATAACCTACACATTACAGTGCCTAGCAGTAAAATAGCTGTGTTTTTAGGGCACCTAGTGTGTGCTAGGAGCCAGAATTGGCTCCCTTGTTTGCCAGGCCCAGTGCAAAATGAAAATACAGAACGTGTACAAAATTAGGAAGACTCTCAGGATGGTGACAACAGAGCATTAACTATGTGCAGGGCCCTTCTAACTGCAGGGCCAAGGTTGGCAAACTGTGGCCCCCAGGGAAAATCTGCAAGCTAAAACTGTTTTTTTTACATTTTTAAATGGTTGAATAAAACCAAAGGAAGACTAATATTTCATGCGAGTTGAAAATTACACGAAATTCTGACTTCAAAGTCGGTAAAGATAGTGTTGTAGGAACTCAGCCAGTGTCACTTACTGACTGTGGGTGACTACTTCTGCCCTCTAACGGCGGAGGTGAGTAATTGCAATGGAGACCTGGTTGTCCGCAAAGCCTGAAATACTAACTCTTTACAGAAAAAGTTTCTCGACCCCTTCCCTATACCACACAGTGGGCAAATAATTGCTTGAAAGAAAAATAAATGTATATGCATAGATTTAATTGAATATTTCCTCATCCAGAGAGTATTACTTTCCTAGGGTCTGTCATAACAAAGTCCCACTAACAGGGTGGCTTAAAACAACAGAAATTATGTATCTTTCTCACAGTTTTGGAAGCTAGAAGCCTAAAATAAAGGCGTTGGCAAGGTTAGTTCCTTCTGAGAATTCTGAAGGAGAGTCTTTCTCATGCCTTTCTCTTAGCTTCTGCTAATAGCCAGCAATTCTTGGCATTCTTTGGCTTTTAGATGCATCACTCTTTGGCTTTTAGATACATCACTCTGCTTCCATCATCACCTGGAATTCTTGCTGTGTCTGTATCTTCATGTGGCCATCTTCTTACAAGGACATGAGTCATAGTGGATTAGAGGCCCACTCGATGCCAGTATGACCTCTTCTTAACTAAATACATCAGCAAAGACTGGATTTCCAAATAAGGTCTTATTTACAGGTCCCAGGGGTTGGGACTTCAACATATCTTTTTGCTGAGAGGTGGGGACACAATTCAACCCAGAACACTTAGCAGAATAAATAAATAAATAGTAAGCCTGCAAATAAAGAGCAGACAACCTACAATCTGACATCATTCTTCAGCCTGTTTGCCCCATGCCTGGCTAGACTGAGCCGTGCAGCGAGTATTGACAGGACTTCTCCAAAGCAATGTTTTCAGACCTACTCTCAACCTTCATCTTAGCTAATTTCTCAGATCCTGGGACCATCTTTGATGCCTAGTGGACCCTGCCTGCAAATCCCTTTGTTTTAGGATTTATAATTCAAGATCGAGCAATGGAGTAGGGGAATTTTACATCGTACACATTCTGAACGTTGGAATGTGCACCAATGCGGTTCCTTGCTTCATTCTTTCTATCTAGTTAAATCCTTTTTTTTCTTGTCCTGAATATGAGTGTTTGTATTTTTTAGATGTCATATACTTGAAAGTAGAATAGTATCTTATGGAACATCCAAGGCTCTCAAGCACTTCACTATGTCATTGGAGTTTCCAACAAAGGCCTTTCGGAATTTGAAAGCATTCTGGGGGGGCCTTGAGTTCATGGCATGGGATTACAGACTGCATGGGGCCCACAACTGGTGGATGTTTATTTAGCACTTTAATCCTCAGCAACCACTTTCATGTTCAAAGCACTGCTTTCTGGCTTAATTAGTCTTTCGAATTTTCTATGAAGTGTGCCATCTTTCTTCCTACTCTCTACTAAGGGAAAGTGAAGTAGCAAGAGGAAATCCCTGATAGAGCATTGCAGATCTTTCTTGATGAGTTAGGAGCTAGTTAAGGTGGTCTGAGTTTTGAGATAGCAAGTAAGGTATTGGTGTCAGGGGCAACCTCAGAGACTTCCTAATTTTTCTTACGTGGATGCTCTATTCATTGTATACCACACTCCAACAGGGTGGCCATTTAATAAATATTGGATGGATGAATGAGAGAAAGGAATAAGATCCATTTTAATATCTGAAATACATTAAGCACTAACTGAAGTCATGTACCTTCTCAGTTTGTTTCTCTTGTGTTTTGTTCTATTGAAATGGCAGGACACCCATGCCAGTGATTTATCAAATGAGCTCGTCACACTGCCTACCTCTTCTCTGCTGTTTCACGACTTCAGTCTCTGACACAATCATATAGACATTTCAATAATTGTGTGCTCTGCCAAAGCGCCCTCAACACCTTAGCAGATGAGAGAAACCACTCAACCCAATTTCTGCTGAAGTTACAATCCTAGGTCGCCGGGATCCCTTTATCCCTGCCCTGTCATTGCTTGTATGCCCTCTGGCTACAGTTAATCAGATCAGAAGCAGAAACATGACCAAAGGGTAAACTGTGATGTGGCCTGCCACACACAGAAAAAAAAAAAAAAAAAAAAAAGCTATCCAAACAGGAACAGGCTGAGCAGATCTGTTTCTTGTTCTTAGGAATCTGGACTGAAAAGCAATGCAGTGAATGAGGCCATAAACAGGAGCTGAATGTCGAAGGCTACACGGAGGACCTGTGGACAGGTGAGTGTTAAGAGATCCATGCTAAGGCAGAAGCTCTGAGCAGAGAGGAGTTGTAAAGTAGGTGGAAATTCATGAGACCAAACATTTGCCCCTCGTTCATTTAATGTTGCAGACTTAGCACCTGAATCCCTATGTTGCTTGTCATCAATTTGGCAGTTTCCAAGTTGACGTAGATGATCCTCCTATACCCTGGGCTCTTTGTTCCTTGACCTTCTCACTTCCAATGGTCTTGGCCTCCATTTCCCCTTGACCACTCCTTGCACAATACTACCATTAACTCCTCATAAGTGTTCCACTGCAAAGACTGAACTGGACGAATTGCCCAGTTTGTGCTATTAAATAGTTATGGCAAAATATGATTGTTGCTCCAACTTGTGAGCTAGTAGTAGAAATGGTTGTAAGAGGGATACATTAGGGATTAGCCTTTGGTCTTAGGTAACATGATATAAATTGGGATCTGTTTTGATGGTCCAACCGACAGGATTTGCTGATGCACTGGATGGGGGTAGTGGTGAGGAGAGTAGTCCTGAGCAACTGGATGAACACCATTTACTGAGGTGAAGACGAAGTTCTTAGGGTGGAACTCAGAGTTCATTTTTGGAAAAGAGAAAGTGTCATGGAGGCAGTTGCATATTGAGTATGAAGTTCAACAGGGGCATCAAAGCCACAGATGTAAATCTGGAAACCTGTAGCACATAGCAGACAGGATGGTTAAATCTATAAATCTGAAATCACCAAGGCTGTGAGGATAAAGAGCAAGAAGAAGAGAACCATGTACTGAGCTCTGGAGCACTCCAACTTTGATCATTTAGGAAGAGGAGGGTGAAGCAGGGCAGGATATTTAGGAGTATCTAATGAAGCAGGTGGGACATGAGGCATGGGTCAAAAGGGATGGTCATACAAATACAAGAAGTAAAAGGAAAATCGTGCTACTGTGAAGAAGTAAGTTGCTCTATGTTTTCTGGCCACAAGGTTGTATGTCAGCTCACCAATCAGTATATTAACCACGATATATTAGTATATTAATAAAATCATCATGAGTAGATAAATGAATAGGTTTGGGTCAACAGTGTTCCCCAAAACAAAAAATACAGACACACACACACACACACACACACACACACACACACACACACACACATACATATATATATATACATACATGACTGGGACATTATGCTGTACACCAGAAATTGACACTTTGTAACTGACTATACTTCAATTTAAAAAAAAGTTAAATCAAGGAATGTGGGGAAAAAAAGATAATATTTAGAGATACACTAGGAGCAACACTAATATAACTCATCTTCTCACTTTTATCTTAGAATTCTCTTATTTTCACCCTTTACCAAAAGGAAGATTATTGATAAGTAGATACTTTTCAAGACATATAAACTTCTAAAATACTTTAATGATCTCACCTACTTTAATTTTCCTAGAAACCACCCCCCCTTTTCCTCCAAATCAAATTAAGTGCCTGTCCTCCTTACTGATGAAACATCTATGTCTCTAACAAGGCTTTACGGAATTACAATTATCTCCTATGTGTCTCTCTTCCTACTATAATGTAAACTCCTAAAAAAATAGAAACTATGCTATAGACACAGCTCCATAGTCACAGCTTTTAGCCCAGTGCCTAGACTAGGGTGTTCATGTAGCAAACAGACGTAGCTCAGACACTAACTCCATATTTAAGAAACCCCATTGCTCACAGAGTTTCCTTTGTAATAAGCTTGGGGGAGGAGCCGATTATTTTTCGATGGGACGCTGTACTAGCCCTTCCAGATAAGATAAAGGTAAACTTAAAAGACAGCTGCATCATATAGTAAAAAGGTTAAGGGTCCTGACTTTGGTCTCCATGCCTCTAAAAGTTTTTAAGACTTAGGGCTAAAAACTTCTCTAAATTAAAGAGTTTAGACTCAAATACTATGATTACTTTAACAGTTAACTTATCTTGCGTACTATTAAGATTTCCAATACTGCATGAGTCTATTAGGGAAAAAAAAGGAGAAGGATTTTCATTCTCCACCGAGGTTAAAATCTGAGGAAATCGTGATGGAACCATTGACCTACAACGATATGCATGACACACTTTGTGGCACCAGGTGTCCCTTTGGCGGACTGTAGGGGGCAAAGCTCTCAGCGACAGTCCTGATGTCACAACGCTTCATTTATGGGTTAGCTTTTCAGAGTCAGACGCTTTCATCTTCACTTCTCCAGTTGCAATTTATTCCATCAGCATAGTAAGATAGAAAAGGCAGGAGCAGCAAGCCATTAATACTAGGGAAACCTCTTGATAGTTCCTGCTTTAATGTTCAAATGGAAAGTTTGTATATCAGCTTTCCTCCACACATTTTGCTTTATATCATACAGTTAATTAGATTAAAACATGTCATACTGAGGTACATATTAATAAATGATTTAGCCGTTTTATTTTTAAAAAAAGCAATTCTTAGTTACAGGAGGTAGTAGGTTATCTTGCAGAGAAGTTTTTTTTTTCTTTAAGGGAAGTGAAACAATGGCTAACTAAAATCCACATACCTGATTTTACCCAATTATTTCAATCTCTTCTGTCTGGGCTAATGAAGGTATCAACACTGCCTCAAATTCGGCTCCATTTTTTTGTAGAAGCATTAGAGGGGAGAAAAGAGGTGAAGGAGAATTTTTAGTGCAGCAGAGCCCATTCTGAAAGCACTGCAGAGAAAAAGCCATAGGCTAGGTGGAGACCATGCCTTTTTCATCATTTAAAAAAATGCGAAGGCAAAACAAAAAATAATCTCTCATTGGTTCTTTCCCCCATAGACTACTTCTTTGATATTTATAATTGGAAAGAATAAGAAAATCAGATTTGTTTTACAGTTACTGACTAGGAAAGTATGTTTCTTAATATGCAGAAATCCCATAGCAAATATATTAGCTGAAGTCACTGTATTTCTACCCGTCCTCAGTGCCAAATAGATTTCATTCCTGAGTCCATACATAGGTATTTGATTCAATCATTAACGCATATTTTGGAGTTTGAGATCTTACAACCCTTAAGCCCTATAATAAAGGTGGGAAAGGAAGCCCAGATGCTTTCTCTGGATAAAGAGTTTATGATTAATTTCTATTTACACTTATTCACCTACAGGAACTGCTAACAACTATGTTGTATGGTACCCTCTGAGGTTACCCATTGCCAGTCATTGTCATGCTACTTGCGTAACCAAGTAAATACATGAGTTATACGTGCACTAACTTGTTCTGAGTTTGCTCTTAATTGAGTTCTTGTAAAAGTCACTTTAAATTTATAATGATGGCTGACCTCCAGGGAATGCAACTGTCAAGACACAAAGAAGGCTGTCTGGGGACTTAGAGAGAGACAAGCTTTCATTATGCAAATATTGTATTTTCTCGATATGGCTGTTCAGTTATTCCTTTATTGCCCTAAAAATACATAAATATTCTAATTGCAGCTTTTATGCAGAAGACACCCAAGAGCTTGTATCCTGGCTGGTAAAAGGACCCTGAAGAATATTAAATAGAGAGATACATGTGAAGAATAATACATATTTTTGAAACATACTGCAATAAGCAAGGGCTTTCCAGACTTCTGTCCTCTGCTTTGATACCCTAACAGGGGTATTAGGGTACTGTTGAAGACCCAGAAAGCTGAGGATCTTATATGAAGGCTTGAGGACACACAGAGCCAGAGCCCATGTCCTGTTTCTTTACCTAGGGCTTCCTAGATCTTTGTGCAGCTGGCAACCTACTCCAAATCCCCTAAACAGACACAGTCCTTTGTACCTGTCTAGACCTGCTTGCAATTGGAAATGTCCCGCCAGAACCAATCTGAGCTTTCCCAAATCCTTGAGGTCATGCTAGAATGGAATTCACATTAAGCTGCAATGGTAAAATACATGGAAATACACACATCGATTGGAAAACTAAACTAACTGGTAGTAGAGACCAGGAGAATCAGGAACCAGAGGAGAATGAGGGCAGGTGGGCAGGGTTACGGTTCCCTCGCTATCCTCTCACCTCCAACTCACTACTCTACCGTCTGCAGGCTGCAGACAAGTTTGCAGCTCCACTCTGAGCCACTGCTATGTGACCAGAGCAGTGCTGTCTTCTTTAGAGGATTCTGACAGGTGGGTCACCCTTAAGAAGAAGGCCTGTAGAGCCAGCTTGTGTTGAATCCTAGCTTCCACATTTACTAGTCTGGAAAAGTTACTAAACTTCTTTGAGCCCCAGCCAGTGACTATGTTACTTGACACAGTAGAAGGGACATGGCCTATGTGATTAAGATAAAGATTTTAAGAAATGAGGAGTTTGTCCTGGATTATCTGGGTGAGCTGCATGTAACTCTGGAGGCCCCCCTTTTTAAGTATAATTGACTTGCAATATCATATTAGTTTCAGGTGTATATCATACTGATTCAGTAATCTATATACATTTGTAAATGGTCACAGAGTCTAGTTAGCATCTGTCACCATACAATTGATTGACTATAATATTATTGACTATATTCCCTATAATGTATATTATATTCCCGTGACATTTATTTTATAGCTGGAAGTTTGTACCTTGTAATCCCACCCCCGACCTTCTGCCTACCACCAGTTTGCTCTCCGTGTCTATGAGTTTGCTTCAGTTTCCTTTATTTTGTTTTTCTGATTCCTCATAGAAGTGAGATCGCATGGTGTTTGTCTTTCTCTGACTTATTTCACTTAGCATAATGCCCTCTAGGTCCATCCATCTTGTTGCAAGTGGTGAGATTTTAGTATTTTTTATGGCAGAACAATATTTCATTATATATACATATATACAACATCTTCTTTATCCATTCATCTATCAAAAGACACCTAGCATGTCTTGGTTATTGTAAAAAATGCTGCAATGAACATAAAGGTGATGATATGTTTTTGAATTCGTGTTTTCATTTCCCTTGGTTAAATACCCAGAAGTGAAATTGCTGAATCATGATAGTTCTATTTTTAACTTTTTGAGGAACTTCCGTATTGTTTTCCATAGTGGCTGCACCAATTTACTTGCCCACCGACAGTGCACACGGATTCCCTTTTCTCCATGTCCTTGCAACATTTGTTACTTATTGTCTTTTTGATAATGCTCATCCTAACTAGTGTGAGGTGACATCTCATTGTAGTTTTAGTTTGCATTTCCCTGACGATTGTTGTTGTTGGACATTCTTTCATGCGTCTGTTGACCATCTGTGTGTGCGTTCAACATTGGAAAATGTCTGTTCAGGTCCTCTGCTCATTTTTTAATCAGTTGGTTTCTTTTTTGGGTGGTTTCTTTTGGGGTGATTCGTATTTTTGTTATCAACCCCTGATTGGACATATCATTTGCAAGTATCTTCTCCCATTCAGTAGGTTGCTTTTTCATTTTGTTGATGGTTTCCTTCACTGTGCAGAAGCTTTTTAGACTGATGTAGTCCAATTTGTTTATTTTTGGTGCTTTAAAGGGGGAGTGATGTCTGGAGGTAGGCTGACTCCATGTTGGCTGGAGCAGTGAAGTATGTACTAACCACAACTTCACCTTTATTATGTCTCTATTAGATTTATTCATATGTATTATATGCCTAAATTTCTGCCAGTCTTGGTAGCTATGAGCTTAGCTCCTCAAACTTGATCAGAGAGATGAATTCCAATGGCAACTAGTGCTATATGCTTTTTTTTTTAATTGAAGTAGAGTCAGTTTACAGTGTTGTGTCAATTTCTGGTGGACAGCATTAGTGATTCAGTTATACATATACATATATATTTATTTTCATATTCTTTTTCGTTATAGGCTATTACGGGGTATGGAATACAGTTCCCGGTGCTATAAAGTAGGACCTTGTTGTTTCTCTATTTTATGTATATATATATATAGTAGTTAGTATCTACAAATCCTAAACTCCCAATTTATCTCCCCCCACCCCCCGTAACCACAAGTTTGTTTTCTATGTCTGTGAGTCTTTCTCATTTGTAAATAAGTTCATTTGTGTCCTTTTTTTTTTTTTAAGATTCCACATATAAGTCTTATCATATGATATTTATCTTTCTCTTTCTGGCTTACTTCACTTAGTATGACAATCTCCAAGTCCATCCGTGTTGCTACAAATGGCATTATTTTATTATTTTTATGGCTGAGTAGTATTGCATTGTATAAATATATCACAACTTCTTTATCCAGTCATCTGTCGATGGACATTTAACTGGCTTTCATGTCTTGGCTCTTGTAAATAATGCTGCTCTGAACATTGGGTAGTGCTACATGGTTTTAAGTAAACTTCTATCCTCTAACTTGTATACTCTGCCTAGGCCATTAGTCCATGTGTTAGTGAAATGTGCATAAATGATTTCAACTATGACCTTATACGTTTTAAACTAAACTACAACCCGAAGACTCCTCAAAAGCTTCACATTCAAGGAACCAAAGAAAGCAGTGATTATGGGTACATCACTACTGAGTGTATCAATGGAAATAATTTCATGTGACCTTTGAGAATACATTTAGATCTTAGACAGCGATCATTCTGTAACAGTCCACACTGGCCTGAGAATCTTCACTCTCCAATCCAGGAAGTTTTCATCACATTCCTCTGGTGTGAAATCATTGATGGCTCCTATTTCCCACCCTGTCAGACTCACGTACCCATCCACAGGTTTTCAGATTCTCTCTAATCAGACCCCACCCCATCATGCAATAGTGTCTCTCTTCTCATGCTCTCTGCTCCACATCTTTCACTTCCATAAGCCCAGGTTCCTTACTGGCCATTCAGAAAGTCATATTTATTGTGACTTCTAGACCTTTGCTTGTGCCCCTTTTCAGTCAGTCTCTGCCACCTCTATACATATGCTCTTTGGTGTTGCAAATCAAGCCGGCCCTTCAAAGTTTTGTTCCTGGTTTGTACCCTCCATGAAAACTCTCAGTATGCCTTTCCTTGATGCTTTCTCTCTGCCTAGAGCTGACCTCAAAATAATTTGTTCATTCCTGCCCGTGGGTTTTTGCACATTCTATTTCCTCTTTCTTCCCTTGATACCCAAGTCCTCCACCTTCTATTGTTGAAGTCAGCACACTCCTAAATAACCCCACCAACCTTATGAAGTCCTTTACTGCAAGACCTATGGGGAACTTCAGTCAGGAATCTGGCCTCTGTTTTCATGCTTGAGCAAACATATGCTCGTGGTCTTCACGCCTTGCCAAGAGAGAGTGCTGTAATTTCAGATGCCTCTGCCTCCAGCATCTCAGAAAAGCTTTGATTCTAGCCAGATTGGAGTCTCTCCTGAGGGGACGCCATGTGCCCTGCTACACTCCCTCAGGTAGCCTTTGTTCAGGCAGTTCAGGGGGAGCTGATGTCACCTCGCCTCAACATCTCCACCAGCTCCTGCTAAATTATTTATAACTAGGTCTTACCTCTTTTACGAGGTACTGTCAACCCTGTTTTTCCCCCTTCTTAACACAGGACCTGTGGATAGAGATATGACCCTTTACATGTGAATGCCCTGTGCTGAGCTTCCTGCTCTGCCCCACGACATTCTGTGCCACCCAGAATTCCTCCCCCGCCAATGGGTGCAGTGCTCAGTTGGCAAACCAGAGCATAAAGGGTCAAACTCCTCGGACTGAGGACCCAGCTCTGTAACAACTGAGGGTAGGGGAGAAATACACAGATAAAGTCCCTTCAGTCCCTCCAGCTCAGTAACGGCCCCGGAGGGGTTACTTTCAAAGCTTCCCAGACCAGGCTTTTGGCTTGCTTCCAAGGATGGGGAGGTGGCTTACCACGCCTGCGTGGCAGGCACTGTGTCAGACACACTAGCCCATTTGACCTGCCTGAGAGCAAGGGTCGGGGAACTCAGCAGACTTTCCCAAGCTCAAACAACTGGCGAGTCTTGAAGTTGGGATTTGTGTGGGACTCCTGGGCCCATGCTCTTAACCTCTGTGCTGCGTTCACTCAAGCCCCAAGTCACCTGTGGGTTAAATGAGGCAAGGAGACTAGACTTTGTGTAGGGTCCCTGACTCTAAAGAGTCGCGAATCTGGTCAAAAGACAAAGTCTAAGAGATGCTCTGCCACTCTTTTCTAGCTCACTCAGATTACTGTCAGGTGGTATATTTGTAGAAAGTAGAAAGGGCATTTCTTGATATGTAGGGTTCAAGCCTGCCACCCAAAATGCTGACAGATGTCAGTCAGGTTTATTCGTGCACACACCAACTCAATACTTTTCACCCCTCACTACAGCAAACCTGCGAGCAATATATTGAACTCTCCACACAAATGCTCACTTTTCCCAAGGCTGCTTCCTGTCATTGGGTGTCACATCCTTCCTAGGCTGCGTATGTCTCTGCCCAGCAGCAGGAAGTCCAACTTCCAAAAAGAAGTCTGAAGTTGTCCGCTCTATAATTTATCTACCTGATCTCCAGCCATCACCATAGCAGCCCCGACAAAGAACATAATTGGAATACACTTTCCAAGTTAATAGTTCTGCCTGCCACCCAAGGAAGTGTGAGTGCCTGTTAAAATAACAAGCACTGGCTGTCAGGCATTCTCTCCAAGCCCTATACCTTACTGGACATTGCAGATACAAGCCTTTGCACCAGGCTGAAGCCTGGAGTTGGCTACTTTGTTCTTGGTTTACCCCATAAACAACACACATAGCAGTAACCTCACACTAAGGTGAAACAGCTCATTCCAGTGCCTCCAATATTAACTCGCAGGATGCTTTACTTACTACAGAAGCTTCCATCAACTGATTTTCCTTCAGACAACTATGTGTTCATGCGTCTGCCCCACCCCCGCTCAATCATCCTGTGGGTATTAGTTTTCTCCTCCTCCTCACTGTATACATGCGCAGTGATTCAGCTGAGGTCCTGGTTTTCAACTTTCTCCTGGTCCTAATGTCAATCACCTTTCCCCCAGCCTCCGCGACTAGGCATTTGGAAGTCACTTTTCCAAAAGACTCAGTGGCTTTACATTGCCTTCTATGACAATGATTTACCTAGTCTTCATGGAAGTCTCAACAGAGGTGCACAAACCCAGGAGCAAAGCCCCAGAGCCAGGCTTTGTCTCCTGTTACTTTCTGCCTCCAGTGGCTCCAGTCAGCCCTTACCCCCAAGACTAAGGATGTGCTATATCCTTTCCTGTAACCCCAAATTATCTCACACCGCAAGTGTATCTCAACGTAGCAACATGATAGCTTGTATCTGCTAAATGAGATGTTAGATCCATTCAACAACACATCCCTATGAAATCCCCTCTTCTTTCCCATCTCCCTACGCGGTACTTAGGCCAGTCATCTCCAAACATTAGGTAATAATAATCTTCTCTCAATAAATGTTAGCTATCCTCATTATTCTTAAGTCATGTATTGAGTTCAAGAACTTAGCCTTCGTTGACTATAATATGAGGTAGGTAGGTACTTCAAAGATTTTGTTCAATGAGGCTCAGAGAAATTAAGTAACTTTCCCTTGGGCATTTCAGCTGCTGAGCTGAAATTTGAAATCCAAGTCTGAGTGACTGTATCATTCATGTTCTCAACCACTATGCTAGTTTCTCTTTATAAATGTCTCAGTACAGAGAAAACAAGTCTCAACCCGAGATATGATCACATGCTTATGAGATTACAGAACTAGTCAATATCAGGACGTATTGGTTGCATGTTGTATGTACACAACTGACGTTGAAATGGCCACTTTTAGATGGAGTCATTCACTGTTTTACCAAAGACATTCTAGAAAGAAAAATCTGTATGCTTCAGTCATGAAAAACAAATTTAAAAAGAAATGCAGATGCATGAAATAAAAGTCATAGTTTGTATTATGGAGCTAGACGCTGCCCCGCTTGCCCCCAGAAACTCTTCCATTGGAAGATGAAGGGAAATGTAGTGAAAGCTCCTGAGGCCACTCTCTTCTGTCATGGGGACTGCTTTGGTTGTTGAAAGGAAATCTCAAAGAGAAGAATCGAGAACTAATGTATCTTGAATTTATACCAGCCACGAGGGAGGAATGGGAAGCTGAATTAAAGGAGTAAATTAATATTAACACAACATTCTTGGCTTATTGATATTCCATTGGAATTCATCAAATTAAAATTTTGTAGTGTCTCCTTCTACCAGTCTTCTTGAGAGCTGTATTTCTATTTCCCTTTATGGCCCTTATCACTGTATTTGTGTGTGTGTCTCACATATAATGAGTATTCACTAAAAGTTTGTTGAAAGGATATATCCATAAAGGAGGGAATGAATGTATCTTGGGAAATATAAGAAAAGATATCTTTAGACTAAAAAAAAAAGGTAAAATAGGCAGAAAGTGAATGGCTAAGTAGAAAGGATTCAGGAATGATGAATGTCTCATAAACTTAATATAGATTAAAATATCTCAGGACTGGGAGGTATAGCTCAATGGTAGGGCATGTGGTTGGCATGCATGAGGTCCTGGGTTCAATCCCCAGTGCCTCCATTAAGGAGAAAAATAACTAACTAACCAACCAAATAAATAAATTAAATATCTCCTCTGAAAAAAGTAACACAAAACAATTTTCTTCCTACTCAGTCAAGAATCATTTCATGTTTAGTATTAAGGCAGATGACCTAATGAATCAAACACTTCAGTCAAATTGTTTTTGAAGAGTCTCATTACATCCCACATTGGTATAATTTGTCCAAGGTCACACAGTAAGTAAGCAGCAGTCTCTGAATGCATAACCTCCACCCGTGATTCCAAAGCCTACTCTCCTTCCATTATCCTCTACAAGAAAAAACAGGCAGGTAGTGTGCAAACACATGAGAGGAAGGGTTTTAGTTTGCCTGAAGAGGTTAAGGCAATCTCCAAGGAGAAGGCATCATTTGAGTTAACTCTGGAAGAATGAAGAGACATTTCCAAGAGGAAAGGGCAGGGAAAGATATTTAAAATATGTGTATTTTACATATGATATCACTTACATGTGGAATCTTTAAAAAATGACACAAATGAACTCATTTATAAAACAGAAACAGATTCACAGACAGAGAAAACAAACTTGTGGTTAACGAGGTGGGGGAGAAGGTAGGGAGACGGATAAATTGGGAGTGTGCAATTTGCAGATACACACTACTATGTATAAAACAGATAAACAACAAGGTTCTTCTGCATAGCACAGGGAACTATATTCAATACCTTGTAATAGCCTATAATGGAAAAGCATATGAAAAGGAATCTATATATGTATAGCTGAATCACTATGCTGTACACAGAAACTAACACAACATTGTAAACAGACTATACTTCAATAAAAATATAGTTTAAAATATGTATTTAAAATACATATGTGCATGCCTTTACGTGTGTAAAAGCAAGGAGGACTGACAATCTGGTGTGTGCATTCAAGGATATGCAAGTACCTGGAATGACTGAAGTTCATTTTGCACACGGAGGGGGCGTGGTGCCTCACGGGGCTACAGAGATCAGCAGGGGCTTGACCACAAGGGTTCTTGCGTGCCTGGCCAAGGAGTTTAAATTTTCTAGACAATGGGATCCATTGAAGGGTTCTGGTCAGGAAATTGAAAAGATAATATTTCTATTTTGGGGATACCTGGCTTCAGTGTGGAGAATGAAAAGAAGAGGAACAAAACCACCTAGAAAGCTATTGGAAAAGTTCTGACAAGAGTAGAGAAAGGATTCACTCAACTTAGCAGCAGAAGTAATGGGAGTAATGGAGAAAATAAACAGAAAAGGGATTTGGAAAATCTCAATAGAATTAACAAGACCTGATGACTGACTGAATTTGGGGCCGAGATGGGGAAGGGTGGGGGACTTGAGGACAAACGATGCTTAAACTCTCTTGGCTGTAAGGATGAATGCTAGCATGAGTTGTCCGGAGAGGGAATACACGAAGAGGTCCAGAGGTGGTAAGAGTGCAATTTTGAGAGCAGAGTGGAATCAGATTCAAAACCTGACTGGGTTTGAACCTCCATTTTGCCACTTAAAACTTAGTCAAGTTATTCAGCCACCTTGAACTTTTTTTTTCATTTGTTTGTTTTTCATCTATAACATGTCTGATGAGAGCACTCACCCCACAGCATTGCACAGCATTACTGAAAAGTTTAAGTGAGAAAATGTCTATTTTGCAAAACAACAGGCTCATTTATTAGTAGCTAAAAAGAAATGCTTATTGAGACGTATAGAGAGTTTGAGGTTCCAGTAACATTTTCAGACAGAGAAGTCTGTTCAAATCAGGATCACTCATACGTGGCCTTTCTCGGGACCCTGGAATAGCATAAGAATCAAGACTCTTTGATTTGATCCTAAATTTTTTATTTGATGTAAAATATGTAACACAAAATATTCACAGAAAATTGAAAACCAAGAAAAGCACAAAAGAAAATGATTAAATTACATAAATCCATACCACATATAGCCACTGCCAACATTTTTGTGTATCTCCTCCTATTTTTTCCTATTCTATAATAGTCTAGTCTATTGACTGACATGTACCTGTGTACTTGCAAAAGCATCATACTGTTACAATGAAATTTAGTATTAATATCTTATAGTAGAAATTCTTCATTTATTGTTTCTCAATTTCAGACATTTCCTGGCTAGTCTAATAAGTTTGTTTTTTATCCTAAATATTTTTGTCAAGTTACAGAAATTCCACTTAGCTAGTTCTCTGGAATAATGTTAAATTTATAAATTAACTTGCGGAGAATGGTTATTGTTTACAATATTAAGCCTTGTAATCTATGGATATGATATAGCTCTATTAATGAAAGACATTGTGTATCTGTGTGACCTTGATGCATTATTGACCTTCACTGTGACCATATTTCCTCAACTATAATGTTGTACACACTTCATAGTATTATTGGGAGAATTAGATGAGTTAATACAGGTAATTTGAACATATAATTTGAAGGAGTTTGAACAGCATCTAGCATGTAAGTGCCCCCAACCTGTGTTACGTAGTTTTGTTATTTCCTCTGGAAGAGTTTGTAGTTTTCTTCGTATAGTCCCTATATATTTTTCGTTATGTTTACTCCTGGAATTTTATTTTTTTTCCTTTTATTGGTAGGGTTGCCAGATATAATAAGGGACACACAGTCAAATTTAAACGTTTAAAAAATGAATAATTTATGTTCCATGCAACACTTGAGACATACACTAAAAAAATTATTCATCATTTATCTGATGTTCAAATTTAAATGAGCTGCCTGAATGATTTTTTTTCCTTTTCATTGAACCTGGCAATACTGCATTATTGGAAATGCAATATTCTCCATTATATTCTTAACTAGTTAGTTAGTGCTCAGAAATGGAGAGGACTTTCCTTACCTTTTATTTCAATTTCCGTTGATGAGTGGTTTTCAAAACATTCACATGAGCCAGAATCACCTGAAGGGCTTCTTAAGACGCAGATTTCTGGGCCTCAATGCCAGAGTCCACGAGTCAGTAAATTTAAGATGGAGCCTGAGAATTTACATTCTAACAAATCCTGGGTGATGCCAATGCCACTCGTCCAGGGACCTTACTTTGAGAACTGCTGCCTTAGTGGAACTCTGTTGTTTTTTTAAAAATTTCTCATACTTTATACGTGGATCCTCTTGGTTTTGTGTTGTTTTGTTTTTGTAAGGAGTGAAGTTCTCATCAATTGATAATAATATTGTTTACAGATGTCTGATAATTAAAATTTTATTTTACTGGTATCTTGTGTATGCTTTAACTTTCAAGGTGATGCCATGTAGGTTTAGTCATAGTATGTGGCCTTACCTGATTCCTGACTTGAATAGGGATGTCACTAGGCATTCAACATTACATATGGCTGTTGTTTGAAAGATATATATTAGTCATTTCAAAGAATGATCAATTTTTAAATCACCTTATTGTGTTTAATAAAAAGTTTAATGTCTTTTACTGTTTGTTGTTTTGGTTATATTTTTCTCCATTGTCCTAGTTATGCATGGTATTATATAAAATAATTTTTAATATTGAACCAACTTTACATTTTTAGATTATATAAATATAACCATGGTATATAATTATGTTAATACACCCCTGCATTTTATTTCCTTATATTTTAATTGGAGCATTATTATTCCATATTTGAACTTTTTAAAAAATAGTAGTTATTAGGGTGTAACTCTGGGCAAGTTACCCTAATTCTCAAAGGCTCAGTTTTAGTGTCTATCAGATGGGCAAAATAAAAGCTCCTTCCTAAGAGAGTTGTTGTCTGACTAAATTAATCTTAAAGAAACATTTATACATGCTTACTATGAGCCAGACAGTTATAATCTTTTCATGTGGATTCACTCCACTCTGTCCTTTTAGCTCTTAGCCACGTTCATAACATAGCAGCTCTTAAATTATTTGAACTCAATAGAAAGAGTTATCATTATCATCATTATTTGGGAAACAGTGGCAATTTGGGGACTGGGCTTACTGTCTCTTAAAAGAGGCAAGTGTTAATCAAATAATCATACACAGTACCACGACCACGACCACTACCACACACAAATGTTAAATTACAGCTGCCACCGTTGCAGTAGTGCCAGGAGGGCTGATAATGGGGTGGTCGGGGAATCTATTCTCAGTGGAGGATGTAATAGTAGACCCAAAAGCCGAAGAATGGATACAGTTAAATATGTGAAGGGGTGTGGTGAGAATTCCAGGCAGAAGGAAGAGCAAGTGCAAAATGCTGTGGACGGAGGGAGTACTGTGATTATGAAGGAATCAAAGAAGCTGTGAGTGAGTCTACAGGAAAGCTCAAGGCGGTGATGTAAGTGGACGCTGGAGAAGTGGGCAGGGTCCAGATCCCCCAGGACCTCGAAGACCATGAAGAGAGTTTTTGTCTTTATATTTCAAACCGTGGTTTATAGGAAGGAATGTTATGATTAGATCTGTATTCCAAAGGAACCTTCTAGCTGCTGCAATGAATACAGATTGATTGTATAGATTGTAAAATGAGTCACTTTAGTTCCACCACTTATTAGCTGTATCGCTGTGAATACATTTACTTAACGTCTGTAGGCTTCAGTTTTCTCATCTGTAAATCTGGAAGAATATTGACTTCTTTCATTCAACAAATATGTGTTGATCACCCACTATTTTCCAGACACTGACATTTCATAAATTTTTGATAAGGATTACAGGTAAATTCACAGTGTCTGGCAAAGAGCAAGCGCTCAATAAATATTTGTCATTGCTATGTTATTTCATAGCTTGATCCAAATGAATGGGAAAACTTTCATTTTGTCATACTCTGGAAGAATTTACATATGAAAGAGCAGTGTAATATAATGATTAAGGTTTTCCCTCTACTACTTACTAGCTATGGGGCCTTAATGTCTTCATCAGTAAATGAGAATGAGAATGAAAGTACCCATTTCATATGATTGTTGTGAAAATTAAATAAATAGCTGTACATGAAGCACTTAGAACAGTGTCTGGTACAAGGTCATACTCCTTTAAAACTATTTGTATAAATTGCCTATTGACTTCTGTAAATGACATTTTATTTGTGTTTTTTTAAATTTTAAAATGTCTTATGCCACAGAGAAATTAAGAAAAATCAAATACAAGGTAAATATACATATTTCAGAGGTATATATATATTCCAATTGTTAGTTGGTAAACGTAGAAATTCAAACTTACCAAGAACAGGTTTTATACATATATATATATATACACTCAATAATGTATATTTATATAGAATTATTTCCATGCAAACAGAACTTCCCATGATATTGCCAGAAATAGGCACACAGAATGCAGTTATTTGAGCATGTGTGTTAATCATGTACATTTTGCAGATACATCAGTGGGCCTTTCCTTTCCATTATTCGATTCCTGCATTTACTTTCTGCTGTTGCTAGTTTCAGAAATTCCTCTGGCCTAGTTCTTATCACTCCAGATGTCTTTTGGTTTGTAATCAGACATCCTTGGTTAACCCCTAAGCCTACCCTCCTTTTTTTTTCTGCTTAGATCAAATTGCTAACCATCCCAGCAGGCTGATTGAAATGAGCCCAGAGCTCAGGAAGGAGGTCATTAGAGAAGGATCTTGGAGGCACCCTATGTGAGAACTGGTTGATGTTACAGAACTGGATAAGAGTAGAAAGAGTAGAAGAGGATGGGGGCAGACAGGACTCTAGAGAACATCAACATTTAAATTTCTTTTTTTTTCTTTTTCTTTTTGTTTATTGAGGTATAATTGATATCCACCTTTGTACTGGTTTCAAGTGTACAGCATAGTGATTTAATATTTGTACATATTGTGAAATGATCAGCACAGTCAAGTCTAGTTAACATCCATGCCACACATAGAGATTTTTTTTTCCTGTGGTAAGAACTTTTAAGATTTCCTCTCTTTGCAACTTTCAAATATGTAACATAGTATTATTAACTATAGTTGCTATGCTGTTCATTACATCCCCAAGACTTATTTATTTTATAACTGGAAGCTTGTAGCTTTTGACTCCCTTCACCCATTTCATGCCTCCCCTCCCCACCCCCACCGACAGCCACCAATCTGTTCTCTGTATCTATGAGCTTGTTTTTTTTTTTTCTTTTAGATTCTACATATAAGTGAGAGCATATGGTATTTGTCTTTCTTTATCTGACTTCTTAGCATAATGCCTTCAAGGTCCATCCTTGTTGTAAATATTTGAATTTCTGATAGAGTAAGAGGGAGAAATAAACATTTAAAAAAAAATGTTCTTCAAGGCAGTCAGAAGGGTTCGGAAAGATCTAGTGAAGCTGGAAGACAGGTGTGGTGGTGGTGGTGTTTGTTTTCTTTTGTTGTTTTGCTTTGTTTTGATTTTACTATTCTACATGAGCTTTACAGTTCCACTTCAAATCCAACCAATCTGACAATTTTACTGGAGAAGGGTTTAGCATTGAATGAGTTAAGTAAAAGAATAAGAATTTTTTTTTTAAGTGTGAGCTATTATCTTGAGACTGAAACTTTACATTCCCAGTACATTTTATAGCATAGCCTTGTGATTCGATTTACTCAGAAAAACATAATTAGTGTTGTTCTTTGGCATACACTGCCAGCAGGTGTTAAGAATCTTCACCATATAAAAAAAGTACAGTAAAATGACTTAATTGTTTTGAAGCTCATAGTTAAAGCAACAGTGATACTTAATGGACATAAATCATCTATCATCAGAAAGTCTAATGAATCTAGTCTTCTCATACCAATGAATATCTTTTGTGGTTGACTACTTCACTGAATTTAAGTTTAAGAAAATTAAGAGTATTCAGAATGAATTAGGTGACAACCTATAAGGATGTGCTGATCTGATCCAACCTAATAAAGGTGCCAAAGATGGGAGAAGAGCTGAATTGCAAAGTGAACATACCTCTGATAAGTCAGGACTTTGGGTCTTTTTGCTATTGATGACAATTCTATGGATGTGCTTTGTCACTTTGTCTTTTGTGATGCAGATGTGCCTTGATGAAACTGAAATGAAAATTCTACTCTACTCTCAGGTAGTCATTCAGAAAATTTGCCTTAAATACACGTGCATGTTTTTACTCCTATTGTCAGTGAAGAAAAAGTATGTATTAATAATAAAAAAAACGTAAGATTTCCATGATGGATTAGAAAAAACCAAGTATATTCCAGAGGGTTTTATTAAAGGCCAAAGCACCGCATATGCCACAGGAGTGTAATTTACATAACAGAAGGCCAGCGAAGAGCACATTTTGCCTATTGAAAAAAGGTTCCTCTGTCTCTTGCCTTACATTTCTGCCTACTCAGGTAGTCCAATTAGCTTCGCTTTGAATTACCTCCACCTTTCTTTTTTCCTCTCCATTTGACAACTCTCATTTTAATTACCCAGAGAAACTGCATTCTTTCCTTGGAGACCTTTGAATAGTCACAATATAGCATTAGCCATCTTTGGAGGAAAAAGCAAGCGCTGATTGAAAATCAATCTTATTTCTGGTCCTCTGAGTTGCCTCTTTCTTCCTCAGCCTCCGCTTAGGAGTTCAAGTTACCATTTTTCCATACATGATAATTTGTTTGGAAAAAAAAAGCAGCCCATAGGCTGCTAGTAAGAAGCAAACTGTTCTCCTACTCTGGAAACATTCTTAGGGAACAGCAAGAAACACCTTTACAACAAGCACACGTCACACATTACAGGTATGTAATTCTTTATAATTCACCTGGTGGATCCGATGTTAAGGTGGTGTTAGGATTTCCATTTTTCATTAGGAGAAACTTAATTATATTAGGAGAAGTCATTTTAGATTAGGCGAATAGGGAACTAATTGGCTTGGATCACATATGGACCGAGTACCTGACTGATCCAGAACCGATATCGCGAGGTCTCATTTCCCACCCATGTATTCTCCTTTCCTAAATCTGAAACTATTCTTTCCCCTGATTCCTCAAATGATGGCGATCACCTGAGTTTAGCTAGGGCATTTTATCGGCCTCTATACAGCTTATCCAGTGTGTATATTCAAAACACATCCTTTCTGTAGTTGCGGGTACTGTCATAAAGAGACGAGAGAGTCTGAAAACTGAAAAAGATGGTGTTTGAACATATGAGACGAGACCTGTCAGCTGGACAGTGCTTTAGTTCTAGCTGCTGCCGCCACTGCAGCTGCTGCCGCCAGAGAGACAAGAACATCACTTGCGGTACCGACGGCGACAGGAAGCAGTAGGCAATGTCAGATCCAAATGTAAGTCAACGCCTCAGGGAGGGCAGACACATCTGGGGCGCGTCCCATGACTAAAGGACAACAGTTAAGAGCCACAATGAGACTAGGAGAGACATTTCGAGGATGTTAGCCATCTGATGGCTGGGAGCAGGAAACTCCCCAGGAAGAGGAAAAATCTGAAAATGTACTTCCACTAATCTTCAGCTTCCTTCTCTCTGGATATTACTCTCCACTGTTGTGTACATCACGAAAAGGAATGGTTTTAAGAATAATCAGCCTCCTGTGGACTGAGAAGACCAGAGAGGCAGAAACCATGGTGGATGGAGTGTGTGGAGCTTGCGTTCGACGGTCAGATAACAGTTTCAGGAACCCACCTCTGCTATTTTCAAGCTGTGTGACTCTGGACAAATCACTTACATCTCTGAGCCTTTCCTTAGCTGTCAAAGAGATCTAATAACAACTGGGTCAGAGACAATCTTATTTGTTCGTATCACTTCTATCGCTTCTCCGAACCTCTAGTATTTATGAACATTGTAGAGTAAGATACTCCAGAGACTAAGCATAGAGGGTGATAGTATGTGTGAGGGAGACGGGTGTTCTTTTTATTAATAGATCATTTGCCACTATTCTGAGTGCTTTCTGCATATTTTCATTTAGTCCTGAAACTTCTTTACATCTCTAATTTAGAGGTGAGAAATTTGAGATAAGGAGAAGTTAAAAACTCATCCCAGGTCACAGAGCTCTTAGATGAGAGAGGCAAGGGTTCAACTCAGAAGTCTCACTCTTAACCTCAATGCTAACTATATTGCTTCCCCCAAATGTTACATTTTAAGACAATTTGTTGCCTGTCTGCCTCCAATAAACCAGTAGTTCCTTTTACGTTTTAGCAAACATTGAAGCCAGGCATCAGCAAGTGTCCTCACATTCTGCTTTATTCATGTGAAAGCGTGTTAGTGCCCAGAGGAAAATAGCCCATCCTTGAAATTCACAACTCACGCTGAGCAATGAATGAGCGTTTGGTTCTTCCTGTTGTATCACTTCTTCCAGAGAATACTGCTTAACATTGTTTTAATTTCCACATTATTATTATTTTCTATGGATGCAGTTACTGTAGTCTCCATTGACCTTCAGTAAGTTCTCTCCTTAGGCTTCTGACCTGGCTAAGGTTTCACCATAAGCTCAAAAATCTTATTTCTTGAAAAGGCTTTATTCCTCTAATCCACCTTCTTCATCCCCTTTCTTTTCCTGTGCTACCCTCACAGGAAGAAAAGCACAATACCCAATTTAAAGCTCCTTTGTGTTCTCCCTTATTGACAGCATCAAACAACAATCCTATGTCTTGTTTTATCCTGGCTTCAAAACAAAGAAATGTAGAAAACTGTCTCTCTTTACGTGAAATAAGTATTTAGAAAATGTGATTTACAGTTAATATTGTTTACAATATATGACACTAAAGAAGTAGCAAACCTCAGTGTCGTGTTTAGCATACTCAGTTGGGCTGTTTGAGTATCCTTAGGGATCCAAGTGATATTTAGAGTGGTTTTATCTTGCATCTTTATAAAATAATATAGAGTTGTCAAAACATCGATATCCTTGTTCATGTTCATGAAGCCATTTTAAATCCATACTCCCTCCTATGTAGAATTACTTTGCCTATTATAAGGGGCCTCTGGATTATTTTTTGTGAGTAGAAGTACACATACCCATTCAACATTTATTGAGCCTATCCTAAGTGCCAAGCAATGAGCAAGGTACAATGTGCTAGACTTTTAAATATACAGTCCAGCAATAATTGTCATTAATATATCTTAAGAGATGTTATTTTCATGCTTGGTTAACTCTAATTCAGGAATGAAAAGTACATCACTTTTATCACACACACACACACACACACACAACTGTGATTGGTGTTGATAACCAATTATGACTATTTTTTTCCAATGAGATTTGACAATGTCTCAGAATCCCTATCAATCCTCTGCAATAAGCAGCTAATATAGATTGACTGGAGTTCACAAAATAGGTGAAACTTTTCTGCCATCCATACTAGTACTAAAAATGATCCTTTATACCTATTTAAAAAGCATCAGTCTTTTGTTAATAGACCTTAAACCCTGGCAAGGTCTATTATATAATGTTTTAAAACCATAAAGCAACATGAATGAAATTCAGCATTGATAGGGCCACTTTGATCACATAAATTTCTCTGTATGTTTTCCAAAAGCTCAATGAACAATGATATCCAAAGACCAATGGCCCCCAAAGTTCAAGCAGTAATGGAAATCATTGCAGAACCCTCAAATAGTCTGTCCCTGGAAAAGACAAGGGACCATTTTCACCTATTCCTAGAAATCCAGGAAAGCTTTCTGATGGAAGCATTAAGAATTTGAAAAACAGTGAATAAGTGGTCAAATCAAACAAAGACATTAGTTCTCTTTAGAAATATACCAATTAATAGATAAAGGAAAGAATTATCAATGTGTACAAGTCAAGGTTTTTTTCAGTGACCTTTGAAATAGGAGGATGTTCAGGAACTGACCCCAAGAAGAACTCAGAGGTGTGGGCCCAGATAGAACAATTATAAAGAAAAAAGTGTACTTAATTTATAATGAAGGAATTCAAATGAAAACAACAATACAATGTGATTTCCAGTAATAAAAGTAGGAAGGTTCACTTCGAGGATGGCATTAAGTCCGATGAACATGCAGGCTTTAATAACAGGTGAGATGATAAGTTGAGAAAATGTTTATGGGACACAGTATGACACTATATATCAAGAATATTGAAAATATTCATACCACTTAATGTAATTTTGCTGCAATTTAGGAATATAACCAAGGGAAATAGAAATGAAAAGACTTACGGACAAAGTTGGTTATTACAGAATTATTTATGGAACAGAAACATTAGGAAACTATGAAATATAAAACATAGGAAACATAGGTTATATATATTAATTCACATCATGCAGTAGGATGCTACTGTTTTAAAATTGTATTTCCAAAATATGTTAATGGTATGAAAAATGCTTATGTTACCATATTTTAAAAAAAATACAAGACAGTAGTATGCATAGTATTATCTTGACTATGATATGATTAAAGAAAAAGCATGAAAATATTGCTAAGATATTAACAGCAGTTACCTCTGGGTAATGACTTTACGTGTACCCTTGGTTTTCTGCTTGTTCATAACTTTCAGTATATAAAAATTTATCTAGAGTTTTTTCAAGATGACAGAATCAGTCCACATGGAAAAAAAGTAGAGGCTAGCAGAACCTTAAGAGATTAAAAAGAGATTAGCTCCAAAGAAATATCACTCAGACTGAGAGCAGACTTCTCATCGGCAACAACAAATGTCAGAAGACAATCATATATTGTCTTCAAAGTGCTGAGGTACAAAATCTCACAAAATTGAATTCTATATTCAGCAAAACTGTCATTCAAGGGTGAGGGAGTAATGAAGAAAATTTCAGCAGATATAAAAAGACTAAAAGACACTCAATGGAAAAAATACAAAAACAAACAAAAAAGAAAATAACACGTTTTCTCCCATATAAAGAAAAATTAACTCCTAAAGAGTAAATGAGATCTAAAAAACAAAGATGAGGAAAGAAATCATAAACAACAACCATAACAAAAAAAAAAAAAACCCAAAACACTACTAATTTTGAACATTGATACATGATTGGGACATTATGCTGTTCACCAGAAACTGATTCATTGTAACTGACTATACTTCAAAAAGGTTTTTTTAAAAATTGACGAAGTGTAATAATTAAAACAATATAAATGTTCTCTTTTACTTTTTCAATTCCTTATTTTAACTGGGTAGTCTCTACCTTGCCCGTGGGCTTTAGCTCCCTCCTGTTCAGCTGCAGGCTGTCAGGAGTCAGTTATGTTTGCTCCCGAATCTGTATGAGTTGTTTTTATTATTGTAGTTACATATAGTAGTAGATTATTTTATTAGTTTTATGAAAAGAAAGGGATGTTTCTGTAGAAGCTGAATAGAATGCTTTGGGAAAACCTAATACAAGGGAGTTATTTTAGGCAAAAAAAAAAATGTCAAATCAGATGTGTTTTAGACAAGTGTAAAATCTGGGTAAAAGTAATGTCAACATCCAGGATTCCAGCGTTCACATTGCTTAAATTCTCACTCCACTCAAAAAGAACAGACACAGAGTGAACCACACTCAAAGGAACCATACAAAGAAAAGGTTGGATTTTTCAGAGTTTTTTCTTGCATGTGTTGTGATGATTTTTTTTTATTTGTTAGTATGATAAGTTATATTGCTTGACTTTTGAATGATAAACCAACTTTGTATTTCTGAAATAAACTCCACTTGACCGTGATTTATTATCCTCTTCATATTATATTGGCTGGATTTGCTAAAACCCTGTGAATAATTGCATTGGTATGTAGTTTACATTTTTGGTAACTTCTTTTGACTGATTTGATATTTGGGTAATGATAGCCTCACCGAATGACCTGGGAAGTGTTCCCTCTTCAATTTTCTGAAACACAATCATATATGAATGTGGAATTTCTTTTTTGGAAGATTTCTGACCATATACTTAATTAACTTAATAGATGCAGAGTTATACCATTTATCTGAATCTTGTGAAGTAAGCTTTGGTAGTTTGTGTCTTTCAAAGAATTTTCCCTTTCTAATCAAAGTTGTCAATTTTATGGGCATACGGTTCTTAAAAATTCCTTTCTTATCCTTTTAATGCCTGTTGAATCTGTAGTTATGCCGTCTCTTATTTCTGGCATAGGTAGTTTGTGTCTACTCCTTTTTTTTTTTCATAATCAGTCTGGCTGTTGGTTCATCCATTTTATTGATCTTTAAGGTTCAGTTCTGGGATTGTTCATTTTATCTATTGTTTTACTGTTTTCTATTTCATTATTTTTTGTTCTAATCTTTCATAGTTACTTTCTGCTACAAAGGCATTTAGTGCTATTTCCCTCTATGTACTGTTTTAGTGACGTCCTTCAAATTTCGGTATGTTGTGTTTTAATTTTCATTTATTCATAATATTTTCTGATTTTCTTTTGAATTAATTTTGAACTATTACTTATTGTAAGTGTTTTATTTTTCCAAATATTTGTGGATTTTATAGATATATTTGCATTATTGATTTTTAATTTAATTCCATTTTTTCAGGAAACATGGCATTGTATGACTTGAATTCTTTAAAGTTTATTAAAATTGTTTGATATAGCCCAGAATATAGCCTATCTTATTAATTTTCCTGTGTACATTTGAAAAGGATGTATTTTCTGCTGTTTTGGGGTACAGTGTTTTGTAAATGTCAGTGAAGCAAGTCCAGTTTTGCTTTTTCATCCAGTCTGATAATCTCTTGTTTTTAATTGGGATATTTAGACCACTTATATTTAATGTGATTATTGATATGTTTAGGTGTTTCTTTTCTCCGTTCCCTTCCCACGGATGTAATGAGTTGTCAGCAATGCCCTAATGAGAACAGTGCTTGCTGTCCTTCCCCACAGGTTAAGGTTTTTGTTTCATAGTGAAGGTAAGAGAGAAGTTTCTTGGGACAGTTTTTTCCTCCTGGGCAGCACTTCTCTTTCCATCCTGCACCACAATAGCCATTTCATAGGTCTTGTTCCAGTATTTTCTGTACATACTACATGTGGCTGGTGATGAAAGAGGTTGTAAAAAGATTTGAACTCCATCAGTTTCTCTGCCCCCTTTTAGGGTTTTGTATTATCCTATGAGCCTGATATTTGGTCTTCACTAATTTGACGAATATTCTAGCTGAATTCTTCTTATCAGTGTCTGGTTTGATCTACCCTAGTTGTGAAGAAGCTTATAATTCTAGACACTGAAATACCTCTCTCCTTGGATATTTGAATCAGTGATTGCTCTGATACCTCAGCTTTCTGATGTGTTTGAAACTGATAGTGAATTTAAAGTTAGCTTGTCTCTTTGAAGTCATGAGTGATGTTCCTTTCAGCTCTCAACATCTCATGGCAGAAGTTGGAAGTCCTTTGGTATACATCTTTTGCTTATCACAAACTACTTTCAAGTGATACTATACAATTTCACATATAGTTTAATAACCTTATGCTAATATACTATCATTTCTCTCCTCCTAATTTTGTGATATTATTGTCATATATTTTACTTCTGCATGTTTTATAAACCCCACACAATGTTACCTTAGAGTTTGATACATGATATGTTTGGGAAATATAAACAGCCAAGGGAGTAACCATAAAGGGCATTTCTCCTAGATATGAGAAGGGGTATATCAGAAAAGCATCCTTAGGAAGTAATACCGAGGCTGAGAATTGAAAGATGAGTGAGTTTTTTCTGGATAAGGTGGAGTGGTCAGGGTAGAGGTGATGCTCAGTTATGAAGACAGTGGTCTGGGATGATGTTGGAAAGATAGGCAGGGGTCAGAATGTGCTCTAACCGGTAGGTCCACAGTGAGGAGTTTAAACTATTATAAGCACAGTGTGAAGTCATAGAAAGGTTTTAAATAGGGAAGACACACGATACCACTTTATTTTTAATAGATTACAGTGGCTGCTGGGTGAAAACAGATTTTTGTAGATGTGGGGATGGGGTAGAACTAGATAGAGGCCATCATTAGAAGGACAGGAGTGAGAACAGCCTAGTAAGAGGAGACAGCAAAAAACAAAGACCCCAAGGCAAGAAGGAGGTTGGTTGGTTGAAGGGCAGAAAGGTGCCAATGGGACTCGAGGGTAGTGAGTAAGAGGAAGTGTGGTATAATAAGATAAGGTTGGGCAGGCATTCAGTGACAGATTATACAGGACCCAGTGTAACAAGTTTATGTCTTTTGTTTTTAATTTAAAATAGTGAAAAACTACTGAAAAGTATTAATCCAGTGCTTATAAGTAGAACTTTTAAATTTCATATGCATTTCAACTTTTTTTTTAATTGAAGAGCTGTAAGGTAGAACAGAGTTCATGTACGTACACTACCCAGCTTCGTCTAAAGTTAGCATCACATATAATCATTGTACAGACATAAAAACCAAGACACTAGCCTTGATAATAATACTGCTAGACTGACATGATTTGAATTTCACCAACTGCACCGCTAATGCCATTATTTCTGGTCCAGATTCTCACAGTGCATTGAGTTTGAATGTCTACTTCAGCCTTCTGCATGCTATGGGAGTTCCTCAGTGATTCTTTTGACACTTTTCAAGAATACTGATCAATTCTTTTTTAGACTATTTCTCATTTTGTGTTTGCCTGATGTTTTCTTATGATTAGATTTGGTTATGTATTTGTAACCAGCATATCACAGAATGAGGTTGTGCCCATATCAGTGTATATTGGCGGGTTCATGATTTTGTTCTGTCTTAGCACTGATGACGTTAACTTTGATCACCTGGTTAAAGTGGTGACTGCTGGCTTTCTCCATTGTAAAGCTTCTATTTTTCTCTTTGTAATTTGATTTACATTTTAAAAAGAGTATTCTAGACTTTGCCTGTGGAATAGATTGAAGAAGGGCAAGACATGAGCGAGGCAGAACAGAGAAAACACTATTATATTGGACCACAGAAGAGATTTTGTGACTCAGACTATGGAGATAATAGTAGAAAAGGAAAAAAATGATACAGTTGCTATATAGTTTGGAGTAAATGTCACTAATACATTGTGGTGAAATGACTATGAATGGATTGACTGTGGAAGCATGAGATATAAAGAGTGTCTCCAGGATTTCTGACTTGTATAACTTGATGAAAGTAATGGTATTCTTTCAGATTAGAAATATTGGAGGAGTTACATTTGCTGTTTTTAAGATGAAATATGGATAATGAGCTGGAAATGTGCAAGACTGGAAGGAAAGAGACTAGCAAAGAGTCTATTGCATTAGTCCTTCTGGATGAACGATGATGGTTGTTTCGATTAGAGAAGATGATGAAAATGGAGAGGAGTATCTGACTTGGGAGATAGTTTAAGAATTACCGTCAGTGGGTATTATCTCTTAATCGATTAAGGAGAACTGGGGAGGGAGAGAGAGATGACAAGGATATCTTCTAGATTTCTTGCTTGAACAGTTGGATGAATTGTGGTTCCGTTTATTGGGACAGAAAATAGTGGCAGAGAATTGGCTTAGGATAATAGGCTGTTTTCCCCTTGACTAAGAGTACCACAGACAGCAGGAGGCTAGGGGAGAAGGAGGGGAAGGGGCTTCCCCTGACAGAGCCAGGTTACATGCGTCCTCTTACAATATGACTTTCCAGCAACATATTGTACAGTCTGGTACGAGAACATTTTCTGTCTGGATTTTAAAAGCTAGGGTCAAAGAATCTTCCCAAGAGATGTTGTTCCTGCTCAAATATGCCATTGATTATTTCAGCTTTCAGTAGGATTTGTGCTGTTGCTTTGGCTACAGCCACCGAATCCCTGCTGCGTCTCTTTCCTTTGGAATGAGAAGCTCTCAAAAGAAAGCCACAACCTTATATGGCAAAATTTGAAAAAAATCAATCAACATAACAAGTATCATGCCATCTGCACATTATCCAGAGGCAAAACTAGGCAAGACAAAACTCCTTAGGGGATAGGACACACTGTGCAACCACCCAAAATTTCAATACCATCAAAAAATCAATGCTGCAAATAATAGCAATGCGGAAAGACTTGAATGTACTTATTGCTAGAGGTAGAGCAATGTTTACCCCTTTCTGAATGTTCACTGATCAACAAAATACACATCTTAATAAGGTAAAGATGCTAATCACTTTCTGGAAGAGAAAACTAAGGAGAAAGGACTTAGAGCTCAGAGCTCTGGAAATACAAGTTATAGAAGGCATCAAACCATATCACCAACAAGCTAATAGTTTCTGTTTGTTGGTAATAAAGAGTACTATTCATTTCTTCTTGTCTCCCTCCATCCTTGTTTTTGTTGTTGTTATTCAGCAAATATATATAGGGCTCCTAATATGCGTACTTTGTTTCCACTCTCTGTGGCTTGACAGCAAATTGCATGATTTGACTATCTGAAAAATGCATATGAATCAGCAAAGAGATCTAGGACTCTGTTATCAATGAGATAATATAAAAGGCGTTGGCAAATAAGAATAGAGACAATCCAAGAATGTACATTTTATTTAGCTACTCTATTATTTCTTTAATGTACAGAGTACATTTTGTATTAAATCATTATGAAAAAGTGAAATAAGGCAATAATTATTCATGGCATATCATAGAACTCTAAATCGGAGACTATTTTGCTTCTATTCCATCATACAAAGTAAAAAACTTTTTAGGAATCCTAGAATCTTCACTTAAAACTGCTTAAAGCCCAAATGACTAGTCAATTCCATAATATTTACCACCACCAATTCTTCCATTAAATATTTGATAGAATGGACTGTTTACCTGTCCACAGTAGTTGTCCTGTTAGCATTCATTGAAGTGTACAGATTGAGTGGAGGCTAAAATCCAACTCCAGCTAAGCCAGGATATCTCAACTATGTATGGCCCTAATTATCTAGATCAATGTTTTTTTAACTTCTCATATGTACATACAAATTATTTAACTATTCCAAAGAGTCTTGAATAAATATCCCCTAATATTTACAACTCAGATATTTACAGTGTAAAATTAAAATTAATCTTATGTTTTTCTTCAAATTGGGCTAATTAAGTCTTGAGTTTTCTATTCCATTTCTTTTCCAGATACCTAACATTTTGCTGAGAGGAAATAGAGCTATTTCCTAGAGAAATTAATCTCTACCTGCCTCATACTACCAAAGAATACTAAAAATGAAAGACAGGAATGTGGAAGTGCCAAGTGAAGTGGGTTTCTGCCCACCTGTCATGCTAATAAAACCCAAATAATCAAGATTATTTCTCCAGGTAGAGCCTTTCATGACCAATAGGATAAAATGGACAAAGTAGGTAAATACCAATTGGATTTTCGAACTCCACAAGCACTGAAAGATCTTAACTGTAGACTGTTTCTCAAATAAAAGAGCTGTCATTTGCAAAAACCTAAGATAAATCGCCCAGAAACCCCACAGGATGTAGAAAAAGGATCAATATAAAATACGTGTACATTGGCGAATGATTTATAAATATTATATATTGAATTAGGGAATAAATTTAAAAGTGGCTTTCTGGTATTTTCTAATTTAGGTTCACTAAAAAAATATATTTCAAAATGGTAAATATTCACCCTTAGAACTAGCGAACGTTTTCCTTTTAGCAACTAATCAGCCTGTTCATTTTTCTTGTCTTCTCCACATGAGACCAGTTGCAGGAAAAATTACTCTAGGCTATGTCTGTTTTTACATGACCTGCTTTCAAATGTGTGCTGCTCCTAGTGCATTTGAACTGCTCACAAAATAAAAGAAAGGGATGGGCCTTTTGTGAACACTCCTTAAGAAGCAGACAAATTATTAGCAGATCTGTCTGAGCACTCTGGCTCATGCCAAAGGTCTGAGACGGGAAGTGTGCACAGCCTCCAAGTCAGCACAGCTGGGAAGAAGGTCTGATTCCTGATTAAGAGTCTGGACTCAGGAATTGGAGGAGCCGCCCCCATTGTTGTTCTCTGTGAATTTTAATTTTAGCTAAATGCATCCTCAAGAAGGGATCATGGTGAGATTTTTCTGCTCCTTACACTGAGAATAAGTATAGCTGCGCTCGGGCTGGAAATGGCAGAAGTAGGAACGGAAATTAAAAAACATTCACAGAACAAGAAATACAAACAGTTATTATGGATGGAAAACACTCAGGCCTCAGTAATAAGCAAGGGGAATGTAAAATGGAATTGCAATAACATGTCTCTTTTAATATGAAAATTAGTAAAAAGTTAAAAATATCAACACCCTTTACTGGCAAGAGAGAACTGAGACGGACGCGTTCATAGATTGTTTATAGGAACGTCAACTGATAGTTTCTGACGAAAACATGACAAAATTCATCAAAAGCCTTTGAAACACTCACATTCTTTGATTTCAGCATTTAGGATTAATAAAAGTTGGAAAAGAAGTGATTATTAGATATGCTAGTCACCTTACACCGATGCCTCCCCCAGCCAACCCACAGCGTGAAGCCACTGCTCTGGCGGGACATCTGGATCATACTGCTGCTGGGTGTTTGAAAGAGTTCAATGCTATTTGTGCTTGCACTTGGATCCCAAGGCTTTTTTAGCTTTGAAATAGTATTTTTAAATCTAAAAAATGAAACAGATAAAATGATGCACAGATGAATAGCTCTTTAAGTCAAAGTCCATTGAAAATGCTCAGATCTGCTGTTTTATCTTATGGAAAGCAAATGCATTTAATTGAAGAAAATCTCCAAAGATCAGATCAGTAAGGGGTGCTTGATGACAAGTCAAAACCTGTTTTCCTCCCAAATAGCATAGGACATAGTGGAATAAACTGAGTAAGTAAGCAGCATTGAAAGAACAGATTCTTGCAGGAAGCCTTAGAAATATCAATAATGTGAATGCTTAGCAAGAAATGCAGTCACACGTTTCCTGGCATGACATCTGGGGTGGTCGAGAATGCTCTTCACCTTGCTCCACTGCGCACCTGCAATTGAAGTGCACTTTTGGGTCCTCTGTGGGTTATCATTTCCCTTCCCATAGGAGCTTGATTTGAAGGATAGACCACAAATCTGTAAATATAGCAGGAATGGTCACAATAGAGATGACAATAATCTTCTTAAAATACATAAAGTATTTATCATAAGTCTTAGAGAGCAATAAATCACATATGTTTGATTGATTGAAAAAAAATCTGCAAAGCCACAATATAAAAACTCTTATTCAGAGTCCTCCATCCTCACTTCCGACGGAACACCTAAATAATAGCTTGGGAAGAATGACATGTGGATAAAAATGTCACAATGAATTTCTACAAGAAAAGATCAAGTAGCCCGGGTAATTAAGAGTCTGTCATTTTTGACATGAAGAAAAAAAAATTACAAGAGGTGCCAAATACCTGGGAAAGACATGTGCTTGTCATTTCAGGACAGAGGCAAAGGAAAAGCAACTTGATTGGAAGAGGACACTTTGGCAAATAAGAGCACTTTGTGTTTTTTGAGAGCCTGTGCTCCTGCAAACATTTTTCAAAGGAAAAGAAGCAAAAGCTTCCCATTAACTGTTCCTTTAAGTGTACTGAGACACAAACAGCATTTAATAAGAGCTGTAGCTTACGTCAACCCACACATTTGTGGTATGGGACAGTGTTGTGTGTCTATTATAATCTGACGGATGCAACATCTCACTTTAATTTCAATGTAATGTGGCTCCGAAGAGATGTGGTTACTTTTGATGCCCGATGGTTATATTTGGAGACTTCCCAGGATAAGGTGACCATAACAATGCCAACTGTCTGAAAGTTACACGACCACCTTATCCTGCACTTCCTTTAAAGTTTTAAAAAGTCTTTTTATCCACGGCCTTTAGATATAGTGTCTAATTTCACAGTGTCTATTTTTTGAATATGAAAACTGATCACAGAGGTCAAGTCACTTGCCCAAGGTCACACAGCATAGAATAGGAGAATAGAAATTTGGCCTAAGTTTTGTCAGATATTTTCAAAGCCTATATCACTTTCCCTATAACACGACAACTCTGTAAGAATACTGCTGTAAAGGCAGGAAGACCTGGGGTCTGGTGTCAGTTTTGTTACCGACTCAACATGTGATCGTGGGGAAATCAGCCTTTAATGACTGTCTGCTTGTCTTCCTGTCCACTTGTCATTTTAGAGGCCACCTCTTTTTTGCCACAGCCCATGATGCTCATTGGTTTGCGTTTCTCTCATTTTACCAGCATGATTGTTTCATAAATACTGTTGGAATCAGGATGCATAAGAGGTTGAGTTTGCTCCCACAGGCTTCTAGGATAATTGCACAAAGGTCGTCCCTCAGAGAGTTATATCAAGCAGAGCAAGAGGAAAAGATTAGAATTCACAGATCCCCAGTCTCTCCTTCTCATCACCTTTAGCTTGATTCCCTCAGTCTGTCATCCTTAGTGAGGTCTCTGGAACTTAGGCACTACAGTAGAAATGCAGAAAGTCCGAAGCAGATTACTTAATTAATTGTGTTATTTCTGCTAATATTCTCTCACATGAGCTGGAATAATTGACAGACTGCAATAACAGTGAAGGAAACTTAGCATAGAAACTGTGGGTGTGCCTGCACGCGGGACATTTCACAGAAATTCCTGCCAAGTGACTCTGCCCGTTCCCAGGGGAAACATTGCTTGCAAACAAGAATGTTTATTAGTTCCTCAAAAGGAACAGGCCTGGGAACAGGAGGGTCTGAATGTAATTAAGATAAGGAAGCCTTAGATGTAGTGCGCATGCGTCAATTCAAAAAAAATACCTACTCATTGTGCTTGGCAAGAGTTACTCCTTTGTGTAGATGGTATAAAAAATAAAGGAACCCGAATCTCGGGAGACATTTTGCACCACAGCAGCTCTGTGATTCATTTCATCGGCAACAAACAGAGAGGCTACTGCTGAAAATTGGTGGGATCTGTCTCACAAAACAGAATGGGCAGGGTTACCAAAGGCAGTAACTCACTCTTCATCTGTTTCTTCCCACCGAAGAGGACAAAGAATGCAGGCCACCTTGTAGATACTAAGAAACACTTTGTTTTCTCTTTAAAAGGAGTTTGGGTAATATTCAATGATTCTTCATCTTTACTGATATTCACGTACCTACTGACCACATCAGTAATAACGATGAGGAAAAGTCTGAGGTGCATTCTTAATCTGGTGCTAGATCATATTCAATGCGGGGCGAGGGAGAAACATAAACTTGTCAAGCAACTTCAGATGCTGTAGGAAACTCCACAAGGTTCTTCAGATCCTTTATCTCCTTTTAATACAGAAAAAATCCAGGCATTGTGGGTATTTGTCTTCATTTTACAGATGAAATAGCTGAGGCACATGGAGGATAGTAACTTGCTCAGAATCCCACAGCTAATCAGGACAGAGCTGTCATGACTTCAGAAGCCTTTGCTCTTTCCACTACACGATGCTAAAGCATCTGGGCTCTCTCGGCTGGACCTCCTTAGCCTTTGTGATTAAAGACACACATTTAACAGATGGGAAAGGGTGCAGTTGTAGCTTTACAGCAGACTGCCATATTCCCCTCTGTGCAGACAACTTGTCATGTCCCTCATTATCACTAGGATCTAAGCAACTGAGCAAACTAACCCAGATTTAGAACCAGAAAAAATAAAAGCTCTGCCTAGATGGCTGGCACATGCTGGTTCAACGTCTAATTAACTCCTTTAATGGCCCTTTGAAGGAGAGAGGTGGCATTATCAGCCTTTTGATAGATGAGGAAACTGAGCCAAAGAAAGTTGAGATGAGTTATGTAGCGTCACTCAGAAAGTAGTTACAGAGCTGGGGAGAGACCCACGGCCTTTGGACTCTTTCATCTTATCGACGAGAACATTCCACATCAAACACAAGACACTATAATACATGGCTACAGCTGCAGAGACCAATAATTCCTTGAAACTAAGATATTATAGAAACACATTTTTAACAAAATACAAACGGAGAGTTTAATTTCTATGCTAGCCATCCAGGTTTGGAGAAGGAACTAACTACTGACTACGGGCCTGAACTTTAACAAATGATTTTATCAAGATGTTCTAAGCTGGTGAGTTCCGCAGTATGGAAGAGATGGGTCCCTAATACATATTCTGTGTCTGTCAGGGTCCCAGATGTGAATAAGAAATAAAGTATCATTGTAGAAACCCGACTAGGAGACTGCACCCCATCATCTCCATGTCATTCAAAATAAGAGACTAAAAACAGATAACTCTCATTTTATGTAGTCCAGTTTTGTCCTTTCTCTCATTGGCTTGATTTTTCTGGTTTTGTATACATGCAGTCAGAAAGAATTCCAGTGCTCCTTGGAGAGAGCACTCCGAGACTGCTGGTTGAGTCATGGAAGGAAGGATCGTTTTGATCTGAGAAATAATAATAATACTACAGCTACTGTTTATAAGCTTTTATGCTTTGGGCAGTGTGGTAAATTATGCCTGACATACATTGGTTTCTTTTATCTTTACAGGAAGCCTCAGAGACAGCTTCCATTATTTAGTATCATTGATATTTTAAAGATAGGGAAACTGAGGCACGGTCTGTTGAGATATTTCACACAGCCAGAAGAGTCAGAGCAGGCATTCAAACTCAAAGACTCTGATTCCATTACCTCAGATCTTAACTAATGTTCGATGTGATTCTTCTGTCAAGAAGTCGATACAGAGTTACAGAGCCAACATGTCTGCTGAATGAAACAGTCTTAATTCCCAAGGGAAGATCACCCTGGGCTGTTAGCCAGTGTCCCATATCTCCCTTCATTCTCTGCGAGGAAGACCACACGTCACTGATGAGCAGTCAACAGGCATTTAAGCACAGAGACTGTGTGGACAGCTCCAGACAAGGGACTGCAGGGGTGGCAAGGAAAACTGACAGAGGAGGTGAACATAACAACACACTCACAGAGGTCTGCAGTTTGACTTGCAGAAAGGAAGAACTGACCACAAAAAGCATTGCTAAAGTGAAATCGAGGCTACCTACACAAAGGATAATTTGGAAAAAATGAATTCACCATTTATGCATTCTGATAATAGCAAATTGAATTTAAAAACCAAGAACTGTATAGCAGTAGTTTATGATAAGAAATGATTGCTTAACCAAATTAATCATTTTACCCCAAACCAGCATGCATATGTGTATGTGTGTGTGTGTGTTTGGGTAGACACTATCAAAACTAAACAAAACTGGTTGATCACTAATTAGTGTTTCTATATCTGTTCCTTAATAAGTCTTAGATGTTATAATTGGAGTGTATCTATGCATTTGCACTAAAAATGAGCATGCAAATTTCTGGAGACAGATGAAATATATAGTACATGGCGAGTTCAGCTTCCCCTTTTGCTCTTGGTTCTCAGGCCTTCGTTCTCAGAGCAGGAGTTACCCCCTTGGCCTCCAGTCTCCTGATTCATAGGCCTTTGGCTTTGGGCTTCCCTCCCCCCTCATCTCCCCCGGTTCTCAGGTCTTTGGACTCGGACTGAATTATGCGACCGGCTGTCCTGGTTTTTCATCTTGCAGAAAGCAGACTATGGGACTTCTCAGCCTCCATAATCCCGTTAGCCAATTCCTGTGATGAATCTCCTCTTATCTCTCCCTATCTGTATCCCTATCTCTCTCCAGATATAGCTCCCATCGGTTCTGTTGCTCTGGAGAATTCTAATATGGTACATAACAAAGCATCAAATTCACTAATTTATAACTATACTCATTTCCTGTTGCTCACACGTCTGTGTGATGGAGTTTGGTCTTAGCGAGATGGACCTGCTATCAATAGCAGGTGTGTGGGTTGGTTTGGACGGCTACACTTCAGGCTGTGGCATGTGAGTGGCTCCGCTTCACCAGTTTTGCGTTCTTTCCCTGAGATCTGCAGGATACAAATCTATCTTTTCTCCAGTCAATCCACCTATGTATCATCTGTCTAGCATCTATCTGTGTATCGGCTATACACAGGATATACACACCTACCTGTGTGCAGAAACTCCTCCCTTTTTCTTTACGTAACGTTTGTACTCTTAATTATACTTCGAGGACATTTCTCCCAACTAATAGCTATAGATCTAACTCATCTTAATACTTGCATAATAAAAAAATACTTGCATAATAATATATCAAATTGCCCTAATTTTAAGTTTTCAGAAGTTGTTTTTATTCATTTTCTTGGGTTGTGTGTATGTGTTTTGGCCACTGTAAAGAACATACTTAGACGTCAGTATGTACTGGTTTTTCTGAGTGATAGATACTCAACAGTGGAAGTGCTAAGTCAAAAATTATGCTCATTTTTACATTTTAATAGATCCTAACTGATTATTTCTAAAAATATTTGTAGAAACTTATATTCCCTTTAGTAATTTGAAAGAGGGCCTGTTTCCTTGGGATTTCCTAGTAAGTATACCATTCTCCCCTTCAAATATGTCACCAGTGAGGGAGAAGTGGTCATTATTGACTTCTCAGCACTGTCATTACACGTCACTGTCCTAGTGAGTCATTTTTATGGACGGGTATACACCATATCCTTTGGGTGATCTGGGACTTTCTAAAGATGGAGAATCATTGCTATGTTAGCTCTTCTTTCTCTAAAGGGACCCAGGCTTCAAGTACTGGGTGAAAGGAAGACTTAGCCAGGTCTTAGTGGTCAAGTTTAACGAGCTCTCTAATTTATATTTTGGGGATTAAATAATTTAATTATTTGAAAAGAGCTAGGGAGCCACATAATAATACTATATCTAAAGAATCTGACTGAGAGCCAAATTAGAGCCCTTATATCTTTCGAAAATAACAACCCGTAGCAAAGAAACAGAGTGATTTTACTCACCGAGCAATTTTAGAAAAAGGCATTTACTTGCTATGGTGTAGACACAGTCTGACATAGAACTTTAAACCTTCCTCAGGTTGCCTGCATCTTGAAATGAAGACATTCAGTAAACCATAAATTTAGCTCCCCTCCCCCATATTTTGTCAATATCATAATAACAATGATGTCAGTAAGACATGCAACAGGAAAGTTTATGGATGGACAATGGCAGTGCCTATTGAGACAATATCTCCATTATTTATCTGCCTCACAAGTAGAAACTTAAATGCACAGGGAAATCAATAGAATAAAAAGGAATCAATGCTCAGTGTATTCTTAAAGCTACCAGACTAAAGAATAATTTTAAAAATATAGATGTGCAATATGATTAGGAGAGTTAAAAATTCTGAACATCTTGTATTCATGCACTCACTGCAAATGCAACATTGATTTTTTTTTAAAAGGCTTTACGTTTATGTGTGTGAGTGCGTGTGTGTATCGTGCAGACTGGACTAATTAAAGATAATTTTACCTTGCTGCTATGTTTGTGTTCTACTTTGAATTCAGCCCCAATTGCTCTGTTGGTAGACACATCTAAAGAGAGGATTTTCACACTAACCTATCCTTCAAAGGTAGTGACTAGTCAGGGAAATAAAAACCTCTAATAGCAAAGAATTCATCAGCTGAATTTAAAGCCATTCCCTATATGCGGCTTTGTAAATGCACTCAAGTCTAAAGTCCTTGCATGTTTCCATTTATAGAAGCTCTTGAATGACTCTATCCCCAGCATTGTACACGCCCTGGAGTAGCGTACTTGCAGGGTGACTTGGAGAAAAATTTCGACCTGTGTGAACAGGCACCTTAACTGTGAATTTTCCCTGAAGTAACATATGGAGAACCTGCTACCATGTCATGTACAGAAGCTCAGGGGATAGAGGATTATTGTGACAAAGCAAGGCATTGAATATTGACGTTGCTCTGGTGGTTTAAATTTACTGTATTCTGTCTTGTGAATTTCCTGGGCTTTTTTACTTGTTTTTATTTATTTGATTGATTTTAGATTCTCTGTGGAAAAGTGGGAAAGGTTTAAACTTCATTGGCACACAGACGGTCCTAATTTGAATTGTAGACTTGTCATTTGCTAGCTGCAGAACCTTGGATAGGTTCACCATTTCTTCATCTGTAAAATAGGAATGGTAAGAGAACTTACCTCTACGCTATTAGGAGTAATTGAGATAACGCAGGTAAAGTGGGTAGCAAAGCTTGATACATAGACAATCACACATGTTAACCGCTGCTACTGCTGCTATATGGCTAGGACCACCACCGCCTTTACTACCGTCTTGGTCCGTTTGGGCTGCTAGAACACAATACCACAAACTGGTATTTGTTTCTCACAGTTCTAGAGGCTGGGAAGTCTGAGGTCCTGCCACCAGCATGGTCAGGTGAGGGTCCTCTTTGTAGTTCGTTGCTGATGCCTTTTCGCTATGTCCTTACAAGGCAGAAGGGGTTGGGGAGCTCTTTGGAGCCTCTTTTATAAGCCATTAATCCCATTCATGAAGGCTCCACCTTCATGATTTAGTCACCTGCCAAAATACCCACCTCCTAATATCATGATTTTGTGGAGGAGGAGGGGGTTAGGATTTCAACATATGAATTTTGAGAGGACATAAACATTCAGACCATAGCAACTACACGCCTGATTCCTGTGAAGAAAAATATGGTGGGCAGGAGAAGAAATTCTCTCTACTTCTGGGATCAGTGTAAGAGCCTTATCAAATGGAGGAAGCTACCTTTATTAACAGAAACAGACTCAGTGAAAGATGTACTGAATCTGGTATTATCTTTCAAATTTTTATGCTTCCAATTGAATTCGGTTTTTAAACAGCTTTTTTGTCTTCAGAGACAAAAAAATGGTTAACTAGCACAATTATTCTACTAGTTGGTAACATGTAAAGCAAACCAATTAGGGGGATAGAATTATTTATTTTTCCACTGAGAAGGGGTCAACTTGCGGGAGGAGATTTGTGATGCAGGTGCAAAGCTCTTAAAATCCTGTGCTCTGCCCAGAGCAACTGGGCTCCTTTATGTGGCTGCATTGAAGGAGTATTTGTTTCTTGGAAATTACTAACATATAAGTGCTAAAAAACATGATTTCTAATAACAATAATGTACATTATGCATGGGATGAAACCTCATTCTAGTGACCTTTTTATCTATCTTTAATGAGGTGTTTGAAAAATGTAGAAAGGACACAGTAACCAAGCTAGAATTAGCAAAACTACTCTGTTCCATTATCTTTCTAGTACAACTGGAGGAACAAAGGTGCAAAGATAAAGGTCAAGAAAGTTAGACAAGGTTGTAGAGCCATTGGAAGAAAAAAAAAAAAGCTCATTTTCCTGAGTTAAAGCCAACTTTTTAATGGGTTATTTAACAATACCCAGTTAAGTCAGCTAAACACTACTTGCCTTGTTTTATTATGAGGGTTTGTATGTTAGAGAGAGACAGAGAGTTGAATGAGCATCATTGCATTCATTAACTTACTTACTACAGTAGAAATATACATTTTAATAAATTTAATAGAAAACAAAAAAAAGAAATCTAGATTGTATAGAACCAAATACAGTCTATTAAACTCCATTCACTCAAAGATATAGTGTTTGGATTTGTGAAAAAAATAGTTTATTTTTCTTCAAATAAAGAAAAGGTTTAGAAACACAGTTTGAGACAAACACTTCTGGAATGGCAGAGTAAAAACTTCTGCATAATCCACTTATCCATAAAAGCAATGAGAACACAAGCAAAAATATTCAAAATCAGCATTTTAAAAGCTGTAAAAATTAGCCAAAAGCTTGCAAAAATCCAAAGAATGTTTATTCAAGAAAATGTACCATGTCTCTCTACAGTAGGGATTGTGTAGTGTTTAAACTTGACTTTTTCCTATTCCCTTCTCCCCAGTTTTGCAGAAATTTTGAAGCCCAATAGCCTCACAACTGTGGTAGCTGTGAAAAGCAACAACTGAGTAGTGACTAGAAGAGGTTGAGTTTGGAGCTGGCCCCAAGTCCCATAGATAAAGAACTGTCACTGTTTGACATGTTTGGAAGCTTCTGGAAAAGCCCTGCTTAAATAACCTGTCTTTATTTGACCAGACTTAGAGTGTGACCCAGTGCAAGTTGTCCTAGTCTTAGACTATTTGTTAAAAACAGTCAGCCACACTTGTACAACATTCCAGCTGCCTGATGTGGTGATACCAGCTGGAACAAACAAGAAATTAAAAAAAAAAAAAAAACATGAAGGGAAATCTGGGGAACGAGGTATTTGTGGAAGGCTGTGAAAAACTCAAACATAGTCCTGGGCATATGGAAAGTATGTGCAGGGTTTTGTGTATACCCAGGAAATACACAAGAAACACTGAATCTCTCATTTCTGGGTGACCTTGCGGCTCTGCACAAGCTGGAAGTGAAGGTGAACACAGACTTTTAAAGTGACTGCCAGAATGTAGAAGGCATGCCCCAACATGTATACAGAGCCCCTCAGCAAAGACTGGGAGGCTTACTGATTCAAAGCATTTAAGGAAACCTCTGTTAAATTGTAAGCTGACCACTAATGATTTGAGGGACTTCATGGCCACGCACAACCAAGAACACAGACTTTGCAGATTTAGTTTAGACAAGTCACTAAACAAGCAACAAAAGAAAGAAAAACTAGGAATAACAACAATAAATCCTTTGGGGGAATAGTGTCTGATCTCTGGAATTTTACAATATAATACTTTAAATGTACAATTTTTAACAAAAAATTTATGAGACACATAAAGAAATAGAAAAGCATGTACCATATATCAGAACATAAGCAATCAATATAAACTTTACCCTCAGAAAGTGTAGATGTTGGACTTACTAAACAGAACCTAAAGCAGAACAAATATGTTCTAAAGAACTAAAGAAATTCATACCTGAAGGATTAAACAAAAGTATGGCAATGATGTCAAATCAAATAGAAAATATCCGTAAAGAGATAAAAATTATAAAAAGAAAAAAATTGAAATTCTGGAGCTGAAAAGCCCAATAACTGAAATGAAAAATTCACCAGACAGACTCAAGAGCAGACGGTAGACTTGAGCTAACAGAAGAAAGAGTAACACATTTAAACGTAGATCAATTGGGAATATTCAGTCTGAAGAACAGAAAGTAAAAGACGGAGGAATGAACTGAGCTTCAGAGACCTATGGGGTGAAATTAAGCACACCAAAAAATACACAGTGAGAATATTGCAAGCAGGATAAGAGAAAAGAGCAGAAAAAATATTTGAAAAAGTATAATGGCTGAAAACTTCCCAAATTGGATTAAAAAATTAATCTACACATCCAGGAAGCTCTGTGAACTCCAAGTAGAAAAACTGGATGACATGCACACCTCAAGATAGCATAAAGAGTCAGATGACAAAGACAAAGCAAGAGAATCATGAAGACAGCAAGAGAAAGTTGACTCATCAAGGACGTGGCATACTCAATTAACAGCTAACTTCTCATCAGAAAACATGGAGGCTGAATGACACAGACTGTCAACAAAGCTGTCCTTCAAAAACAAAGGATAAATTGCGACATTCATAGAAAAACAAAACCTGAGAATTTGTTGCTGGCTGACCTGCCCTATAAGAAATACTAAAGGCAGTCCTTTAGGTGTAAATGAAAAGGCACTTGAGAATAATTTGAATTCACATGAAGAAATGAAAAACACCAGTAAGTGTAACTACAAGAGCAAATAAAAAAGACAGTGTAAATGTATTTTTTGTTTGTAAAGCATTTTTCCTCTCCTATCTGATTTAAATGACAACTGCATAACAAAATAATTATATATTTTTGTTGATAGGCACAGAATATATGAAGTCGTAATTTGCAAGATGACAACAGCAAAAGATGAGGCAAGGAAATAAAGCAATATAGGAGCAAAAATATTTATTCTATTGAAATTAAGATGTTATTGATCCAACTTAGATTGTTATAAATTAAGATGTTAATTGTAATCTCCAGAACAACTACTAAAAATATTTTTTATAAAAACACTATGGTGTGAAAAAAAAAGGTACACTTAATTTTTCTAGTATTTTTTTTTTCTGGTAAAGCATTTAGTATAAAAGCAAGGTAGTCTTTCTAATTTCAATTTCCAACTTCCATTTCTCAAAAGGAATAAGATTTTTTTCATTTTGTTTATTTTTTTTTTTTACAACCCAGTTTTTTTAAATTGAAGTATAGTTGATCTAATATATTAGATTAATTTCAGGTGTACAGCATAGTGATTCAATATTAATATGGCTTATACTCTATTTAAGCTATTAATAATGGTTATATTTCCCTGTGCTGTACAAATACATCAGTGTTGCTTATTTATTTTATATCTAGTAGTTTGTATCTCTTACCTCTACCCCTATCTTGCCCCTCCCACCCTTCCCTCTCCCCTCTGGTAAGCACTAGTTTGTTCTCTATATCTGTGAGTCTGTTTATGTTTTGTTAAATTCATTTGTTTTCTTCTTTAGATTCCACGTATAAGTGATAACACAGAGTATTTGTGTTTCTCTGATTTATTTCACTAAGCATAATACCCTCTAGGTCCGTCCATGTTGTTGTAAATGACAGACTATCTGATAGTCTGCTATTTACTATATATATATATATATACACACATATATATATGTATATATGTATATATATATCACATATATACATATATATGTGTATATATATATATATATATATATATATCACATCTTCTTTATCCATTCATCTGTTGATGGACACCTAGGTTGCTTTCATATCTTGATTATTGTAAATAATGCTGCAATGAATATTGGGGTGTATATATCTTTGATTCAGTGTTTTCATTTTTATTAGTGTTTATCCAGGAGTGGAAGTCCTGGATCATATAGTAGTTATTTGAGGGACCTCCATTTTGTTTTCCATAGTGGCTGCACCAATTTACATTCCTACCAAGTGTACAAGTGTTCCCTTTTCTCCATATCCTCACCAACATTTGTTATGTGTGGTCTTTTTAATGATAGCCATTCTGACAGATGTGAAGGAATATCTCATTGTGGTTTTGATTTACATTTCTCTGATGATTAATGATGTTGAGCATCTTTTCATGTGTCTATTGGCCATCTGTGTATCTTCTTTGGAAAAAATGTCTATGCCGGCCTTATGCCCATTTTTTATTGTATTTTTTTCAATATTTTGTGGTATGAGCTGTTTATATATTTTGGATATTATTGTTGGTTCCATTATTTGCAAATATTTTCTCCCATTCTGTAGGTTGTCTTTTCATTTTGTCAGTAGTTTCATTTGCTGTGCAAAAGCTTTTAAGTTTAATTAGGTTTCATTTGCTTATTTTTGTTCTTATTTCCATTACTCTAGGAGACAGGTCCAAAAAAACATTGCTGAGATTTATGTCAAAGAGTGCTCTGCCTATGTTTTCCTCTAGAAGTTTTATAGTATATGGTCTTACATTTAGATCTTTAATTAATTTTGAGTTTATTTTTGTATATGGTGTTAGAAAATGTTCTAATTTCATTCTTTTACATGTAGCTGTCCAGTTTTCCCAGCATCACTTATTGAAGAGACTGTCTTTTCTCTGTTGTAGGTTCTTGCCTCCTTTGTCATAGATTAATTGAGCATAAATGCATCAGTTTATTTTTCGGCTCTCTGTTCTGTTCCATTGATCTATGTGTCTATTTTTGTGGCAGTATCATGCTGTTTTGATTATTGTAGCTTTGTAGTATAGTCTGAATTATAGGAGTGTGACATCTCCAGTTTTGTTCTTTTTTCTTAAGATTGCTTTGGCAATTTGAGGTCTTTTGTGGATCCATATAAACTTTAGGATTATTTATTCTAGTTCTGTGAAAAATGTCATGAATATTTTGATAAGGATAGTATTAAATATGTGGTTTTCTTTGGATAGTATGGACATTTTAACAATATTAATTCTTACAATCCATGGACACAGGCCCTCTTTCCATTTACTTGTATTTGTCTCTTTTTATAGACTTTGTTTTAAGGTCTATTTTGTCTGATATGAGTATTGCTACCAGTTGAAAGTTGGAGAGAATTTAATAATACAATTTCAAAATTGGAATTAAAAAACTATGTAGAGGATCATCAAGAAAATAGGAAACTTGAATTCTATAAACCAACTAAACAAACATTTGTAGAAGACTCCACTTAATAGTGAAATACATCTTCTTATGTACAAACAAAATATTAAACAACACTCAGGTAACCAGCGGACCAAAGAAGAAATCAGAGGAAAATTGGAAAATACTTTGAAAAGAATGAAATTGAAAACACGACAGCCTAACACTGATGGCATTCAGTGAAAGGAAACTTTATAGAGACATTTACAATTCCAAATGTTTACATTAAAAAAAAATTCCAAACAGTAACCTAACTTTACAACCTCAAGGAACTAGAAAAAGAACTGCAAGTTTAATACAAAATTAGCAAAAGGAAGGAAATATTAAAGATTTGAAGTCCAATTTATTTATTTATTTTTCATTGGCCACTTGGGCTTTCTTAGTGTCACATCTGAGGAGACTTTGCTTAACCCCGAATCATGAATATTTACTTTCATACTTTTTTCTGAGAGTTTTGTGGCTTTAGATCCTGTATTTGGGTATATGATTCAATGTGAGTTAATATTTGTGTACAGTTTCCTTCTTTTGCATGTGGATGTCTAGTTGTCCCTGAGATTTTTGTTGAAAAATTTCTATCCCCATTGTATTATCTTGGCGCCTTTCTTGAAAATCTATTGTCCCTGTATATAAAAGGTTATTTCTCGACTTCAAAATGTATTCTATTGGTCTATATGTCTATCTTTATGTCAGTACCACACTACTTTTATAACTGTAGTTTTGTTGTTAATTTTAAAATTGGCAAATAAAATGTGAATCTCTCAACTTGGTGCTTCCGTTTCAAAATTGTTTTGGCTATTTTGAGTCCCTTGAATGTCCATGTGAATTGTAAAATGAACTCGCCAATTTCTGGGAAAAAAAGAAGCTAGGATGTTGAGTTAGATAATACTGAATCTGGAGATCAATTTGGGAAGGATTATCATCTCAATAATATTACATCTTCCAATCCATGAAAATGGAATGGCTTTACATTTATATTGATATCCCATAATTTCTTTCAATGATCTTTTGTAATTTATAATATACATGATTTGTACTCCTTTTCTTTATGAGGGTGGTAATTAGGTTTATTTATTATTTTTGGCAGAGGTACTGGGGATTGAACCCAAGACCTCGTGCATGCTGAGTTTTTTTTGGTGGGGGGTGGATAATTAGGTTTATTTATTTATTTTTAAACAGAGGTACTGGGGACTGAAACCAGGACCTCGTGCATGCTAAGCATGCACCCTACCACTGAGCTATACCCTCCCCCTCCTTTTCTTAAATTGATTCCTGTAAGGTCAGTAGTGATGTCCCACCTTTATTTCTTATCTTAGTAACCTGACACTTCTGTTTATCTCTTGGTCAATCTAGCTAAAGTTCTCTCAATTTTGTTGATCTTTTAAAAAAATCGCTTTTGGCTTGTGAATGATCTCCATTGTATTTCTATTCTGTATTCATTTATTTTACTTCTGTGAAGTACACCATCAAAAAAGTGAAAAGACAACCCACAAAATAGGAGAAAATATTTACAAAGTATATGTAGTCTCATACAGATGTAGTATCAAGAATAAAAAGACAGCCAAATTCAAAATAGGCAAATTATTTAAATAAACCATCCTCCAGAGAAGATATATGAATGGCTGGTGAGCATGTGAAAAGATGCTCAACGTCATTAGCCATTAGAGAAACGCAACTGAAAACCACAATGAGTTACCACTTCACATCTACTATGATAGCTATAATTAAAAAAAAAAAAGAAAATTACAAGTGTTGGAAAGAAACTGGAACCCTTTTATATTGTTTATGAGAATGGAAAATAGTGTGACTGCTGTGGAAAAGAATTTGACAGGTCCTCAAAAAGTTAAATGTTGAGTTACTAAATGACTCAGCAATTCCACTCCAAGGTATATACATACTTGAGAGAAATGAAAACATATGTCCACACAAAAACTTGTACACAAATGTCCATAGTAACGTTTTTCAGATTTGACCCCAGTGGAAGCCACCCAAATGTCCATCAGCTGATGAATAGATTAACCAAAAATGTGGCATATCAATACAGCGTAATATTAATCAGCTGTAGAAAGAAAGTACAGATGATGCATGCTGCAACGTGGGCGAGGATGGAAAACACTGTGCTAAGGGGAGGAAGGCAAAGAAGGCCACGTATTGCAGGCTTTCATTTATATAAAATTTCCAGAGTAAGTAATTCTGTAGAAACAGAAAGTAGATTAGTCATTGTCCCAGGTGTAGGGGGCAATTAGGAAATGAAGAGAGACTGCAATCAATAAAGAATTAATTTTTGAAGGTAATGGAAGTGTCCCAACATTGTATAGTATGGATGCTTGTATAATTCTGTGAATATAATAAAAAATACTGAATTGTACACTTTGAAAGGGTCAATTTATGATAAACAGATCATATCTTACTAGAGCTGTTATTCTAAAAAGTGGTCAAGGTCACATGGAGTTCTTTGAATGGGGAGCATTGATTAAAATTAGCTATTTCTACTTATTTGTCTTGTTACTTTTAAAAAATTTTATTCCACAACATTTACATACGTGAGATTCAGTATGACTTAGTGGAAAGAAGAAAGGGTTTGTACATATAGAAAAATGATCCAAAACCATTTTGCCATCACTTAAGGAAATCTAAACTTCAGTTTTTCCATCTGTGAACTAGTCATACCTATTAGCAGGTTTACGTGACTGTGAGAACACCTAACACAATGTTTAGCATATAGAAGGAACTCAGTAAGGATCAGCTAAATGTGCATATTAGAAGTCACTAAATATTTATTTCGGTTGTGTTCCCTACAGCAGGATTTGACAAACTATGGCCAGGAAACAGCTGCTTGTTTTTGCAATTAAAGTTTTATTGTGAGAGTCCTTATCGTTCCCAAGCCTTAAATATTTGCTATCTGGCCTTTGAAGAAAAACTGCTGACACTTGTCCTAGAGGATGAGGATGATGTAGGGAGGGGCAGGATGTGGCCGAATTTGTAAAGCAGGTTAATTTTTACTACTATTCACATATTAATCCTCCATCTCTCTAAAGCCACTTAACCACAAACATAGAAGTCAGGAACAAAGGGACTCCTGTGGTCTATTCCACAGTAAATTTTAGATCCACATTCAAGGACTACTGACTCATTGAACACACAGTGATAATGGCATATCTAGTTATGCTACCTGAAAGGAACATCAGCATGTGTAGAAGAAGTGGGGTTGAGTGGCATGGTGACACTGACTGTAGGAAGAGACAAAGAAAAACAAATAAGCAATTACAAATTCTAAGAAAATGCCATGGAAGAAGTAAATAGGTGATGAGATACTGAATAATGGCAGGAAGGATATTTAAAAGGGAACAATTAGAGAAAACCCTCTAAGAAGTAACATTTGACTTGCAAATGAGAGTTAAGAAAGAGCCTGGCTATGTTAAAAAATGAATCAGTGTGAAAGAGGAAGTCGCTGAGATAGGAAGGAAATGTGTCAAGTTGAACTTTATAGATATGATAAAGATTTTTTTTTAATTTAATGAGATGGGAAACCTTGGGAATGTTTGAGAAGGAAATGAACATGATTATGTTTATAAAAATGTCACTCTGCTGCTCTTTCTAAATAATGTGTTCTTAGGGTTTTTTTCCCATTTCTTTCTTTTAGATTTTTCAAGTCTTAACTTACTTTACAGTTGATATTGATACTCCTAAAGGACCAGCTCCTAGACTGCTCAGCGCTACTTCCCTCCCCACCCCCTGTAAGATCTGAGGAGAGGTCTAACAATCCTTGGACCTTGTATTAGGAGGGCAAATACTTGGGTAATTAGGTAAGGACTGCTTCCATGAATCTCTCGGACAACTCAAAACAAAGGGAGACCTGTGGCCTGCAAACTTCTTATATCAAAGTTTCTTAAAATAGGCACAAACATTTCATATTGAAAACAAGGTAGCATTTATTTTATACTATGGACTAAATATCACATATTTGAGTAATTTATCCAAAAACCTAAAAATGCTCTCATGCTAAACGTTTGCAGTCAGACCCTTCTCCACTCCTTAACTTTGTCAGTCACTGTCTGTTCTGTTCCCTGTGGTTTTACCTTCTCCAGGATGTTATATAAATGGAATCTTATGGTATGTATCCCTTTAAGGCTGACTTCTTTCACTTAGCGTAATGTTTTGAGGTTCGTCCAACTTGTTGTATGTGTCAATAATCTGCAGCCAACTAAGGCACAACTCCAGTGGCTTAAGGGCACTACTTTTCAAAGAAAAGTAACTCATCATTTATGTGCATCTGCGAGAAACTAAGGGGTCTTGGAACTGTGAACTAGGTTTTTCATAATTGGATATGACATCCCTCGAACAGTCACCTCTACTTTTTCTTTCCCTTAGTTTGCTGTAGATTTGCATAAAGGGCTTTTAAATGATAGCGAAACTTGGGAATGGTATTGAAATCTCAGGCAGGCATTTGCAGCGCACTGAGATTTCCCATTGGTAGCTTAATTCATGCCCCAATAGTTTATTTAATATTTTTTTGTTCTTGAAACACAGTGTCATCTGTTTGAAACTATTGTTTTAGTTGTTCGGTGAGTTCTTGCCTGAATAATTTGACATACTCAGCAGCTCTGTTTAAAGAAAGGACTCTGTTTAAGGTCTTTTCTTCTTTAGAGGCATAATGTGTGTCAGAGGGGAATTAGGAAGGAATTAGCTTTGTTTAATGAATACTAAAGTAAAAAAGGATTAAACATCTCTACAAATAGCCAGATCCCATGGGCCTCTTGACTTTAAAGATTGTGGAAGGTAATTATATATTGTAATTAAATTATTTTAATTCAATTTCAAACTTTGTTTCATGAATAGAAAATATTTCCTGTTCTGAATAGGGAATACCTTTCTTTCAGCTAAATCCTCCTTTAGGATAGAAGGGAATTTGTCATTTAAATGAAAGCAACAAGGGACAAAGTAAATTTCAAAAAAACCCCCCAAAAACAAAGACATTCCCCATTTTGATCGCTTCTGTTCTGTAAATTTTTGGATTGAATTTAGCATTTGTAAGTAATGTTATTGGCATGAAACTGAATTAAGCCTTCTAAAACTTGGCTCAGTATAAACATTCAACCATTATAGATTAAGGAATACAGACTTGCTGCTTTGTGATTTTCTTACCGGTTATCAGGAGGCACTTCCATGTCAATTTGAAGGTAGGAGTTTATAAAATAGCTGGACGCATTTCCTATTGCCATTTGAATCGTCAGTAGAGTATGGAAAGTCGTTGGAATATAGTGGAATGATTGAAGAACTGTGTGACTGAATCCTGACCTCATTAGCTGTGCCCCCAGGATAAATTCATTTAATCTCCCTGAGTCCCGGTTCCGGCTTTTGCAGAATAAGTAGAGCTGGAGGATTTCTAAGGGCCGTGTCTACGCTGACGTCCTGCAGGCCCCGATAACAGTAAACAGCCGTGAAAGTAACAGGGTACCTATTCTAACTGTATATTACAGGTGAGAAAATTGTGACTCAGAGTTTGACTTGCTCCAAACGAGACACGTAAGAAGTGGAGATGCTAAGATTCTGACTCAGAACCCTTTTGCAGGCTTAGTCCAGGATTCTTTGGGCGATATGATAATACTTTTGTGATTAACTTTCTGTCGTCATATACAGAGAAAATGTAAGTGCTCTTTCATTCTGTGACTGGCTGTCCCCTCTATAGCTTTCCGTGTACAAGTCCAAAGCCAATGGTAGAGAAGAGAACACCGTGAGCACTAAGTCATTGAGAAGACTTAGAATCTATATATCCAGTTTATGGACAGTTCAAAACAAAATAAATAGAGGGTGATGTCACGAATGTGGGAAAAGAACCATTCGCTTTTTGAAAGCTCCTCAAGGGTTATAATATTCCCCCCCCCCACCCCGGAGAGGTTCTAATTTTGAAACAGACACCTCTTTGGATCATTGGTTTGCTTACATATTTGTCTCCCTCTGCTAGAGATAAGCCTTTTGTGGAGACTACATCTCATTTATTTCTCTATCCCTGGCACCAAGCTCAGGGTCCACACTAAGTAGACTGAATGAATATATGCAAGTATTTAGGGATGGTGGTGTGCGTGGCAATTCACCTTTTATCAATAATAGCAGCAGTAACTGTCACATAATTAATGCTTATTAAATGCCTACCACATCCCAAGCATTCTTCCAGGTGGTGCCAGGAAGGAAACAGACATATACCTCTCCCCTGATGGAGCCTACATTCTTGTAGAGGAAACAGGACAATAAGTAAACAAGCAAAGAAAGAAAGAAGTAAAACAAGCTAAACTAAGGTGTTGATAAATGCAGTGGAGAAAAATAAAAGAGGGAAAGGAGAGTGGGAAGTGTATCTCTAAACAGAGAGAGCAGGAAAGGCTTTACTGAAAAGTTCACATTTTAAACCGACTGAACACATTTGCCAATAGTGGGCCAGAAGCTTCCCACACCTGAGTTAGTTCGCTAGGGCTGTCGTAACAAAGTGCCATAAAATGGGTGGTGTAAACCGTGGAAGTGTGTTGTCTCACACCCTGGAGGCTGGAATTCCCAGATCAAGGTGTGGGCAGGGTTGGTTCCTTCTGAGGACTGTGAGGGAAGAATCTATTCCAGGCTGTTCTCCTTGGCTTGTAGGTGACCGTCTTCTTCCTGTGCCTCTTCACAGCATCTTCTCTTGATGTGTGTCCCTGTGTCCAAATTTCCTCTTTTTGTAAGGCCGTCAGCCAGACTGGATTAGGGCCCACGCTAATGACCTCAGTTTAGCTTGATTATCTCTGTAAAGACCTTATATCCAAAAAAGGTCAGATTCTGAGATACTGGTGGTTAAGACTTCCCCATATAAAGGGATGAAATTCAACCCACGAAGTACATTATTTTATCTAATCCTCGCAGTATCTCCGTGGGGGTAAGAATTGCTAAGCATGCTGGATACAAGGATGAATGGTAGTACATCTTTTCCATTCATCCATGGACGGAAAAACATAAGACATACATACAGATAAATCTAATATGGATGACAGAAATAGAAACACTATTTGGGTAGAATCAGAAGTGCTGTTGAAAGTCAACTGGGAGAAGATATGGAATATTCTGCAACCCATGAATAGGAATTAAACCATTTTTACTGGGTCTGTTAAATACTACCACTTAAACAAAAAAAATTTGGAACATTGCATTGCGCCAAGATGATTTTCAGCTTGCCTTTAAGTTTTGCAAATGTGACTGTATTCAAGAAGGACCATGAAAGGGACACAACCAGCCAGCTTAATTAAGTTTCTGAAATGCTTCTGGGCAAAATTAATACGTGTGGATACCAGCCCAAAGCATTTGGACTGAACAGACGTCAGCTTAACACAAAAATATTCCAAGAAGTGTAGTGATATTATAAAAATTGGATATATACTGATAATGGTGGTTAGAGAATTATTTATCCTTTCCCTGGATATCTTCTCTCATTGGTTATTTCAAAGTCAATATGGTTATCAGAACCTTTTGAAGCAAAATTAAAAATTTGGGACTAGGTGGCCATTTGGCAAAGCTTCCTCTGTATATCTTAGTAAACTCAAGTGGATAGAAACAAAATAAACTTGATTCCAGTGTAAAGTTTACTTATCCTTTGAAGAAGGTGATACTAAATATTAGTACTGAGTAAACTCAAATTCTCTTGCTGATCATCTCAGATGTGGGCCAACTGGCAAAATCAACACTGAAATTTCTCCTGCTTCTGTTTCCAGGATGTATTTTATCAGTAAGGTAAAGAGTATGAGAAATAATGAGGTCCACATGCACACGGTCTTTTATGATTTGTAAAGCCTTTTCGCCTCTGTCATCGCAGTGGCCTCTGTACTACTCTGTGAGGACAGTAGGAGAGATTATGATTCTCATTTTATAGAAGAGAAAAACTGAGGTTCTGAGAGTTGATGTCTTCAGTATTATAATTAGGGATGGGGCCAGCACTAGCACCCCCAAATTTAGACTATTATACTAGTACTTGAACATACCAAAGACTAGATGGATCTTACAATGCTATGTTGTTAGCAACTCTACCCTAACACTGATTTCCTAAAAAATCTCAGACCTGAGATGCTTGGAAATCTTACAAGGCTGAAATGTAATAACTTTATGTCTTATAAGCACAGTTGTCAACTGGTATAGTATTGGTATTTATAAACCTGTACTCTCAAATTACATTTTCAGGGGACTTGAAATTTCCATCAAGTAAGATTGTGTGTATATGTGCATTCATTCTGATGATTATCTATAAAACAAATAAATAAGTAAGCTATATAAGGCTGTCCCTTATAACCTGCATGGTCGCCTTAAACATAGGTACTGGATGTGATTTCAGGGTCCCTGTGGGTTGTGATCATGATGCCTTTGGCACCATGGCTCATCTGAAGAGCAGAAATCCAAGGCACATTTGGCCTTTGTTGATGTCATCCTGACAAATGAAAGCCAAGCGATTTCATTGTGTGTCATCCGAACAAAGGTTTCATAGCATGAGTGCAGAAAGTGGTGGGAGAATTGAGTCATCGTCTGCCATGCCTGAACTTAGACATACAGAACTTCCTGGAGCCTGAACCATAGCGACCAGCACTATATTCACGTGGTGAACTACAATTTAGTTTCAGTGAGATGTCTTCCATCACATTAAATTAACGTAGCTAGTTTAATATTATTATTATTTGAGTTTTGTTTTGTGTCTAATTTCTCAATATGTTTTCATGTTACAGCCATCTAAGAACTATAAGCATAGGAATTTAAACCTAGTGTTATGTTGGCATACATTTAAGTAACGTATATTAAAATAAACATGATCTTCGTCAACGCTAGAGATAAGAGATGATGATTTTTCACTTTATAAAGGCTCTATACATGGTGCAATTTGTAGAAACACTGAACTCTGAGGCTTCTGACAGTCTAGCATTCTGAAGTTTGAAAGAAGAGTCTGTTCCACTTATCCTTGTCTTGTGGCCAGGAGTGTTCACAGAGTAGCTAAGGAATCAGTCTACCAGGCACCTCTGAGCGATGACTATGTGCCTCATCGTGGTTGTGTGATGAAAGGTGATAGAGAAAAAGCAAATGCAATCTTGGCTCTCAAGAAGTTGTGTCTAGAAAACACTTAGCTTAGTCTGCCACTGCCTGACTGCCTGGGCTACTCTGATTCCCAGCCTTGGAATCAATCCATGAGGACTTCGGTCCTGTGGCAGAGAAGCAACTGACTGCAGCTCGGCTCCCCGAGGAGTGCTGTGCAGTGTTCACTGAAATCCACCTTGCTGTGGGACTCAGAGTGCTAAGACTTAAGCATGGTCCAGGTTGGAACCATTTCAAGGGAAAACACAACTTGTGGAATGAGTAAACTTGACAGAAAGTTAGAGGCTGTTTATAGAAAGGTTAAAGTGAAACAAACAAGAGCAAGGCAACAGGGATCTCTGTCCCTGAGTTGCCTTTGAATACAAATAATAAGGCTAATGCATGACGAGGCAGCAAGGGACTGGGGGAGGGAGTGGTCAGGTGGTTGGAGCTGGGTTTACACTGGCACACATTTCTTTTTGGCTCTTTTTTTCCCATTTTATCTTCACCGATCTCAATTAGGTGTTGCTATGATGATTAAAACTAGTATGTAAGGATGTGACTGGCCTAAGAAACAGCCTCCTGGAGGGCCTCAGGTCTCCCAAGAGTAGTGTCTCTGTAATGATCGTCACAATATTCCAGTTATAACACATGGGTTAGAAAAGTTTCAGTGTGGTATCTACATTTGGCCTGAATTATCCAATATTTCCAAGGGCATAAAAGAATATACAGTTAGTGTATGTTAAATATAGTTCCTGCCTTAATAAATCTTTGAATGCTCATTCACTTCCTTCTGATTTGCCATGACCTCATTAGTAAAATATTTACAGAAAGAAAGCACATAACTGACAACTATTTTTGGATTCTTTATCACAAGCTGTTACTCAAAAGTTGTACACGTATAAAACCTGTTAAAACTGTTTTGAGGATTTTTTTTTTTTTTGGTTTGGAAAAATGTACTGCGAAGATTTCAAAATATATACATTAACCCTGTCAAAAGATTTATTATTAGCACAGAAAAAATCCCCTCCTTTTCCTGAGCACAAGCTAAACACAGAGCGTAAATTACATTAGTGAAATAATCCTAATTCCATAAAGCAGGGCGTGACAAACTACAACAATAAAGTTAGAAGAAATTGAAAACATGAAGCAATCAAAACAAAGACAAGCCGTCACTCATTCTGAAGGCTTCCAACAACACTCAATGAAAAATAATTTCCTATTATTTCTGGGTCCATTAGATGATGACTGGCAAGCATGTCAACAGAGAGCTGGAAATCTCAAATCCATAGTAAGCAAAGAGCTCTCAGTGGAAGACTGAGAGACAAAATAGAAGTAATGAGCAGAAGGCTACTTTTTACTTTAAGACAAAGTAATCATTGCTTAAGGAGTCTGGGATCTCAGCAGAAGTTTGTGTTAATGGACAACCCTTTCAGGAAGCGGGCACTTCCGGGGCCCGAAGGCACAAAGATGATCTCCAAAGGCAAGTATTACAAGCTGGCTGCCTTCATCACAACCGCCTCTCACCTTGGAAAGTTCACTCATTGTTCTGACATTCAAGCTTGGTCCTATTCCTGCCCTTACTACCGAGGGACTCTGCAGTGTAGGGGGTCAGAGTGGGGTGCTGGAGCCACACCAGGGGCTTCAAGTCATGCAAGCCTGATGAAACGGGACAAGGGATTCAAATTTAGGACTCTTTGCCTAAATTTCTTTATCTGTTGTCTGATAAGGGGCAATAGTGACCTCCTCAAAGAGCTGTTAAAGTGAAGAACCTAGTTTTTCCATGTAAGTTGCTCGACATTGTGGTTAGCACATGATTAAATTGGCAGCTGTTACCACAATTTTTACGGTTATTATGTATCCAGACATTGCCTCAAGGGTTTTATAACAGCACATACACTTCTGATGGTGTCCACACCCAGATACACATACCATTTCTTTTTTTGATTGAAATATAGTTGATTTATAGCATTTCAGGTGTATAGCAAAGTGGTTGTTACACACATGTATATATTTTCAGACTCTTTTCCATTATAGCTTGTTACAAGATAGTGAATATAGTTCCCTGTGCTGTACAGTAGGTCCTTGTTTATGTTATGTATAGTAATGTGTATCTGTTAATCCCAAACTCGTAATTTATCCCCCGTCCTTTACACACACCATTTCTTGATAACCAGTCATGTGCCAGGCACTCTGTTAAGAATGTGACAAACAATTTTATTCCCTATTCACAACTCTAAAATAAAATGGACTGTATACTGGAAATAGCAATGCCTTCTAGTAAAACAATGTGTTGATATTTTTTGAGTGCTTACTGTATACCCAGACTATGCCGAGTGCTCTGCTCCATGTGAATTCTCTCATTAATCTTTGCAACCACGCAGTGTGTTATATATTATTTATGTCCACTTACTGCATGAAGAAAACAAAGTCGACAGAGGTTTAGTGACTTGCTCAAGGTAACGTGTCTGGTAAGCGGTAGAACCCGTATTCAAATCCAAGTCTCTCTGACTTTGGGGTCTAGAGTCTGTTTCTCCAACAGCAACCTCTCCCTGTCAGCCTCTTCCCCAGTCGTCTTGTGAGTCTAGAGCCTCTCCCAAGGCATTTGTAATCAAACTCCAGAGTGAAATATTTGCTTCTTAAGATTTTTGTGACATTACACTTAACCTGGTCCTCCTCCTACCTCACCAGTCCCTCCTTCTCAGTCTCCTTTGCTGGTTTTCCTCATCTCTCTGCACGATAAATGTGGGGGAGATCCTGAGCTCAGTCCCTGGACCTCTTTCTTCCCTTTTCTGCCTGCACTTGCTCCTTTGGTGATCTCGTCCAGTTGCACGGTTTTAAATACTCTCTCCAGGTGGGAGACTCGCACAATGACAGTCTAGCCAGTTCTCCTCCTAAGCCCAGGCTTGTATGTCTAACTGCCTACTTGACGTCTTTCCTTGGATGTCTCATAGGCACCTGAAATGTAACACGCTCGAACCAAGTTCTTAATTGTTCCCCCCATATCTGCACTTCCCCGAGTCATCCCCATTTCAGAATATAGCAATTTGAGCCTTTCCGTGGCTCAGTAGGAAAACCTGAACGTTATCCGGACTCCTCTCTTTCTTTCAACACTTCCCTGAACATTAACCTATGAGCAAATCTTCTCAGTTCTGCATGTGAGATATTACTTGAATCCATACACCTTTCACTAATTTCACCAGCGTGCTGTGAGTTCAAGCTACCATCATCTCTCAGCTAGACAACTGCAATTAGCTTTACAACTGGTTTCCCAGCTTCTGTTCTGGCCACCTAAACAGCGTTGTCTGCAGCAGTGTTTTTTAGGCACCAGGCACCGTCTTAGAAGCCTTAGCTACATTAAGTCACTTAATTTTGGCAACATACTATGACATAGGTCCTATCATTCTTTACATTTTACAGGTAAGGAAATCAATGCTTTAAAAAGTGAGGTATCTTGAGTAAGGAGGAATTGTAAAGGAATCTTAGTCATGTTCTTTCCATGATGTCTTAATGCTTCAGCAGCCCAGTAATTAATTCTTAAGGTTTTACATAAGAAAACAAGGCAACAGAAAATAGACATCTAAAGGCATTCATTAAACTGTTAACTATAATTGGGAAATGTTGTTAACAATGTAAAGTTCTCCAAACTGATGCATTGTTGAATAAATCAGACAATATTAATATAATAAACTATTAAGCTCTCACTAAACACAGGTATTAAGATTACAGAGCATCAAAGACAAATATTTGTGTATGTAGAGTAGTAACAGTTTGAAGCCCCAGTCTGCCCACTGGAGGAATTCAGACATGTCTGAGGAAGCGGTGGGGCTGGTGCCGTTTGAAATCTATTTGATGAGTCTGCTGAATTGTGTAGATTGAAGAGGTCTTTTTCTTGAATTTGCGCGGGAACTGAAGTGTGTTTGCATGGGTGTTTGGGAGACGGGCCATTTCTCAGGGAAGGTAGCATGGTAACCTACATTGGCCCCTTAGCCCGGCTCCATGACGCAGGTCTAAGCTCTGTGCAGAGCGTGCAGGAAGGAAGTAAACTTAACTGTTCCAAGAAGATTTCCGATCTCCCAGGCACAGACATTTCCCCCGAGCTGTCTAACCTACTCCCCTCACCCTGTGCCCGTACAGCTCTTACACACAGTTTTGGTTCTAGCTTACCTGTCCTTTCCCCTTAAGAATCTTGCCTGCCCGCCCATCTAGGTTAGGACCTTCCTCTATGTTCCTTAGCATCTGCTTCTTCCCTTATCATAGTACTTCCCACACATTGCTCTGATTATTTAATTTCTGTATCTCACTCTACACTGTAAACTCCTAGAGGGTAAAGAGACGTCTGTTCTTGTTCTGCAAGCAAGGATGATATTTATCTTGTTCAGCTTTGAATCTGCAGCTTCAAGCACAATATCTGAATCAAAGCAGGTCATCAATCAAACATTTTTAGTGTCACCAAATTCTTAACTGATTCAAAAGCCATATTAACATTACTTCACCATCCAAAGGAGCGCTGGAAAACAATGAAAATAGTTACCGAAGTTCTAAAAGAAATGACACAGGGAATTATATTGCATACCACTCGCAACTATGTTCTAAAAATCTTCACACATCTACTTCCTGTAAGTATCACTAATCACCACTCAGCACTCACTATTCCCTTTTAGTTTTGTTCAGGAAAAACAAATAATTCTAAATAAACCAAAGCCAAATAAACTCCAGCCCTTTTTGTGTGTGTGTATGTGCCTGTCTTCTCTGTCCTTCTTCCTATCTGAGGCCTTCTACTCTTAAGAAAATAACTAATGTCAACCATTTTAACTTCTACTTCTAGGCACAAATTAGCCGCTCAAATATATTAACGCAGTTAGAACAAATGCTTAGACAATGTTAATGTTAAAACAACAAAAGATCTTTCCTCCTTACAGAATGAGAGAGGATGTAAAGGTTGGGGGGGGGTGTTGTTCATGAAGATAGGATGGGAAATGTTGGGTGACAAATATGACCTGCTCTTAGACCAGTCAGTTACAAGCTAGGAAATTTTCTGATAAGCAGTGACTTTATTATTGCCCTGCTGCTACCAGTCAGACTTTATTATTGCCCTGGCATCAAATAGGCAGTGGGAGGTTAGGGGCAGCGTGCAGGCAGGGCACATCAGATCCTCAGCCTTGGCCTATATGTGACACTCAAGACTTACACACATTCTAATGGCCCAAACTCGTCACATGGACAAACTGCAAAGGAGGCTGGGAAATGTGAAAGTGAACATAGATATCTGTGAACATTAACAGTCTCTTTTTACATGGGGAAAAGAAAGGCCCAGTATATAGTTAATGAATGTTTGCCCTTGTCATGGTAATAAGGTAGAGAAAAGTTCTATTTTGTATTTCCATCAGTATTATTTTACTGTTATTTTCTTATTAAAATATGATTTTAAAAACACATTAACAGTACAAGAAAGAGTCTTTAGTACTGTTGGGTCTCTTGAATAATCAAATCTGAGTATAAACCAGAAGGACCCACTCTCTATCTCTGATGCAGAGAAAATGGCAGTTTGAGAAAATGAACAGTAAAATATAATTGACAACCATCTTAGGGATAGAGTTCAGAGTAGTAGTTACCTACTGTTGTGTAAAGATTAATTCAAAACTCAGTAGTCACTTAATGACTTGAGAAAACAAATATCTCAAAGTGTCTCTGGTCCAAGAATCCAGGCACAGCTTATCTTCTGCCTCTGGCTCGAGGTCTTTCAAGAGCTTACAGTCAAGCAGTTAGCTAGGGCTATAACTGAAGGTTTAGCTGGAGAAGGAAGGAATTCATTTCCAAGCTCACTCACATGGTCCTTGACAGACCTTGGTGCTTTGGAACGGTGGGCCTGTCCTGTGGGCAACATCACAACATAGCAGCTGTCTTCCTCCAGAGCGACTGATCAAAGAGAAAGTGAGATTAATCACCTAAGTCAGAAGTCACAATCTTTTAACAACTTAATCTCAGAAGTGACATACTATAACTTCTGTGATATTTTCTTTGTTAGAAATGAATCAATACATCCAGGCCACCCTCAAGGGGAGGGCATCACCCATGAAAGTGAAGGCTAGGAGGGTAAGACCATTCGGTACCCATTTTAAAAGCAGTATAGCACATTAATTTTCAAAAGTAACATATTTAAGCAATTACTTTTTCAAACTTATGTTTGAAATTAAAGTCTTAATGCTATACTTTGGGGTCCAGAATCCAATAATATAGTTATATATTGCAACCTTAAAATTAAAATGAGCATTCTTGAAGTGGCAATACAATCATATACTACAAACTTTTTTTGAAATAAAACTCAGGTTTTGAGAGTTTTTCAATATGTAATTTATGGCTTAGAGCCTAACTTATAATTGTGCTCTTTGCTTTCTAGATAGAGACCTTGAGATGAAAATCTTTCCAATATTGCTGCCATGGGAATATAAAGATAAGAAACCATTTTTTGACTTGACATTTAGCCATGAAAAAGCATTCCCCTTTTGAGAAGCATGTCAAATTTCCTGTTCAAACAGGTTTCCTTTAGGGCACTATGGGGTTGAAAGCCTACCATACTATAAAAATCCCGTAAGGAGTTCTCTGACAGTTTGTTTGATTCATGGATCAGACAACAGAACAAAAGGTAATTGTGGCCAAAAACAAAAACAACAACAACAAAAAAACAGTGTGTTTTCCCTTGCCAAGGAAACTTATTTTTAAGGGTCACTAGATTAGCTCACGTTAAAATATTTCTTTTTTCTGAAGACATAAAAGCACTGTTCTCAGAAGAGATATCTATAATTCCGTGAGCAAAGACAGAAGAAAATTGCCCAAAGTCACTTAAAGACTAGATAAACAAAAGATTTCAGGTTCCTGGTAAGAATTTGCTGAAAACAAAGAAAAATCTACACAAAGAATTTTTAACCTGCGATGTTTTCATTTGTCAGCCAGTCTCAATCCTCTAGCTGGAATAATCTTTCTAAGACAGAGCTCTGACTGTGTCACTCCTGGCCTTTCAATTTGTCAAAGGTTTCCTACTGCCAACAAAATGAAGAGCAAATTCCTTGGCATGTAAAAGTTCCTTCCTGAGCTGTCCTCAACTTTTAGCCCTTTCTCAGATCGTTCACACACCTCAACTCTTTGCTACCCTTCACCCAGCAGCTGGTACGACACAGGTCTTCTGACTCTTGTCGATTACCTATTTTAGATGAAATCACAATAATAGTGTTTTCAGTACCTCTGTAGCAGGGTGACAGCTTCTGCCTCACCACATCACTGAACCAATCTGTGTCTTTTCCTTTAGGCTTCATCTATGTAAAACAAATTATCCCAGGAATCTGTCTAAATTTTAAAATCATGAGCCCATACACAAGACTAGAGAGACAAATGGAACAGAATAAATCATTCAGACACATATGCATCTATATTCATTATGCATATAGGAATTTAGATTATGACAAAAGTGGCATTTCACATGAGTAAGGAAAAATAATTTCTTAATAAGTGATATTGATGGAAGAGATATTGACTAATCATGTAGGAAAAAACCCCAAACTAATCACTACCTCAGTACTTACACTAAAATATAACAAATAGAATGCTACAAAACAATGTGTGTTTTAAAGTAATCTTGCTGGGCTTTCAAATAGAACACAGAACACCAAGAAGTCATAAAAGAAAGTGTAGATACACGTAGCTGCCTAGATTCAGGATGAAGAAACTCACCATGAAATATATAGATTTCATTGTCTTACACAACCTCACTTACATTTCCTCCATAAAAATATCGCTATTATTTCTGTATTTTCATTCATGTAATTGATAACACCAGTAACCAGGACCAGGGTAAAGCCAACGTCCTACATCAAGTCACTAGGACCTTCCCTGTGGCACCGCTGTTTCTTTAATCAGAACCGTCTGGGCACAATTGTTCACCAGTAATTAATCTACCCAATTGTACAAGCACCTAATTTGCTTATCACCATCTTAGCCATGAGACTGTTAAAAATGTATTTAAATAACATGATGAAGTACACATAAAGTTTTCTGTAAATTTCTTTCAAATGCCAAGATACTTGCGTAGCTGGTAACTTCTAATCACTCAGATCTGCTTCAAATGTCATTGTCTCATAGATATTCTGTGATCATTTTATTGAAAATTATAGCCCCTCCCCTGATGGTAACTCTATATTTTCTTCCTCTGATTTATTGTTTTCATAGGATTTACCATCCACTGAGTAGATTGTTATTAGTTTACTTGCTTGTCTTTAGTCTCCCTACTATAATGTAACATTCATGGAGATAGAGACCATATCTCTGTGTGGTTTTATTCAATACCATATCCCTAATTCTTATTATGGTAGCTAGCACACAGCAGATGCTCAATGAATATTTGTTTAAAAATTAATAAAAACATAAGCCAATAACTGGAGTAAAATTTACACAACAGAAACAATGTAGTATACAAACTGATGAATTTATTAAATAAGATGATACTAATTTCATTTCACCTCTCCCTTATGTTTTGAAAATAAAGTTTACCTTTTGTCCCACGACTCTGGGCAACATCTTTTAATAACTGAAAACATTGCTCAGATGTAAAAGAACATGCCCTATTGTGTTTCCAAGGTCATAATCTTTTTTCCCTTCTACATCTCTAGTATAGTTGCCTGGAAAAGTCCTGAGTAGCAAGATGAGGGAATGACTACAGTTACCAGCCTTAGGAGGCTTATTTAGCTCATTATGTAAATGAAGTATTGTGTACTATTCAGAGCATATCACACACCTTCTATTTTAGAGTCATAAATAGCCTTATGATGCATTTAAATAATAGTTCTCAAATGATATGAATAACCAGAGGAAAATCTGTGGTGAAAAATAGAAAGAATGTCGTATTATTAATAAATTTGATGCAAACAGCTCTCATTGGAACCACTAAATATTGTATGATTTTGGCTACAAATCATGCATGTAATATGCATGTATGAGACAAATCATACATATCACAGAATGATTTGGCCATTCAGTTTCAACATTCATAGCATCCTTTTGAAAGGAGATGCATTATTAACATGAGTTGTAATAGGAATAGATTCAGCTGTGTAGCAAACTTTACATGCAAATATATTAATATTTTAATAAAGAATTACAATAGTCAATTTGTGTTAGATGAAATTAAAAATCATTATAATCATTTTCAAATTAATAAAGTTATCCTCAATTGTTCAACCACTGTGGCTTATTAATTCATTGCTTACTCCTTTTGGAACATGCTAGTCATCATACAAATAAAATTATTACAACCACATGTGGTCTTCTGAGAGATCACAGGGTGTATTGAAAAGAAAGAAAATTGAACTAAGGCATGCCATCTTTTTGACACACAGCATTTAGCAGATTGCTCTCACTCTTGGATTCTGTTTTCTCCTTGTTTCTAAAATGTAGTTACTAATACCTACCTTCTTTCCCTCATAAGGTTTCTATTTGTATAAAAATTAGTAGGAATAATAGATAAAATAGATAAACCACAAGAATCTACTGTATAGCACAGGGAACTGTATTCAATTTCTTATACATGGAATACATCTTGAACCATGGTCAGCAAACCACTGTATGTCTTCCTAATATTTAATCATTCCACCATGTGTTGGTTTTCTATTCATTAAATCATAAAATATTGATGAGCAACTTTTAGAAATCACAGCAGACAACTTATGTTTATTTTACACTCCTTGAAATTTCACTAAAACTATGGTACACAGCAATGGAAATGGTATAAATCCTCAAGGACAAAGAGATGGCAGAGGGGACAACAGATGAAGATGTCAGCACATTTTTCAAAAATGGATAGCAAAGTGTTAAATGACTTAGCAAAGACCAGGAAGTTGAACTTGAAATGTCTACAGACCAGAGTAGCAACAAGAAGCTAATCAATTTGCCCTAAGATCCCAGAAAAACTCAGATTTGGCGGCACCAGCTACAGAAGAAGGTCATCTAAAGAACAGAGTTGAAAGTGGAATGATCTAAAATTATGTACACAGAGGACTCAGACTTGCACTCACACATCTCATTCCCCTCTTCAACTCCATTCTCTTGGACACTGTCACTATATGTAGATATTGATTAGGGGGGTATAACCTTTAAATAAATTTTAAGGTTCCCATGCAATCACCCTCTCATGCAAACTCACCATTCCATAAGGCTTGCTGATGCCCACAGAGCTCCCATTAAATTAAATGTTAAGTGTCTTGATCTGACTCCTACCTCATAGGCCCTGCTCTCAAGTCTTGCAGCAGCCTTTTCTCTGCTCCTTATCCAAACATATCTCCCTCTGTTTCCCATCACCTCTCTTTACTGGTCAGCTTCTCACTAGACATTTTTATGCAAATTAGCCTTGCCTTAAGAGTCCTGTAATTTCTATTCAATCTTAAGAGACCATTCAGGTCCCCCTGCTACATGAAGCTTTCCTTTATTTCTCTGATTTGCACATTCTCTAAACTTCCATTTAACTGTCGTTGTGCCCTTTTATTCTGGCACTGGATTTCTTATTGCTAAATGCAGTTTCCTGATGGTCCCATATGTGAGTATTTTGTTCCCTAAACTAAATTTTAATCTCCTTGGGGGAGAGGGAAACAGTTATATATTCTGGGGCTTAGGTTGTAGACATCTTTGGGAGGCATTATTTAGCCTGCCATTCTACCATAATGAAAAATTAGTTTTAACAGCTTCCAGAAATGGAATAGCTGGTCAGGTAAATGTAACAAGGACCAAGAATCCGAATATGACCAGAGCTTCCAGCTGCCATAATGAATGCTAGAAAAGAGGGGAAAAGGCAGAACTAGAATTAAATGCTCAAAATCTCAAGACATTCACCTCCCCCACCTTCACGAAGCATCCGGCTTCACGCCAACAGGAGAATAAACCAAGAAAAAGGAAGCAATGAGATGGGGAGAGAGGGGCTCCAATGCAAGTGTGACATAAAGGACGTCCCAGGTGAAGGGAAAGTCTCAGAATGGCAGTTGTGTGGCAGATCTGGAGAGCTTTAAGATGTGACAGAGAATTCCTAAAAAAAAATTAAAAGAGCTGATAGAGTGACTGAAACTCTACTCCAGAATTTGGGAAAAAGAGAATATTAAGAGGTATGTCATAGAAAATTAAAGATACATGGAAAAGGAAGCTAGCGGGAAAAATCAAGCAGAATTCCATACCAGACAACATAAAATGGTACAAGAAAAGAAATTAAATAAGTGTACACTACATAATTCAGCAATGAATAATATTTACATAGTAATAATGTCAACATTAACTACTATTTTATCCAAAAATTTTAAGTATATGACAAAAAGAAATGGAAGGAAGAGGAAGCTGTATCACGCAGAGAAATGCACAGATTATGTTAATAAATGATAATTCAATAAGTAGCAATACAAGATTATTCTTGAGAAAAATGGAGGTAAATATTAGAAGAATGAGTCAAAAGATTTTAAAGCTGTTGTCTCTAAAGTGTGGGACAGGGATTGGAGAGGGGAGTCACAAGGGGCTATTCTATTTTGTTGTAAGTCTTTTAGTACTATTTCATGATTTTAACAATATGCATAGATTCCTTTAGAAAATAAAAGTAAAAACAACTCCATAAGCAAACATTAACACAGTAACAGTCTGAGTCAGAAATGATGTTATAGTCTGGCGCCATTCAGAGTGGCCCTGTCCTCAGTCCCTGGCTCCAAAGAGCTGACAGTTCCGTAAGACAACATGTGAACAAATATTTTATGACCTCAGATTCAGAAGCTATTTCTTACTTCAAAAAAAAAAAAAAAGCTTGCAACTTACATGCTCGCCATCCACAAGATTGTATAAAAAGTATTTCAATCCAAATATAATCTACCGATTGTACTGAAAGCAAAGCTTTGCTTCTATTCTCTGTACTAAAGCACAGTTACCAGAGCTTCAGAGAATCAATAAGCTTAACTGATTCAACATTTATAAGACTTTACTGTATATGAAAATAGTTTGGATTGCTGCACTAATCTTAGAAGCAATTTTGCATCCTCTAGTTACACTGCTCTGAAATTCTTCTTCTAACTTCTAGCCTCATGTTATTAATAATAAACACAGCTTACTGATTAGTGAGCATTTACTCCACCCCAGGCAGCAAGCTAAGAAATATATATATATATATGCATTATCTACGTTGATACTCACAGAGTGAAGTAAGAATAATTATATTCCAATTTGAAACACAAAACTCAAGTTTAGAGGAATTAACATGCAGAGAGACAAAGCTACTGAAAGGCAGAGTCAGGATTGGTGCTCAGGTTGTATGACTCAGGAGGAGACACTGTGAACTACCCTTACTACTCTACCTTTCCAAACATTTCAGCATCTCTGCCTGCAACACCAAATGTGTACTCTCCATGGCCCTATTGGTTTGAAACCACTAATGACTTAGTGAAACAGTTGAATTCCATTGCTAAAGTCATTAGGTCCAAAATCAGTGAACAGAGTATATTATCTGTTTTGTTCATTTTGATCTATATCTATATCTATCTCTCTCTATATATATACACACACACACACACATACACATATATTTACATATATATAATGTATATAGTGTTAGAATGATCTGATGAAGTTTTTTCAATAGAACGATGCCTCCCAAGTTATTATAGAAAACATTTTAAAATTAGATCTGCCAAGAGCTCATTTCTCCAGCCAGGTTTCAAATGTCTAGAATTCACTAACATTTCAAAGTACAAAACACATTCCTGAGAATTGAAGGAGGCCTCAGCGTTTGCCCAGTCCACCTTCCTCCCTTGAGCTGAAATTCCATTTCCCACACCCTGACATCCTGCCTCTGCTTGAGTAACAAGATCATTTCTACTTGCCTGGCCCATTGTCACATGGTTCTAATTGTTGGCTTTAATTATCAGAAAATGGTCACTGTACTTGTTGTCAGTGACCTTGATGTCATTGCTTTCACATAGAGTATTTCTTGAAAGTCAAATGCTCTTCCACTCTCACCCCACTTAACTGCCAAGCATCGGCGGCACTGGCTTGCATGGTAATTTTGCAGGAGACACTGAACATGACTGGCATTTATTTTGCTCCTTGGTTTGACATATTTATTTTAGGAAATGCTTCAGACAATATGATAAAGGTTCGAGACAGAAGGCCCGTTGGCTTTCCTTATTGGAAAACAAAGCATATGTGAGGTCAAAAAAGCAGCCGAGATTTCTCCGCAACTGTACTAATGAGAAATGACAAAGGCTGAAATAAACTATGGAAAATAAATAACACTGGGGGACTAGTTCAATATCTGATTAAACAGAGTATTTGCTTTTCTTTTGGCTGTGTATTTCTAGACCATAGGTAAAAATATAGTAATTTTATGTAATTGTGAAAAAGTCATCTGGCTAATTTTATTCCAAGCCTGAGAAAGTGGGAAGAATACTTAACCTTCATTTGTTGTTAATCATATTGTTTCATAATATTGCTGGAAGGAAAACTTTATCAACCAGGGGAAGTACTAAAAAAAAAAAAAAAATACAGTGCCCCTAAAATGTCTTCGTATCTTTTGTCCTTCATCTGTTTTATGTCCCAACATACACCTTTATATTAATGAAAAGGTCATGTTATAATTAGCAGCAACATTTATTTAAAGCATATATTAATGTTCTATAAGATTTACACAACTTCTGATAAGTGCAGCAGTGAACATTTTAATTGTGCTATAAATACCATATGGAGCAGGAGTTGCCTAAATGATCAGTTTTGTCTTTCAGCTGGAATTTGCACAATGCTACAAAATCGAAAAACTAAAACTGGCATCATAATTGTTACTTATTATTTAGTAGTTATTTAGTCACCTTAATTGTACTCACCATGCAACGGGCAAACTATATAATTACTATTGTAGGGGAGACTGTTTTGCCAAAGAGTCTGTTTAAAAGGTTACTTCCCTTTTCTATCATATTTTATCACAAAGCACAGTTGTCTGTGACTTTTCTGTGAATGCGAAGCATTCAAAATATCTGCCTTAGGAATGAAAAGAGGAGAAATCAGAGAGTCTTTTAGAACTTACTGGAGAATCTCTTTGTACTGTTCCAGTTGCAGGCGAGGTGTATGAGTATCTGCTCGGACTGAACACAGCTCTTTTCCAGTGAGACAATGTGTGACACAGCTTATCAGAAACCATCTAAGAACAAACCGTGTCACAACCGCTCTCCACTACATTATCGTGTCATTTTTTCAAATGAGATAGTGCAATACCATTCTCCAATAAAAGGAACCAGAGGTCCTTGGAGAAATAGCTGCCTCTAGGACTGGTCTGCGAAATACACAAGATGAGGCTGGAGCATCTTGTAGTGCCAGAAAGTAAGAAGGTACTAAACGAAACAAAACAAAACAAAACCCACAGTGAAGGGAATATGTCAAGGTGACACTGGAATCAACTGAAAGAGACTTCAGTGGCAAATCGGGAACAATTTGAGCATGAAAATAAATAAGTTGTATTGGAATATAACCCCAAATATAAAATTAATACCCATGAATCCATACTGATATAAATAATTAATTGACTAAGGAAATGAAGAAGAACAGACAAATCTCATTTGTAGAATTCCAAAACATTTATCCAGATACTACCCCCTTAAGGAGGCGATGCACGATTCATAGCTCTTCAAGTTTGGGCTTCTCATAGTGACTTCCTTCCAAAGAGTATAGTATGGAAAGGAGAAATAAAAGACTGACTTTATGGTGGAGAACGCTGCCCAGCACTGCGTCAGCTAGGTGGTAAAGGTCAACACTAACAGTGATACGTCATGTTGACATGATGTAATAAAAATGGCACTTTACCTCTATGGCCTTCCTCTCCAAAACCCATAACGCTAGTTTAATCATGGGGAGAACACTAGACAAATCCCAATTGAGGGACATTCTATAAAACACCTGACTAGTATTTTTTAAAAATGTCAAGGTCATCGAAAACAAGGAATGTCTGGGAAACTGTCAGAGGCAGAGGAGCCTAAGGAAACATGGTGACTAAATGCAATGTGGTATCCCGGTTGGGATTCTTAACACACTATTAAAAAAGAGCATGCTTGCAAAAAACATAGTGCTTATACAAAGATTTCTGTAAGCTTAAGATTAGACCTTCACTGAGCTGGCAGAACTTCTGGGAGGTTCTCTTTTTCCTGCCTATGAAAATTAAAACCCACCTAGCACTCTTATGGTCTGACTTGGGAGCCATATACCTAACTATAAATAAAATAGTTGCTTTAATTAGAACATATTCAAATGTATACATGAATGTAAACAAAAGAAGGAATTCTCCCAGTGCTAAAGGAAGGGGAAGCTTTATATTAGAAATGGCATTGAAACTGTGCCTTAATAAATGTGAATTTTCCAGGGAGGTAAGGGATATTGTGCATATATCTATTTGTTGTTAATAATTTGGGGGCTGGGGGAAGGAGACTGGAAGTTTGAAGCCAGAAAAAGTAAAGCAGGTAGATGATTAGGAGAAGATGCTTTGGTGATGCAGCCTTGAAAAAGAAAAGAAAGAATGAAAATTTCTGACTTTTAGGTAGTAAAGGATGTGAGCTGTGCAGAGTGATGAAACGTCACATTTTGCTTCTATATTTTAAAAGATTTTTTTTATTAGGCAGCAGGCTGCTACAATGGAGAAGTGATCTAGAATTTTGTAGGACATATAACCTACTTCTTTAAAAAATTATTAGACAAAACTATTTAAAATGTTGCTCTAATCAAGATATTTCATACACATTTTGACAGTCCCATTCTGTGGTAGATAATTCTATCTAACCAAGTCTCATTGTTAGGATATTATTTATTCTTCATTAATTCTTAATACCTATGCACTTATTATAAACATCACTGTATAAATTATTGAAAACCCATCTGTATTGTATAATGTAAAACCTGAGAATCCACTGCAGCCTTCAGGGTAGCTACTAAAGTATTATTAATAAGAAGAAATAGAGGAGAAAAAAATCCCTAGAGGAAGATAATGGAAATCCAAATAGATCAATCCAGTTTTACGAAAATGGATTTCTCTCCCAGGGCTTGGGTCTACGCACAATGGAAGAGTGTGTTGACTTGGTCATTTCTTGCAGCAGATTCGAGGTGTTACATATGATTCGAGGTAGCATTTTACTACTTGAAACAGCAAGATAACACAGAAACACATGGACCTGAGAATTGAGAGTCCTGACCTGAAAGCCTGGTTTTAAGAATCCATCATGTCTCTGCCCCCATCTGTGAGCCTTCAATTTCTTTAACCGTCAAGGAAAGAAGTTGGACATGATCAGTAGTTTCAACTTTTTTCTTGCAGAAGAACTCTTTACTTTTTACTAATAAACTCTTATAGGGCCCTGGGACATTAAAAAAATGCAAATAAGCATTTTTTGGTATGAATTTATTTTATAAGTTGAAATGTGTGGTAATTTTATGCCATATCATAGGCCAAAGAGGGCAGTAAGGATCGTGTCATACAAAAATTTGAAATCATAGGATTACAGTTTATAGCTATAGCCCTAAGTGCCCAGAAGATCATAATCAAAGTCATCTCCAGAGAACCTAAGATTGTGTGGGGCACAGTTGGAAACCCCTAGACTAGGTCGATGTACCTTTCAAAGGGCCCCTCTGGGTTAAACACTCTGTTGGTAATGACTGCTGCTGCAGGAACCGGATTTTGCAGCTGTCCAGGTCGTGGTCTCTGGAGCTAGCCTGTTTGGATTTGAAACCTGTTTCTGCTAGTCCCTAGTTATAGAACTTAGAAAAATTGCTTAACATTTCTGTGTCTTAGTTTCCTTGCCTGTAGTGTAGGGATGATGAAACATCTGCCTTGGAGGGATGCTGTGAATATCAAATGAGACAGTGCGGTTGAATACCTGTCACAAAGAAGCGCTGTTTAAATGTCAGCTGCTGATCGGTAGCTTAAAGGAGTTCTTTCCCTCCCCCCCCGCCCTCCCCCCATTGTGCTATAACACTTAAGTTACTGACTTTGTCAAACTCAGGACCATCTGAATGCAAGTCTCAAATCACTCCCCTTGGCAGCTTCCCACAGAGCCTCAGCACATCAAGCTCCATTCAGGAGAGAAGATATTGTTGAGGACCTGTTGGAAGCAAAGTATTCTGACAGGCACAGTGGAGCCTACAAAAACAAATCTGAGTTGTTTTAGGCATTTGGAGCCTTAGATGATCATAGCCTGGTGTCCATACAAAGCGCTATGGAGGCACAACAAGGGGTCCTGGACTTGGGAAGGCTTTCTAGGGAGTATAAGGTTAGGGGTCAATGTTAAAAAGCACATGCTATATGCATAGATATAAATATTCATTGCCGTTTTTATTACTAAAATTATTCTAATAATAAATAGCGCCAAGAGGCCAAGGAGGTTGCCAAACTTACAACCAGTAAGTAGCAGAGCTGGGATCTGAACCTAGGTAGTCAGGCGTTAGTCTGTACACTTAACACTTGGGTGGATTGTGTCTTTATTTCTAATCTTTGTTCCCCTCACTGCGAGATGACTGTATTACACCCCTCACTGTTTGACTAAGCCACGTGACACGCTTTGGCCAATAAAACAGCAAGTAGAGGTGACACATGCAATTTCCGAAGAAAAACTTTTAAGAGCCACCACTTGGTTATGTTGTCATCCTTTTGATCCTCTGAAATGTACCCAGAATGTCCCAGATAGAGGCTGTGCCTTTAGCCTGGCTCTCCAAAGAAGACACAGAGGACGCTCATAGACAATCCATGGAAGACACGTACTGTTAATGAGAAATGGCCTTTAGCTATTGTAAGTCATCAAGATTTTGGAGTTGTGTGTTACAGCATTTTAAAAACTAGTAGAAACAAACAAATAAAACTAGCTGATATAACCACTGTATTATAACGCACTTCAATTTGGTCATGCCATTTTTCTGAATGGTTGGGCCAGATTCTAAAATTGAATTATCTCATGCCCGGACTTAAAGTCTTTTGACTTTTTTTTTTTTTAAATCATGAATGCAATAAAACCTAAAAACCTTATCCTGGTATTCAAGGCCCTAAGTTTCCTCTTTTGAGTCCCATCTCCCTTCCACTTTCCATATTTTCTCCTCCCTTTCACTTTGGCTGTTTTCCCCTCCGTTTGCCACCCTCCAATATCACACACTGAATGCTATAGTAACTTAGCATCTCTGGTCCTTTTCAGGTCCTTTCACATTTCTGTAAAATTGTAAATGCCCTTCCAAAGTCTTAGTGATTACCCCCCTCTGCCCTCTCTCCCATTCCCTGATAAAAGTCCCTTGATCCTCTAAGTCCCAGCTCCAGGGACACTCCCCAGGCAGATGTAATTGTTCCATCTTCTCTGGCCTCAGGAAGCTGAATTTGGAAGTTTAACAATGTGATTAGCACACAGAAAATAAACGTCTGTCTCCCCTTCTGGACTGTGAGCTCCTGGAGAACAATGAGGGTAAATTTCCTCATCCCCATATTCTGAAGACCAGTTAATAGATAAGATGCCAGACATGCTTGTAGCTATGCAGGTTTGGGAAATAAAAAAATCCAGCAAACTCTAACGTTCAAAATTTGTAAATTAATTTGGTTTCATCACAAATTCATTTACTAGCCATCTGTTAGTGGTGTTGCTTAAAAAAGAACAGAGATGTCAGTAACCTCAGTAACTAGAGAAGACTTCCTATATACAATTAAAAAGTGGAAGAAAGAAGAAAAAGCAAAAAGAAATGCACAATCATGTAGCATTTAGATATCCTAATCTGCCATGAGCACTAAGGACCCTGGAGGTGACATGTGTTTCCTCGCATCTCATCAAGCGATACCAAAAAGGCCCTGGCTGTGGGCAGCAGGGCTGTTGTATGGGCAAGAACTAGTCTGGGACCATGGCTGCCGAAATATAACAGGCCCCACACTCAAAGCCCAGTGACATCTTACCGATGCTTTGGACTTTCCTGCTTCCAAATGTTTCCTGCCTCCATTCACCTCAGTGAAGGGAAGTGGGTGGGAAAAAATGGTATTCATTTTCATTTTCCTTTCTACCAGGGATCAGCATATTTTTTCTGTAAAATGTCAGATAGTAAATATTTTAGACTTTTCAGGTCATACAGTCTATGTCTCTACAATGCAACTCTACCATTCTAGCATGACACGGACAATACATAAAAGAACAGACATGACTCTGTGTCAGTAAAACTTCATTGATGAATAATGACATTTGAATTTCATGTAGTTCTCATGTGCCACAAAATATTATTTTTTGATTTTTTTCAACCATTTAAAATATAAAAAAACATTCTGTGCTTGCAGACCACACAAAAACAGGTAGTGGGCTCTATCTGGCCCACGGGCTACAGTTTGCTGCCCACTGCCCTAAGGCACACACGCACCCTGCAGTGTCAAGGGGAGAATGAACTTTATCATTTATGAATTTGGCTGGGATGCTTCTTTTGAAAGACCGCAATGCTTCTCATCTCTGCTCATCTCAAGACAGAATTATACAAGCTTTACCAACCTTCAGCCCTCTCAAAAGTCTTGACATTTAGTAACAAATTTGAATTGGATTAGACTCCCCTTTGCATTTCTCAATGGTATAAAATGGAATTTTAATGAGATTTTCCTCTTTTCCCAAGAACACGCAGTGGGGCTCCAGTTATACAAGAAGCTCTTCTTTGTATCCTAGATATTACTGTACGAAGTCATAAAATCTCTTCCTCTTGATGTCTCTAAAAACAAGATGGACTTGTACGATTCAGGAATGATTACTAGTTCATCCTGCCTGGAGGCAGAGGATGGACCCAATGACTTCCCTAATCCTGTGGTTATGTAATGGTAGAATACATTTCATGTCATTACAGCAAAAGCATGCCAACTGGCTAGTTAATTTTTAAAGGTTAAAGGTTGGTTTCTTCTAGAGAAAAGAACACTAGACATGCAGTCAGGACACCTGAGGTGAGAATGCAGCGCCATCACTTGCCTGACTTGTGCAAATACCAAGTTTCCTCATCAGCAAAGTTTGGCTAGAATAGTGCCTGCTTTGTTTGAAGCACTCACGAATGTTTGATCCTAATACTGTATTATTCTCTCTTTCAATAAGGGTGTATGTAAGTATGAACTTGCTCTGTAAATTACAATTGACACACCAAATATTATCATTAAAGGGACATCACACAAAGACTGTAAAAGCATAGATAGTTCTCCCAATTAGCTCCTCATTTTCAATTTTTTTTTAAATCACTCTTCTCCATCCCATTCATTTTCTCTTAGGGTTTGATGAGTATTCAATTAGAAATTTACTTTTTCACCTTTCAAAACTCTTTTGGGAATAGCAATCTAAGATATCACTGATTATTTTTAAAGTAACCCAATATCTAGACTTTGGAACTTTGGCCACTTAAATAGAAATTTTAATTGGAGATTTTTCTAGTAAAAGGATGAAACATTTTGTTTATTTCCTTAGATGGTATGATCTGAACCAAGAGTCCATTTCTGTGTCTTAGTCAGGGGACACTGAATACTGAAAAATACACCCTCTTGGATGCCCCTCCCAACAAACACACAGCACTGCGGTTTTTCAAGACCTCAGTGGGTGCTGTACAGCTTCAATTTGAGAGGTCTTACCCTAAATCCTATCAAATCTATTAAAGACATTGATATTCTGCATCAAATCTCTTTGTTATATTGCTTTTTCTTAATAGAAACAACTAATTTATTTAAGACTAACTATGATAGTTCTACAGTCATTGACCATATACAAGAATTCTTGTAAAGTCACAATAACAACTTTGAAAATTGTTTTTCAATGGTGAAAATTTATTATAGAACTAGCAGTAACATTAACTGAGTACTTTGTGCCCTGTACAATTCTAAGCACTTTATGTTAGTGCATTTTATTTTCACAACAATTTTATGAGCTAGCTACTGCTATTATCCCCACTTTACAGATAAAGAAAATCAGTTCTTTTTAAAATTGAATTATAATTGACATACAATATTATATTAGCCTTAGGTGTACAATATAGTGATTTGATATTTTTATACCTTAAAAACTGATCACCACAATAAATCTAGTTACCATATGTCACCATACAAACGTTATTACAATATTATTGACTATATTCCCTATGCTATGCATTACATCCTCATGACTTATTTATTTTATAAATAGAAGTTTGTATATCTTAATCCACTTCACCTATTTTGCCCATCTCCCAACCCCATCTCCTCTGGCAACTGCCAGTTTGTTGTCTATATCTATGAGTTTGTTTCTGTTCTATTTTGTTTTGTCTTTCAGATTCCACATATATGTGAAATAAAACGGTATTTGTCTTTCTCTGTTTGACTTACCTCACTTGGCATAGTACCCTCTAGATCCTGCCATGTTTTCACAAATGACAAGATTTCATTCTTTTTTGTGGTTGAGTAATATTCCACATCTCTATCCATTCTTCTATCAATAGGCACTTAGGTTGCTTCCGTATCTTGGCTATTGTAAATAATGCTACATGAACATAAGGGTGCATATATCTTTTCAAAATAATATTTGTGTTTTCTTTGGATAAATACCCAGAAGTGGAGTTGCTGGATTAGATGGTAGTCCTAGTTTTCGTTTTTTGAGGAACCTCCATACTGTTTTCCATAGTAGCTGCAGCAATTTTCATTCCCACCGACAGCGCACAATGGCCCTGCTTTTTCCCGCATGCTCACCAGCACTTGCTGTTTCTTGTCTTTCTGATGACGCCATTCTGGCAGGTGTGAGGTGCTCCCTCACTGTGGTTCTGATTTGCATTTCTCTGATGATTAGTGGTGTCGAGCACCTTTTCATGTACCTCTTGGCTGTTTGGAAGTCTTTGGGAAAATGTGTATTCAGGGCCTCTACCTATTTCTTAATCAGGTTTTATTTTTCGCCCCCCAGATATTAAGTTTATGAGTTCTTTATATATTTTGGATATCAGCCCCTTATTGGGTATATCATTTGCAAATGTTTTATTCCATTCTGCAGGTTGCCTTTTCATTTTGTGAAAATCAGCTTGGCACAGCACAGGCAGTCTGATTTCAGAATCCATAGTCTTATAAGGTTACATTTTGTCGATGCTAATTTTGACTTTTCAGTAGGCTTTTTTATATTTCAGGAATATTTTAAAGCTTTTGATATCAAACATTTTTTTTTAGGCCCTTGCAAAGCTCTTGAGGCCTAGGTGTCAGGCCTGTGGCACCTTTTGAAAAACAGTGGTCTCACTGCCCCATGAGCTCCTGCCTGACGCCTGAGGAGAGAGAAGCCTCAGATACAAGCTCCAGAAGGTGTTTTGACAGAGGGTTCAGGTGCACACGTGCCGAAAGACTCCTAACGAAATGTCCCATCTGAGCGTGTGGCCCAGTTTCGGGAGAGGGGCAGCTTTCCATTTTTCATGGAAGACAGCACGACTCCAGTGCAGGGGAGACTGCAGGAATGCAGCGGTGCTTGGCAGTTCAGGCCACTCTGGAAGCACCCAGGGATCTAGTCTGGACACAGAGAACCATATTCTTGTGGAGGTGCTGGTGGCAGATGCAAGGCTGAGATGCTGTTCTCATGTGACTTCTCAAATATCAAATATCAACCAGAGCAACTATTAAGTTTCTGTTATCAAATGATCAAGATCCTGAGAAGATCTTTTTTTGGGGGGAGATCCAAGATATTTTGGAGGGACTTTGAGGAATAGCATTATTCAGGCAAAGATGAGTCAGTTAACAATACGTGATTATTGTAAATCTGCATTTGTTTAGATTCAAACAGTGATGAGACTTGGAGACAATTTTATGGTGAGTAGAGGGTGAATTTTGAGAAATTCATCAAACGTTATTCACAATTCAGAAAGTTATTTTACTTTAAAGTGTTGGGGTTTGTGTGTGTGTGTGTGTGTGTGTGTGTGTGTGTGTGGTAAATCCTCCTATAAATGGTAATCATTCTCTGTGCATTTATCGCCTGTATAAAGCAAGATACACTTGTATTTGCATCCAACCAAGATAGCAGGCAGATGAATTGCTGACTTTAGCAATGTCATATCTGGAGACTGTCTGGCAAAGGAGAACTGCTAACATCCATCATAAAGAACAGCATCCTTAGAAAGAAACAGGGTTTTTTTTTTTCCCCAAAAAATGTTCACTGGTGTCTAGATCTGACAACTCCTTCCCTTTAGATCTGATTGTTTGTGAAACATATCTTGCCCCCAGTAGTGGTCGTTTAGTAAGGTTTATTTAATGAATGGATTTGCTTTTTAAGTGTTATCAGCATTCTTTAAGCATGAGTCTACATGAATCTTGCCAGTTCATTAGATAAATATGTATTACATATTTCCAATGTGCAGAGTTGTAGGGGAAAAAAACACACACACAAAAGGTGCTGCATTTTTAGGAACTTACAATCTAGTGCAATGATGCTCAAAAGTGCAGGGAATATATGCCATCCCCCTCTGCCTCTTCAGCCCTCGACCCTACCGAGATACTTATTGCGGATCATGGCGGGAGGGGTTCAGTTCTTCCCCTTTGCAAAGATGACTGGCTTAGAATCACTTCTCTAGTAAGTCACAGTTATCTACTAGAGTGACAGACACCTTGGTTATGTTTGGCCCAGATGAACAGTTGTCCACTCCATGAACTCTTTCCTTTTCCCTCTGGTTTAGTGGGTGAGATAAAATGTGTGCACTGAATAAAATCCGTTTTAAATTGTAAGCTAACATTCACACATTCAAACACACACACATACTTGAACCGAGCATTTCATGGAACAATGCTAGCCCTTTGTGTGATGCATTCTGGTAGTTTCTATTCTATTTCAAGTGAAAAACAATCCAGGTCATATCCCCACAAAATTGATTTCTCAAACCACTGATCAGTTTCCACCTAGAGTTTGAAAAAACACTTTTTTTAGGATTTGGTAGCGGTTGGAAGACAGATGAGAAAGAGAAGGTCCCATGATGTATTCCTGCATTATTATCATAAAACATTGCACTTACATACTACTTACGAGGTTTCAGGCAGTTATAAGTACTATTTATTTATGAAGTCATTTGATCCTTACTGCCACCCTGTGAGATAGGGCCAGTTATCTGAGGCTGTTTTATAGATGAGGAAACAATGCACAGAGAGGACCCAAGGTACCCGGGATTTGATGCCTGGCTGCCTGATTCCAGGGACCATGCTCTTAAGCCCCCTCTAGCAAGCTCCAGCCAGTCATCTTACATAGCATGCCTCAGTCCACCATGAGCTGAGAAAACAAGAAGAATGGGTCTGCTCCACAACTGGGGAAAAAAATAGCTCACGTACATACTTTACCAGCAGGAGTGAGCAATGTCTGAGTATGCAGGAGGCGGCAATAAAAGTCAATTCCAGACCCCAAGAGTGACTCTCTCCTAGGGACCCTAGAAGGGTAGAAATGACTCAATAGAGCAGACAAGACCAGGGCCAACCATTGTCTTCCCCTGTTTTTCTTTAGGTCAAGTGAATCACAGAACTGAAGTAAACACAAACCAATTCATATCCCCTGTCCTGAATCTCCTTATTCCAGATTCCAAGAAAGAGGCAAGACACAGAACAAAGCGTGGCTCAAAAATTAAAATGACAGTGAACCACATCCCAGACCCACTAATAATTAAGTCATGACATTTTATTAACATCTATGAACAGGGTCCCTAAATACATCTCCTTTTTTTGTTTGTTCTTCATTGATTTTAATTTAGATTGTCTCTGGCTCATAAGCCAGGTAAATATGCAACCTTTGACAAATCACACTATGAAACTTAGCCATCATCCTGGGGTGCCCTGCACATCCATTCTTAACAAGCAAATTTAATGGTGTGGAGGAAAATAACACCAATTACCTAGTACTTTTAAAGATGTACAGAATACAGAAATGAAGAAAGAAAAGGGGGCCACTAAATGTGTTTTGTTGAATTAGTCGACTTAGTTCTGAATAGATGTCTTCGCAGCAGTTTCTGAAAACATGTGTCCCTGTTGCTGGTCTTATTGATACTGTGTAAATATTACCTAAATAAATTGCAAATATTTACCAATGTACAGCCTTATATTCATTATGTCCAACTGCTTTCTTTCATTCAATATGCAAATTTGACACAGGAACTGCTGCTCTAATCTTGTACTGTCGTGAAATTTCAAGGAGCTTTGTTTATTACATTAAGAGTAATCTTTCTCTACCAAGAAGACAATACACATAAAGTAAGATACTTATTCATAAGTATATTCAGGTAACTGAAAACTGATTAAGTTATAGGATGGAAAGGATTATTTGCCAATACAGAAAAAAAATAATTTTAATGTAGAATATAAATTGAAAATTTTTCTCCTAGTCCTACAGGCCTTGACTGCTGGCATTTCCTATAGTTGTCATAACTTTTGAGAAAAACAACTGTCAACGTGTATTTATTAGATGTCTACTGTATGCTCTGTACTATGGGGATTATAAAAGTAGGAGACTCAATTCTTTCATTCAAATTTAATATATGATATGAAATGCTTTGACATTATAGAGAAACATTCCTGTTTAAAGAATGTTTATATGAGAACAGCTAGATAGACTCAAACTCAGAAGAAGAATTAAGTCCATTCAAAATTATCAGGATTTATTAGTTCTGACTTTTACTAATCAGTATAAGCAAATCTTCTGCCACCTCCCCACCCCCGCACAGGAACCTCTGCATTTTATAATCAAAGCAAAATTATTATTGTAGTGAATACATTCTAATTGATTCACTCTCAGTGTATTTTGTTAATAAAAGGTTTCAAAAACTGTCCTGGTTTTCATTTATGAAAGTCATAGAAGTTGCCCGATTCACATATTTCCCTAGCTGCTACTTAACATCCTGCATTTTCAAAACAGCTCATATATCATCATATTTATACATTGGTTATGAAATACATGAGCTAAAATATAGAAATATGAACTATAAATAGAGGAGATTTAATTTAAGATCTATCCTCTTAGCAAATCGCAAGTATACAATTCTGTGTTGTACACAACCCTTTTGAACATTGCTCAAGAGTCATTCATTGATATTACTGGCTTTTGATCTACGATTTAATATTGTATAACAAAAAGGCTTCTGAAAATCTAGGAAGTGACATGACTTTGCTTATGGAAAAAGTCATTCCACATTTCAAGCAACACAGAGTTCTTGAAGCTATTGAATTAATAATAACTACATTTCTGTGTCTTGATGGAGACATACTGGATTCACAGCCATCATCTTACAGGCTGCATTGCTTTCACAATGAATGCAAAAGACCTCATTGTTCTGCTCACAGCGTCAGTTTCTCTCCATCCCTAAAGGCAGTGACTTCCGTAGACATGACCGCAGTAAGTCACTTGTGCTAAGAACTCTCTTACCTTGCTTTTGTTGGGAAATTGTGATTTCACACTAAACCACAGGTTAAAGAAATGTCAAAGTAAAGCAATACATTTAGTCCACACATTAAATTTCACATTTCACTGGTTCAATTGCAAACAGTGGACAGACTCTGATCACTTCTAGACAAAAATTCCAACTTATTGGATAGATTTTGCAAATAAAAAAGTGTTATTTCAGGAATTTTCGTTATATAAACCTAACTTTAAAGGCTATGATAATTACCAGCTTTGTGACCTTGGACAGTTATTTTACTTCTCTGAGTGACATTGTGTCTCAGATAAAGGTAATAATAATGATATTGACCACAGCGTTGTTGTGAGACTTAAATGGGATTACGTATGCAACAAGCTTATCGCAGTGGAGGACACATAATATATACCCAAAATATTATTTTTGGTATTCTGTAATCATTACAATTATTTGGAATCTATAAGGAAGAATAGGATATGGTCCCTGTTCTTAGAGAGCTTTGAATCTGCCTGGGGAGAAAAACATGTTTAAGTGAAACAATAGTTTTAAGGTGACATTTTCAAATAGCTAAATCGTGAACTTGAGGCAGTACTATTGTCATGCAAATCATATAGAAAAACATCACCCTGGCTGATAAGAAGGACATGGCTTGGAATAGATGAGATGACACTCCCTTGAAAACTTCCTTCTTTTCCCTTCTGCATCTGCTACTAATTATCCATGTCTTCAAGCAAATCACACTGCTTCTCTAGACCTCATTGTCCCCATCTGTAAAATGAAGTGGTTGGACTTTTCTAGAATTCTTTCCTAGAGTTAGAGAGGGATTCAGATTTGAATAAATAATCATCAGACCACAGAAAGGAAAACTATTGGACATGGAAAGTACCAGATGTATCAAGGCACGTGAGTAAGGCCACCTGGCTGGAACACACTACTCAAGTGCAGAGACAGTGCGGAAAGGCAGACTGAATGCAGTTCCTGGAGGAATTTGAATGCCTTGCTAAGAGATTAGAATTTATTCTACATGCAATGGGCAGAGTTTTGAAAAGATTGATCTGTTCTGGTAAATATGAAGGTTTGGGGCAGGGAATAGATAGAGAGACTGGTGATGACGCTGTTCTCATAGTATAAGCCTTAGCTGGAATGAACGAGTAACAGAGAAAAATGAACACAGACGAACAAAGTATTATGAAGTGATTTGCAAGTGACTGTCGATTGGATAAGACAGGCAAGGCAGAGTCAGTGGCAGATGATTGAATATTAGAGGCCAGGAAAGCGCTGGTGAGTTAAGAAGGAGAGCTAGTTTGGAGTAAGGGGGAGGGATTGAGGAATTAAGCCTTATAAATGTTTTATTTGTGTCATCAAAAACATGGTTTAGGTAGACATATTCAAAGGGCAAATAGAGAATGGGAAAAAGGAGAAGGTATGATGAAACTATAAATTTGGGAGTTATCTGCATAGAGGTGCTAGCTGAAATAAATTAATAGGTGAAATCTCAAAAGAGATTAGCAAACGGTTATGCACAAACGTTGTCATCAACTTTAGTGTTTATTTTAATATTTCAAATGAAGGGAACAGAGCATAGCTGACCCTGGTGAATGTAATAAAATGAAAATATTTGACTTTGAGGATATAGTATAAGAATGCTTCTGTTAGAGCTTGCAGCCCTTATTTTATTTACTGAAGTCAACGTCTTAATTTGGCTTCCTCCAAAAGCCTACTTCAAGGACAGGATTTGCCTGCAAGTAGTTTTATTTGAAAGCTCATCAAGGAAACACTGTGAGTCAGTGGGGAAGGAAGAAAGGTAAGAGAAGAAAGTTAATAAAAAGTGCATTGATAGCATATGATATTTGCCTTTGTCTAACTGACTTCATTTACTATGATAATAAAAATACATGTGTATATTTTATATATATATAAAATAACTGAATCACTATGCTGTACCCCAGAAACTAACACAAGGTTGTAAATCAGCTATACTTCAATTTTTAAAAATAAAATGAAATAAAATTAGCAGCCAAAAAAGAAGTGCATTGATAAGGAGGTTCCCATTGTGGGCATCTAGAACTCAATCCTGTTGGTGACCCTCTGAGAGATGGTGTGGAACATGTCTCAGAGTTATTCTACTGAGAAGTGAGGAAGCTGAGCTATTTAGTCAACTCCTGTCTGTCATTTGTGGAGAGTAGCTCCTGGGATGTTAATTCCCCAGCACTTAACAGCCTTTCCCCACTGAAGGTGGTCAGAGAACACTCTCAAACTGAAAGAAGTAGGAGGTCATTACCATGTATTGGAATGGTCTGCAGGAGACTTCCTGTAAGTCAAGATGATATGGGTGAAGGTCCAAGTGCATCTGCTAGAGGCAGTCACTGTGGTTTGTGGGTATGTCCTGCCTACATAAAAATGGTACTGGAATGAGATGTAATGACATTTTCTGGGCAAAAAGAAATCTTATGGTTAGGTCATAGTTGCAAACGGTAATGTCATGGTGGCTTCTTAGGTTTCCATGGTCTCCATGCAGAGAATCAAATGATTACATTTACATTTTTTAAAACAAAAGTTAGTGACAGGAGTCCATTTTTAATTTTGAAAATAAAATGTGTGTGAATGTGGGTGTGTGAGTGTGTGTACAGATAAAAGCATAACAGCATTATGTGATCACAGGCTTGTATGCTTTCTAGAGAACTTTTTATTAATATCAAAAAAAGCTGTACTTGCAGGATATATAAATGGTGTGGAGGATAGCAATCTTGATTTTGTCTTGACATGAACTTATTGAGTGTGTGGCTAGAGGGCAATTGGCCCAGCCAAAGGAATATAATGGTTTCCTTCTTGGGGACTGGCCATGCTATTCTAATTGTGGTGTGCACATAACTGTTAGTCATGAGGCATAAAATGATCCAGAGATGATGATTCTGACAAACTATGTCTATTAGTGTGACTACAGACTTACATAACTTATCATTTCTTCAATTGTTAAGTTGGCAATCTGCTAGTCATTCCTGACAAAGTAAAAATAGTTTTCTACAAAGTGTGCAGAAAATGCTTTCATGTGAAAATGCAGCTTCAAACAGTCTGATGACAGTGCATGTAAGTGTGATATCACTCAGTGGAGAAGGAACCATAGACGTAGATCATAAGCAGTTTGTTTTTTTCATAAATGTGGACCAGCTGGCAAGATACCCTGCCAAGCCCCTTAGAAGACTGGATGTGGAAATAATTATTTGCCAAGGTACAAACTGACAAGATTGCTATAGTGATAAATTGGTACACATGGAGCTCATAGACGATGAATTGAAATAAGTCTTGTTCTACTAAGAGATGCCTAGATCCACATAATTTGATTTATGAATTATTCTGCATTATGGTTGATCTAATACCATGCAGAACTCCATTCAAGAAAGATAAAGGAAAAAAGCACATCAAAATAATATGGCATGATGCAGTCCAAAAGAATCCCCCAAATGGTACATGGAAATCACACTGTTCTGAGTATTCAGAATGTTGTGTTTCTTCATAAGATAATGATGATCACTGATCTACCAAAATATTGTTGAGAAGTTGGCAGAAAAGACAAAATAAAAACAGACTTTGTGGGACTGTCCTATAGATTTTAAAGCCTTTCCAATAAATACTATTGCTACAAAGGACATTTCTGAACAGGCTGCTGTCAAAAAAGCTTCATTCTCAGAAGCCAGATCAACATTCATATGTGAAAATACACCCACAGCCGAACAATCTGTTCTTATTGTGGAAAAATTATCTGAGGATGTAAATATGGTATGCTAAAAAACACATATACTCAGTTTATCAATGAACTCCTTTTCCACTTATTAAACCTCTATGATTTATACTATTGGATAAAAACACCAAATTTATCTTGATGGTAACCACACAGGAGTTTGGGTGTTTTCATTTAATTCAAACCAGTGCACATAGTCATCTCTTGTAGATGGTCTGTAAGCATGTGGCTGCCAAGTGGGGCTGACTTGGCCTTCTATACTTACAGTGCTTTGGAGAATTGGAGAAACATCACTGCTCCTTTAGTCTCTGGGAGTCAATCAACCCTAATTATAATTGAGAAAAAGGAACACCTTCTGAAAGAAGTTTTTAAAGCTCAAATGGCTTAGATGATATTGTAAGGAAACTAAATAGTTGAGCAATTTAATTTCTCCAACCCTGGTTCATGTTTTCTACGAGCCATAGTGCACAGGAGCCTGAAAAATCTCAAATATTGATTACAATGCATTTACTTCTCAGTAAAATGGGTCCAGGAGATGGTTTTTCATATTCAAGAAGTACAGTAATCAAAAACATTAAAAAAAAAAAACAGAATGTTTTTAAGGAAAATCTGGCAAACTCTTTGATGGAATTGTAAAAGTACCAGTCCTTCCTCTTCTGGTGTACAGCACAATGCTTCAGTCATACATGAACATACATCTATTAATTTTCGTATTCTTTTTCACCATAAGTTACTACAAGATATTGAATAGTTGAGTGTTTTCTATGTTTGTGAGTCTGTTTCTGTTTTATAAATAAGTTCATTTGTCTTTTTTTTTTTTTTTTAGATTCCACGTATAAGTGATACCATATGGTATTTTTCTGTCTCTTTCTGGCTTACTTCACTTAGAATGATGATCTCCAGATCCATCCATGTTGCTGCAAATGACATTATTTTATTCTTTTTTATGGCAGAATAATACTCCATTGTATAAATATACTACAACTTCTTTATCCAGTCAACTGTCAATGGACATTTAGGTTGTTTCCATGTCTTGGTTACTGTAAATAGTGCTGCTGTGAGCATTGGGGTGCATGTATCTTTTTGAATTAAGGTTCCCTCTGGATACATGTTCAGGAGTGAGATTGCCGGATCATATGGTAAGTCTATTTTTAGTCTTTTGAGGAATCTCCATACTGTTTTCCATAATGGCTGCACCAAACTACATTCCCACCAACAGTGTAGGAGGGTTCCCTTTGCTCTACACCCTTCCCAGCAATTTATCATCTGTGGACTTTTAAATAATGACCATTCTGACTGGTGTGAGGTGATACTTCATTGTAGTTTTCATTTGCATTCCTCTGATAATTAGTGATACTAAGCATTTTTTCATATGTCTATTGGCCATTTGTATGTCTTCATTGGAGAATTGCTTGTTGAGGTCTTCTGCCCATTTTTGGATTGAGTTGTTTGTTTTTTTCTTATTAAGTTGTATGAGCTGTTTATACATTCTGGAAATTAAGTCCTTGTCAGTCTCACCTTTTGCAAAAATGTTCTGCTATTCTGTAGGTTGTCTTTTTGTTTTGGTTATGGTTCCCTTTGCTGTGCAAAAGCTTATAAGTTTAATTAGGTCCCATTTGTTTATTTTTGCTTTTATTCCTATTGCTTGGGTAGACTCCCCCAGAAAAACATTGCTGAGATTTATGTCAGAGAATGTTTTGCCTATGTTTTCTTCTAAGAGGTTTATAGTGTCTTGTCTTATGTCTAAGTCTTTAAGTCATTTTGAGTTTATTTTTGTGTATGGTGTGAGGGAGTGTTCTAACTTCGTTGCTTTACATGCAGCTGTCCAGTTTTCCCAACACCACTTGCTGAAGAGGCTGTCTTTACTCTATTACGTGTTCTTCCCTCCTTTGTCTAAGACTAATTCACCACACATTTGTGGGTTTATTTCATATTCTTTTCCATTATAGGTTCCTATAAGATATTGAACATAGTTCCCTGTGCTTTACAGAAGAAATTTGTTGTTTATCTATTTTATATACACTAGGTAACTGTTTCTTTAGTGGGGAACACTGGGTCTACCAGATTGCCGGCATTCTGATTAAAAGCAACCTTCTTTTTTGTTACCAAGGCTGTTCCCCCCAGTATTATACCCCTGTCCCTCCCTGGAATAGAAGGGAATTACCCTTATCAAAATCTCTGAGGAGGCAGCTGTAAAGAGAAGAAATAAGAACTGATTAGAATTAATGGGGCCCAAGAAGGTGGAGAGTTTGAATTCCAGTGGACCTTGAGCTTCATTATACACTCATTGTAATACATTAGCGTGTTAAGTGACACACCCACCAGCGCCATGACAGTTGACGATTGCCGTAACAACAGCCCACACAAAGATAGAAAAGAAAGAGGATTGGCTCCAGCACACCAGGAAGGAGAATTTGATGGTAAAAGCCTCCCATAAAAGTCCACATGGCTGGACCTGGGCTGGAGCTGTCTCAACTGACCATCTTGGTTGATGGCTCCCCACTCGAGTACCTTTTCCTTTTCCCTTCTTCCTGCTGCAGCGCCTTCCTTCATTTTCCTGTTTTGAGAAATAAAGCAACTTTCACTCTGTCTGTCTGCCTTAGCTGTGAATTCTTTCCAGCTGGCAGGCAAGAACGCACCTTTTGTGGGGTCCCCATTCTAAGGGGGAGTCTTTCATACACTAACAAGCATACTTTAATATTACTTGGCTGACTAGCCATATAAGCTAATATGTTTACTGGATATTTAAATTATAAAATTGTAAATTCAACCTTAAAATATATATATATATACACGTAAAGATTCAGTAAAACAAATTGCTTGGCAGGCATTTCTGAGGATTCAAACCCCTTTGAGCCCGGGATGACAGTCTCTCAGATGGCTCTGAGGGACTGCTCCGAAGAGGTTGGGGAGGGGCTAGGATATATAGGACCTTTACAAGAAAGACCAGGTACTTGGAACATTAAAAGATGACTTGTTAATTAAAGAAAACCAGGCAACTCAAGTTAAATAATTTAGTGCTTTTCTATGTATGGGAGGGAGCAAATATTTGGGCTCACTGAATTCATTCCTTTGACAAGCACCTAGCTATCTAGGGCCGGTATCCTGTCCTTTCTTATTCTGAGTCCCCACAGGGTGCACCATTGTGAGTGGCTGCAGAGGCTGGGCTGCAGGCTTGTCCTCACTGTGGGGGTGGCAGCAGCCGCTGATGACTTGATGGTGTCAGCATTCTTTGTTTACTGAAACGGTTTTCAGTATTTTTCATTCACAATATCCATCACTTCATGTATATCAAGAACGGTAGTAAAAGAAAATAAATGTATCTAGCTTTTTAAAGTTTTTGCTTTTGTGATGCTTGCCTAACATGCATGTGCTGTAACAGTAGTCAAGAGGGAAATTGCTTGAGCCAGTGGGTAGCCTTGTTTGGTATTATGCTATGTGTGCTTGAAAATAGTTCCCCAAATCTTTTTAGGGACTTGAATCCTAAGAGTTATGTTAGGTCAAATAACAGAGGCCGTAGTCCTCACCTTATCTGTGGGAGATATGTATGTTCCAAGACCTCCAGCGGAAGCTTAAACCGTGGGTAGTACCAGGCCGTAAATATGCTATTTTTCTTATATATACGTGTCTATGATAAAGTTTAATTTACACATTTGCCCAGAAAGAGAATATCTGAATTGCCAGTATCACTACTCTTGCGCTTTGGGGCCATTATTAAGTAAAATAAGGGTCACTTGAACCAAGCACTGAGACATGGACAGTGATCTGATAACCAGATGGCTATTAAGGGCCAAATGGGAGGGTAGTATGTACGTACTGGGTGAATATGCTGGAGAAAGAGATGATTCATATCCCGGGCTGGAAGGAGTGGGACTCAATCATTTACCGAGTTCATACTGCAAGAGAGATATTGCCACAGGCAAATACAATCAAACACAACCACAGCCTTAAAGACTTTTACGATGCAGTAGGGGTCACTGAAAAGTAAACAGATAATTTTTAATGTTAGTAAGAAGTATAGAGTATAACCGGGTACAAGGCAAGCATGGATAGGGGAAGTGACAGTGAGTAAAGTCTTGGGAGATTAGGAGAGTTTCTCAGAGGAAGTAACTACAACTCATTCAAACTCTAGGAGCACATCTGCCCCCAACTCTCATATAAACAGAAGTATTGCTAAAGCAACTGCAGGAAGTATGAATATTTTGAGTCTGTCAGAGGCTTAGTCTTAGATCTCACAGAACAAAGCCCTTAAAATTAAGGAGAAAAAGTTCTTAAAGAGCTGTGAAAGGTGGTTAATCTGCTAATTACCATTTCAAAGGAAAGTGATGGAGGGGATAGCACACACAGGATCTGTGAAAGCCAGGGCTTCAAATACTGCTTAGCTGGGTCTTCCTCTGTTCTCTTTCTGGCTGCTCAGAGGTCCAAAAGTTATACTCACTCCTCTCTTTCCTTCTTTCCTCCTCTATCTTGCTTTGTATCCATTTAAAAAATTTTTGTCTCTCAAAAAGTATGAACTCAGTAAATGATTGTTAAATTATTCCTTTATTGATTGGCCATTCTAAAGAATGGATTTATGAAGCTATGACTATGACTTTGACAAGCTATTGACAAAATATGCTTCATCTGCCTCTTAGAAATGAGAGTCAATTAAAATATAATTGGTAAGTCCTGTTCCTTCTTGCTGTTATTTAAAAAGTTGCAAAACTCAGTGCTGAAATTGGATGCAAAGCAATGGAAATATATCAATCCCATAGGGAAAAAAAACCCCTCAATTTATAGCCTAATTTCAGAACAAAACTAAACTAGTTTTGATGTGGATGAGACAGAGAAGGAGCGAGAGACAAAGAGACAGAGAAAGAAAGAGAGAGAGGAGATTCCAAATTTAGAAGGATCGGAAATGGAAGGAGACCCAAAGTAACTATAATCCCTTTAATTTTAATAGTTATTGAATTATTCATCATTTTAAATTTGTTGGTATCTTTCAAAATCTCTTTATTAACAGTTAAAACTTAAGTGTGTCAGAATTAGTTAAAAGTTCAATGGTTTACCCATTGGGGAAGTGTCTTAAAATACGGGAAAGATGATGATTTCCATCTCTCTTAGCTGTGTCACGCTGAATGGTGTGTAGTTTTAAAGCATCTCATTATCTTATACCCTTAATTCATTCTGTAACCAAAAGTGGGGGTTTTTGACTCTAAAACAACAGAGTAAAAGCTAGTCTGATTTTTTTTTTTCTTAAGAAAATTCTTCCCCCAGCCTAGCTTTATCATATTGCTTGTGTGGATTCATTGTCTATTTAGTTCTGGAAGTTGTGTTCTTACAGAAATTGATACAAAAGCTTTTGCATTCTAAGAAATTGGTTGGGAAAGGAGCAATAACAAATAATCGTGGACGCTGACTGACAAAATAAGTGTAATGAAACACATTGCCAAACTGAGATGGTATGGGTTTAACAAAGCTAACAATTACTACTGAGATCCAAGCTACTTGCAGTGTGTACCATGGGTTTCCACTACTGTAGATATTTGTGGGGAGCTGGGGCAGGGTCAGAAACCTGGGCACCAAAGGGAGCAGAAACAAATATAATTTAGATACCGTGTCTGCCTTCACATCACTTACCTTCTTGTGCAGAAGGTAAGGCACATACAGAAATGGCAATCCTAGAACCGGCAGAATATGGTGCATGTCAGGATCAAAGTGTAGGTACGAGGTGTGATCCAAACAGGGAAGAGGACATCACCACCACGGGGACGGAGGAAACCTTTTTGAAAGGCAGGGCCTTGCAGTTGGGGTTAGGCAGCGTGAAGTAGCACCACCACAGCGTTTGATGACTGGAGAGGCCCATCAGCCCCAAGTCCTTTCCTACAGGAACACATTTGTTTCTCTTTGGAATCACTTTTCTCTAACAAGTTGATGTCCGAAATTGCCCTTTTACAGAAACATAGGTTTCTGTAAAAGTACCCAGTAGGCCGAGAGAGGAATAGCTTTGAGGCTGCTCTTTTTCATCTGCAATACAAGGATCTGAGCCCACTTAACTGTAAAACCCCAAGGGCGTGTGGTTTCTGCCTTAACACTTCTAAGTGAGTGTCCCAGGGCTTTCCCCCAGGTAACTCTCCTCTTGCAATATTGCTGGGTTGAAATCTTCTTAGAGTTCCTGTGAACTTCTGAAATAGAGGACAGGTCCTCAAAACACAGTTCAGTTTGTTTTATACTTGGGTGGGGCAGTGAGAGGGAGCTGGTAATATTCTGTGTTCTGATTGGTGTGTTGGTTGCATAGATACATTTAATTTGCGAAAAATCATTGAGCTATCCGCTTATCCGCTTTTCTGCACACAAATTATATTTCAATAAAAATTTTAAAAGGAAAGGTAAATAACAGGAGTAAAAAGAAAAGTATAATTAACTTAAATCGGTCTTGCTTCAGTGATGGCTAGATGAAATAGTCAACCCCTTATTTCTATTCTGCCAAACTGAGTGTCAATCAATAAATGATGTTTGAGTCCTTGGGGAACTTGTATGTAGGGGTTTATTTGATTCCTTGGTATGCTCCTGGGAAGATTCAGATGAATCTTATTATATACCTGCTATTACACACCTTACTATATACCTGCGTGGAGTTTGACACTAATGATGGCTGTTTGTCTCTGCTTTGTACAGGCATCCCCAACCTGCACACAAACATTTACTTATTCTAGCCAGCTCTTCCACAGAGTTGGGAGAATGTTTCCTTTTCCAAGTTATTGGCATCTTTCTCCGACCCCATCTTGGTCCTGCCCCTTTCTGGATGCCCTCTACTTGATCCTTTATTGAAAACAAGATCTTTCTTTTCAGATCTTCCAGAGGTCCTGACCCTCCCTCAAAGACTAGCCATTTTCCTGGGACTCGTCTCATAATAGAGAGTTGTAGTGCTTTGTCTACCCTTCATTGTAGCATTAAGTTAGGAAACAGATTGGATGTGGATTTCTGATATTTTGCTTTCAGTTTACATAGATCTAACCTCTTTGAAGCACTCTTGCCACTTTACTCTCCTATTTTTGAGAGACCAGGAACTTCCGAAGCGAGGTGTGATTATCACAGGTAGCTGAATATTTCATGATCCAATGGTCTTAGGAATATTTTCTTTTATTATTATTTTCATAAATAATTCTCAGTTTATATTAAACTTTGGGATCAAATCATCCTTAAATCAGCTATATAAATAAAAGCAAAACCTACGCTCACCTGGCATTTTACAAAACCTGCGTAGTCTGTTTTCTCTGATTTGTACTTTGCACTGAAGTGGTTGGCCCCTCCCTCCAAAGCATAGTGACTGGCATACAGTAGCCCCTCAACAAAGCCTAAGAGAATGAATGTTGCTTCTACAATGTTTCTATACCTCTTTTTCTCTTTCTTTATTCCAAGGAATCCTACACATTAAGAAAATTGAGCAATTTCATCAATATGCTAAGTGCTCTGAGAGCCAATAATCTGAGACTATCACAACTCTATTGTTGTAGATACTTGGGGAAAGAGCTTGAGGTATGGGGGTGTTCCATGCCAGTCTCAGCCTGTAAATAGTAATGGTATCGGCTAGAGATGCCTGGGGACACTCACATGGGCCCTGGTGAGCTTCCCACAGATGATCACCCCTTTACAAAACAGTGTGTTTTGGGATTTTTTAAAATTAATTAATTAATATTGACTTATAGTTTACTTACAATATTATATTCGTTTCAGGTGTACAGCATAGTGATTCAATATTTTTATAGATTATACTCCATTTAAAGTTATAAAATGATGTACTGTACAATATATCTTTGCTGTTTATGTTTTTTTGGTTTTAATAATCTTTAAATTTAAGTACAGTCGATTTACAATGAATGTTGTGTTAATTTCTGGTGTACAGCATAGTGATTCGTTTGTACATATATACATATATATTCCTTTTCATATTCTTTTTCATCATAGGCCATTTCAAAGTATTGAATATAGTTCCCTGTGCTGTACAGTAGGACCTTGTTGTTTATCTGTTTTATGTATAGTAGCTGTATCTGTAAATGCCAAATTCCCAATTTATCCCTCCCCACCCCTTTTTCCCCCTGGTAACCATAAGCCAAACCAATGTTGTAGCTGGGCCGACCCTTGTGGTTCTTATTACTATTGCAAGATATCTTTCATCAATAGCCATCAGAAAACTTTGAAGGAAAAAATAAGTTTATTATTTGCAAGCCCTGGAGCATACAAGGCATGCCAGGAGGCGCACAGCGAGGTTGTAAGGAGAGAGAGAGTTAGCATGCACCTGAGATTCTGCTTTTATTTAGGTCAAAGGTGAGGGTCTAGAGTTTCTCTGGCTCACTATTGGTGAATTGAAAACATAAGATTGAGAATTTAAAGTACCAGAAGAGAGGAAACAAACAAACAAAAAAACCAAAAATTAACCAAACAACAGCAACAAAAAACACAAGACGCTCAAATGATCATTTATCTAAACCAAACAGGATCTCTAAGACAAAGGAGCTTCATGGGTTGGGCGAGGGTGGCGTCCAAGCTTTTTATCTAGTCCCATGGCCGGCAATGTGTTTATTGAGGTAGCCATCTTTGAAGGGGGTACCTCTGCAATCATAGCTCATCAGGCAATTGCACTGCAAACAGAAAACTCCACTGTCAGTGCTTACACTACAGGGGGACAGAAGACGAAGGCCACATAGGATGTTTTAGTCCAACCAGTTCTTTTCTATTTTACCATGACCATTTTGCCTTTAGTTTTGGTAAGAAGGCTGCCAAATATAAAGATACTCCATATTGCTTGGCATTCACATCTGTGCCTTTGTTTCAATGTTATTAATATACTTTATCATAAAATAAATTTATTTAAATGTGTGATTCTAGAACCATTGCTAGATTTTAAATTGCAATATTATTATTCTTAAGAATAGCTATCTCCTGAAAAACAGGTTTGCACAATCGATTGACAAGGGTCTTTTGAGAAAGAAGACATAAGCTGAGATCCTTGTATTCAGGCAGCATTTCTTCCAGTGTCGTATAACACATGCACTGCTTTGCTTCTGTAGGGGAGCAAGCTTAGCCAACCCAAAATGTCTCCTTGGAATGTGGATTATTTCAAGTTGAAAACAGTCAAGGCCCAAAAGACTCATGAAGAACCTTTGACCTTCCCCTCAACTGCCTAAAAGAATGTAGACTGAGGACCTGTTCCAGGAAGGGAATTATCACCATAGATGACTATTGTATGAACTAGGTGTGTAGACAGGGAGAAACCTAGAAATTCTGTTTGTTAATATTGCTCTTGTGTCCCATTGTTTCTGCCTGGCTCAGCGAACATTTATTTACTAAACATCTGCTTTTCCATCTCCATGTGAATTGCCTTCCTCCCCTCTGAAGTCCCAAACTACTAACTACATCAACATCCTCTTTTGTCTTTAGCTGAAGATGGTATTTAAGGTGAGGGTTTCAGCCATTCTGGTGAGTTACTCAGTTCTCCTGGGTCTTTCCCACATATACTTGTTATTAAACTTTGTTTGATTTTCTCCTGTGAGTCTGTCCCATGTCAATTTAATTCTTAGACCAGCCAGAAGAACCTAAAAGGATAGAGAAATATTTTTTCCTCCCTGACACATCAGTCCTGATACATTTGACTTCTTTGCAACATTTGACATTATTGACAATCTTTTCCATGTCAACTTACCTTCTCATGGAATCCACAATACTGCATTCTCCTAGCCCTCCTTCTGTCTCTCTGATAATTCCTTACCAGAATCCATCCATGGCTTCTCTAGTTCTCAGAATTGAAGACCCCTCCAAAGTTCTATCTTTGCATTCTTCTCTTTATTTCTTATTGGCATGTACTTTTTTTTTTATCACATAAAGATAAGAATTGCTCTTTTGTGGCTATCCGCCACATTCCTCTCTCTAATGTTTTCCATAACAAAGAAAAGCAAGTGTAGTCATGGACCAAGAGTCGGGTATTTGAGTTTAAGATTAAAGAAATGAAGCAGTTTCAGGTGTTGACAAGATCTAGAGGATGATCATAGGAGAAGGTCACTGGAGGGGAGTAGTGAAGTTTGACTTTGACAAGGAAGAAGTCAAGGCACTGAGAAATGCTGTTGGGATCATTCTAAAGCCATGAGAGAGGATGGCAGGGCTTGAGAAGGGGAGGATTGTGAGAATGTGACAAGTACTTCAATGTCAGCAAGCTGCTTCTATAAGGGGCCAGATAGTATATATTTTAGGCCATATGGTCTCTTTTGCAAATACTCAACTCTGTTGTTGTAGTGCAGAGGCAGGTATAGACACTACACAAAGTGAACAAGCATGGCTATATTCCAATAAATGTTTATTTCCAAAATAAAGCAGAATACATTTAGCACTTGAGCTATAGTTTGCTGACCCCCAAATTAGAGGATAAACCAATAAGTAGGTAGAATAACAAAAAGATTAAAAAGGTGATATAGTTGAATGCCATAAGCCTCCCAAAAGCAAAGAATTTTGCATGAGCATGGTGGAGCAATGGTCTAGAAGTAGGATGAAGGTGTCACTTCTTGACCTTTAAGTAGTTGGAGAATGGAAACTATGAACATCTATTTTGAGAGGGCTTTAAAGCAAGTGATGGATATCCAATATCAGTAAGGACAAGAGAGGATGTCTGACAAGAGGCTGAGGATATAGAGAATAAAGAAATGTGTGGCAAGGTCAAGATTCTACTGAGGTCTTCTGTAGACAAGAGCAGTGCAATTCCATCCCTTTAGAGCTGAAACACAACTTCTCATTAAATAAATGCTTTCAGTGCTTTGAAAGGCATGCATTTTTCTCATTGCTTCCTGAATATAATTGAAAGCAAGGTAAATTCAGTGTGTGTGTGTGTGTATGTGTGTGTATATATATATATATATATATATATATATATATATGTGTGTGCATATATATATATATAAAACTTTGCAAGGCTCTTTATATTAAGACTCACACAAGGGGGATTTGTCATCTTTTATTTATGTACATATGTATATGCATTAACACACCACATTCCTTGGATGTTGGTAAAAATTCAAAATGTTGTGTATAGAAATAATTATACAATTTATAACATAGCTCTATTTTAAAATGGATTACAATTAATCTTCCAGTTCTTTGCTATTCACCATGGCAACCATAGAAAAATCTAGCTTTGAACTTTTGGTAAGTTCCACAATGATTTATTATTCAAAATTGTAGCAGAGTAAATTTTAGCTGTAAAACATGACCTTTTTAGTGTCCTATTTCCTGAAACCTAGCCCAAAGTTATTTGACTTCACACAGTGATTTAATGTCATAAATTGTTACCATTCTCTTCAAATCAAAATGTACTGAGCACTGTTATTTTATTGTGGAGCAAGATAACAACAAAACTGAATACAGGCACATGTGTGTGCTCAAACATACACGAAGGTATATTTGCACAACACATGCTCTGGGGACATAGTCCCAGGAGGAAAATCTCTGTCCGAATTGTCATTCTATTTCACTGCCTGTGGGAATGATTTTGTTAGAAACGTGATTCAAGGTAGTACCTCTGTCATACGCATCCTGACACGAGACTTCTCCTGTGCTCTAGTGGCATTTCCATTCTGGGAGAGTCACCGTCTTTCACAGCATCGTGTACTCCTCCTGGCGGATTCTGCACTATGATTTAAGTACTGTGTATTATTAATAACAATAACTACCCTGCTTCACTACTTTTTAATATGGTAGACACTGGGCTATCTGCTTGATGTACACTATTTAATGTATCCCACACAACAAGCTCACGCATTATTCCCATTGTACAGATGGAGAAACTGAGGCTCAGAGACAGCACATGAACACATGACCAGAAAATACTGGGAAGAAAATTTGAACCAGAGTCTGTATTGTCTCAGAGCAAATGTTCTTTCTACTACCTGGTCTTTCCCAGTTAAGTTCATTAAATAGTAAGTAATACATTCCACCCTTTAGGGTTATGAAAAGGAAGCTGAGATTAGTGGAGTTATTTAAATAATCACTTAGGAAAATATTTTGAATAATGAGGAAATACAAATAAGGGGGAAAAAGGAAATAAATATCCCACTTCATTGAAATAGCCATCTTTTACTAATTTAGTGTCTGTCATTTCAGATGTTTTTCCTTGTGTATGTTCTAATGTGATTTTTTAAAATAAAATGCAATCTTTTTGTAACTTGAGTTCCCCACTCCCCTAATTAGTAAGTTGTGAACATATCTTCATGTCAGTAAGTTTACATATGTCAGGTTGGTTTTCAAAAAGGGCACATTATTTCATGGTCTGAGTATGGTATCCATTTTTAATCTTTTAATGTTCAGTAAATTCATTACATAGAAGTTTTATTTTTCTATTATCAAAAATGATGTAATAAACATCCTAGTACATGTCTTTATGCATCTCTGAATACTTCTTTAGGATTGAATGAATAACCAACTATTACCTATTTGATTTCAACAATTATGAATTGAGGATCCCTGTGCTGCCTGGCACGATGCTACGCACTGAGAAGGCAGAATGGAGGGCCCAGAAAAAAAAAATCCCATTTATTTATATGTAGAAACGATATATTACAAAAGTGATATTACAAATCAATGGTGATGAAACTGATTATTCAAACACATTATTGAAATAATTATGTGTACACATAAAAAGATAAAATTAAAACCTTAATTTATACCATATCACAAAATGTGAAAAGTAAAAATTTTTAAAATGCAAGAAAGGTAAGTAAACACCTCAAAATTGGGGAGTAAGAAAGAATTCAAGTAAAATTCAACAAGCACAAATCATAATATACAATATTAATAATATGACTACATTCACATTTAAACCTTTGGTATATCAAAAACTCCCACAAAGTTAAATAAAAGCCAGAAACTTGGAAAAGATGTTTGAACTATAATAACTGGTATTTGTATATGGAGTCTTTAAATAGCTCCTATACTAGAATATAAGCTCCATGAAGGCAGAGATTTTGTTTTGTTTACTGCTAGGTCCCTAGTACCCAGAACAGAGCTTGGCAAACCATAGACACTCAATATTGGTTGAATGAATAAACTCCTATATAACAACAAAAAGAGCAAAATACATCAACAGCTGATTCACAGAGAAGGAAACTTTAGCCAATAAACATATGCAAAGATGCGTGAACTCATTACTTATCAAGAGGATGCACATTAAAATAAAAATGAAATACTGAACAATTTCATTCCATTAGGTTAGCAAAAATCAAAATGTCAGATTTTACTAATTATCGATAAGGGGCTGATAAAATAGAATTTCTCATCTACTGTAGGTTGACATCAGGATTGTCACAAGCATTTTGGAGACAGGTTTGGCAACATCTCGTCAAGCTGAAGGTGCCCATACCCAGAGTACGCGATGACCTACCATTTCACCTCTACCTATAAATTAATAGGGAAGTATACAGAGATAATCTAGCATCATATAGGTAGCTTAATAGCCTTTAAAGATAATTGGTAAAAGGTATTTGTATACCAAATATATCATCTTGTGTAGAGTAAAAAATTGACCATCTTGTGTATGGTAAAATATACCCCTGACTAGGAACCAGGCCTGAGTTTCTCCTTCCTTGTCAATTCGCTGTATGATTTGGGGCAGGTTAGTTACCGTCCCTGGGATGTAGTTTTCCCATCTATTAAGTGAAAGGTTTGGCTGGGAACTAGTTGCTTTTTAAAGGCCCTTCCACAAATGTGTATTTATTTCTTAACTTTACAACCGTCCTAGAATCGCAGCACATATATTGTCATGTTTTACTTAGTATCATGTGTTAGTAAATAAACACTGTCCGAAGCTCACAATGACAATTTATTGTGTCCTCTTGGAAGTCAAGACAACAGTGATCTCAACTTCATAAAAACTTTACCAAATGATACATCAAATCAAAAATCTGTTATTAACTATATTACATTAGAATACAAACATAATTGGGTTTTATTTAAAAGTGACTCTCTATATGCTATTATTTAATTAAATGTTCTTGGCAATTTCTTACTCCATACTGCCAATACACATTAAAATGCTGTTACCAGCAAAGAAAAATAAAATGAAGAAAAATGATCAGAGTCACTGATCAAGCTAGTAGTACATCAGCTAATACTCCGGCTGGTAGCACATCAAGCTGCAGATGCATCTTGATGCTCTGGATGACTTCTGGCATTTTTTTCCTTGATGGTTAACTTAGTACCCCTCTGTTTTTAAACATATGTAATATTAATCAAAATTTCTATTTAAAGAATACCCTTTTCCCAGACTGTCGATTCTAGGACGGTTGTAAAGTTAAGAAAGAAATACACATTTGTGGAAGGGCCTTTAAAAAGCAACTAGTTCCCAGCCAAACCTTTCACTTAATAGATGGGAGAACTACATCCCAGGGACGGTAACTAACCTGCCCCAAATCATACAGTGAATTGACAAGGAAGGGGAAATAAGAACTCAGGCCTGGTACCTAGTCAAGGGTACATTTTACCATATACAAGATGGTAAATTTTTCACTCTACACAAGATGACATACTTGGTATACAAATACCAATACCAATACAAATACCTTCCTTCCTCTTTGTCCTTCTTACCAAGTTACCTACTTCCCTATCATTAGTGCCGTCCAACATGGTGGAGGGTATGTTCGTTGCTACCAGGAGCTGGCAGTATAACAGGTGCGATGGGCATGGAGACACCACACGTAAGTGATGCAGCGTGCTGACTGCAGGCATTGCGGTCAGGGCTCGGTGCAGTGCTAGAAGGGGGAAGAAGTGACAGCATCTACTTGAGCAAGTTAAAGACATTTTTACCAAGTAGGAGAATTTTAAGCTCTCATTTGAAGGAACGAAAGATTTTCTTAGGAAGGTAAGTGGAGGCGGCCATTGGATGCCGAGCTAGAGCACATAGGTAAAGCACGTTGACAGCAAATAGCGTGACACGTTGAGAGAAGAGCAGGAAGTTGAATACATCTGAAGCATGGTTTCATGAGAAGAGACGAGACAAGAACAGATCCCGGACCGCAGTAGCCCTTGTATGGCCTGTTAAACCAACAGTTGAAGTTTTTAGTCAGGGAAACCACGTGGTCAGACTCATGTTGTAGAAAGATCATGCTGAAAGCAGTGTTAGGAGTAATCTGGACGGTGAAAGATTTAATCCCTTCTCCTTGTTCTGCTGGCTTTCAGCCACAAAATGATGAAACTAGGTGCACCTAAATGGTTTGTTTTCTTTCATATGGTCAGTAGGCTATTCAGACACCAAAGGGAGGTACAACAGGGCATTGGGCCCAAACCCCCAAGGCTTGCCTGCTAGATCTCGCTTCACCAGTGCTCTCTCCAGTCTCTGCTGAGTCCTCAGACAACCTACTTCTCCAAATCCTCGGCCCCATTTGCTATTTCATCCGTATTACTGGAACTTTGGGGTCAGTCTGTTTAGTGACAGTTGCCAGCTCCATCCATGGCCCTTTATTTAGGGGAAAAAAGTTTCAGAGTGACTCTGGGTAACTTGTTTACTGAAAAAAATGACACTCCTGCAAAACTCTAGGTACAGCTTTCAAATGGTACTTGTTTTTCCCAAGCTGTTTTACCTGCATTTGGCATCACTCAACATTAAGCATTCTGTTACTCCCACAGATCTTGTATCTTTTGCAGTTAAAGAAAAACACATTTCCAAAGGTTGTGCTGTTGGAAGCTGCTCACAGAACTGTTGGTATTTGGGCTTGACGAGATGACATTTAGATTTATTTATCTAAATCCAAGGCATACAATATTTCTGGTGTGATAATTATTCTTGGCTTATTAAGCACTTTTAAACTCTGCACTAGAGAAAAATTAACCGTACTTTTAAATGCCTTAAAACTGACTATGATTCTCTTTGCACTAATGATAACACAAAAATTATGGGAAGGTTGATAGTCATGAAAGGATAGCAATGTTATTAAGATCAAAGCCTCTGGTTTCAGGTGGGTCTGAATTAAGTCTTATGTCAACTTCTATTTATTGGATGTGTGACTTTGACCAAGCTACCTGATCTTACTGACCTTCAGTTACCTCATCTGAGCAATGAGAATGAAAAAGAATGCCTACTGAGGAGAGGGTATAGCTCAGTGGTAGAGTGCATGCATGCACAAGGCCCTGGGTTCAATCCCCAGTACCTCCATTAAAAAATAAAAAAAATTAAAAAACCCAATTACCTCCCTGCAACAAAATTTTAAAAGTTAAAAATTAAAATAAAAATTAAAAAAAAAAGAAAAAGAATGTCTACTGCATGGAGTTGGTATGAGTATTCAGTGAGATCATGTAGGTAGAGTGATTGTCATCTATCAATCTCTGTGTATTATTTGTAGGAAAAAATTAGCATTAACCACAAAAAAAAGGTTCTTACTGTGATTTGTGATTTGTGATTTCTGTATATAAACAAGAATGAGTATTTGGGACTGGATTTACCTTCTTTCCTGAAACAATAGAAAATTAGAAACATACATGAAACAATGTGTTTCAAGACACTGGACATCAGGCAATGAAGGATACAGATCCCTGAGAGATGAGAAATAAGTAAGGTAAGCCCTGCCCATATCCCAACTGCCTGCTTAGTAAGAATCCACAGCCAACAGTGCAGGGAGGGAATACTCAGATCGAGCCAGATTTTAATCACGAAGTTGACTGGATTGTATTGAGAATCTGGCAAAATCAAGGGAGCTAGTGCTCACAGAACAGAATACCAGAAAAGAGAGGGCTGTGCAGAGAAAGCACTCAAGAGACCTGCAGACAATCTCAGGAGATCACTAATCAGAGCGTGCATGTGAGAAAATTGGTCCAGGCTCAGGGGGATTAAAAAAAAAAACATGAGAAAGGATAAGAGGAATTATTACCTGATGCTTAAATGGGGCCAGAAATAGTGCCTGTTCCAATAAGCCAAAATGAACAACCTCAACATTTTTGGAGATTTTGTTGATTACACAGAAGGGTTTTGCCTCAGTAGTGGGGAATAATTATCCATAGACTGAATATGGTGTTAGTCCCCCCTAGACAATCCTAGAAGCAAGATATGAAAGGATTAAGCTGTTTCCAAGTAACTTTAAAGCACCCCAGAGCAAAGCTTAATATTTATAGGAACATAAAAATATCAGCACCCAACAAGATAAAATTTACAACATCTGGCATCCAATAAAAGTTACCAGATATGCAAAGAAGCAGGATAATATAAGCCATTATGAGAAAAATACTTCATCAATCAAAATCAACCTAGGATGAATACAAATGTTAAAATTAACAGACAAGGACTTTAAGACATTTATTACACTGTATTCCATATGTTCCAAAAGTTAGGTAGAGACACAGGTGATTAAAAATATACTCAAACTTCTACAGATAATAATTGCAGTGTGTCAGATGAAAATGCACTGGACAGAACTAACACAAGATTAGATGTTGCAGAAGAAAAGATTAAAAGACTTGAATTCATAGCAAGAGAAACTACTCAAAATGAAATAAGAGATATAAAAGATTTAAAACCTGAACAGAGAAATAGTGAACAGAGCAACATGCTGAAGCAGACTAATGTATTATATTTGGAGTCCCTAAGGATTAGGACAGGGGAGAGGTGGCAGAAGAAATATTTGAAGACATAATGGCTGAAAATTTTCAAAATTTGAAGAAAACATTAAACTCAAAGATTCAAGAAACTTAATAAACCCTAAGCATACAAAAAGAAGAAAAAATATGATGTGGCACATGACAATGACATTGCTCAAATCTGGTCATAAAAGTAAAATTTTAGAAGCAGGCAGAAAAAAGAAAAACATGTGTTACATACAGAAGAAAAATTTAATCAAGGAAGACAGCAGATTTCTCATTAAAATCAACACAGGTAGGAAAAGAGTGCATCTAATCGACCTAATGGACATTTATTTATAGAACACTTCCATCAACAACAGCAGAATACACATCCTTTTCAAGTGCACACAGGACACTTACAACAAAAAATTGTAAAATAGATCTTAGTAAAATTTAAATGATTCAAGTCAAACAAAATTGGTATTTAGATCAAAACGCAATTAAATTCAAAGTCAATAGCAGAAAGGTCTCTGGAAAGTCCTTAGATATTTGCAAATTAAATAATGCACTACTAATGCAGGGGTCAAAGAAAAAAATCAAATGGAAATTAGAAGATATTTTGATTGAATAAAAATGAAAATACAATCTCTCAAAACATATGGGATGCAGCTATAGTAGTGGTAATAGAGAAATTTATGTTACTAAATATCTGTATTAGAAAGGATCTCAAATCAATGACAGCAGCTTCTACTTTAAGAAATCAAAACAATGAGTAAACAAAAACAAAGATAAGGAGACAAAGAAAGTAAGCAAAAACAGAATGCAAATCAATGAAATAAAAAACAAAAATCAGTGAAACCACTGGTTCTTTGATAAGATCAGTAAAATTGGTAAGCCTCTAGCCAGGCTGACCAGATATAGTTTACCAATTCAAGAATGAGAGAGGTGAAATCACTAGAGATTCTGCAGATTTCAAAAGAAAATAAAAGAATTTTATGAATCATGTTGGGTCAATAAATTTGACAACTTAGGTGAAAGGAAAACATTGCTGAAAAGACACAAACTACTAAAATTAACTCAAGAAAAAAATAGACAATCTAAATAGTCAGGTTTCTATCAAGGAGTTTGAATTTTTAGCTAAAAACTTTCAACAGAGAAAACTAAAAGCCCAGGTGATTTCAAGGGCAAATTGTGTCAAACATTTAAAGATTTAATACCGATAATACCAGTTTTACCAAAACTCTTCCATTAAGTTGAAAAGGAGAGAATACTTCCCTATTTGTTCGTATGGCAAGCATTACCCTGACACCAAAACTGCATAAAAACAATATAAAAAGAGAGAAGCACAAATCAACATCTTTTATTAATATAGACACAAAAATTCTTCACAAAATTTTAGCAAATCAAACCCAAAGATATATTAAAAGTGAATATATAATCAATATAAAGTCAATTTTATATCTATATCTATGTCTGTCTAGGTCTATAACTACATATAGGCAATGGACAATCAGAAATGAGAATAAAATACAATGCCATTTGGAATAGGGTATGGATATAGCTGACCAAAGATAAGCAAGGCTTCTGCACTGAAAACTACCAAACACTAATGAGAGAAATTAAAGAAAGTGTAAATAAATGGAGAGGCATACTTTGTTCATGGATTATAAGACTCATTATTGATCACCACAGACTGATCTATAGATGCAACACAATGTGAATCAAAATTCCAGCAGGCTTTATGGAAGAAATTGAAATACTTATTCTAAAATGCAGATAGAAATGCACAAATCCTAAAGTAGACAAAACAATTTTCAAAAATGAAGAATTAACTCCATATTATTTCACGACATTATAAAACAACAGTACCAAAGACAGCATGTGCTTGGCTTAAATGTAGAAAAAATTAGATTGATAAAACAGAATAGAGATTCAGAAATAGACTTATAGATAAATTAAAAAGTGACTTTTTTACAGTATATAACAGTTTTGTTAACTATAGACACTATTCTGTACAGTTGGTTTCTAAGATTAATTCATCTTCTAAAACCAAAACTTGGTACCATTTGATTAATACCTCCCTGATTTTCCCTTCCCCCAGCCGCTGACAACCACCATTCCACATGCTGCTTCTGAGTTTGACTATTTTAGATTCATTGTGTAGGTGATATCATGTAGTGCTTGTCCTTCTGTGTTTGGTTTATTTCACTTTGCATAATGTCCCCCAGGTTCATCCATGTCATTGCAGGCGGCAAGATTCCTAATTTTTTCCTTTAGGCTAAATATATTCTATTGAATGTAGACATTACATTTTGTTTGTTCACTCATTCATCAGTGGACATTTAGGTTGCTTCTATGTCTTGACTATTGGAAATAGTGCTGCTATGAACATGAGAGTGTAGATATTTCTTTGAGATCTTAATGTTAATTCCTTTGACTATATACCTGGAAATAGGGTTGCTGGATCATATGGTAATTCTATTTTTAGTTTTTTGAAGAAACTTTATATTGTTTTCCATAGTAGCTGCAACATCCACATTCCCACAGCAATGCACAAGGGTTTATTTTTCTCTATATCCTCACCAAAATTTGTTTTTTTCCTTTTTTTTTATAATAACCATCTAACAGATGTGAGGTGATAATTTGGTGATCATTGTGGTTTTGATTTGCATTTTCCTGATGATTAGTGATGTTGAGCACCTTTTCCTATACCTGTTGGCCATTTTTATGTCTTCTTTGGAGAAATGTTTATTCAATTCCTTGCCCATTTTTAATCAGTTTGTTTTTTTGCTATTGAGATGTAAGAATTACTTATATATTTTGGATATTAACCCTTTTATCATATATGTGGTTTGCAAATTCTGGTCTTGAAACCGTTGGATATCCATATGCAAAAAAATAACTGATATATAGCTTGTAAAACAAACAAACAAAAAAACTAACAATGGATTATAGGCCTCAATGGAAAACTTGAAATTGTACATTATTTGAAAGAAAATATAGTGGGATATTTTTACTACCTGAGATTGATCAACAAATTCTTAGATACAAAAAAGTGAACAATCCATTATTGAAAAAAAACTGATAAACTGAATTCACCGAATTGAGATCTTCTCTTGGAAAGACTCTTGAGAGAGAAAAAGACAAACGGCAGAACTGGGCTAAAATATTTGCAAATTGCATATGTGATAAAGCACTTGTACCTTTATATACAAAAATCTTTGTATATAAAGAACTCTCGAATAATAAGTAATTAAACAACCAAATAAAACTAGGCAAAAGTTTGAGCAAACACTTCCTCACAAAAGAAATCCAGATGGAAGATCACAGAAATAGAGGCTCAGCATTAATAGTCATTAGGAAAATGCAAATTAAAGCCGTAGATTTCATATCTATGGAAATGATTAAAATTGAGTATTGATCATACCAAGTGTTGTCAAAGATGTGGAGCACTGAGAATTTCATACACTGCTGATGAGAATGCAAAATCGACAATTTTGGAAAACAATTTGGCAGTTTCTTTTTAAAAAGTTAAACATACAATTTTCTTATGAGTCAGCTATCCTAAACCTAGGTAAGAAATCATACATCAAAACAAAGAATTGTACACAAACACAAATGTCAAAAAACTGGCAAGTACTCAAATATCCATCAGAAGGTATAGTGGATAAACACATAACTGTATCCATACAATGGAATACTACTTTATCATAGAAACAAATGAACTTTTGATACATGCAGTTCATGGATTAATCGTCAAGTCATTATGTAGAGAAAAGAATTCAAAAAGGAGTACACACGATATGATTCCATTTATATAAAACTTTTAAAAATTCGAACTAATGTGTAACGACATAAAGGCAGATCAGTAGTTGCTTGGTAATGAGGATGCTAGAAGGGACATGAAGGACAGATGACAAAAAGATAGGAGGAAACTTCTGCAGGTGATGAATGTGTTTGTATTTTGATTATAGCAATAGCTCCACGGTGTATACATATGTCAAAACTAAACAAATGCTATCCTTTGAGCAGTTTCTTGTGTGTCAGTTTTAACTCATTTTAAAAATTATTTTAATGATTTTTTTGCAGACAAACAATAACAACTTTGGGAAAAATGTAAAGATCATTTTTGGGGGTGGGAGAGAGTTTTATCCCTGGCATTATTAAGAAATGTTGTAGTATGGAGGTGGTAGTAAAAATAAGAGCCACTGTCATTCAGGTTGATTCTTTAATGAAAATTCTCTGCCAACAATGCTCTTCCTTATTGCCCACACCAGGGCTACACCACACCCACAGCCGCATCCTTGGTAGGCCACTGCTATACCCCGAAGTCTCTTAGACCTAATTAAGTGATGAAAGATTACAATGCTGAGTTTGTGGCCTCCAGACACCGTTATTTTATGACTTAGACACGCTGTCAGCGACTTTCCATAGGTAGGAATGCTTGGTCCTGCCATGCTCACATTGTAGGGTGACAGGCAACAAAGGTCACAGTGCGCAGAGTTGATTTCTTTTTCTGACTTTTTTGTAGATGGCACTGCCACCCCACTCGCATCACACCTCTTGGCATCTGGGTCCACCCTCCACACAGGTAGAAATGGCAGACCTTTTTCCTCCTTTCCTATGTGTTAAAGTGTTAAGCAGGGAAATTTGTCTTCAGTTCTCAGTCCTGAGCCAACCCTTATCCCTAAGGTCTGCTTGTCTGTGAACCTGCAAGTGTGGCCCCCAGCCCTGCAAGTCTCCCCTCCCTCCCCTCTCACATCCTGGCCTTTTCCCTTTCTCCTCTCCCTCCCCACTGTCAGAGAACTTGCAGATGCAGGCCGAGACAGACAGACAGACAGACACACACACACACACGCCACCTTTTCACATCATTGATTTTATTTATTTTTAAAATTTTTTTGTGTTTTTTTTTGGGGGGGTAATTAGGTTTACTTACTTATTTATTTTATTTTCAATGGAGGGACTGGGGATTGAACCCAGGACCTCATGTATGCTAAGCAGGCAGTCTACCACGGAGCTAGGCCCTCCCTACCCACATTGAATTTATTTTAATCATCAACATAAAATCACCTATTGGCGCAAGATTTGTTCCTTCTGCAGTCGACCACTTCTCTGCAGCCTTCACAGCACAGCGACAGTTCTAGGTCTCTGGGCCTTGCTATGCACAGGGCATTTCTTGGAAGGCAGGATTCTCCAGTGTCCCTTGTTCCTTCTCTGCCAATTTGTATCTCCATGTCTTATTCTGCCGGTGGTAACAGATGAACGTGGTAGGCCTTATTGCTCTCTTAGGTTTTCTTGAAGGAGTGGCAGTTGAGTATATTTTTTTCTTAAAGTCCCTTGAAGGGGTATTTTAACCATCATGTCTTCTGCACCCGGTAGGGAAACAGGCCCAGAGGGCACTGGTTCAGGGAAAGGGGATGGGGACAAGGTGGGGAGGGGGGCTTCCCTGAGGAGTGCAAGCTGGGAGGATTTGTTCCGGGCAAGAACAGGGAGGGGCTGCGGGCGGGATCTGTGGGGAGAAGAGGAAGTGGAACTGTTCCCCTCCCCGCCAGCTCTGGCCCCGAGTTCACAGGTGGTGCTTGGTGTTCGATGCTTTCACTGTTGTAGCCTCTGGTGGTTTCCTGATCACTTTAGCTACTCCATTGAAGCCAACAGGAGCCGACCCCAAGCCCTCTGCCCTCTCTTTACATCCCCTCCTCAGGACAATGGGGTGCCATACCCTTCCACTTTGTCTGGTCAGCACAGCTCTCCCCCAGCCTAAGAGAGCTCTGAGGTGGCTGAGACGTGGGAAAGTGCCACTTCTGACAACATCATGGGAGGAAGTGGTGCTGTGAGGCCAGGATTCTCTGGTTGGAGAAAGGAGGCTTTAATTTAGCACCACCTACAGACCTTTTCCTACCTGACCTGTCGCCTCTTCTCATTTTCCCAGGTGCATTTGTAGCGGTGTACGTGGCAGGGAGAGGATTTTCCTCCAAGCCATTCCCCATGGCTAGCCCATGTAGTAGTTAATTCCGTAGTCTTGCACTGTTCACCATTATCTAATATTCCAGATGTCCTTCAAGCTAAGATGGCTATATTTAATCTCAGGAGAGATGTGAATCATCTCACTTCCATCCTGCAAATTTCCCTTCTGCGTCTTTCACTTCTTGGATACAACCTGGTAAATTTCTCATCTTACCTCCTTTACGAAAGTCCATTTACCTTTCTTTATTTTTCTGTTAGAATAGTTAGAAACTATTAGTAGAATCAATACATGGATAAGTCTCAAAGTAATTATGTTGAGTGAAAGAAGCCAGACAGTAAAGAATGAATACTGTATGATTCTTTATATAAAACTTTAGAAAATGCAAACTAATCCATGGTGTCTAAAACAGCTCAGTGGTTGCCTTGGAGCAGAGGCTTTGAGAAGGATGGGCAGGGAGGAGTTACAAAGAGGCATGAGAAGATTTTAGTCATGATGGATATGTTCACTGTCTTGATTGTGGTGATGTTTTCACAGGTGTATGCATATATCAAGCCTTATCAAATTGCACATTTTAAGTGTGTTCATTTTATTGTATGTCAATTACTCCTCAATAAAGCTGTTATAAAAAGTCAACAAGGAATATAATTAGCACCCCTTACACAGAATGATTCTCAGAAACCTTTTAAAATATCATTCTAATCAGTATGTTGGTGAAGATTAATAAACGAAAACTTAAGAAAATATTAAAAATTTCTCTAAACTTTTTAAATGCCTTCTAAATTCTCTTTAGTTTGGTGGATCAGATTTTTAAAATTACTGTTGTTGTTTTTGCCTCTCTGACTTCATTTCCTTGAAAACGAGAAATTATTCTATGTCAATAAAGTGGTTTTTCTTTTAGGTCAAATACACACTGCTTTGAGCTTAAATTTCTGTTAATGGCTTACTCTTTGGTCAGACGTTGAATATTATTGTTTGATTGCAGGAAAGAAAAAATCAAGTGAACATCTTAAAAAGCTGAACAATAATTAAATATAAAATAACTAAAAACCATCCCCTCCTTGAAGCCAATCACTGCGTTACATTCACCCTAACCCCACCATGCCACTTGGATTCCTAGGACTACTTTTCTTTAATTCAGTTATTGCATTTGTTTAATATTTATTGAATGTCTCCTATGACAAAAGCACTCTGGTCAACATCCGACATCCTAACTTCTAATTTTATCATCACCACTGTGGTGGGAATACTAAAAGTTTCTCCAAGTTGCCTACATCTCAATCCCCAGAGCATTTATAGTATTTTACATGGGAGGAACAAAGACTTGGCAGATGGAATTAAGGTTAAGGAATTTGAGATGGAGAGAGTATCCTGTGTTATCCAGGTGGATACAATCAAGTTATATGAATGCTTAAAAGTAGAGAACTTTTTCTGTCCATAGTCAGAGGAAGATGTGCCTATAGAATAATGGTGGGAGAAGAGCAACATTGCTGGCTTTGATGATGGAGAAAGGGCTCTTTGAGCTAAAGAATGCGGCCAGCCTTTAGATAGTCTGCCAACGTGTTGATTTTAGTCCAGTGAGATCCATATTGGACTTCTGACCTCCAGAATTGTATGATAATACGTTTATATTGTTAAAACCACTGTTGGTAGTAATTTATTACCAACACAAGAGGAAGCAAATGCAACCACATGTCCACTTACAGATGTTATGACCATGGGCAAACCGGAGGAATAACCACATCCGTGCTACCTGTTTCAAGTGTCTGTTGAATGGATTTTGTACTAAATTTACCAAAACATTGCCAGCAAAATGACCTCCAAAATTTGTAAAAAGTGGAAGTTGTCCAAGAAGGGAACCAGTTAGCTACTAGTTGTAATTTGATAAGGAAAGAGAATAGACTGACAAGAGTGGAGAGTGTCTTTTTTTTTTTTCCCAACAAAATATTCTGTTTTTGAATGTTGTCTTGAGATTTCGGCATGCAGCTCAGAGATAGATTTTATGATGCACTTAGAAATCTCTGGAAACAAAAGTTAAAAATTTAAATTCTAGAACAATCTTAATAATTGCAATATGAAAGCACTTTCATTACTGATAATTTTTTCACGTTAATAAGGTCAGGAATCTACTGCCACTTGTCTACTAATTTCCTATGTCCAAGTGTAGCAATTGTGGTAAACACATGATCAGTTGGGCAAAATATGATTCAAATAGTAAATCAATATTTCAAAATTTAACTTTGTGACCAGGAACCTAAAGGAATGCACTGTGCCCTGGATTTTCTCTTTCCTCAACAATAAGGACTCCTCAGGTGGCTCCTCTTAAGCTTTTGGTCTGTCTTTTCAAATTTCTCTTATTTAGCTAAAATTCTGCAGGGAGATTTCTTTCTTTCTTTCCTTCTTTCTTTTTTTCTGTCTTGTCTGAGCACCAGCCAAAGATGAATAGGATTCAGTTGCAATGAATGAGATTTAGGGTAAATGTTGCAAAGAACTTTTCAATTTTGAGAAGGATTACAGTAGAAAAAAATGGATGACTCTTGGTAGACTTGGAAGATATAAATGCTTGATTGAAGTTTGTATAAAGGTGTTACTGAAGACTCAAGCTAGTCTTTTAGATCTATGGCCATGTCATTACAGGTATGGCTGAACGTAACTCAACTATGACATTGGACTAGTACTAATTGCAATGTTTTATTGAAATGATGATGCTGTGTAATAGGATCAGGGATACCTGAGATCACATTGGCTTTTGCATTAAATCATTGCTCCAATAGGTGTCACAGCATAGTGAATAAACACTGGGTTCAAGGACAGAATTTCAGCTCAAGTCTCCACAGCATTCTTTAAGAATATCTATAAATCATTTAAACTTTCGGAGCCTCGGTGTCTTCTGTCGATGGCTGTAATTCTAGTTTTCCACAAGACACACATATTGTATAGCTCAAAATAAAGTAATAAATGTAAGTCACATGAAAGTGGTAATGTCTTTGGTCTGTTTGTTGAAATCAGGTCTTAGGAATGGAGCAAAGTAAGAAATATGAAAAATAAATTAACAGAACTTATTACTAGAGTTTAATTTCTCTCAAAACATAACAGACTGAAAGAAATTTAAAGGGTCAGTCTTAGGAACTTTGAACATGTCTAAATTCAACTAGAATTAAAGTCTGTAGACTCAGTATTGAAATTAACTTAATTTTTAGAAAGACACATGTTCCTATGACTTGCAACTAACTTTAAATTAGGTCAGTTTTGAGCCATTAATCTCTAATTGAAGCAGTTTGACTTGATATGTCCTACCTTCTAAAAATATCTTTTAAGGAAGCCCTTGCAGTGTGATGGAGTGCTTTTACCAATGTGCTGCAAAATCAACATTTGATCACATATACATGTTAGGGACATTTATGATGACACATTTATGTCACATTCTAGTGTTATATACTAGCCTCTAATTAGATGCCTGTGACAAACAACCTCGGTTTTCAATGACTTAAATTATCTTTTTCTTTTCAATCCCAGAAAATGCATTTTTTAAAAACTTGGTACATGACATTTGCACACTGTTGGCTTACAGAAGAACCCTAAGCAATTTGACTTTCTCAGTCTGGAAATGTAGAGATGAAAAATGATCTGTATATACATCTGGGACACTCAGAATGTGAGCAAGCTTCCACTGTTTTCACAACAGTAAATTTGGATTAAGTAAATGGTAAATTGGACTGGTCACATTTCAAACCATATGATTTAGAAGCATACAAGTAGCAAATTTATCTATAGATCTATAGTTAGTCCTGCATTAAATGAATTATAACCATTTCCAGTTGACTTTTACCCCAGTGAAAGGAATCAATGGATCAATGCTTTTATGACTTGGATATTATTTGGCTTAACTCAGTTGCCTAGGAGACTTTATTCTAGACAGAGCTCAGATGAGAAGGTTGTGATTTTTACACTACTATTCAAATTTGAAACATTTCCAAATAAAGATGCTTTCTTTTTATTTCAGAAGAACCACCATAAAGCAAATGTAGCACTTTTCTTTTGGATGAGGAGGTGGTAGTTGAGCACATACAGGGGAGGAAATTTGAAAGTGTCACGATGTGTTATTATCTGCATAAGAGTCTGCATTAGAGTCACCAGGAAGGCATTTTCTTAAAAAGGCAAATCATTCTAATAATTAAAATGATGGGTGATAATCATGAAAACTGGGAATGCTCTTTCATGTCCCCTGCCAAGTCCCCACAATAATAGATGTATGTTATCCATCCATTTATCTATGGAGGTGGATTGTCTAAGTTTCAATGAAATCTGATAGTGTTCAGATTTTCTTAGGACATTACCCACTGCCTATCGAATATTAGTCATGTTATTTCTCTTAAATATAACATTAAAATGTCCTGGCAGTAAATATAGTATATATAATGCAGCCTAATTTTTTTCCATATTTCCTATAAAAATATGTTGGCATCTTATAAAGCTGGATTACAAAATTTTCCCAAGCAATTTCCTTATATGGCTGAAATTTAATGCTTATCACACATCCACACACAAAATTCAGAGATGAAAAGTGGTATTTATTCTCTCATGCCAAGCGCTCTGAAATTGTCCTTGTTGGATTTCAGTTCTGTCTTTTCCAGCAAAAGAGAATTTGTTGTATTTTCCTTTCTGTCTCTGTCTTTGTCTCCATCTCTCTCTCTCTCCCCATTCTGAAAATCATATTAGAAATTTATTACATTACATTTTATATCTGCATAAGGAAAATCCCATGTTGCTATAGGGAATGTAAACATTTTGTGAATAAAGCTGCATAAAATTATGCAGTTGAATCTGAGTACTAAAACAGTACTTACACTTGGTTTCATCTGAAGCTGAAATCGTGACCTACAGAATTTCCTACACACAAGTATATATTTTATTGATATAAAAAGCTCTTTCCATAAGACTGCTTGCTACAGCAGGTGCGTGCTTTTCACAGCATGGTTCTTTTCCTCAGCCCGAGCCTAATAGCTGTTTATCACGAAGTGTCCACTTTAAAAGTGCTTGAATAGTTAAACTTCAGCAGGGCTCACCAGTCCATCAATGAAGCTGATGGATCTGTAATTACTGTTCCTACTGTTGGCAGCAGAAATATCTGTGATTGCCTGGCTTAAGTTATTAGAAAGCTCTCCCGCTGCAAGAGGAAGGGGCAAATAGGGGTAAATGGGCTCTTCTCGTAGAAACTCATTGTCATGAGATGCTTGGTTCCGGGCCCTTCCAATAGCAGGTGACAAAGACTGGAGTTATCATTTAGGAGCTTAATTAACTGGAGCTCAGCAAGAGTTCATCTTTTCTGTTTTGGCCGATTGGTAACAGCTAAGTGGATTTAAGATCCCAGAATCAGAGTTTAGGATCATGCCAGGAGCTACCAAGCTTGGGATAGAAAGTCATAGTCTCTTGTAGAAGAGGAAACTGGAAATAAAGATTATAGGGCAATGAATTGTAAGTAAATTAATTGTGTTAATAACTCTAAAGAAGAAATCACATTATTTTGGGGATCACATTTTTTAAATTGAAGTAGAGTCAGTTCCGATGTGTCAATTTCTGGTGTACAGCATAATGTCCCAGTCACAGTTTGACACGTGTATGTATCTGCATCATGTACAGAGAGCTAGCTTTTATTCTCATTATATGAGTACTTTTTTTTTTGCTGTTTCTTTTTTCCTTAAGAGGTAAAGTTCTGAAATGATATTGAGGTTACATAAATATATATTATACAAAATTCTATGCTATAAAATTGAAAGCTTGAGCTAATGAAGCTTTACCACAATACTGAGAACATGCTTATCTACAGAGGACTGTGATTCAGATCAGGTGGTGTACGCTATAGACAGAAGACTAGGCTCCAAGGAAACAACCTTGTCCTGGGAGAAACATAATTTCCCAGCTTGCAGTGTCAGAATTCAAATTAGTATTTTGTGTAATCTAGAAAAAATATCTGAGACCCAGAAGTCAGCATATCAAAGGCAGGATGCAAAGGTGTGTGTTTTTAAGGTGATTTTTAATCAATTTTAATCAGCATCCCTAGAACATTTCCAAAGTACATCGTTATTAAATGCATCCATATAGGCAGCAACTTAATTTATGTTTATGAATCTAATATATGCATCTGAGAGTTGAGAGAGTAGAGGGTCAGAGATTGACTTTGGGTGTTGCCATGAAACAGTTATCTGTTGAAGTTAGAACAGGAACTTAATGAATGTACACAGAAATGGATTTGATGGGGTTTTGTTATTTCTAATAGAACAAGTGAGATACCTAGTCTAAACAGCTCAAAATGTTGTATGAGGTTTTTAAAACAATTTTTAAACAACTTAAGCAGTGTAGCACTATTAATGGATTTAAAATCAAAGGATAAATTCATGCATGTTCCACCTCCCCAATAAGACATAAATCCCATTCATCCAATTTCCCCTTTTAATTCATATAAGCATGTATATCCAGTGTTACACATTTAATAATAGCTGACATGTATTGCATCTTTACCATGTATACCTTCCATGTTTTGACTAATTTAATCTTCATAAGCCCCCCTAGGAGACAGGTAAGTCCTACTATTATCCCTGAACTCCCTGAGGTGAGTTCAGAAATATGTTAAATCTACTTCCTTGCACAAAGCCATTAAGTATCCTGCCCAAGGTCATAACACTAGGAAGTGGCAGAGGAAGAGTTTAAACAGGCAATTTGACTCACAGTCTGCATGCTTAATGATGATGCAACATGACATTACATTTAATAAGGAGTTTTCTTGGGAAAACAATGTAGTCACCATGTTGTTTTCAAACGTCCACTGTGTTTAGCACGTGCACAGGTGCTATAGGGATACTGAAGCCATGTCGAGGGAATGGGACCAACCTTCATGGAACTTTGCACTGATGATACTGGATTATCCTAAGGTGAACTACTTTCAGACCATGTCTCTGTGAGCTTAATTGATTTCAGAAACAGCGTTTAATTAACTAATTTTTAGTTTACCAATAATGTCATATAACGATTACCTTTTAAAGAATGATTTGCGTCCCTCACTCGTCATTAAGGCAACTGAGGACAGGGACCAGGCTGTTTTCATCTTTAAATCTTCGATCATAGTCCCTTACGAACATGAGGAGCTCAATAAAGGCTGTTTATGTAAAATGAAGGATGTTAACAAGAAGTTTGTTTCTCTGCCTCCAGTGTGGTCCACACGTGGTTCCCAGTGACATTGGAACATTTTGAAAATCTGCAACTTTTTATTCATCCAGACATTCAATGCAGCTTAATTCCACAGATAATTATTTCACATTTACCTTGTGCCCACCATTCAGGTCAGAGTTTGAAGACACATTAGCATCAGTAAGGCGATATGCAAGTAGAAAGGGTTTTATCACAAGGCACTGTACTAGGTAGGGACCACATCCCTCCTTTCATTAACTCTTCACAGCTGGATAAACAATGACCCTCCCTCTTTTTGTCAGCTTAATATGAACTCAGCCTCCAGGTCAATATGATTGAACTGGGATGTATGGCAGCAGTCTTGCCACTACAGTTTGTTGGAATAGGCTGAGCAGAAAGCCTCCTTAAATATGGGATCAGTGCCTCCAGAGGGAGACTTCTGACACCTTTCTTGCCCTTAGGTCCCACTGTAGCTTCCTCTACCCTCCAGTACCCAACACTGTGGCAGCATGGTCCAGGGAAGAGGGCTGAGCCCGAGCTCAGCCTCCTGGATTGCATAGCTCAGCTACGTGGCTGACCTAATGATTTCAGTTTCTTCAAATTCCAGTCCTCCTTAGTGGATGGATTTCACTGAAAGCTTTGACTTTTCCTCTTTCTCTACATTTCTGAGAATGGACTCATACTGATATCAAATGATATCACTTTGTGAAGTATTGAAGTTATGACTAAAACGCTATTCCACTCACAGGAAGTATACAATCTAGTGAGTAATTAAAATCATTTATAAAAAGTGATCTTTTCATTCACTGATTGATTCCAGAAATACATACTGAGTACTTGAAAAGGAAGCCCACATAGAAGGACACATTTACCAAGAATTTCGGGGAACCATTTCTTTAGAAGATCAGATCGCCATGTGGGTGAAGGGAAGAGGAAAGATACACCTGTCCTATAGTGCCTTCACAGAGATCTTCCCACCAATACCAAAGTCTTCAGGGTAAAAAATATCTGTTACAGCACATGTAGAAATTCGTCCATTTTAAGTGTGACAAATAGCCAGATCATCCCAGATTGGATGTAAACCGTTCATTATCAACTCAAGTATCAACAGAGTTTGCATTATTAATTGCCACCTATCCAAGTTCTCATTGCATCTAACTTGTACAAAATTAGCATGATTACCTGCAAATGGAAACATCTACCCACAAGCACTGTCCATTTTTCCTTAGTTGAAGATAGGGTACCAAATATGCATTCTTCTTGATATGTCTTTTTGGCATGTTGAACGTCTTAAAAAAAATCATTGCTATACAGTGCCTCAATTCACGAACAACCCCACTGACACAACGTTTGGTAAAAAAATCAAGTCATTTTTAGTGTGCTTTATATGAGTCTGATGCATGTATTCAAGTATGTATTCAAATGTCTGATGACACCAATAAAGCAATTGGCCTAGAAACAGGCTATTTTTTGAAGGTTTTAGCATTTGAGATCAGAAATATGTTAACTCAACTTCCTTACACACTATGTCAAGATTTCTCGATTTTGACCAGTGATATTTATTTGTTATTTTAGCTATCATCTCCCCTGGGGATACAATGAAGATTGAAAAGGAATGTAGGAGAACAGAGACTAGGTTGCCAGATATCACAGCATTTATAGTTCTGGGTTACCAGAGAATCTTTGCTGCAACACAACTGCACAATACAACTGTGAGGCAAGACTAGGTCTGGACATTTTTGTCATGATCATATAGTTCTCATTTTCCTATGGAGGAAGCTGGGACCAAGAGATGCCAAGTGCATTGCTCAAGGTCACAGGTCTAGACAGTGGCAGAATTGAGAGTAGAACTCAGTCCATCATTTCCAAAGCTACTTCTCTTTTCACTTTAGCATAAAGTAGGCTTATGTTAGAGCTCACTGGGAACTTACTCAGAAGGAACTCATTGTTAGATAGCTCTTCATGATGTGGACCTGGAAAATTATTTACGAAGTCTGATAAATTTAGAAAGTGTGAGCACATGCATGCGCACATGTATTCGATGGGACTACGTTCTTGAATAATTGTATATATAATGATGGAACCAACTTATAGTGAGCCTTCCACATGGAGCCACCTGCAGATCTTTTTTGAATTTTCTAGATGTTAGACCTTAGAGCTAAATGAAACTTGGGCCATTGGTTCCTAATCTTTTAGAGGTTAAGGACTTCTTTGAGTGTCAGAGAAAAGCTTTCTCCCCATGAAAACGCATACGCGCACAGAATTGTGTTCACTCTATCCAGAGGTTCCTGGAACCACAATAGCTCAGGATGAACGCCTTCCACCCTTTCTCATTTGCAAAATGTGTGTGTGCGCTTGAGGTTAGATCCTACCTTATAAGATACCTGCACTTTGAACAGAGGAAGAGACATCTAAACAGAGAAGGGAAGAGACTTCCAAACATCATACATCCTGTCCCTAATTTGTGGAGTTTAGGCTACTGTTCTTTCCACTTAACCAATTCACTGCAGTATTTTTTTTGGTCTTTTTTCTCAGAAAATGATATATGAGTGAAATACTGTAATATTTGCTTACATATACTAGGCCATGCTTTCACTGCAAAGTATTGAGACACTAATTTTTATTCATCACTGCTTAGGCATACATTCGAGAAAAGTTCCATATATAAAAATCAGCCATAACAGGGGCTTATGTTATTAAGAAAACTTGAGTTTCAGGCTTCACATAGATCCTAATTGCAAGGTGTAATTGTTTATACACTCCTTACTGCTAGGTAAGGAACCAACCCAGCCACTGCAACTGGCACAATGAGATGGCTTTCTTTCTCAGAATATCATCCCTGCCGTTATTGTATAAAGGTAATTACATGTGGTTTAGTCTTTAAGTCTCCAGTGGTTAGCTTGACAATTATAAAATTAGTGTACTTTTTAGATGACATACTTAGTTACGTAATTGTCACAATTATCCAAATTACTTCCCATAAAAGCAGCGGAGTGCACGTGTTCTGAAATTCATCATTTGGCTTATTGATGTTGTGCACGGTTGCCCCTCATATCCTTCTGTAGAACAGTTTTGCAAAGACTTTTCTGTGACATTGAAATCAACAGCGCACCATTACCACCTGGTTGACTGGAGTGCAGATGAAACGGTTTCATATGGCACCGCAGAGCTAATTCCTCAAAATGCATTGTCTTTGAGCAAGACCTCCTGGTTTAGTAGGCATCTTGCCAATCCACAGAGAGAGGAAAGGCAGGAGAGGGGGCTGAGAATGCTTAGCGGAGATGCAGCAGTGATGGGAAAGCACCACAGAGACTAAACATCTACCCTCTGCAAACCCCTGAAAGCCACTTAGCAGCCCTGCAAACTTAAGAAACCAAGTCCATCTGCCTTTCCAATGGTTAGCTTTAATTTTTGTGATGAAAGCATGAAGTACAAATGTTACCGATTTAAATATTTATATTTACCTTCTTTCCCCGTCATAGGCAGAAAAACCCTTTGATTTTGCTCTAAGCAAAAAATAACTATTGCAGTGGAGACCTCGTCACATCTCATACAGTTCCACTAAAGCGATTGTCCTAATGAAATCTGATCAGTTTGACTTCCAGCTTGCAAACCTTTGTTTGCATCTTCTTGCTACTCTATCGCTTACAAGATTAGGCGCATTTTCCTCAGCTTGGCAAACAAGATCTTTTGCAATCTGACTTCCTCTCCAAACGCGCCCTAACCTGCTGCCACACATGTAACCTACACTCTAGCTCATTAAGCTATTACCTGTCACGCCAGGCTCTGATTCCTTTCTTTTTAATTTGTTGTCCTGTGTGCTAGAATCACCATCTCCTCCCCAGCCATGTAAAGCTCATTCTGCAAGACTCTGCCTATTATTGAAGACTTCGCTGATATGTTCCTTCCCCTACAGACCGAGTTAGTCTGCTCCGAGTTCAGCAGTACGTAGAGGGCTTCGGTACTGCGCGCACCTAGTGGTGGTGCAGTTTATGTTTACCTGTGTTTCTTTCTCTACTGGACCCAAGGTCAGGAAATGGGTTTGGTTTCACGTCATCTTCTTACTCTATGCTCCCAAATTCAGAGGAAAAGAAGTTGTTAAACACTCATTCCTGCCCTTCTCCCTTCCAGATGGAACATAAGCAAATATTTACTTCAGCCCTGATGACCACCGTATATTTAGATATTTCTCGCTCTACCAGTAAAAGAGTCATAGTAGAATAATTACTGTTCGATAAGTCAACCAAATGTTTTGATCATTTTTTATAAAAAATTCCACCTGTTCCTTGATCATTTTAGTGCTTTAACTGGTATAACAGAATAATACGCATCCTTTAAAAATGCAGATGCCTCAGACCCAGCCCCCAGAGATTCGATTTGGGGCCCAGACATCAGTATTTCTTCAAAGCTCTCCAGATATTGAAACATGCAGCCAGGGCCAAGAATCAGTGGTGCCGAAGCTGGAAGTGACAGTGGAATCTATGCCAACAGCCTCTACTTCATTGAAAAGGATTACAACCATTGTTTCTTGTGACTATTTACTTACATTGAGCACTTTCCATACTTTACATGACTATTACATACTCTCACATATGCATTACATACAATGCATTACATATTTTATCATATATATGTATATATCAATTAGGTGCCATTTGGTAGATGAGCTAGTCATGGCAGCAGGCATCTGCAGCAGTAATTAGAGTTGAGCTTGAACGTGAAGCAATGGTTTCTAGTGATCCATCTGGATTGGACAAGGGTGCAAAAAATAGTCTAAGCCAGGGATTCTAAATAAGTTTTACCTCCTCAGCATCTACTTGGAGATCTGAGCGGTGAAATCTCATTAGAAGGCAAGAGGGCTCAGCAGGGAAGAGGACCGTGGTACTGGGGTCAACTAGGCATAGTGCCATAGCCCTAGCTTGGGGGAGGAGATGGATACATGTGTGGGTACTTCAAATGCTTCCCCTGGTGTTTATTTTTTCAGGAGTCTTTTCATCATCCAGCAAATGGAAACCCACGCATTCATCAGCAACCCGGAACAGAGCTGACTCAAGGACCTGTGGTGATGTATTGAACACCTCTTGCACATTAATGTCGTGTAGCTCATGGTTGCAAGAGATTTGTCTCTTATGCCCCAGAAAGGCTGAAGACTGAAAGTGCTGTCACATCTCTCCACAACCCCCACTGAAAATAGGTTTGGTGGTACTGATGAAACCACCAGAGCTTGGGGAGGCCTTAGATATAGGTTAAGAATTTGCCAGCCAGTAAAAATATTATAAGACCTCTTTGTCTCTAACAGAGAGCACATATTGGCTCTTCTTTCACTGCCTATGAAAAAGGAAAGCTGATCTATAAAATGAAATTGGATCTGTGCACCTCTGAGATCCATTCCTCTCTGATTTATGCCTTCTGTACACCCTGGAATATGGTAGTAAGATATAAATTGCTCAGGTATTCTAATAAATTTCCCTTCTCATCATTTAAGACCAGTTCTACTTCTGGGATAATACATCCTCTTAAAGAGTGTCTAACTTTAATCTGTCATTGCATATTGGAAACTATAATCCTTGGGTTTGTTAGATTTTTCCAGCCTTTGTGATACCTCTCTGAAGGGCAATATAAGAGATTACATTGATTTCTTTGATTGCAAAATATTATGGGTTGTAAGGAGTAATGCTAATTTAGTCAAAGATTTGGGGGCAAAAATAGAAACAATGTCATATTACATATGCACATTAAATGTATAGCATAACTCAAGTCAGAAACATTAAAATGTATGAAAGATATATATTTAGAATCAAAGAAACATAGAAGTACCATCATCTTGCCTTTCTATAGAACATTAGAATTTACCAGGTATTTTTGCAGTTGCTATTTCATGAGATCTTTAAATAGAAATCTGGGGAGTTGAGCTCAGAGAGAAAACAAAACCCACTTAACAGCAGTGGGAGGGAGGGGGAGGGGTCAGCAGGAGGGTCTGGGACAGATGACTGCTGCTGTCCTTCACATGGGCTTGTCTCCCTGGATCTCCCCCTGCCATCAGTTCTAAAGCTGCATGCTGATGAAGGAAGCCAGAAACACCTGGAAGATTCTCCTGAGAATCCTTCCAGAGGAACTTAATGGCACATATGACTGCCAGAGAGTCACTTGTTCTAGCGAAAGTCAGGATGATTAAATGTGGGGATAAAAAATGACATTTTGGTTTTTTTAGAAGGTTTATTACACTGTGGTTTTTGCTGTTTTCTTTTTAACTAAATGGAAAAGGTAATCACGATTAGCCAAGTAGTGATATTATGAGCGTATGATGGATATTCTCTACAGAGTACAGTAAATTTTCTTCAAAATGGTATATTGCTTTTACCATCAGTTCAATAATGTTGGACAGTAAATTAAACAGAGGAAATCATTGAATATCTTATTTTAGACAAAATCATAATAGATGCGTTTTTTCAGTGCAGACTAATGAGTTCTAATTTTTTAATCTTTCCTGCTCTAGAAATAAAAATATAAGAAAGATATTTATTATGACTTTTTTAATATTTAAATATCTAATTCATTTATTTAGGTTTATTGGAGCGAGTACTGATATGACTACATGTCCTCCAGTGTTTAGTCAAACTTCTTGAAGAGATTTCTATTTATTTTTTTTGAATTGCCCAAATATATATATTTTATTGTGGTAAGAACACTTAACTTGAGCTCTGACCTCTTGAGAATTTTGAAATGTGTAACACAGTATTATTAAGTGTAACACAGTGTTGTACAGCAGGTCTCTAGAGCTTATTCATCCTGCATAGCTAAAACTTCATACACGTTGAGCACCAACACCCCATTTCCCCTCCCTCCAGCTCCTAGAGATGGCCATTCCACTTCCTGCAGCGATGAGTTTGACTATTTTAGATTTCTTATGTAAGTGAAATCATGCAGTATTTTTTCCTTTTGTGACTTGCTTATTTCACTTGAATGTCTTTCAAGTTCAGCCATCTTGTTGCATATGGCAGCCTTCTTTTGAAGGCTGAATAATATTCCACTGTGTGTATGTATGTATTTATGTATACATTTTTGTCTCCATTAATCTGTTGACAGATACTTAGTTTGTGTCTATATCTTGGGTAATGTGATTAATACTGCAATGAACAGAAATGCAGATATCTCTTCAAGATACTGATTTCAATTCTTTCGTGTCTGTGTGTATATATATATAGGAGTGGGATTGCTGGATCATATTGTAGTTCTATTTTTGATTACTGAGGAATCTCCATAGTGTTCTCTATAGCAGCTGTGCTACTTTACATGCCCATCAACATGGGTTCCCTTTTTTCTCTATCCTCACCAATGCTTGTCATCAGGTATGAGATGATATCTTCTTATATCTTTGGTTTTCATTTTCTTAATGATGAGTGATGTTGAGCACCTTTTCATATAGATGTTGGCCATTTATATATCTTTGTTATTCAGTTCCTTTGCCCATTTTAAAATCAGGCTATTTGCTTTTTTTCTATTGAGTTGCATGGGTTCTTTATATATTTGGGGTATTAATCTCTTATGTGTATGGTTTGCAGATACTTTCTCCCATTCTGTAAGTTGCCTTTTCATTCTGTTTGTTGATTGCTTCCTTTGCAATGCAGAAGCTTTTTAGTTTGATGTTGTCCTACCTGTCTATTATTTGTTGTTGTTGTTGTTCAGCACATCTTGGCTTTCATATCCCTGTTTCCTGAGAAAGGTATTGAGTCAGGATCTTTCCCTAGATTTTCTCATATAGCAAAGCTTGGGTTCTCCTATGTAGAAAGAAACCATTGATTACTCCATAAATGGCTGCAAGAGAGGCAAACCTAAAATTAGATGAAATTGATTACTCCATTCTGACTTACTGAAGGCCCCTGTTTTAGTCTGCTCAGGCTGCTATAACAAGATACCATAGACTGATTGATTTAAATAACAGACATTTATTTCTCACAGTACTGAAGGCTCCTAGCTTACAGATGGCCATATCATCTTGCTGTATTTTCATGTGGCATAGAAAGAGGCCTCTGGTGTCTTTTCAGCTTCTTAAAAGGTACTAATTCCATCATGAGAGCACCCTCATGACTTCATCTAAACCTAATTGTAACCCAAAGAATTCACCTTCAATTATCATCACATTGGAGGTTAGAGCTTCAACCTATGAATTTTGGGAGGATGTAATTCACTCCATAGCAATCCCTAAGTGAAATATCAGCTGGCCAGGAGAACCAGCCCAGCTGTGTGGTACACAGTGTTCTTCATCCACTAGGGACTCAGATTAGACTTCTTTATTTTCTTGATTTTATTTCATGTATTAAACTGAAGTTATATCCAAAGTAAAATATGGTAGTATATAGACAATGGATACAGAAATTATGACTTCTTTTTCTTTCTTTTAATTAACATAAAGATATTTTATAAATTATTTGTTGGCTAGCTTTTGATTCAATACTTTCTTGAAAAATAATTCTCCTGTTGTCATGGAAATTCAGAAAAAGACTGATCTGCAACAATCGTTTTATGTTTTCTGTTTTTGTGAAACAAACTTTCCAAAATTTAGTGACTTAAAGCAACAAGCTATTATTGCCTGCTCTCTGTGAATTAGGAATCTGGGAGTGGCTTATTTCAGTGCCCCTGGTTTAAGGTATCTCATGAGATTGCAGTCAGGTTTTATACCAGATGCAGCCTCATCTGAAGGCTTGTTGGCAGGAGGATAATTTACTTCCAACTCACTTAAGTGATTTTTGGAAGACATTGGTCTCTTGCATGTGAGCCTCCTCAAAGGATTGTTTCAAGGCATAGCAGGTGGCTACTCCCAAGGCAAGTAATTCAAGACAAAGTGAGAGAGAGAGCATCCAAGATGGAAGTTATAGTCTTTTTTATAACCAAAATGGCCAATAAACACATGAAAAGATGCTCAACATTATAAGCCATCTGTGAAATTCAAATCAAAACCACAATGAGTTACCACTTCAGACCCATTAAGATGGCTAAAAAAATTTAAGAGAGAGAGAGAAACAGACAGACAATAATAAGTGTTGGTGAGGGTTTGGTGCAATTGGAACCATCATACTTGCCAGTGGGAATATAAAATGATATGACCACTATGGAAAACATTGATAGTCCCTAAAGAAGTTAACTATAGAATTTTCATATAACCCAGCAATTCCACATCTAAGTATATACTCAAGATAATTAAAAACATTTCCACAGGAAAAATTATACATAAATATTAATAAAAGCATTATTCGTTGTGGCCAAGAAGTAGAAACCACCCAAATGTTCATCTGTTGATTAAGAGATAAATATATGTTTGTATTTCCATTAATGGAATATTATTTACACAAAAAATGAATGAAGTACTGATAAATACTACAACATGGATGAGGTGAAAATATTATGTTAATTGAAAGAAACCAGACCAAAAAAAAAAGACAAAAAGTGTACATATGGTATGATTTAATTTATATTAAATTTTGAAAATAGGCAAATCCATTAAAATCAGAAAGTTGATCAGTGTTTTTTAGGGGCTGGGGGAACCTGGAAATAGGGAGTGAATGCTAATGGATATATGTTTCCTCTTGGGGGTGGTGGACATATACTGGGATTATATAATGATGATGGTTGCATAACTCTGTGACTACACTGATAATCACTGAATTATATACCCTAAAAAGGTAAATTTTATAATTTGTGAATTGTATATCAATAAAGCTATCATTAAATAAAAGTGAATAAAAATACTATTAATGCAATCAGGAGTCTATGACAAGTCCAAAAGAAGAAATGAGTAAGAACATTGAAATGATGTTTATTTTTCAGTGAGCCTAAGTATGGTTAGTATAGTTGCTGATCCCTGGATAATTTCAGTAAATATACACAATCATGGAGAGAATTATTAGAGATCATATTAGTTTCAGGTGGACAACACAGTGATTCAAACTTTTTATAGATTATATTCCATTTATAGTCATTATAAGATATTGGCTATATTTCTATTCCCTGTGCTATATAATATAACCTTATAGCTTTTTATTTTAGACATAGTAGTTTGTACTTCTTAATCTCCTACCCTTATCCTGCCCCTACCCTTTACCCTCTCCCTATTGGTAACCACAGTTTGTTCTCTATATCTGAGAGTTTCTTTCTTTTTTTTTTAAGTCACTACTTTATTTTATTTTTTTAGATTCCACATATAAGTGATATCATACAGTATTTGGCTTTCTCTGTCTGACTTACTTCACTAATCATAATACCCTCCAGGTCCATTCATGTTGTTGCAAACAGCAAATTTTCATTTTTTATGGCTGAGTAGTATTCCATTGTACATATACATATATACCACATTTTCTTTATCCATTCATCTGTTGATGAACACTTAGGTTGCTTCCATATCTTGGCTATTATAAATAGTGCTGCTATGAACATCATGGTACATGTATCTTTTTGAATTAGTGTTTTTATTTTCTTTGTATATATACTCAGGAATGGAATTGCTGAATCATATGTATGGCTACTACTTTTAGTTTATTTGAGGAATCTCCATACTGCTTTCCACAGTGGCTTACAGCAATTTACATTCCCACCAACAGTGTACTAGGGTTCCCTTTACTCCACAATCTCTTCAAAATTTGTTATTTGTGGTCTTTTTGATGATAGCCATTCTGGCAACTGTGAGGTGATACCTTATCGTGGTTTTGACTTGCATTTATTTGACAATTAATGATGTTGAACATATTTTCAGGTACGTGTTGGCCATCTATATGTCTTCCTTGAAAAATGTTTATTCAGGTCTTCTGCCCATTTTTAATAGGGATGTTTGCTTTTTTATTTTGAGGTGTATGAACTGTTTATATATCTTGGCTATTAACCCCTTATCCGTCATATCATTCGCAAATATGTTCTCCCAGTCAGTAAATAGACTTTTTGTTTTGTTGATGGTTTCCTTTGTTGCGCAAAAACTTTTCAGTTTAATTAGGTCCCATTTGTTTATTTTTGCTTTTGTTTGCTTTGCTGCAGGAGATAGATCCAAAAAAATATTGCTACAATTTATGTCAGAGTGTTCTGCCTATGTTTTTCTCTAGGAGCTTTCTTACATTTAGGTCTTTAATCTATTCTGAGTTTATTTTTGTATATGGTGTAAGAAAATGTTCTAATTTCATTCTTTTACATGTATCTGTCCAGTTTTCACAGCACCACTTAGTGAAGAGACTATCTTTTGTCCATTGTATATTCTTGCTTCCTTTGTTGTAGATTAATTGACCATAAATGTGTGGGCTTATTTCTGGATTCTCTATTTTGCTCCATTGATCTCTGTATCTGTTTTTGTGCCAGTACCATGCTCTTGTGATTACTATAACTTTGCAGTATAGCCTAAAGTCAGGGAGCATGATTCTTCCACTTGTTCTTCTTTCTCAAGATTATTTTGGCTATTTTGGGTCTTTTGTGTTTCCATACAAAATTTAAATTAGTTTTTCTAGTTCTGTGAAAAATGCTATTGGTGTTTTAACAGGAATTGCATAGACTCTGTAGACTGCCTTGGGTTGTATGGTCATTTTAACAATATTAATTCTTCTAATCTATGGACATATTGTACATTTTCATCTGTTTGTGTCATCTTCAGTTTCCTTTATTAGTGTCTTATAGTTTTCAGAGTACAGGTCTTTTACATCCTTAGGTAGGTTTAGTGCTACGTTTTTTTTTTTCTTTTTGGATGCAACTGTAAATGGGATTGTTTCCTTAATTTATCTTTCTGGTGCGTGCCCACTGGTCGGCAGAGCTGGGTCTCAGGATGTCTGGTTGCAGGGCCCTAGGGATCACAGGTCTAGTGCCTGCTGCACTGATGTGTGGGGCAGTGTCCTGGGCTCTCTGGTGTGCAAGGCCATGTCCAGGGCTGGCTGTAGACTCAGGGTGTCTTAAGACAACCTGTCTGCTGGTGGGTGGGCTGTGTCCCTGCCCAGTTAGTTGTTTGGCTTGAGGCATCTCAGTACTGGTGCCTACAGCTTGGTGAGTAGGGATGGAGCTGGGTCATGTGTCCAATAAGCTAGAGGGAGGACTCCAAAATGGCACTTGCCAGTACCAGTGTCCTAGGGGTAGAATGATCTTTCCCAAATGACTCCCATCAGTGTCTATGTCCCCAAAGTGAGCTCCAGTTGCTTCCTACCTCCCTGGAAAGCTCTCCAAGATCAGCAGGAGGGTCTGACCCAGGCTCCTTTTATATCACTACTTCTGCCCTGGGTCCTGGAGCCTGTGAGAGTTTGTGTGCACCCTTTAAGAGTGGAGTCTCTGTTTCCCCTAGCCCTCTGGCTCTCTAGAAAGTAAACCCTGCTGGTTTTCAAAGCCAAATGTTCTGGGCGTCATCCTCCCAGTGCCAGACCCTCCTCGCTGGGCTGGGGAGCCCAAGGTGGGTCTCAGACCCCTCACTGCTTGAAAGAACTTCTGCAATTATAATTATCCTCCTGTTTGTGGATCTTTGGGAGCATGGGATGTGATTATACCACGTCTCTGCCCCTCCTAGCCATCTCATTGTGGTTCCTTCTTTATATCTTTAGTTGTAGATCTTTTCTGGTAAGTTCTGATCTTTTTCACTGATAGCTGTTCAGTAATAGTTGTAATTTTGGTGTGCTTGTGAGAGGAGCTGAGCTCAGTGTCATTCTATTCTGCCATCTTTAGATTAACTTCTAAAAGATTAATTTCTTGTTCTTAATTTCTTTTAAGAAAAACTGATGGATAAACTGAATGGGAACCGGCTCTCTACATCCTTCCTGCTTCCTGTTGGGAGGACACATTATTTCTTCTTATTTAATGTGCTGGTGTCTGATTGAGATGTAGCTCTGGAAGGAGCAAAGGCTCCCACTTCTTCAACTTGGATTAAGTTCCTAACACAGGGCACTGCTGTTTCTTCTCTGGAGTGGTTTTCTCTCATAAAAATAAACAAGCAAACATGAGCCTGATGGTTCTACAGTGCTGACCATCACCATCAGTTGCATGTCATTTGCAGAACTGACTCTGAGCCCTTAGGCTGTCTCCTCTGGCGGACTTGAATATTATGGTTCCTACTCATTTACTCAGTGTTCACTGCTTTTGTCCAACTCGCCTTATTTGAATGAAAAATCCTGACATTAAGTAGCGCTCTAATCAGAATTAATGCTGTTTTTCATGTCGTGCAGATACAATATAGGAGCCTAGAAAGGGAACCATGTTTTTCCTCTTTCAGAGGGAGCGTCAGCCAACCTGCCAAAATTTCATTTAATTGATATAAACCCAAGAGTCGGTCAGGTGTGTTCAGGATAAACCTTCTCTGGCGTTTAAGAAAATTTCCAGCTGAATAGAATTTGACATTTTAATAAAAGGAGTGTGGCGTTATGCTGCAGTCAGCATGCCTGACTCGAAACAGCCAACCATGCTGAGAAGATTATAAAGCTTTTCCTCATGCCCTTTAACTTGAATCCAGTAATCAAAAGATTGATTTCGTTCTCAAACTTAATTTGCAGCTCTAATTTTATTATTTTTTGAAACCAGCTAGATCTTTTTAATCTATTGGATCAATGGCAGCTGTGTCTCTGCTTACACTGTGGGATACACCTGACTCCTCAGTTATCCTCAACCATAATAAGAGAAAGGAAAAAAAAAAAGTTCAGAATCATTGCCCTCCTTAGAGTCAAATCTCGTCCCTGACTCTAGGAACTGGAATAATGTTTCTCCTTCAGATAGAAGGATGCAGGGTTTAAGGATTAGGGAAATTTCAATAAATAAGAAAGTTCTCTTCATCAGTTTTGGGGGAAAAATATGTCGGGCTGTTCACCTAATGCACACCAGGGTCCAAAGGCAAAACAAATAAACAAAAAGAATAGTGAGATTCCTAAAAGGGATCGTTGACATCACTTTTAAAAGCATGGTTCTTAACCTTTCTTCTAAACAAAGGCAGAGGTACATTCATTTGCTCTATACGTGATGGTATACCAGAAACCCCGTTGTTAGACTCCTGACATGCATTCCTAAGCAATAAAGAAATAGCTGTTTATTGTAAAGCAAAATGACTGAATTTTTCTCAGATGATACAGAAGAGGTATTTTAAAATAAGCTAGCTCTTGGGAAAGAAGTTTAACTGTGCTTGGAGCACGCAGTCTTCCAGCACCTACTACTTTTCTACCTCTTAAGCTATGGGATCAGGGAGTGCAGATCCAGGCCGTGTCTACAGAGCGCTTGAGGCTGGGGGTAAAACCTCTTGAGCACCTGAATTTCTGTGATATGTCTTCTGGGGACAGGGACATAGAAAGCTGCCAGCTGACCTAATCTCTGTGTATTTTTTTTTTCTCTCTTTCTCATGCCACCTGCCTCACTGCTCACTCACCTCTCTTTTTCTCTCATGTTTGGTATTTCTATATTTCCAGTGTGAGTTAGAGAATTTGGATATTTGAGAAAAAAATATACATAGGATTTCACCTCAAACACCGTTAACATTTTTTTTGTTTTCCCTTTACTTCTACAGTCTCTTGTCACAGTCATAGTGTAATAGAGCTCCAATTATAATATATACGTTTATATCCATACAAGCATAACTGCCCCCATCCATCAAGATTCCTCAACTATTCAAAAGATCTAACATTTTGCTCTGGTCCATCTGGCCCTAGACCATAAATATGATGGGAGGGAGACTTGGTGGCATGTCTGGCCCAGGTTCTACATCCCCCTCTTTTCTCAGTTCTGAGTAAATATTTTCTATGTTTGGTTATGTCATCCTATTTCTCTACTTCTTCTCTATAATGATTAAGTATTCAGTATAGAATAAAGGTCCTTAGTCTCACTCTTGAAAAGCTTTCTGAGGGTTCAGAACATTTTTTTTTAAAAGGTCAGCTCAATCTGTCTCTGTCTTTCTCTCTCACACATACAACACAGAAAAAGAAACAAAAACCAAACTTAACCTGCCCAGCACAGAACAACTTTGAAGAAAGGGTGTGGTGTTGTATGTTTGGAATCCAGACCCTAATAATCACACTTTCTGGGGCATCGTTCCCACAGCAAAATGTTAGCCACAGGGGCGAGCGCAGTATGTCACTGTGCCCTGACCCATACTCGTTCCCAAATCCTGCCGGAGCATATATTGCAAAGAGCATATTTTGTTAAATACCTTAAAAAAAAAAAAACCACATAGGATGGAGATTTCTGTTTTCATTGGCATCCCATTACGCTCTAAGCTGCAGTCCCTCACACTATGAATTTCTTTGCCTTCTTCAGTCTCATTTTGTCAGGACTGAAATAGCCTCCTTCGCTTCGGAAGCTTGGGGATATTGATAAAATTCCTGTATGTTCTTGCTGGTGAACCGTTCTTTCCTTTCCCCCCGGGCTATGTTGTCCTTGATGGGGCTTCTGCATCCAAGCAGAATTGGAAAGTGAATTCTCTGGGAAAGCCTCTTCTGCTGTTCTCATCCTCCCTCTTGAGCACAGCCCGGCACGGAGGACCTGCTTTGAATAGCAAATCGCCTGGAGAGCTGCCCGAGCCCATTCCCAGGTGGGTTGCACAGAGAGCCTGCTTTCTGCGGAAAGATGCCATAAGGGAGATAACGCATTAATGCAGCATACTGTACTGACTCACAAGTACAGGCTTTAGCCAGGACACCAGCCGGAGAAGGAGAGACTATCACATTTCAGGAGGAGAAAACAAATACACTCAGCAAGGCGTTAGGAACTTAGTTCCTAGATAAAAGAAAATGAAGGGATTTTTCTATAGCCGAGGCAGTACCTGTACTTCACCCAGTTATTTTCCCAGGGAACTGCAAAGAGCTTCTAAACTCCACTCTCCAAGGCATCCCTCACCGAGGCTGCATGACAGAGGAGTAGCAGCAGTAGACTCAGTCCTTCAAATGAAACAGAAGGGGGTGGGGTACAAGAAACATCGCCACACTCAAAACTTTTTGCCAAAATATGCATTTTTCTAGGTATCTTTTATTAGCACAGTTAGTCACTATAACTATGCATTATTACCTTGGAAGGCACAGAGAGTCAGAGGGGGAACACTGTTTTATCAGCAGTGGTTTTAGGGGGAGGAAGGAGCATGGTGTAAGCAATTCTGGGGAATAACCACGTCATGGGGAAACCCCAGAGGAGAAGTCCTGGCCCCAGCTGATGGAACACCTGGAGTCTACAGACGAGGAAAGAGATGCAGAGTGAGCTTGAACTTCCTAATAATAAATAGGATTATGTCAGGGTGACAGATAAATGAATCAGACATTGAATTGTTAGTGGCAAATACGTTGTGTGTTACCAAATGACTTTCCTTTTTTTTTTTGTTGAAGTATATAGTCTACTTACAACATTAATTTCAGGTGTACAGCAAAGCAATTCAGTTATACATACACACACATATACATTTGTATATTCTTTTTATTACAAAAAATTGAATATAGTTCCCTGTGCTATACAGTAGGTCCTTATAGTTTCCCTCTTTTATATATAGTAGCATGTACCTGTTAATCCCAAACTCCTAATCTGTCCCTCCCCTCTTTCCCTCCTGGTAAGCACAGTTTGTTTTCTATGTCTGTGAGTTTATTTATCAGATGATTTTCAAAGATGGAAGCAGGGACAAAAGAAAATACAACTTTAGTTCAAAGGGGAAAACAGAAGCAGACTTTCAGTTTGTCAGGTGGAATTTAGTTTCCTGGGCCTGTAATTATTCATCCTTACATACATTTACTGAGTGATGCCTGCATACGAGGAGGTGGAAGTGGCAAGGATGTGGCTCTCAAGGAGCTAAGACAAGCTAGCTAAGGCAAGCTGAGAAGATAGATAGATAGATAGATAGATAGATAGATAGATAGATAGACAGACCACTCGCATGTCCCTGACTACTTTCTTCCTGTCATTAACAAGTGTTGTCTTACAAAATGGCCCCAGCCTCAGCAAATTGACATTCTGGTGCTTGTTCACTTGTGGTGACTGGAAAGGCAAATTCCTTCTCTCTAGCTAGGTCTTGATAGAAGTGTAGCTACCCATGGATGGAGTTGGTGGAAAGGGATCATTTGAATGTTAATTACATCACAATGAATGAAGTGTTCATTCAAAATGCAGATGTATTTCAGTAGAAATTATACTTGAAAATTAGCCACACTGAAAACAATCTAAATGATTTGGTCTCAAATAAATTCTTTTAGTCTTTATTTTAATTATTTTATATGGCAGATTTTCCTTGTAGGTTTAAAAATAGTTCGTCATTAATTGTTAGCAATCTGGCTCCTTCTAGCATGAGTTCATTACTCTTCACACCTTTGGAAGAGGTGACTTGATACACTGTTCAGCCTTAATTAGCTCATGATTGCTGACCTTCAAGGCCAGGCACATACAGCTCCAGAATCCTGATATGAGGGGAGATGTGCTACAGCAGTGATGCTTGCAGTGTCCTAAAGGATAGTGGCTGGTTGGTTTGCCACTGGAGAAGTCCTAGGTAAAGGCTGCTTGATTTGCAATGCGCATCGTAAATGTGAGAGAGAAGCTAGTGTGAGTTGAAAGATTAAAAAGAAAAATAGCCATGACTTGTTGATTTTGAGGTTGGCCTGTCTGTATTACTGACCTGTGACTGATTTTCAGACCAGGTTTCTTAGGAACTTGGAAGAATTGCCCTCACATCTTGTTTATATTAGGCCAGAGATGGAGATTCTACAGTGCAGTAGTATGTTTAAAGTCTCTTAGAATTGCACATGGGAGAAAATACAAAGAACAAACATACAGAGAAATTCCCATCTTTGCAAATAAAAAAGAAAAGCAGATTAGAAACAACCACAGAGTACCATTTTCACCCATCAAATTAGTGACAACAAATAAAAAGAAAACTAAGATGCATGAGCAGTGAAGTTCATTGAAAATGATCCACCACTGATCCACAGAGGTGGAAGTTGTTCCTGTTTATAGGGAAAGCAGTACACCAACACGTTGTAGAATCCTGTGGATGGGTCATCAATTGAGTATTTTCTTTCTGTCACATATATCGAAGGCTAAATGATGTTTCCTAGATAAATTTATCATTTGTGGCATTGACTTCAGAAAATTATTAGTGTCCCCTATGTAGTCCTCAAGCCTGTCAACTGTCATTATGGATTTGTTTTCCGTATGACATTTTGTAGACCTAGATTCCCAGAAGAGAGGTCTCAGACTTTCCTGTACTTGGAAAACAGCTAGCACATGGTTTTAGGTAGCAGACATGCAATGCATATCTTATAATTAAACTTATACTCTCAATTCATATCACCTCTTAAAGTGAAAAAAAAAGTGTGCTTTAAGCCATTGGTCAACAGCTAGCAAATGATAAATATTTGTTCACTCACTCATTCATTGACTCAAGAGAAAATGTAACAAGTGCCAGATACCATTCTAGGCACCAGTGATACAACAGCAGAGGTTCAGTTCTAGCAAAGGGGAAATAGACAATAAACATGAAGAGTGGCTTATGTATAATTGCTATGAGGTGATAAGAGATGTGGACAAAACACAGAACAGAATAAGAGAGATGGGAATTGCTGGTGGTAGTTGCAATTTAAATAGAGTAATCAGGGCATGGGTCACTGGAAAGGTGTCCTTTGAAGAAAGACTTAAGATGAAAGCATGAACTATGTGGATAACTGGGAGAAGACTGTTCTAGGTAGAGGGAGAAAGGGCAAAAGCACTGAGGCTGAGATGTGTCTGGAAGATTCGAAAAACTGCAAGGCGGTCAGTGTGGATATAGTGGAGCAAGGAATGAATACATTTAACTAGTAAGAGTCAAGACGAAAGAGATAATTGAAGGACAGATCAATAGGATATTGTTGACCTTGTTGGGTATACCATGAGAAAAATGGGGCATCACTGGGGAGGTTTAAACAGATAAACGCCGTGACCTGAATTAACATTGTGAAACAATCACTCTGGTTGCTCTGTGGAGAAGATACTCCTGAAGGGCGAGGGTAGAGTCAAAGAGATGAGTGGGAGGCAATTGCAATAATTCAGGTGACAGGTGATGCGACTTAGCCCCAAATGGCAGCAGTCAAGGTGGTGAGCAGAGACTAGACTCTGATGCATTTATTAAAAGACTGAACAAATTAATATCATGGTGTAGAACTAATAGTAAATCATAAAATAAGCCATGAATCTGCTATATGCTATATTATCAGATGAATACTAGATACCTAAGTCAGTTACAATATTTTCCAATCATGAATTTTATTAATATTATTATTACATAAATTTTAATGGAAATTTTCTATCAAAATTGTTTTGACACTTCACAAGAGTTACTGCATATGCATAAATAAATAAAGAGCAACCTAGCCCAGCTGAGCTGTAGATGCTATGGGGTCATATCGATTCATTCACTGCCTGGGATACTATACACAAGAAGCTTTGCAGGGCCAATGATTTTAAACTATTGACTCTTTAAAGGAGCAAAGTGCTCAGTGTTGCTGCTGTATAGCTAAATATTGGAAAATCACTGAATGATAAGTGTCTATATGACCCAAGATTTTGAAGGAATTCTGTCCTGACATTTAAAATTTCCTTGATCACTTGTAAAAATGTGCCCTCTTTGGAGCTCCACAGATGGTAAGATCTGGAGAACATGGAGAGGGTCCAGAAGATCGCCACCAAGACGATTAAATCATTGGAAAATAAGGGCTGTGAAGAAAGGTTAATGGAACTGGGATTGTTTAGCTTGGAAAATAGAAGACCAAGAGCGGATTTAATAATGGTCTTTAAGTGTATAAAGAGCTATTACACAGAGAATGCTCACCAGCTGGTGTCAATCTTCTCTTAAGACAGAACAAGGAGAATGGAGTGTAAATTGTACCATGAGGGATTTAGGCAAAATACTAGGAAGAATTTTTCTGATAAAAAGTGTCATTAAACACTGAAATAGATTACCAGTCCAGAGTTCATCAAACCCTGCATCCTGATGTTGCCGATAGATGCAACCGGTGTTCCAGGTTCTTGTCCCGTCCCAGAAAGAATTCAGAGACAAGACGTAGTGGTTAAAAAAGGTAAAGTGAGGATTTATTAAAGGATGGATAGTACACTCTCAGGGGGAGAGCGGGCAGACTCAGGTGAGCTGCTGCCCCGAGTTTCTTTGGCAAGTTGGTTACTCAGGGTGTGAAAATGAATGGACGGAATATTCATTGGGGAGGGAAGGGTTTGGGGTCATGTTCCCTGATTTTCATCCCAACTCCACCTTCCCAAAGGGGAGGAGGGATTTGTGTCCTTATTTAGTCTGGATCAGAAGTGTCATGGCGTCGGTGCATGATGGGTACTTCTGATCTGCAAGGCTAGTTTTATTGAAATGAGGGCATAATGAGCAAAAGGTTACATTCCGACACTAGAAATTCCTGCCTTTTCTCACCTTCCTTTGTTCTTCTCCAGCCACTTGTCATCCCCAAAGGCAGGATCCCTTATCAGCCCCAAGGTTCCTGCTTTTCTTTCTCTGCCCAAGGACCCCTGCTGCTCACATGTGTGGTTTCCTGCATCTGGCCTGTGCCCCTCCTTTCTGCCCAATTCCTGCCACTTGGTCTGTGTCCCCCTTTCTCTGCTCATATCTAGCTGTCTGCCTGTTCTAACACTGACAGTGTGCCTGCAATTCCAAGTATTTGATCCGTTAACATCAATTCAATATGTATTTCCTTAGAGCTTACTGTGTGCAGGGTACTATAGGTTAAGTTATTTTCTATGGAAGGTCATTGTTGCAATTCACCTATTGACTTAGAAGGAAAAGCAGTATAATTTGGATTATATAGCTAGTGAGTTCTAAATTCAGAAAACAGAAAGCAGATACTTAAGGTGGCATGACAGGAGACCAGTTAACTCTGATGTGCAGGTATTGGTGTATGTGACAGAGGATAAAAGAAAAGTGTAAGGTGGGAGTGTGGCGTGAAAGAAGGGGTGCAGGTGGGCTTTGGGAGGTGGCTGAATGGATGTGAGTCATAAGGACTCACTGTGCTCAAGGGCAAAAGCAGTGTGACTGTTCTCCTTGCCTCCTTGCTCTTTGGAGTAGATGGTGCCCTGGCAAGAGACTTGTACTGTATCAACCAGTCCTATAGGTGAGAGGAATGCAAAACAATTTTTTAAAAAAGAGGAATACAATAAAACTTTTGTCCTACTGTTACGGAAACGACAGGCCAGTCAAGAAACAAGCACCACTCGGAGGGTTGGAGTACTCAGATGTATTACGCTGGTGGGCTCAGAGGAGCTTCTGCTCCGAAGCTCTGAGCACCTCCAAGACGTGCGCATGAGGTTTTACAGGGTAAAGTACAAGCTTGGGGTATTCGGCCAATAGGCATGGAACAGCTTTAGCAGCATTATCATCACAAAAGCGGAGGCGGGGAGGCAGCAAACCAACATTCCAAAGCCAGATATGTATCTTTCAAAACCCAGCTGGCTAGCAAAAAAACATGAACAGCAAACCAACACTAATTAACCTAGATTTACAAGTTAGTCTAGCAGAACTCAGATCAGTATTCCAGTACTTAGATTTGTGAGTTATCTTGTTAGCCCAGCCCGGTTTTTCCTTCACACTAGTTCAATTTAAATTCTAACCATGATCTGTACTCCCACTATAAATTTCTTCCCCTAGGGGGTGGGATGAGGTTTGGCCCAATTGTTTCCTTAGACATTTTATTACTGAAGTTAGATTGAGGAAGCCAAGGTCTCGAGTTTCTGTTTGATACCAGCTCAACTCATCTCAACTCATTTCCTCTCAGTTTAACTCATCGGTTTAATCTCTATTATGCTATAGTGGAAGGAATATGTGTCTTTTTGTGTTGATATCTGATTTCCTTAACAGCTGTGAGGTATTCAATAGGGTTCTTTATCACTCTAAGCTTTAAATTTCCTCATCTATAAAGCAGAGATAGTCATTACCTCAAGGAGTTTCTGTGAGAATTAAAATGTTTAGCAAAGTGTTTAGCCCCTAGTAGGTACTTGTCATAAGCTAATTCCCTATCCTTCTTCCACGTCAGGGACCATCAGTTAGAGGATGACATCAATCTATGTCCTTTTTCTGCGGAGCACCTAAAATCTTCACTTCAGTCTAAACCCCTCCATTTAGTTACCTGAATTCTTGTTCATATGGTAAGGCACCTGGGTTGTGCTCATTAAATGAGATATTCTCAAATGTATTACTAGCTTCCTTAAGAAATGGGCTGCTCAGAATGGAACACTCAATCATAAATATTACCCCATCCATACAGAGTATAATGTCCTTATTATGACCTCTCATGATGTGGAAGATATTGTCTATTAGTACATATTGAAATTGCATTGCTTTCTTTATGGTACATTCTACTTTTGACACACTTTCTGTGGAATTTTTAGAAGTTGGCTTTTCCTTGGAGAAGCCCAAAGTCCGGTTCTGTCTGAAGGTAAAATGCACTCTAGCAAGTGATCATACAAGACGATTTTGAGCCCACTGCATCTGTGATTCTCAGAGACCAGGAAATTCTGAATGAGTAAAGTCCCAAATATGTATTTGATTTTCTAAATAACATAAAACAAAACATAACGTAACTTAAGACAACACAATATAAAATATTCCTCTGAGTCTTCCTACCTATCAAGTTACTACAATTACTCTCTTTTCTTAACTGTTAAACTTCTTGGAAAAGCTGCTTGTATTTGTTACTTTCAGTTCCTTACCTATCAATTTTTCATCTGAAAGCAATCTGGCTTTCCCCTCAAATGGCTTTCCCAAAGGTCACCCAAGACCTAATTGTAAAACCTTGGTTTCTTCCCAATTATTTTTCTCTCTAATCACTCTGCAACAGTTTACATTCTCAACCATTTATATCACTATAATTCTAACCCAGAAAAACAAAACACACATGAATATTTAAATCAAAAACTTGAATGCAAGGAATTGCTTACATGGGTAATCAAAGAACTGAGAAATCAGAGTGGACAGTGAGGTCACCCCAAATTAGCAGTATCAGAAATGATGAGAGCCCTAGGTTGGAGGACAAAGGGAAGAGGCAGGTTTATCAAAGCCCAGGAGATGAAGTTACTTCACTAAAACTAGAATTACAGGGAGGACTAAAGCCACAGAGAAGAGACAAGTGCTAAGATTTTATTAAGTGAGAGGAATAAGTACTCTGGTTTCTCCCCTCTTCCCACCCTCCCATCTTATGTCAGTGCCTTGACTTGGCTGAACCCAGGTGGAAATCAGCTATCCATGGAGACTGGGAAACAGACTGCAGAGGCCACCTGCCTCCACCTTGTCATATAGAATGGAGCAGAGGAAAGGTAGGGAATGGGGATGAAGTAAAACAGAGCTAGGATTGGCAGAGTACTTTTGTCATTTGCCATTTATTCTCACATTTCTACCGATGCACAGCATCTTTACACTTCTACTCAATGTGAAGCAAATATCTTTCATACAAACAATACTCACATCCTCTATTCAAGTAAGGAGACAAAAAGGATCGTCAGTGAATCTTCACATGATTCTGTTGGGGAGAAAATTCTGCCAACCCAAAATATCTCTTTGGTATGAGGATTATTCTGAGCTGAAAAAGTCAAGACCCAAAAGACTCAGAAGAAGCTTTGATCTTCCCCCTAAAAGAATGATCTTCCTGCCTAAAAGAATGTAGACAGAGGACCTGTTCCAAGAAGGGAGTTATCACCATAGATGACTATTTTATGAAGTAGATGTGTGGACAGGGAGGAACCTAGTTAAGTCTGTTAAAATTCCTCTCTGTATCTCATTTACCAAATATTTGCTTTACCATCTCCACATCACTTGCTTTCCTCCCATTTGAAATCCCAAAACTCTACCCCCAACATCCTCTGTCTTTAGCTGAAGATGGCATTGAAGTTGAAGTTTTGGCCACTTTGGTGAGTTACTCAGTTTCCCAGGGTCTCTCCCATGTCTGCATGTCATTAAACTTTTGTTTGATTTTCTCCTGTTCGTCTGTCTTATGTCAATTTAGTTCCTAAACCAGCCTGAAGAACCTAAAAGGGTAGAAGAAAATATCTTGCTCCTCAACAATACAAATTTTGCCTCATCAGATTCAGGTGTGATTCCTCAGGATCAGAGACTAACTTGCAAAACTGCACACCTCGAAGTCTTCTCTCTCACAAGTTAGCAGGAGTATCCAAATTTCTTTAACTGATCACAGGCTATAGTCGAAATTTATTACTTCATTGAACAGAACTAAATCTGCCCCGGCACAAAACTAGCAAACTGCATATCACCCTAGAACCCTCTTTCATTTTTCTCAATAAGTCTATCATGATTAGTACTGATTTCACTGTTTTAGCATCTCTCAAATATTCCACTAACACACTGATAATTCAGGCTTTCATTATCTCCCATTTGGGTACCGGAAATATTCTGCTAATTGGTCTCCCTGCCTCCACATACTGTGGATTTTTACATCTTAAAGTCTTTAATAATTCTATTTCCTTTACCTGTAAAGCTTGTCTTCCCTCTTTACCTGTTGGAATTCAATTCATTCTTCAAAGTTTAATTCAAGAATCACCTCTTTTGTGAGACCTTCTTTGGTTCTCTGCATTCATATTGGTCATAAGATTTAATCACTATTTCCTTTTTTACTCCTGATGCACTTTTCAGATTGTATCCTGTAACTTTTTTTTTTTTCTTGTTCTCTACAACTGGAACAACTTTGCTCTAGTCCCTAGCAGAACATTAGGGACAAAGCTGGTGATCAGAACATACATGCTGAATAGAAGTCTATCTGAATGAATATATGAATCAATTAAACACTTGACGGATGAGGGCAAAATCCTTTAACATTTGCTTTAGATTTCATTGTGGGTATTAACAATTCTATTTTTAAGTTATTCTTATATTAATATATATATTATATTAAATTATATATATATATATACATATTATATTAAATTCTTGTCTTAAATTCTATGTTTAATTATGTCTGAAGAGTACATTGTGAAGAGAGTGCGCCTCCTTCACCGTGAACTCTGGGAGCTCAATTCTCTTGATTTGTTCTAGGAACAACATGTTAGAAGAAACTGGTAGAAGTTGATGGGTAAGTGAATCATGTTAGGGAGACAATGTGAATTACTGGAAAGATCACTTGGCCTACCATTTGATAAATTTGGGTTGATTTTCTGGCTCTGCTCAAGCCTCAGAGATCTGATGTAAAAATCAAAAGGAAATATAAGGCAAATATGTGAAAATCTTACATAAATGGCTAAATACTACTATGCAAAAATAAGTGAAGGGGTATAATGAAATTGTTAAAAGTGCAGTATTTGAGGTCAGAGTGTCCTGGGTTTCTGTTTTGTATCTGTTCCTTAAATCTCATGTGAATTTTGTCAAGTCATATAACCTCTTTGGGCCTCAATGTCCTCATATGTAATAAGATCATGGTTGTGGAACATACTTTCCAAGATGGTAGCTGTGACTGAAGGATAAAATGAATTCAAATAACATAACAAAATGCAAGGGGACTACATTAACTCCCTATATAATTGTTAGAATCAATTATTATTTTCACTCACAAACAGAGCATTAAATCATGCCAGTTCAGAGATATACCAATGTAGAAACTCATCAAGAGGGAATCATTTTTTTTAATTGTCTGGAAAATTGTTTAAGTTCTATACTTCCACTTACCCTGATATCACTTTGCTATATCATGCTCTGAAATACCATTCCAAATGCACAACATGTTTCTAGTCTAAATCATTGCAACATAGTCAACACTACTAAGCTATGTGCTATGAAAACATTGTAGAATGCCAGCATGGATAAACACTGGCTTGAGGCTGGCATGATGGGGCGTAGGTAAAGCTTTTTCTAAAGTAGTAATGAAGAGGTGATATTTTCCCATCAAATAAGTATTTGTAATACTCAATTATTACACAGAATATGATTCTTAATGCCACACCCAAAGTTGGTTCTCCAATCTTTCCAATTTTATATATTATGACTTGAGCTGATGTTACTGAAATTCAATACCTGACAAAAGAAGACATGAAGTCAACAAGGCCTTTCTCATTCTTTGTGTGCTTTTTAGAAATTAAGCTGAACTGATCAGCATCTGAATTTCTAGTTGCTCTCTATGGTAACTATTTTATGGTTGACTTGCAGAACTGCCTAGTAGACACATACACTATGGAATTTTATGGTTTGATATAAGATGGGAATGAATTCATTTTTAAGTGTCTTCAAGTCCCAGAACTAACATATCTGTAATAGGAATAGGAAAACTTGGTAACAATGTAAAAAATATTCTTTATATTATCTGAGGATGATTTTAGAGGTTATTTTGCTTAATATAAAAGATTTAGTGGAAGAGATCTCATTTTTTATCACTATTAACCAGCAAAAGAATAAAAAAATCTAAGCATCAGACAGGGTGAGGAGCAAGCTTAAGAGGACAGCATCAAGATTACTGAAGTATGAAGAAGCCTATGTGTATTTTACTTTTTCAAAAGAAGTAGTAAATACTATGGGCTGGAGAATAAAATTCTGTTTTTCCCTTGCAACTGAAATTCAGAGTCTTTTATTTTTGTCAGGTTTCTTGCAGAAATGGAGTAGACAAATAACATATTTCTAAGAGAAAAGGTCTTCAAAACTCTTTGGCTAAAATAAACTACTGTTTCTGGCTGTGATGGTATAACTTGTACCAGACTAACTCTCCCAAAATAGACAACCAAAAAACTGGACAAGTTGTATGAAGAAATACTTTTCAAGCACTGGCAGCTAGAGAACTGTAACTGTTAGAGAAGAGAAAAACATAACTGAGCTCCACAAGATCTTAGATTCTTGAATGGGGTAATTTTTAAAATTCAATGTGAAGGACTGGGGTATAAGAAAGCATGAGAATCCTGCTCTGCTGAGGATGCAAACATCAGACTTCTGGGCAGCTGAAGATGCTGGCTTCTGTAGGTCAGGTAATAAGAGAAGAGGGAGACGTGCAAGGGGAGGCTCTGAAAATATGTGTGAGGGTGCTCTATGAGTATTTGGCAGTGTGAAATGGAGGATTTGAAAGGGGCAAGTGTAAAATAACTGTTATGAAACACAAAGTGAGAAGAATGGAGTAAAAAATGTGAAAGAGAATATGTAAAATGTAAAGTGTGCTGTTACAGTATTGATTAGATTTTGTTCACGTATCAGTAGCCCTAATACAACCACTAAAAAAGGATTAAAGGAAGCATACCTAAGAAGCCAATATAAGGAAATAAAATGGAATGTAAAGATATTTAATTCAACTGAAAGATGAGAAGAAAGGAGCCATGGAGGAACAAAAAGAGGCAAGCGAAAACTCATTTATAATCAAAGTTAAACCGAACCATTACAATAATTGTGTTAAAGGTAAATAGACTAAATACTTTAATTAGAAGATAGAGACTGTCATATTGGGTAAAAGAATAAAAACCTGAGTAGGAATTGTTTACAGGAAACACCAGAGACTTTAAAAATATAAATAGGTTGAAAGTAAAAGGAAAGGAAAATACATAATATGCATACAGTGAGAGTAATAAAGCTGGAGACAATTTATTAATATCAGACAAATTGAACTGAAATACAATGAGGATTAGAAAGGATGAAGAGAAACATTTCATATCATAAAATGGGCAGGTCAGCATAAAGGCAAAAAATCCTAAGTATGTATGTACCTAATAACAGAACATCAAACCTCATAAATAAAAAATTGGTAGAACTACACACCTCAACGGATAGTCACAATTATTCCTGGGGAGTTTTACATCTCTCAGTAATTGATAGAACTAGACAAAATCAGTTAACAATATGGAAGATACAAAGAACACTGGTGATCATAAGTAACGTCTACCAAATACGTCAGTATAATAATTCATGAAAGCAGATAATGTACTTCTTCCATTGTTTTTGGAACATTGTCAACAATAAGCTATAGACAGGCAGAATGACTCAGAATTGCCAACCTACCCTCACCTCCCTACCCATCCTCAATTATCAGCAAGCATCTAAGCCACCTCATGCATAAGATCTTCTTTGAATTTGGGTAAATTTGCTCCCTGGTTGGATTTTTATTCTATTGTAACTCATTCTACATCTTCTAACCAGTAGCTTAATGTACTGGACAAAGCTGCCTTCCTGCCATCAGGAAATTTCTAAACGTCAGGGGTGGAAAGTGGAGTCATCCTAGGAGATGCAAACCTAGCAACCATTTGGAGAGTCTTTAGTGAGAACACTTGTGATTATCCACTAACTAAAAAGTCATGGAAGTATCTGCCCCACAAATAATACTGATTGGCTTGTTATCAACCAAGAACCCTGAATACCTCTCCCCAGGTCACTTTATAAAGATTTGTGTCTTTTATAGAACAGGTAGCTAGTATAAGTGATTGCTGTATATGACAGTATAATGTCAACTGGAACTATATGCCTGATTCTAAGGCCCACATTCAGGAAGTGAGTCCAAATTGCCTCGCCTTTGATGCCTACAGTTCACATCATCTCTGTCCATTTGGCTGATGTGATAAACACTGTGACTGCCTCTGATGAGAATGAAATAATTATATGTCACAAAATACAGTCATCTGCATTAGTATCTGTCTTGGATTATTGTGGCGGAAGCAGTATCCTTAATGCTTTATTTGAAATTTACCTGCATCTGAATAATTTTAGGATTGCTTTCTATGAATTCATCATAATTTCAAATATTTCCATAAATTTGCATTGCTGATATTACTTCCGTTTGTGTTAATGGTGCTATTCTAGATGTCTGATGTAGGTACACTGGTATCTGTGTATACTAATATGAGATGCAATAGCTCATCCAAGGCAGAGCCAGCTTTCTGGATGAATAGATAATGATGAAAAATACTTATGTCAAGCTTCTTAGCTTTGAAGCATAAAACGTCATTACAAAACCATCAAGAAACAAATTTCGCTTAAATGTCAACTGTAGATGAAATTTTGCAGTCGTTTTTGAGGAATGTCTAATACCTAAAAGCACTTCACTGAAAGAAGGTGGCCGCTCAAGTTTTTAATCCTTGTTATTTCTAAGTTGCCAAAAAACTCAAAAACATATTACCTCCAGAACCGGCAAGGATTGTAATGTCACTTGGATTTAATTTGCTCCACGAAGCTTCTTGCTTTAGGGTAGAGGGTGGGAGGTGTTAACAGAAGGTTTGACTTGTGAGCTGTGAGTTACAAGGGAGTGTGATAAGATAGAGGAGAGACAGACATATTCCATCCTTTTGACCTCGCTGAGCAAACGGAAGATTATCCAAAAGACTTAGGAAAAAAATGCTTTCCTGTCAAACTAAATGGAATTCAGACTTTATTTTCAGAGATACAATATGCTATATTAATGTGCATGGCTATCTGTTTCAATTCACTCTGAAGGATTTATTGAGTTAGCTGAAAATGTATGTATGTATACACATTGACACACGCATACACACCTTGAGGTTGGTTATATGGGGCTATGTAAACACATATATACAAGTGTTATTGATCCATATCAATATGAAACAGCATTTTCACAGGGAAACTGGAAAGGTGCACCCCTGGGATTATCAGCAGAAGAGTTTTTGATAGGCACAAGGTAATTTAACTGGATACTGCTTTTAACACTGTTTCTGAAAAGTAACCTTGGAACTGCATGATCTTGCTGGGACAGTAGTTCAGGGAGACGTCTAATCTAAAATATAGGTGGTGTAGTTGAAGATACAGGAAGAGAGTTTTAATTATCTGATGTCTTGTATGAATTCACTGTTTCCTTTTAAGTAAAAATCTATGCATGTTCCAGTGCAGTTTATATTAAGTATAAAGTGGTGACACTTAATTTCTGTTTATTATGTGTTGTAGCCGAATGTAGAGAAAATTCCTCCCTCTCTACTCCTATTTATCAGAGTATTGACAAATCATTTTATTACTTCCTAACACCATTCCCTTTTTTTTTCAGTTGAGGAAACTAAGGCTCAGAGAAGTTAAGTAACTTGCCCACATTCACACAGCTGGTTAAAGGTAGCAACAGGACTCAAATACAAATCTGTCTGATCCCAAAACAGTGGTTCTTTTTCTACTATTTGTTTGTGTAATGGCAGTCAGTGCAAAGAACGATAGAATTTCCATTTTAAAAAGTCCCCCAAAGTTCTCTAGCTCTAGTACAATGCCAGCCGCCTCTCTCTGTTACCTGATGTTTTTATTTCTGTTGCAGAACCTCCATTGGTTGACCTAGGATTTATATTTTTGGATGATAGAGTGGAAGCTGTAGAATTCAGTCTTTCATGTCTGAGCCGAGTGCATCTTTAGGGAGGCCCAGTCCTGCCGCCATCACCCAGCAGCTGGGGCTCTCTCCTGACACGTGGGCTCTGCAGAGAATCCTAGGCTCCAGCTCCCCGTCTCTTCCCATCCCCAGGGCTCAATGAGGGATCAAATCTAAAGCAAAATGAAGATGTGCTTTGTAAATAAGAGCCTTTAAGGGGGAGAGGATTGGGAAGCTGGCTTTGAAGTGAGGTGGATGGTGACTGAGTGTTTGTTTCAAGTTGTACTTGAGGGAACTATGATTAAAGTTTTTAGTTATTTGGATCAGGAGAGCGTTGGACCCTGTCCTGCTCATACCCATACCTTGGCCTTGATAATGCCTCACATTCTCTAGTCAGATCTCATTGCCAGGTTTTTCTATAAGTGAAACTTGCAAAAAGGCAGGATTCTGGTGACTTCTATAACATTCTGTAGTAGTCGTTCTCTGTCTCTCTCTCCCTCTGTCTCAGTCTCTCTCTCTCAAATAGGTTACTGCTACAGTCATAGAATTGCTTGATATGCTATGTAGTAGAAAGATACTATATTTCAGTGAATACATTAGGTTTTATTTTGGCCTGTGTGGTGGGGTGGGGATTTGCTATACTACATCATTGGGTTCTGTTGAGCTCTCTGTTTACATAATTCCTGAGAGTTTTTTCAGTAGACGTTGCTGTTATTTAATTTCTCCTTCATCCTTCAGCTATGAAGTCGAGGTTTTTGTTTCCAAGTTCCAGGCCCCGTCATATCTAATATACCAGGCTCTGTGACATTAGACTCATAGATTTCATTGTATTAGATTCAGTCCATTGTTCCATTCTGTAATTTTTGAAGTATTCTAATAGCCAATATTTTTCTATTTTTAAATCATCCACAGATATGTTAAATGGGTCTTTTAGGTTTTCATCCAACTAATTAAGAAAAAAAACATTGAATGAGAAAAGTCTTCCAACAGCGCTTTGCGTCATGGCGCTGTAGACTTTTCTCTAGATTGATACCTGTGGTCAGATTGCACATCTTAAGTACACTTGTTCACACAGGTATTGATCTACTTAATTGTCACAGCTCTCAGTTCATGTTTTCATCTTGCCCTCCAAGGTCTCATGACAAGCCTTGTCAGATGCCTGCTGAATCAGGGATCATATTGACCTCTATAGATTCTGTCTTTGCATCATTAGGTCAAAGAAGTTCTGTGTCCATGAATCTTAAAACCTGGGCCTGTTCTTAGGATTTAAGGAGGCCATGGTTATGAATTAGTTCTAGGCATTCCAAGGGAGTTTGATTTATTCTGGAGAGACTTAATGATCTGGAGTGGGTTATACAAGAAGATTTAGATGACCTCTGATAGATAATGTTGGTGCTTCTTATTCTTAGCTTTATCATTTTTCCTGAAATCTCTTACTTATTTATGTCATGTTATAACCTTTACATCGCATTCCATTTCCTGCTGTTATGGATAAATTATATGGTGGAGATGACACCTGAAACAACATAATGCAGTATAGTTTGCTAGCTTTGTGAAACCAAGATCTGAATGATTCTTCCTGTATTAAAGGAATGGATTATTATTCAAGAGTTGTAGTCATTTATTTGTTCTGAAGGTTCTCCAGTTTGCTCTAGGAAGAAGCTAAGTAGTCTGATATTCCCTTTTATGAGTTCTGATCTTAGTCTGAGAGCAGTGGTAACCTGAGATGACTAATGATCAGGATTTAGGTGGAAAATACGAGTTCACATTTTAAACATTTTTCTCTTCTTGATAGCCTGGTTGCATAAATATATCAGAAATAGTTTACACTCATCATGAAACAACTGCAATCCCCTGTTCTGAGAGTACATGACAATAGGTATATAAATGTAATTTTTAAAAAATCTCTTTAACCAGCTGACCGAGTATGTCAGTCGTTCTCTTTTCTAGAAACTTCTGGTCTTTGGAACTTCTGCTGTTTCAAAAGAAGTGAGAGTCCTTTGAGAGACTGGAACTGAACCCATGGTCTTTGTATAAATTTAGTTTATGTTGTTAAAGAAAATGATGTAGGTTTCTGGTGCCAATATTTGAAATCATGCTACAGTATGGGAGTGAATCCTTGACTATATGGAAAAAAATTTAAATACCTATGTAGTCACATTTCAAATACACTAAAATTTGTGGAGTAAAACATCATATTTTACGGTTTACCATTTCTGTTTTTATTTATTTAATACATATTAATTATTTATGTATTAAAAAAAGAATACATAAATATTTATTTATATACTTCACACTATTGCCTGGAATTCACTGTAGTGGTTATCAATTTCAGTACATTCCCTAGATGCCATGAGTATCAATTACAGCTTTGTAAGTTGCTTGCTAGCACATTCATTATATTACATTGGGAAATCCTGACTCAACCCTGACTTCTTACTCACTGCAGCTTGCACGCAGATTGTTGAAAAATTCTTTCCATCTACAGAACCAAACATCATGCTTGCATTTCCTCTTTAAATATTAATTTCTTTCATTTAAATATTAGTGAGTCTGACATCTCTAGTCAAGAAAGCCTCTGTCTCTTCTCTCTTTGTGTGTCTCTATTTATTGCTCTTTTTGGATCCTGCATTCTTGTGCTCATTTTTCTTCATTGCAATAGTAAATCCTTCTGTAGTTTTCAAAGTTCTGCAGGTGATTCTTATGCTCAGACAACCTTTGTAACCCTTCGACTAACCTGTTAACCAGGATTATGGCTAACTAAGCTTATGGAAGAGATATTTCATTAAGTGTAGTAAGACATGTCTGGACTTCCAATCACATATTTAATGATTTACATCTCTGAGTCAACCTTGTTGAAGTCCATCAGCTGTAAGAGTGGTACCCTCTCATATGTTTCTATACATTCAGTTTATGGTCAATCAGATAATTATTGAGCACTGTGATGGCATACTCCATGTCTCTTCTGAGTGTGATTAGCTATGCTGTTTGTAACTTTTTTTTTTCTTCTTTTTTTTAATGGAGGTACTGGGGATTGAAGCCAGGACCTTATGCATGCTGAGCACGTGCTCTACCACTAAGCTATAAACAACTTTTGTTTATTCTTCTATGGAAATATGACTCTGAACCCCGGTGTTCCTGTCCCTTTTCTCCAGTTCTTCCTGATTTCAGTGTGTTAATCTGAACCTGGTTCTCAATTTCTCCCTTGGCTTGACAGCTTGATTGGTTTTCTTTCCCATACCATATAAATTGCTTTCCATTAAGTCTACCATTGCAGTGTAAATTTAGGATTTGAGCTTGAGAGAGCAGTTCGGATCAGGAAGATAGTTTGGGGAACCAACTGCATTATTTTAAAAAGTGTATGTAAGAATTTATAATGCACTAACATGTATGTTATCTCATTTGATGTTCTGTAAAAGTCTTATTTTGTAGATAAAGAAACAGATTCATAGAGGTTAAGTGACCTTCCAAACATCACAGAGCCAATAAATGACAGTGCCTGGCCTTGAGCCAATCTGAGTTGCTTTCCTAACACTACAGTGTAAGTCTACAGTGGGACTCAGAATCGTTACCACCTTACCAATCTGTCTCACAGCCCAGGTAGAAAGACTTCTAGACGGGTAGTAAAGGTCTGAAACCTTATTCTTCTACCTTAAAGATCTGCCAGACTACAGCACACATTTTTGAAATCCTGGCTCTTCTAGAGTAGACAGTTTTCTAGAGCTGTGCCCCTCAACTTTCATAAACATGTACATCTCCTGGGGATCTGGCTAAAACTGAAATTCTGATTTAGGGTGTCTGAAGCAGGGCCTGAGATGCTACTTTTCTGACAAGTTCCCAAGCGCTATTCCTGCTGCTGGTATGCAGACCTCACTATGAGCAGTGAGGCTAAAGTGTTCTGAGTAATAGTGTCATGATAAAACAGGAATTATAGTAAGTATTCTGCCTGCGTTCCTTTATTGGTAAGTTCTGTTTTGGTGCCTAAGGAAAAGCTGTTGGTGGCATCATCGAGGTCTCTGTTTCTCTGTGCTTTCAGAGTGCTGCTGGCTTGCCAGGAGCAGCTTAGCCAATAGCCTGAGTGCATGTCCTTGGCTTCTCCCCGTGAAGAGGTGAGGTCAATCTTCTGCTCTTACTTCCTCTTGCTTTTCTGATTTTGTTTTGTACAACCAATGCATAATTAAATCCCCTTAATTTTGTTTTACTTTTGTCCCCCTAAAGCTAGTTGATTTTAAATAAATACACCACTGCGATTTTACGCTCTGCTGCAGCAGCAAACAAGGTTTCCATTAAGCCAGGGAATGAAGCCTCGACCAGGAATTGCTTAGGTAATTACTCAAGGTCAGTGCAAGGTGTCTTGATACTTTGTCACCTGAATAGGTAATGAGAGCTCTTGAAATTTCCCAACACTAAAAACAAAATTGGTCCCAGGGTCAGAGAGAGGACCAAGCAGAGATACGGGGTGAAATCGCTCCAGAGGCTGCAGGAGCAGAGATCTAGGAAGTCAAGGACTCTAGAGGGGTTACTATCCAATATAGTGCATTGAAATCAACTTCAAAGCTTTCTTTAAATGCAGAATCTTGGATGTCATTCCCAAACATCAGAACACATAAACATAGACTCAGGAATACGCATTTTTAACCAACACAAAATGATATTCCGATGCATGCTACAGAGCCCACATTATGAGAAATACTGGGTTTTATGCAATATCCAAAGGCAAATTTTTGTGAGCACTTGCAGGGAATGTTTGGTCATTACAGAATAGACATGCATGAGAATTATCTTAATTATAAAACAATCCCCTTCATAAGCAAAAATATTTCATTCAGAGCATTAATAGAAATACTAATTCAATCACTAGTGCATAAATTTTCAAGGAAAAGTGACTATAGTAGTATCACAAAAACTACTGGATCTATTTGCTTGGATCCTGTCCTCAACCACTCTAAGAAATACCGAAACTTTCTAAAGGGTGGGCTTATTAGAAGTCTGAGGTACAGGCTAGGCTTAGTACTTTCCAGTGACACCCAAATGTCCTCCAGATGTGTAAGAAGGGAAGGATAAAGCTAGAGAATAAAACCTATGACAGCAAAATAAAACTTGAGTAACGTCTCCCAAATTTTATGGAAAAAGTACAAAGAACTGGAAACAAAAAGAGATGTATCATCGCTCTGGAAGACAACGAAATGAGATTCACTGCAAGGGTGTCAAGTAGGTATACCTGAAGCGGAGAAGGAAAAAAGAACATAAAAGAAAACTGGGGGTCGGCGCCTGTGTAGAGCGAGAGCCTCCGCCACCCACGCTCGAAGCAGCGGTGCCCGCAGGGCGGGGCCTCCCTCCGTCCGCGGCCCCGTGGTCTGGGCGGGGCCGGGGGGAGGGGAGGAGGCCGTGCGCGTACCCGCGCCGTGCGTCCCGACGCACTACGTCACAGGGGGGCCGCTTTGTGGCACGACTGCCAGCCGCCGCCATCGCCATCTTGCTCGTGTGGAAGAGGCGCGGCTGAGCGGGAGTTCTGAGGCGGGATTCCTGAGGTGGGAGTCGCAGACCATCCGGCCGCCACCATGCCGTCGCCACCGCTCAGAGTGGCCGTGGTGTGCTCAAGCAACCAGAACCGGAGCATGGAGGCGCACTACATCCTCAACAAACGAGGATTCAGCGTCCGGTCCTTTGGAACGGGAACTCACGTGAAGCTTCCAGGACCAGCACCCAACAAGCCGAACGTTTATGACTTCAAAACCACTTACGACCAGATGTACAACGACCTCGTTAAGAAAGACAAAGATCTCTACACGCAGAACGGCGTTCTGCACATGCTGGACAGAAACAGAAGAATCAAGCCCCGGCCGGAAAGGTTCCAGAATTGCAAAGATATGTTTGACCTGATCTTCACCTGTGAAGAGAGACTGTATGACCAGGTGGTGGAAGAGCTGAATTCCAGGGAGCAAGAGACCTGCCAGCCTGTGCACGTGATCAACGTGGACATCGAGGACAACCAAGAAGAGGCCACCCTGGGGGCGTTCGTCATCTGTGATCTCTGTCAGTACATCCAGCACACAGAAGACATGGAGAACGAGATCGAGGAGCTGCTGCAGGAGTTCGAGGAGAAGACCCGCCGAACCTTCCTGCACACTGTCTGCTTCTACTGACCACCACCCACCACGAGCCGTCTGTTTGAGTTTCCTTTAGTTAATACTTCTTCCTTCCTGACTCTTGTTTTTACCTTTCCCAGTAGCAGTATCCAAATCAACTGTATGTGTGAAATGAGAAGATAGACGTAAGTGCAGATGAAAAGCAATCAAATTTTCCTGTCCCACCTATACTCAGGAGTGGGATATTCATTAAATAGTGTTTTTTTCTTTACCCAAAAAAGAAAAAAAAAACAGTTTATGGCACATTTCTCCCAATGTATCTGCCTTTCACTGAGCATCTTTCCCATCTTCCCTAACAGGCATGTGAGGGACAGCCGGCCCCAGCTCTGCCACAAGCCCCCACAGCCAGAAGCTACCAGCCTCAGCCCCACCGCCACCTGCCGGGCCGCATTTGATCCGCACTTGCCGAGGACTCCCGACAGCTCCCCTGCAGAGGACCGCGCAGCTGTGATGAATTGTATAGTCCTAGCACACATAACAAATTCTTTAAAATTATCCATACATTGATTGATTGATTTTTTTTAAACCAATTCCATTCTTAGGAAACAAAGATTTGCAGAAGGATGTATGCAGAGGAAGATTTCCCAAATTACACACAGTGAAACACTTTTTTTTTTTTTACATTTTGTCTTTCATGCTACTCACCTGCTGTTTCCTGTCATCTCTCCAAACACTCTGTATACTGCCACTAGTACCACTGACCTTTCCTTACCAAATTGCTCTTGTTACCAAATTACTGTTACAGGCATCTTGATATTTGAAGAGGCCTTGTTTGTTTTCTCAGTAGTCGCTGGGAAGCTGACCCCTAGTTAAGGGAGGTATTACTTTAGATAGTTCAAATGTCTTGCACTGTAGAAGTACTCGGTGAACCTGACAGCTGTGGCATTTACAACTATCACGGCTGACTGCTGTAGTGTGGTATATAATAGGGATGCATTTTTCCATGAGAGAATAAGAAAGATACTAATGAGCTATTAAGAGCTAGGAACATCAGTTTTGGAGAAAGACTGCCTATGCTAACGTTTAGTTGAATAAAACTCAAGTGCTGAAGCATTTTGTGGTCTGCGATGTCATTTATTTGAAAACTTAAACTTATTTCTTTTGGAAGAAAGCCAACCAACCAATATATAATTCATGTTATACCAATGTATCAGCAATTCTGTAAAACTGAAGCAACAATGTTAATTTTCTCTCAAAGTAAATGCCGTATCAGTGAATTAAATGAGTAATTAGGTACTGTCAGGTTAAATTCATTTCCATTTTTGAAATGCACTTCCTGTTATAACATATTTTTTCTATTAGAAGCACATGTCCTTAAACATTTTTAATTGCACAGTTCAGGAATTAGACCATATCTCTAAAATATCTTCATTCAGTACTGTTCATATCAGGACATTTCAATCCAAATGTGGTATCTGATATATTCTGAAAACTGCGTGTATTATTTTTCTTCTTTTTCTTCTAGTTCTGTTATTAAGGATTCTTCCTGGGTGTCTCATCTAACAACTTTTGCTTATATCTCATTAGAAGGATCTTGGTCACATGATCACCATAGCTGACGAAGATCAATAAATTGGATAAAATTTGAATTTTACCCATAAATAAAATCAGAATAAATTTGCAATTCCAAATAAATAAAATTGGAATTCTATTACTATGAATAAATTTGGAATAAAATTTCAATAAAATTAGAATTCTATTATTAAGAAATAAGTTAAAAAAACAAGGATATTGGCTAGGTAACTAGCAGTTTCTGGCATCCTGTCTTATTTATTACATGATGTTTTTGTTAAAACAACAACAACAACAACAAAACCACCAAAAAACTTGTCTTGGGGCTTTAGTTTCCAAGTGTAGAACAAGTGGCTAAGCAGATAAATCTACATGAAAGTGCTGCATAAACTCTAGGAAGCTCTTTGCATGAAAGCTATCATTACTAGCATGTTTTATGTGAATATCTTTAAAGCCCAGAGTGGACATAATCTATGCCCCCTCAGGAGTTGGTAATCTTAGAGAATAATTATATTCATGCTGCATTAATTAGAGCATGGAATAGAAACACAACTAAACAAACAAAACAGAAAGAATAATTCTAGATTCTAATCCTTTATTTTTAAAAAACACTGGTAGAGATAATTGTTCAAAATACCACTTAAGGACCAGACCTCACCCAGCCTTCGGACCAGATTGTTAATTATGTCTGTCAAGACCTGTTCCGGCCTTTGCCTAATTCTCAGAGGGCAAGCTTCTTTGCAGCATTTTAGGGAGGCCCCTTGCTGCTTCCCCAGGAATAACTTACAGTCAGAATTTATTTATAGAATTTCTGAGGTTTGATTAATAGATTTTATTTTTAGAGCAGTTTTAGGTTTAGGGAAAAATTGAGCAGAAAACATGGAGGGTTCCCATGTACCTAGTCTTCTGTCCACAGTTCCCCTGCTAATAAAATCTTGCATTAATATGATACATTTGTTAAACTTGATGAATCAATACGGATACATTATTGTTAACTTAAAATCCATAGTTTACATTAGAGTTCACTGTTTGGATTGTAGCGTACTATGGATTTTGACAAAATGTCATGTACCCACCATTACAGTATCAGAGTACTTTTACTGCCCTAAAAAATCCCTTGTGCTCCATCTATTCATCCTTCCCTACTTTCTATCTGGTTTTGACATAACTTTGACCATTTGGCATTGAAGATGGGGTAAAAAGGCTAAGAGGACGCTGACATTGAACCTGATACTTCCTTTAAAGTTGGTAACATTGTTCCCAATGTAATTTGGGTTTAACTTCCTCATAAAGGCTTTCTAATCCTGCCCATAAAAAAGAAAACATAGTAAGCATTAGGTAAATATTATTATTATTGTTCTCATAATCGTTGTTATTATACAGCAGACACTGTCAAGTAATCTTGTAATCTTCACAAGAAGACTTAGGAGGTAGTAAGAATTATCCTTGTATTCAAAACCAGAAAACTGAAGCCAAGTCTAGCAAAACTGTCTTCCCAAGATCCTAGGGTTACCTCAGGGCAGAACCCACGCCTGCTTCCTGAGCATGTGATCAGTGCATTCGCAGAGCCCAGCACTCAGAAGCACCTGACTTAATGCCCAGCAGTCAACATACTGAATTTCTTCGTAACTTTTTCTTTGACCTGGTTTTTGTAAGTAAGTCTTCACTGGACACTGGAACATGAATGCAAGCAGAGGAGAAATGCACAGGTGGATCTCCTTCTGGTCCTTGCTTTTGCCTTTACACTTAGCATTTGTGATGCCCAGCATGCATCTTCCCTAACAGCTCACCTAGTACCCAGGACCTAGGACTTAGTACTTGGTTTAATGGTCTGCTGTCACCATTTTGAAATTCTTAATAATTTTATCTGTGAACTTGTGTTTTGTAAGTGGAGTCCAAAGGGATAATGGAGCATATGTGTGACTGCAGGAGATACACACTATTTATTTACCCGGGGCTTCTCCTTGCCTCTCCACTTGCATACAGTGTTTGTAATGCCCCATGAGTTTAGACTTCTCATTGACCCATGGTATGCGAGTTGAATAAAACCCAGAGTACAAGATAAGCATGTTATGTCTATAAGTAAGCCAGTGGTGACAAGGTTGAGTGGCTGCACTTTCCTTTCCTGTTCCCAGTGCAGAAAGAAGGTAATGGTATTCTAAAAATATGAAAAACTTCTTAACCCTATCGTATTCTTTCTCACTCTTACTTCCCAGTATTAGCCAACCATTTACACCAAAAATGATGATAATATGGAAGGAAAGGGAAAGATAAGGCAATCCATAGTTTCTTTTCCTTTCCTTCCTTCTTCACACATCAATCAGCCAAAGCTGGAGAGTATTGATATAATGTGTGTATATTAAAAATTTAAAGAAAGTTGATGAGTTAGCTTTGTGAATTTCCACTTTTCTGGTAAGAACAAATTGCATACGCATATATGAGCTGTGAAATATGAATTTTGTGTTTCTGATGATGCCACATATAAGTTAGATGCTTATGTTTCTTATTTAAAATGGACATTGCACCCTTTAAAGACAAACAGCAAAATTCAAGCTAATAATGTAAATTTTCAATTTTTCTTTGCTTATAATGATATTATGAAGCACATAAAAAATACTGTGACAAGTCAAGAAGAGATAAAAGAGGAAAGGAAAAAAGCTTCATATTTTAGCTCCTTGTGAGACACTTTTTGCCTGGATGCCCCTAATTTCATTTTGCATTGAGTCCCACAAATTATGTATCCAGCCCAAGCTGACAACTGATTCACAATCAGGTCTGCCAGACTCCAGGGCTCATGCTCCAAGCTAGAGGTCCTGCACCCTTTTACCTCGTGGCCACATGGAGACAATGATGTTAATAAGGAATGCTAACACTGTGGTAAACTGAGGAGACTGGTTCTGGCCAAGGATGGATGGCCAATTTGGGGGCCGTGGCCTCCTCAGACCTGGCCTGGCTCACAGCCTTTAGGGCTGAGGAGATCAATATCTCAGTGCACTGGGAAGGGCCTCAGTGCACTGCTGGGTGGCTCTACATGGGAACTATGACAATAGTGTTCTCATGAGCAGAGAAAGGGGGGCATGGGCCAAATGGCAGGAAACCATCATGTGAACAACAAGGGTCCTTGGGCAGACAGGGAAAAGCAGGAACCTCTGGATTGATAAGAAATCACACATTTTGGGGTGTCAAGCATCTGGGAGGCAAGCAAAGAAAGGTGGGAAAAGGCAGAAATCTCTAGTATTCAGATGTAACCTTTTGCTCATTATGCCTTCATTTAAATAAAATTAGCCTTGCAGATTAGAAGTACCCATCATTCACCAATGCCGTGACACTTCTGATCCAGACTAAATAAGGACACAAATCTCTCCTCCCCTCAGGAAGGTGATGTTGGGATGAAAATCAGAAAATAAGACCTCAAACCTCTCCCTCTGGAATCAATAGTCCACTCTCTCTCATTTTTACACTCTCTGTAACCAACTTGCCAAAGAAACTCAGTACAGCTGCTCACCTGAGCCTGCCCGCTCTCCCCTGGAGAGTGGACTATCCATCCCTTAATAAATACTTTACTTTCTTGACCTCCATGTCTGTCTCTGAATTCTTTCTGTGATGAGAAAAGAACCTAATTGCCAGCAACAATAGGAAAGCCTTCACAGCACATCATGCTGTCTACCCATCTTTTCTTTTTGGATGTAGTACTTAAAATAGTTACTCAGTTTTTGTCAAACTGCAATGGTACTGATAGCAAAAATATAAAATCCAGCTATAATTTTTCTGTGTGCCAGGTATGTTTCTCAAAACTTCATATATATTCATTAACTCCTTTAATCTTCAAAACTTTAGGAGGCAAAAACTATGGTTATCTCCATTTTGTATTAATTGAATCACACAAAGTTGGAGACATTTGTCTGTTTTGGACCTATGAGAGCAAGTTCATATATTTAAACTCAAGAGATGAGGAGACTGAGGGGTAGAGAGATTGAGAACATTACTCAAGGTGACTCTGCTAGTAAATGCCAGAGCTGAGCTAAATTCCTCTGCTGGCTCAGACACTGGCAGGCCAGGTCTGAAGGCTGGGACCAAAGCCACTGTGCAGTGTTATCTTTCAAAGAGAATTCAATTATGTATTATGTTGTAAAGAGTTATTGAAAATATGGTGGCAGATAGTTAAGATGGCAAGTTTTAACAACCTCAGTCATTTACTTTGCATTTATCAATTTCCTGTCTGTATTATGAGATTGTAGTGGACCAAACACGGCTTTACCTTCATAGAACTTGTAGTCCATCCTGTTTAAATAGCTTTCTTTTTAAGCCTACTGGGAACAGCTGCTACCCCTTACAGTACCCTGGCTGCATTGCATCTGGGCCTGTTGCTAATCTCACTTTACACGTTACTTTATTCAATACTCAACAATCCTTTGTGAGAAAGATCATTATTCTTGTCCACTTGCAGATGAGGAAACTGGGGTTCGAAAAGATTATATAATTTATACAAGGTGACCCAGGTAGTAAGAAGCAAAATCCAGGCCTCAATACCAGGGCTGTTTGATGCCAGATGCATGCTTTTTCCGCTACACTGCCTTCACACGAGAATTTCCTCTTCCCTGCTCATATTCAGAGGGATGGTCATTAGCTGAGCTTAGGGTGTTCCACCGAACAGTCTCTATCCACTCCTCAGGCCCAGTTCTGTGGCTGAAATGATTATTTTGCTTACAATGAAGAGGGAGCTGTGCAGCTGGAGAAATTTCCATCCAGATGCTGGTGTGTCACTTTGAATTGTTATTACAATAAAAATTTCCTGTTCATATTTGTTCTTATTTGCATATGTACAGAAGCCACAGTTGTTCAACCCAACCAAGCCATTTAGCAAAAATGCAGCTCTGAATTCACAAAGCAGTTCTGGAAATAGCCCATTTGTGGCCTCTTGCTGAGAAGAAACTGCATGAAATATGCCGACTCTTTGATTTATCTCTGAACCATCTCATACCTTTTATCTGCAATCAACCTTCCCTCCCTTGTCCCTCCTTCCTTCCCTCCCTTCCTCCCTTCTCAAAGTAGACACTGAGAATCTACTCTGTGTCAGACATGAGAGAGACAAAAAACAAAAACTAACCATCTTTGCCCCAAGGGAGCTGAAATTCTGGGATCAAAAGTGTTCACTCAGGAAACAACATTGTTCCCAGAAACACAAGTGTAGAAAAAAGGAATCTACTTGAGTTTGCTGCTTGTATGCTCCACCCACTATGTTCACACCTTTATTGTCATAATTCTTGCCCTGAATTAGAGTTTGATTTTTTTTTTCAATCTCTTTTACCTGGTAGTCTGTATTCTAGAGCCTAAAATGAGATCTGGCACAGGATAGCTACCCAACTGAGTGCCTGTATCTAACTGAAATTGTCAGCACTGACAGTTTATGATTCTTTTGTGGGGAAGATGGGTGTACAGGATATTTATCACCCTTTCCCCACCCTCCTTTCACAAACTGATCATGTTTATATATGTCATTATCCTGAGATATTGTACATAAGTTTTAACCTTGGCCCTGTCCACTCATAGGCATTGTTATAATTCGGATAATACACATTACATAACATTTGATTAGGTCTTAGGTTTCACTCTATTATCCTGAGGGATTCTAAAAATTATAGTAGAGAGTAGGCACTACGAATGATATTGTCCTCCTTTTGCAAAAGTTAATTGACTCGTCCAAGCTCAGGGAGTCAATTAGATGGAGTCTGGTTTTGTGCTTCCTGCTCCATGTTTTTCCTTTCCTCTCTCTACAGCATCCTTGCTAGGGCATGCATTTTGTTCTAATCATAGAGGGAGATTTTCAGTGATGCCACAACACAGGTACTGTGCTATGCTCTGTGTATGTGTTATCTCATTATCCCCACTAGGTAAGAATTGTTATCATTCTTATTTTATAGATGAATAAAATAAGGCCAAGAGAAGTCAGGCAATACACACAATACTATTTGATTTAAGGCTAACTGATTCTAGAAATTATGCTATTAACAATTAATAATTAACATTTAGAGAGTGCTTTCTAAGTGCCAGGCAGCGTACTCAGTATTTTACAGGCAGTAGTTCATTTATTTAGTCATAACACAAATTTTAATAGGAACATACCAATGAATTCCCTTCATTTTACTGAGGAAGAAAATTTGGCTTAGAGACTGTATTAGGATTCTTTAGAGAAATAAAATGAGAGAGAGAGCATGCATGATTTCTTATGGGAATTGGCTTATACGGTCACGGAGGCTGAGAAGTCCCACAATCTGCTGTCTGCAAGCTGGAGGATCAGGAAAGCTGGTGGTGGAATTCAGTCTGACTCAAAAGCCTGAGAACCAGAAGCACTGATACCCGAGGGCAGAAGGACGTGGCTGTCTCAGTTCAAGCAAAGAGAGTAGATTCTCACTTCCTCCACCATTTGGTTCTACTCAGACCTACCATGGATTGGATGATGCCCTTCCACGTGAGGGTGATCTTTACCCCGTCTACTTATTCAAATGCTAATCGTTTCAAGAAACACTCTCACAGACACAGAGAGTGAGTTTTACCAGCTATCTGGGCAGCCCTTAGTCCAGCCAAGTTGACACATAAACAGCACAGAGAAATTTCATGACTCAAGTTCAAACTGCAAGCACACATTTCCTCCTCCATGTCTACGCATCCACATCCTATTATCATGTCCCCATTACATGCCATGTCTTGTCTATGGATAACTGACTGTGCTCCCGAGGTCAGCCTCTCCACTTGTTTGAGAGATCCTACCTGTCACAGCCAACTTCAACAATTCTCACCTTTTTCCTATATTATCTTTTCCCTCCATACTGACTCATTCTCAATAGCAGAAAACAGACTATCATTTCTCTCATCTTCAAAGCAACCAAACAAATGAAACTTTTGACCCTTCTTTTTCTTTTAGCAACTGCCCCAGTTCCCTGATACTATTTAGAGCAGAACTCCTTCAGAAGAGCTGTCACTAATCACTGACTGACTCTTCTTTTGTCCTCATTCTCTCCTAAATCCAACGTAGTTAGATAAAACCCATAACTTTGCTGGCATCGCTATTGTCAAGGTCACCAATGAGCTCTACATTGCTAAATCCAGTGATCCATTCTGAGTCCTCATCTACTGTTGATATCCAGCACAACTGACTACCACATGCTCATGGAAATACTTTTTTCACTCACCTTCCAGAACATCGCTGTCTCCTAGTTTTACTCCAGCTTGACTGCCCATACATCTTAGTCTCCTTTACCAGATTCCTCTCCATCACCTAAGCTTTTAATGGTAAAGTACCCCAGGACCCAGTTCTTAGACCCCTTCTCATCCACACTTGCTCTTTAGGTGATCTCATACAATTTAACAGCTTGAAATAGCAACTATAAACTCCTGATTCCCAAATATATTCAGGCCACACCTCTCCCTTCACCTCCATACACGGATATCCAACTGGCTGCCTGTATCTCCACTTGGATGACCAATAAATCTCTCAGACATCATCTTCCAAAATAAAGTTCTTGGTTTTCTTTTCAGAACCTGCTCCATCACAGACTTCTCCGATTTAATTAATGGCAACTTCATTTTATTTGCTTGGACCTAAATCTTCAATGTTCACCATTTATCCCTCTTTTCATATATCCCACCTTTAATCTGTCAGAAAAATCTTTTTATCTATCTTTATCTAACTTTGAATCTACCTTCAAAATTTACCACTTAGTGTTTGCTTTGTCTGGAGCGTACCTCCTTCAAATATACGCCTGGGTTACTACCTCATCCCTTCAAGTTTTTGTTCAAATAGCGACTTCTCCATGAAGCCTGCCTTATCATCCAGTTTAAAATTATACTTTATTCCTTATACTCATGTTCATACTTAACCTGCTCTGTTTTTCTCCATAGCATTTATTATCTTCTAGTGAGCTGTATGATTTACTTATATGTTGTGTTTATTGTTTATTCATCTGTCTTCTCTACTGGAATTTAAGCTCCACATAGGCAGATGCTTTTATTTGTTTTATCCACTAATATTTCCAGTGTATCTAGACTATTTTCTGACACACACTTGTCATTCCATCGTTCTTGAATGAGTGGATGAGTGAATAAATAAATGACTGAAATAGAGGAACTGGAATTTAATACCAGTCAATATGGCTTAGAGACTCAGAATTCATTTTCTCCAGCACTGACTATACTGCATTTCAGTTAAACACTGCTCTGCTAGTTTAGGTTCACCCATCCTCGGTTCCAACTCCAGAGCTACTCCTAGAGCTCTTATTTCTAAATTGCTGCTTTTGGCAGTTACTCATCACATCTTCAAATTCTAATGCCCACCAGTAATTGTCAAATCATTCATTACGTATATATTCCAGTTCCACACTGTATTGTTCTTGTGTGAAGGTGTTACTTACTTTCCACGTGGCCTAGAAAAAATAATTTTCATCTTGAGACTTTAGTTTGCTCATCTACAAAACGAAAGCTTTGATGAGATGTTCACTAAGAATCCTTTTCTCTCTGGATGTTTGGGTCTAAGCTACCACAGCATCATTCCCAGAATCCACATAGTGGAAAGAGCACAAGTTTTGGAATCAGAGAGATGTGAATTCAATTGTAGGGTTCAACATAACTGAACAAGTTTAACTTTTCTGTACTTTCTGTAGATACTTTATCTGTAAATTGTGAATTCTCATTCTCTCTGTGTTACAACTTTTAAGGCTATTCTGAGGATAAAATTAGACAATATATTTGGAAATGACAAGTACAGTGTGTAATACACTGTAATAGTTCAATCTGTGGTATTTTGTGTGCAAAATACAGTAAATTACATTCGCATCTACATGAGCTTGTAAAATGATGGGCTGGGGGAAGGAAACACTATGAGACCATACAACACAGCACAGTGGCCAATGACAGGGGAGAGCCTATCATTACACTGGCATTGGACAGTCAGGTCCCAAAAGGGATGAACTGTGCCAAAATGTCGCTCATCCTTTGTATATTCAGCTGCTGCACCACTCTTGCAGATATGTTTCAAGTAGATGCCATCTCACATGTTGTAAATGTTTGGAAAGAAACAATTCATAGACACAAATATACATCTGGTTTATAGTTCTCAGCGTTTCATGCATTTATCTCGAGTTCATAAAACGAGAATGCTTTCCAGAGGCAGAGGATAAGCACCATGGCTTCTTTGTATTACCTACAACTTACAGTCCAGTGCTGTGAACATGGCAATAGAGGAGATGTGTTTAACTCTTGATAATTATGATTTTAGTTTGTATAATGCTTTAGCCAACAGAAACTTTTATATCTATTTTATCTTTCCAAGAGTCTCATGGGGTGGGTGTTGTGCTGAGTAATGAGTAGTTTACACAGATGAGTGAATTAAAGAAGTCAAGATGGAATGATTTCTTCGGTGAAACTTAGCTAGCAAGGGCACCAGGGTGATCTAATTCTCTGTCTCCCATCTTTAAAGTCATCCCTTAGAGGTGGGGTTAATTTGGCTCCAGAATGCTGCAGTCTAATCATGCCCTCTTTCTAACCCCTGTTGTTGTTAGTTCTCAGCCCAATGCCTACCGCGAATGTTAATACACATTGGTAAGAACTTTGGAAATCACTAGATCAGCTCTGTTATCTGCTGGACTGTCTGGAGCCACTGACTGAGTGTCCTCTTTAGCCAATGGCTTCCCTGTGAGCAGACTGTATCTGGGAGTCATTTTCTTGGATACATCCCATGTGTCAGCAAATCAGGCTCTGTGTTCAGGTAAATGAGACCTTCAGTTTGCCTCAGGAGACCTCACATGTATAAACATATGTGTCAGCACTGTTTTAGAGCTACTAAGCAGCTTTATAGCTAGAGAAAGTAGGAAGAGAAATAAAGGACAAAATTAGGAAAGACATGCAGGAAGAGGACAGGACTCAAGAGTAAGAAGATACAGGTTCCTGTCTGGGCCTTCAGGTTAATGGGCCACGCAGTCCTGAGCACATCACCTACTGACTGAAGCTGTTTTCTCACTTTTAGGATGGGGACTGTTAGAGTTCTCCAGAGAAACAGAAACAGACAAACACACACACACACACACACACACACACACACACACACATACACACACACACACACACATCCTAAGAGATTTATTTCAAGAAATTGACTTATGCAATCATGGGGGCTGGTAAGTGTGACCCCAAATTGCAGGTCATCAGTCTGGAAACTCTTAGGTAGTTGCTGAAGCTGCAATCTTGAGGCAGAATCTCTCCTTCAGGGAGACCTCAGTTTTTGCTCTTAAGCCATTTCAACTGATTGAACAAGGCCCACCCACGTTACTGAGTTCATCTCCTTTACTTAAAGTCAAATGATCATACGTAATAACCACATCTGAAAAATACTTTCGTAGGTTGACACATAAAGCTAACAGTCAGAGGGATGATGATGCTGATGGAAATTTCTATCTTTCCAATTTTTGAAAAATAGATATAAACACCCCTTTTAGGATTCTAGTACAATATTTAGCATACAGTAAAAGCTCAAATATTACTTCAATATGAACAGACTCCAATGTATGGGAGTGAGGACTTATGTATCTATCTTGGGCCTCTTTTTTATCCCAGTTACCTCTCTAATTTCATTTGATTCTCAAGGAATCTTTGAAGTATAATCTCAAGTGTGTTTTCTCATGGCTCTAAAGCTGAGCTGACTTAGGATGAAAGAGCATAGTGTCTCAGAGTGATTTTCGGGTAGATATATTATGCCTGAAAGAGAGCTTTGTACTTCCTTTATAGAGATAACAATTCTCGTTACTTCCAACCTAGCACCTAAGTTCTAATATATTATTATATTTCCATCATGCTATTTTTGTTTTTACTTTCCTATAGGCTATAGCAATTTATTACTATTAAAAGAAGAGATCCTTTCAGGTTTTTGAGGCTGAATGTGGCTAACCTCATAACTTTGTCAATTAAAAATGAGGGCAATCACATATGCAGGAAGTACACATTTTATTGCTATTTACTTCTCACTACCACCTGTATATACTGTTGTGGTAAAGTAGAAATAGCACTGGTCTTGGGATCGGGAAAACAGAGCTTTCATAGTGGTTCTGTTACGTACTGACTATACGACCTTGAACATCTTAATTCACCTCTGAACGCCCATCTCCTTATCCATTATAGTACAAAACTAGCCTTGTCCATCCTGCAGGTTTATGGGTTTTTGAAAGAGATAATGCATGAAAAACTACCCTGAACATTGCCTGGCTCACTGAAAATGCCTGATAAATGTTGACTGAATCAGACTCTAAACACAACATGGATATTAAATCAGCACTTCACCTGGATACGATGAATATCTAAAGGAATAAAGAGTGAGTTAGTTCTGCAACAAACTAAACACAGCATTTTCCATGCTAGCAAACCTTTCATTTTTCACTGGCATCCATGCTAGAATTTTCATAGGTCTCTTGTACACAGGATAACTTTTTCCCGATTATTCATTTTTGTCTGATGAAGGTATTTAGGCACTTTTTCAGGACAGAAAGCATGATAAGGTTAATTGGACTTGGATAAAGACCAGGGTATAGAATATTGAATGAACACTGTCAAGGCAAAGGAGCAATAAATAATCAAGGTCAACTTGCCAGTGAAGGTCCAGTCACTGGCAACAGGAAGCAGGGTTAGAAGCATAGGAGTTTAGATTCAATTGCTAGGCAAGAGCAATTATTTACCAAGGGATTGGGATCTGGCTGAAAGAACAAGATGGAAAACTTTAGGGAAAAAAAAGGATCAAATTGCCAACTTTAGAACAGTAGAAAAAAATCCAAGGTGAGGCGCACAGCCCCCACAGTAATGCCTGCCTCCCCCCTGCCCCACTGCTGGGCCACATTCTAACCCCGTGCGTTCCTAGTTTCTTAAGAAATTCATTAACTCGTGGGTCTTCATAAAGATCTTGGTTCTGAAAGTGAACAAAGAGTTTTCTTTTCTTATTTAATAAAAAGGTGCAAATTTCTAGGGTAGGAAGAAAGTTTGTAAGCTTTAATAAGCATTCATTAGGAAAGACATGAAATGAGTTTCCGCTTGAGCTTATACACATTGATGAAAATTAAAATGACACCTTTTAAAAATTTTCATAATGTCTACAGTTTATAGTACTCATTTATGCTTGTGACAAGGAAAGTGTTGCCATCTCAACATTTATACCAATCCTTTCAGATTTTATTCCATTATTTTTTTCTATCAATTTTTGTTTGCAATTGTATTTTTCACTCTTTTTCTTTTCATATGGAATTTTTCCAGATAGTCCTCTAGAGAAGCAAAGCTTTATAGATGTAAAAGTAAAAAGCAATTACATAGTGAGTGGAGACAAGTGGGCAAAAAGGTAATACACAGTGGTCCAGGCACCACTATTCCTATTGATGACTTGGATCCTTTCCGACAATGATGGCATATTGTGACTTAATCCACATTCACTGAGCAGCAAAGCAGAATGAATAACAATCAAACTGTGGACTAAGACTTCATGAAATAATAGACCGGCAAAAAGCACAGGTTTACTCAGAAGTGCTTTTTCCATTACTATTCGAAGCACATAATCCCAAGGTAACAGGTGATGAAATGTCAAATCTCCAAACTACCTTTAAGGACCAAATAAAACCATCAGCTGTTAGACATTGCACAAAATGACATCATAATTGCTCTAATAATTGAACTCTAATTAAACTGCGTATCTACTTATTTACATAATCACTGTGCAGTATTTGCAACAAAGATCATATCGTCCTATAAACAGGTGCACACACGCACACACACACCACAAACACACACACATACCCTAAATGCAAAAATCTCTGTGATACATCCTTTAAATATAATTCTTGGATAGGATTCTTAAAGCTATTGATTTGTAGTCAGGTGACCTGGTTTGAACCATATCGTCTCTATCTAGGTTGGTCACTTAGTATCTTTAAGACTCAGCGTTCACATCTATAAAATGGTAATAATAATACATCCTTACTTTCTAGCTAAGCTCAAATAGAGAATGTATGGGAAGGATACTTGTAAGTGATAAAGTACTGTACAAATATATTATTACATATAGTAATTTATTCATTACAGTTCTATCAGTAAATTCTAAAAAAAAATCTATGGATAAAAAAAGAAATGTAATGACCATCACTTTATCATCAATTTTATACATATCCAAATTATAACTAATATTGTTACAAATGTATTGGAAGTTAGGCATCTAAGTGTAAGTTGTCCCTTCAAAGTAGTTATCTTTGGAGTTTATATTTACATGGGCATTTATTGAACAATTAATAGCTGTAAGATATTTTGCTAGGTATTTTATAAATATTACTTCAATTAATCCTTACACAGTTTTGATGCATAGGTATAATTAATCCTATTTTAATTGGAAGATGAGAGATGTCTCCAAGTTCATGGCATGATTTGCCAGGACAGCTACTATCTTTACTCAAATTTGGGGGAATTGGTTGCATAAGTAAAAACTCAAAAAGGAGTTGTTTATACTATGGCGTGTGTGTCAAGATCCAAGAAAGTAAGTGGTCTTCTATGTTGAGGAGATAAGAAAGAAAATGGATTACCAAAATAAGAGGCTATATTTTAACTCAAATTTGGAAGACAAACTGGGCAACAAAGATTCAGCAAGTTACTAAGATTGATGGCTTTAAAGTCAAGTAGAAGAACTTGACCTTAGTTTGTGAGCGCTGTAAGTTATTGAATAAGATAATGCCTTAATTTAGGGAGACAAGCCTTACAGTGGTTTCTAGGATTCTCAACAATTTGAAAATTTAAACATAGAACTTGAGAACTGATATAATGTTGCAAATATGCACATAAAATTCAAGGTTCTTTACAATATCTTAATGCACAAAGTTTTTAACAGAGATATTTATTTTAATATATTTGAGACATGTACCATTACTTTGTGTGAATATTATTGATACGGTTTGAAAAATTAAACTTGTCAGATGCCAACTAACCTTCAGGGCTATTTATTTATTTATTAATGAGCAATTACGCATTTCCCATTTTGGGCCTCTTTCTTGTTTTACATTTCGTGTATTTGTTTATAGTGACATTTTTATCTTCATATTATTCTTCCTTTTTTGATGTACACCAAAATACAAATAGTGAAAAATTAACCGTATGAATGGTGAAAGAATGCTTTGACTTCAGGGAAAATGTATGGAGTTTTCTTTGCATTGGATAGACCAAATAAATTAGGATAAGAGAAACCAGGTAAAGAAAGTATTTATGACTCTGTATGTGTTTGTGTTGTATGTGTGGAAAGACCCAGATTCAGAGACAGAGAGAGAGAGAAAGAAAGATCTCATTCAAATTTAAGGCTTTACTATTTCTCCCTTAAAATATGAAAAGTCCAGTTGGGGTAACAGTGCAATGGTAAAGTTCATTAACATTGATAATTTAGTATATAGTGTTTCAAGAATTAAAAATATCCATTAAATGGTACTTTAAGTTGCCTACTTTTTTGGAATTGATTTTTGTTGACATAGGCCTGCTCATCACTTTCATGCTTGTATCACTTCTTACATTTTAAATATTTGACAATTACTGTTAACATTTGTTTGATATCCAGAGACACATGCTCATGTGCATATTCTTTATAAATAATTTGGAATATGAATCTAGCAAAATCAATTATAAAAAGACCATTTTTCCCGGAATCCTAAATGTGAAGAAATGGGGATATACACTTCCTTAACTCAATGCTCCACAGAAATTTATTCAAAATATACATACATTCATAGAGGCATGCCTACCTCAGATGTAAACAAGAAAGTGTTCTTATATCTTGGAAGCCAGAGGCAAATGGCTCTAAATGATGTTAGAATAAAGTCATTTTAATAGGAAACAAGATGCCTATATAAGGAGGGAGAAAATACTGAAGGAAATACATCCATTAATGATGATTGTTTACTTCTGTGTGTGGTGGGGAGGAGGTGGGCAAGGAGTGAAGGGAAAGGGAGAGGGTAAGAAAAAGAAACATAAAAAAACCAAAAAGGTGTTCATGGCAAAGACAGCATGTATCTAATCACACTTATGTTACTATGTTGGTGTCTTCTGTGCATGTACATGTTCATGTGTGTGTATTTGCATGTGTGAGTATGACTGAAAAGATGCATAAAATGGTGGCCCCCTAAATGTTAATATCTTGTTATCTTGTATGGAGGAATTCTAGATTTTTGTTCTCTTCCTTACAGTCCACATATTTTAATTATTTTACAGTGAGCATGTTATTATTAACTTAATTATGACAAAAAACAAAGATTTGTATTGAAAGATCAAAATAAAGTAGATGAGAGCAGAGTAGTGGAAAAATTAGAGCAAACATGTGCACACACACAGAGGATCTCAAAACTAGGCAGCTGCTGTTCTTCCCAACAAACCACTGAAAAATTGGAGTCAACAACCATTAGCAAACGTGTAGCTCATGCAGCTATTATCAGAATAATTAATTAATAATATGTGTAAGAACTAGATAGGTCTGGCCCCATACTCTCATTCATTTAGTCTGGTAGTGGCATTTGCCTCCAGATAGTGTCCACTAAAAACAAAATGAAAGATCAAATTAGAAAAGATTTTGATTGTAAGTGCTAGTGCTAGAGAGAAGCAGAGAGCAGTCATCGGCGATTCCAATCTCTTCAAGTAGAGGGTTGAAGGAATCAAAAAAAAAAAAAAGTCTGACTCTAGGGTGACCAAAATATCTCAGTTTGCCTAGAATATCCAGGGACATAGGTAAGGGGATGGGAGAAATAAGTTTCCTGAGTAATCACTGTCATCAGAAGAAATGGGAAACTTCCACATCTAATGGGAAAATATATCTAAACACTCGTAACCTGACATCAGTCCTGAATTTCTTCCCCAGTTATCACAGGCATACTATGATGATTCAGACCTGAACCTTCCATCAAGCCAACAATGAAACTTATATGACACTATTTCACTATTATTTCAATATGGGAGATTGCAGAAATTGGAGGAGAGATAAGAAAAATTCTTAAAATTTTTGAAGGGGAGTTTTAGATGGAGATTCACTTAAGCATTGATACAATAATCTAAGTTTAATTATGAGGGTAAAAAAAGCCATCAATATAATATTAGAAATTAGATATATAACTTTAAAAACAAGTCAGGAAGACAATAGTAATTGAATAAAAAGCAAAAACAATTTAACCACCTGATGGTTGCCAAGTGCTGGAAGGAGGGAAAAATGAAGAGTTGCTGTTCACTAAAATGTCCTTTTCTTAATAATGTTTGGCTTAAAGAAGAGATCAAATCTGAAACTACAGAGCAAATTACAAATGAACAACTTTCACATCAAAACCCTGGAAGTTGTTTTGTTCTCTATATCTCATTTCCCAGCATCCAACTGGTCAACAAGTTTTGTCAGTTACATTTCCTTAGTAATTGTCAAGTTGATCCTCTCCCTTCTATTCCAACTGTTTAGTAACAGAGACCAAGGCTTTATCTTTTCCCACCTGTGCTATTGTAATAACTTTCTAACCTAACTCTTGCTTCCACTCTTGCTCCATTTATTCCAGCATGATCTTTCTAAAGTCCAGATCTTGTCATGTTGTTTCACTGTTTAAAACCTTTCAAATATGCCATTTTTCTACACGATGAAGACCAATCTCTTATCCTTTATAATGGTGCCTGTTTCAGTGGTAACAAATGGCAATCTGCATGAGAGAAATGTAATTTGTCCAATGGATAAATGTAGCAGATGATGTATAATGGTGACTGCAGGATTTTCTATATAGCAAAAATCCCCTAAATTCTGAAAAATGCTTATTAAAGAGTTAAATATAGTACTATAAGACACAAAATATCTTAGGATCAGACGTCTTAACACTTTCTTTTACGCTTGGAAAAATAGTCTGTAGATTTTTTTTTCCTTTAGCACACACTTAAAATGTGTGTCAATGAAAAAGACTTGGCTTCATTGCCATAATGGGAAAATACATACCAAGTGCCATTACCAGAATTACAACTACAGCTGCAGTGAATTCTATGTTGTTTTTCCTTCTTGTGTGATTCACTGAAGATTCAAAGTTCCAGGTTTCAGCATTCTCTTGAATAAGCTTAGATCCTGTGCTATACCAGGGATAAGAGATGGTATCTGGGGTGGAGAGTATAGCTCAGTGGTAGAGCGCATGCTTAGCATGCATGAGGTCCTACGTTCAACCCCCAGTAACTCATTTAAGAATAAGTAAATAAATAAACCTAATAAAAAAAAAAGAGTTAGTATCTGACCTTCTAAACTTCTCACCGTGACTGATTTTCCAACCTCAGAAGGAAGTGTCAAATGATGGGAAGCCAAAGTAAAACAAAGACCAACCTCAATTCATGCCTTAGCTCTTTCAATAATCATTTCAACCATAATAGAAAGGTACTATGGTTATTTCCACTTTTAGATGAAGAAACTGAGGTTTAGAAAGGCTAAGTAATTGCCCTAAATGTGTCTGGCCCTATATTTAAACCTAGGTAATCTTACTCCAGAGAGCAGCCACTGAATATCTTCACAGCAAAATAATATCAATGTCTTGATATGTATGATGCTTGGAATATTTTTCTTGATGGTCAGATTTATTAAGTTCATTTGTTGGAATTAGTATTTATTTTTAAGAATGCTTACTTTATCTGTGTATAAGCAAAGTATCTGGCAGTTTTAGAAATTTACATGAAAGTTAAAATGAGTGGAAAAAAATGCCCTTAGGGGCTCAGAAGTTGATTCCTGGAGATGTGTACAAAGTCAAAATTCAATCATTGGAATAATAAAAACTGAAATTTCATAGGGCATTTTGAGTGAAGTCAATATTTTCTTGCTTTATTCAGTAATACGTGATAAGAAAAGTGATAGTACACTGAAAGAACAGCTGTCAGTCTGGACGAGATAGTCACAAATAATGTCAATGGCTATCTTAATTAAATAGAGTGTCTTGAGTTTCACCAGTGTTGAAGAGACAACTGGGACCTATTTATTCAAGGTTATAAAAATTGAGCCCTACAAAATCAGAATTGATTTGAATAAAATGTACAGCCAGGCCTATGACAGCACAGTTAATCTGAGTGGAAAATGTAACCAAATTATAACAAAATTTAAAGAGGAAAAACCAAAAGCGTTGTAAACACATTGTCATGCACATTTTGTTTGGATTTAACTGTGGTAGGGTTTATGAGCAAAGAACCCTGAATCTGTCTCAGTTCTGTCATTTATTTGTATGGTGCTGTATATCCATCTGTGAAAATATTAGCAATGTTTCAAACACATCTATGCAGAGTAAAGCTGTAACCCTAGGGAGCTATATAATTTGTTAATAATCTGATGAACTTCATGTTATTGTATATAATGTTCTATGATGGGGTTCCTGACACTACTGAACCTTCGGATCTCAAATCAACAACTACTTTCAATGTGCGAGTGGCCTGTGAATTGAGTGGTTTCCTGACACTGGTTCCCAAATTTGAAATTCTGTGTTTTTAAATCAGATGTTATATGTTGCAGGAATTCATTATATGGCGGCTCATAGTGTAATTTGTAGATGGTTGCTTTGCCTCTAAAAACAGAAGCAACACTTCATTTTTTATCATCTAAAGAACAAGATGAATATTTCAAAACCATTTGTGATAGTAGTGGGGATTAGTTCAATTAATATTCTCTAAATCAGCACTGTCCAGTAGAACTTTTTCAATAATGGAAATTTTCTATATCGATACTGTCCAGTACATTAGCCAGCAACACAAATGGTTACTACGGACTTGAAATGTGTCTGGTAGGACTAAGGGACTAAATTTTTAATGCTATTTAACATGAAGGGATTTGAATATAAATTTAAATAAGCACATATGGCTAATGGCTATGTATTGATCAATGCTGCTTTCAGATTTTCAAGTAAGAAAACTTCCCTATTTATCAAAATTAGATCACAGCAATTAAGAAGTGTGTTTTATCCTAGTTAGATGAATGATATTCAACTAATATTTAATATGAAAGAATGCATACAATATTACTAAACTTATATCTATACATTTATTTTTTTTCATTTTTAAATTGAAGTATAGTTGATTTACAATGTTGTGTTAGTTTCTAGTGTACAGCATAGTTAATCAGTTATATGTATATATATTCTTTTTCATATTCTGTGCTTTTAAGAGGAAATCTAGACTGGCAAGACCTTTAAAAATGCCTTCCTTTCTCACTGCAGTATCCTCTACATTTAACACCCTTGCTTATTAGATAGAGTAGACAGAGTAGGCACTTGATAAATATGCATTCAATGGATGACCAATAAAACAAAATTAAATGAATATCAGAAGCACAATTTAAATGGAGGAAACCATTAAATCAGTGGCCAGAAAATGTCCACTGATAGTACAGACTTAAATGCAAATGTTATTCCAGAACTTTGATTTTACTGAAACTATCCAAAGCTCAATCCTGTCCATGAATGTTTCAGCTAAATCAATTTTGACTGTTTATTCTTCAATAATGCTCATCTCATCTCAGAGCTACTGCAGATTGCTTTGGCAAGTGTGCAGTGCTCATTTCCATTCAACAAATATTTGTTGGACATGTACTATCTCCCAAGCACTGTGTTAGAAAGGCATCGTTTTGGGTAAGACTGGGAACTCTGAGTCTAATTACTTCATTTGGAATCTGCCTTTCTGCTTACTGTGTAAGTTTGGGCAAGTTACTTAGCCCTGTCATGCCTCAGTTTCTGTTTCATAGTAAACCTCTTTGTACTAAGTAAATCAAGTAAGTTTTGGCCCACAAACACTTTGAAAGATGAAAGAATGGTGTCATATCTTTTTAGCAAAATTTTATGGAGCAGGCACTTGTATAAAAATATTGAGTGATGAAGTTATTCTTTTTGAAGGACTGGAAGACAATATCATATTTCCTTTTTATTTTTAGAAATATATTATTTACTTATGAATTCTTAACTTTGAGAAAATTCAACTTGAATAATGCCACATGAAGATGCGTGGTCTGAGACGTCTCTCATTTTGTGATCAATTTCATCATCACCTTTAGAGTCTAGCGTGCTGCTGTCCATTTCTTTGCATTCGTCCTCTGATTTGTCTAATAACTGTGAGATGCTGCCTTCTGTCAATTTTCTTCTCTTTGCCTTTATAGATGGAAAATATCTGAATTCCAGGTTGTGATCAACGAATGGTAAAAACAAACTATAAAGATATTGCACCTGATTTTCTTGTATACTTTATTAAAAGATAATTCAGTACTTTGGACAATGTATGAAGAAAACTGAAAATTGACAATTTATTTCACTATTATATCATTTTCTTCACAATTCTATTTTCATATTTAATTCCATTTTTATATTTTCTTAGTCAATTTTTTATTTTCATATTTTCTCAGTCTTTTTGTTAACATAGTTCAGAATTTTTGTTGAATAATCATAAGTAATGATGAAATACTTTCTGGGATGATGAAATATAAGACTCTTTCAAGATATTGAAAAAATAAGTTAACTTAGATTCCATAATTCTGTCTTAGATTTATTAAAGTGTACAATGGATCCACGAGTTGCTTAACATTATGTTTGTGAAATTCATCCTTTTAATTCCTATATAGTCCTCTATTATATGACTGTGTCACAATTTAGTGATTGATTCTGAGTGGTGGACATTAGTGTATTTCTACTTTGGGACTCCTCTGAATGGTGTTATCAATATTATCTTACATATCTTTTGGTAAACATCTGTTCACATGTCTGTTGAATGTCACTTTGTTAGACTATAGAGTATGCAAATATTCATCTTCTGCAGGCAAGTCAAAATGTTCTTCAAAGTTTACACTCCCACTGGCAATATATGGAAATTACTATTGCTCTACATCCTTACCAGTACTTTTTATTGTCAGTTTTCTCTTTTTTTCTTTTTCTGTTTCTTTTTTTTGGTTATTCTGGTGGATGTGTAGTACATTGTGAGGGAAACAGCTGTGTTGGACTTAGTGGGACCAGTCTAGAGACCATCTGTTGTGTAAAGAAATAATAGAGGTTTTACACAGTTGCAAAGCAGAAAGAAGTTACTTTTGAGGAGTGGCATCTTGCAGAAAGTCATTGGAGCAGGAATTGAAAGAAGAGGATAGTGATAACCAGGAGTATTAAGTAAATCATATTTTTTACACAGTGTGGAATGTTTCAAAGGACTAATTCATTGAGAAGTACTGCTACTTCTCTATTTTACAGAGCAACTTGAGACGCAGAGAAGCAACTGTCCCAAAGGCACACAGCAGAGAAGTGACAGAGCCAGTCTCTTAACCCAGGTATATCTACCTCCAGAGTTTTAACTCTGGAAGGAGAAGTAAAAGTAGTAACTTTGAAGATTGACTGTGTGTGATGATTTATATGTATTGTGGTTGGTTTCACAACTATCCTACATGGATTGAGTTGATATCTCGATTTCAGAGCTGAGGAAATTGAGACTCGGACAGTTTAATCTATTTACTTGTTTCACTGTGCTATGCTTTTGCTGAGGTAAGTAAAAATACCCGAGCAAGGCAGGTAAAAATGGCAGCACACTCAACATATTCATTGGGATTGTGTCTTTGAGTGTAAGTTGGATCATTGGCCAAAGTAGAACATAAGGTAAAAGCATAGATTGAGAAACTGCTGCCTTGACTACCGAATTAAGATGTTTTAGTGGCATTCTGTAGTTAATTGGGAACCATCGACTTTTGAAGAGAACAGACAGAATAATAACACTTTGTAAAAGTAAATTTGATGGTGGTATGTAATACCCATCAGGGTGTCAAGATTGGACTTTGGAAAACTGGAAAGGAAGCTACTACATGAACTCCAGGGACGAGATAAAGAGAAGATGGTGGAAAGGAAAATGGGAGTCAAGGGTTATACAGTAGGTCTGTTGCAGAAATAGGAGAGGAATTCACATCTTCATTCTCAAGTTTGATTCATAGTCTATATTTTCTTTCTTGAATCAAACTCTATTTTTAATAAAAATTATTGAAAAAGGGGAAACTATATCAAGTGACTAGTATCTCTGGAAAATTACTTTTTCTGCAACATATGTCTGAATGGTTCATTTCCCTTGTAATGTGAATCACTTATGGTAGGAGAAAAGCACATCATTAATCTAAAATAATCCTGAAAAATGTGTATATGTAGGTTCTTTCACAGAAGCACAAGACATGGCTATAAAGTTACATACTTAAATGACATCTAAAGGGCCAGGAATTAGGAGGTTAGTAAAAAGGTACATGAATAATGAGGAAACGGCTAAGAAGAGCATCTTAAATCTGCAGTGGTCATTCACATAAGTAATACTGGACAATTTCCCATCTGTCATATCCTATGAAGATTTGCAGTATCCTTTGCTCAGATGGGTTGTCCTTGAAGTACAGTTAGCATCGTGGTGTGAAATATTAAACTGTCTTACCATGACAAAATGAGTCTAGGCAGCAAGCATCTGATACTGAGAGAACCTTATGGTTGGTGAAGATCAAATGTGGCTACAGCCACGTATATCCATATATCTAGGAGGCAGAATCAGTGTTTATAGCTGACAAAATAGGATGCTGTGAACATCCGATTGAAAGTCCTGTCAATTAATTTTAATGACAATAGTATAACAACTAATTAACTTCATTAAGTGGCTCCCTCTGATAAAATAATAATTTAGTCAGTTTTGGGCACCTATCGGATTTTCCCTTGATGGTACACACACACGTATATACACACACATATATATTCTACAAATATTTGTGTATACTCATACATAAATATATTTTTTATGAACTGTGGTACATTTAATTACATATTATAATCGATTTCAGCTTCATGACAAAAGGTGCTATTTCTTAGGGATGAGTTTTAATCTAATTATGGTGGGATTATTGGAATGATGGAATAAATCAGCCTATTTGGTTTCCTTAAGTATGTATAGTTAACAAATATATATAAGAATAGCTAGCACTTGCTGAGTGCCTACACTGTTCCACGTATTGTATTAGGCACTGGAGCCCAATAAAAATACAATCCTTTATAAAGGATGTATATCATCCTGCTCTTGGACTTTACATGGACTTCCCAACACCCCAGTGGAACTGGTAACCTTGTGTCCAGACTGAGATTAAGTGACAAGGTATCCTGGAACCTTGATGGCTAGAGGGGCTGGAGGAAGCAGGGGCTATCATTTTAAATATCAGGATGGTTTTAATTTATCATTTTGAAAGAGGGTTACATTTTTGTTGGAAGGTAGATACTATTTTTTCCCAGGTTTATTGAGATATAATTGCCATAAAACAGTATATAAGGCTAAGGAGTACATTTTGGCTTGATACACTTTATATACGATGATTAGTGATGTTGAGCACCTTTTTATCCACCTGCTGGCCTTCTTTGGAATGTCTTCTTTGAAATAAACATCTATTCAGTTCTCTGCCCACTTTTTAATCAGAGTGCTTTTTTTGCTGTTGAGCTACATGAGTTTTTCATATATTTTGGATATTTACCTTTTATCAGATGTATGAATTGCAAATATTTTCTCCCATTCCATGGGTTGCCTTTTCATTTTGTTGATGGTCTCCTTTGCTTTGCAGAAGTTTTTTAGTTTGATGTAACTCCACTGTTTATTTTTGCTTTTGTTGCCTTTGCTTTTGGTGTCAAATCCAAACAATCATTTTCAAGACCAATTTCAAGGAGCTTACCCCCTATGTTTTTCTCTAGGAGTTTTATGGTTTCAGGTTTTACATTCAAATCTTCAATTTATTTTGAGTTGATTTTTGTGTATGCTGTAAGATAGGGGTCCAGTTCTTTCTTTTGCATATAGCTGTCCTGTTTTCGCAGCACCATTTATTGAAAAGTCTATACTTTCTTGTTATTTTTGACAACTATATCAATTGACGTTTGGTTGAAAACATAACAAAAAATTTATTTGTAATGTGATTAATCTAGACTACATAAAGAATTGTCATCAATTGGACAAAATTAAACCTGTGTAGATTGAGTTTCCTTTGGGGAATGATTTCTTCATCCTGGGCATTGATTTTGGCTAGGAAAGATATGTCTCTCAAGAAGTTTACTTTTGGGAGGCAGCTGTGATTATACTTGGGTCTGCTCATACTGATTGTTACATTTTCAGGAATTTTGTGAGCTGGTTAGCATCACACTCCGTTTGAAAAACACCATGGAAATCAACAAGTGCTACAAATCAACCACTTCCCTACCCCATGAAAGAGAGACAGCTTTTGAACATTTACCAGCAAACTATGGGAGGCAGGATATCATATGTGGTTAATATCATGGGCTCTGCTACTTCCTTGTTGGGTGATCTGGTGGAATTACTAAATATGTTTGTGCCTCGGTTTCCTCATCTGAAAATGGAAATAATGATTTTCCTACTTACCTAGGATTGCAGTGGATATTAGATTAGTTAACAGAAAGCACTTTGAGCTATATGTATTTTAGCCATTGCTTATATAATGATATTAATAAGTTATTTTCACTATCGTTGAGAGGCAATAAAAAGGTCTCTGCAACATTGCGAGGTGTCCAGTAGCTGTATAGAGTCTACAGAGAGTTATGTAATGTGCAGATCTAGGGTTCTACATTATAATTCCCTTTACAGACCCTTAGCCTGTTCTCAGCTTTCACTACGAGGAGCTGGCGAAAAGACCTGTGACAGAATTATTGTGTTTATTATTCTGTTTCTCCCTAACTAGAATGAGTTAGAGGAGGGCAGCAATTTTTGTCTTTTTGTTTTGCACTGAATCCCCAACACCTTGAAAAGTGCCTAGCACACAATAAGTAAAATACATTTTTGGTGGATTGTATAAGAATGAAGAGATGGGCATACTGCATGGAGGAACATGGTAGATTGTGCAAGGGGGAAAGTGAGTAAATCAGTTTAGCTAGAATATTGGGGAATGAAAAAAAAGTTGTGGAGGCATTGTGTGTGTCGAGATCATTGCATTATTTCCAACAGTGAAATAAGTTAATGGATACAAACTTGTGTTTGGGCTGTGTACAAATTTATTTACAGAAAAATAAATGCCTTCAGATGAGTTCAAGGTGTCCATACCATGCTTTTAGCTTCACTGGACTGTGCAACAGCTTTTGCCAACTGTTATTTCTTTGGGTCCTCACACTAATATATGGTTCTGAATGTATTCAAAGCATCATCTACCCTGATTCAGAAGTATATGTGCTCCACAATAAGATGAATTAATTGATAGTTATTGCAGTGTGATTCAACAACATGATGTTAGACTCAAGGTTTATTTATAGATGCTATGTATGTGGGTTTTTTAAATTGAAATATAGTTGACATACAATATTATGTTAGTTTAGGGTGTATTATCTAGTGATTTGACATTTGCATACCTTATGGAATGATGACCATGAAAAATCTGGTAACCATCTATGCCCTTACAAAATTATTACAGTATTATCGACCATATTCTTCATGCAGTATATTACATCCTATGACTTATTTATTTTATAACTGGAATCTTGTACCTGTTAATCCCCTTCATCTATTTCACTCCTCCCACTCCCCACCCTTTGGCAATCATCAATTTGTTTCCTGTATCTATGAATCTGTTCTCCTTTGTTTTGTTTGTTTGTTTTGTTTCTAGATTCCACATATAAGTGAGATCATATGGTATCTTTTTCTGTCTGACTTATTTCACTTAGGATCTAGATCTATCTTTCCCTTTAGATCTATCCATGTTTACACATATGTCAAGACTTCATGTTTTAAGGCTGAGCAATATTCCACTGTGTATCTATATATACTGCATCTTTTTCTTTTTATTGACAGACACATAAATTGCTTCTTTTTTTTTTTACATTTTTATTGATTCATAATCATTTTACAGTGTTGTGTCAAATTCCAGTGTTCAGTACAATTTTTCAGTCATACATGGACATATACACACTGTCACATTTTTTTCTCTGTGATTTATCATAACATTTTGTGTATATTTCCCTGTGCTATACAGTGTAATCTTGTTTATCTATTCTACAATTTTGAAATCCCAGTCTATCCCTTCCCACCCTCTACCCCCCCCGCCCCGGTAACCACAAGTCTGTATTCTCTGTCCATGAGTCTATTTCTGTCCTGTATTTATGCTTTGTTTTTGTTTGTTTGTTTGTTTCTGTTTTTTAGATTCCACATATGAGCGATCTCATATGGTATTTTTCTTTCTCTTTCTGGCTTACTTCACTTAGAATGACATTCTCTAGGAGCATCCATGTTGCTGCAAATGGCATTATGTTGTCGGTTTTTATGGCTGAGTAGTATTCCATTGTATAAATATACCACCTCTTCTTTATCCAGTCACCTGTTGATGGACATTTAGGGTGTTTCCATGTTTTGGCTATTGTAAATAGTGCTGCTATGAACATTGGGGTGCAGGTGTCATCCTGAAGTAGATTTCCTTCTGGGTACAAGCCCAGGAGTGGGATTCCTGGGTCATATGGTAAGTCTATTCCTAGTCTTTTGAGGAATCTCCACACTGTTTTCCATAGTGGCTGCACCAAACTGCATTCCCACCAGTAGTGTAGGAGGGTTCCCCTTTCTCCACAGCCTCTCCAGCATTTGTCATTTTTGGATTTTTGAATGACGGCCATTCTGACTGGTGTGAGGTGATACCTCATTGTAGTTTTGATTTGCATTTCTCTGATAATTAGTGATATTGAACATTTTTTCATGTGTTTTTTGATCATTTGTATGTCTTCCTTGGAGAATTGCTTGTTTAGGTCTTCTGCCCATTTTTGGATTGGGTTGTTTATTTTTTTCTTATTGAGTCGTATGAGCTGCTTATATATTTTGGAGATCAAGCCTTTGTCGGTTTCACTTGCAAAAATTTTCTCCCATTCCGTAGGTTGTCTTCTTGTTTTATTTCTGGTTTCCTTTGCTCTGCAGAAGCTTGTAAGTTTCATTAGGTCCCATTTGTTTATTCTTGCTTTTATTTCTTCTAGGAGAAAATTTTTGAAATGTACGTCAGATAATGTTTTGCCTATGTTTTCCTCTAGGAGGTTTATTGTATCTTGTCTTATGTTTAAGTCTTTAATCCATTTTGAGTTGAGTTTTGTATATGGTGTAAGGGTGTGTTCTAGCTTCATTGTTTTACATGCTGCTGTCCAGTTTTCCCAACACCATTTACTGAAGAGACTGTCTTTATTCCATTGTATATTCTTGCCTCCTTTGTCAAAGATGAGTTGACCAAAAGTTTGTGGGTTCATTTCTGGGCTCTCTATTCTGTTCCATTGGTCTATATGTCTGTTTTGGTACCAATACCATGCTGTCTTGATGACTGTAGCTCTATAGTATTGTCTGAAGTCTGGGAGAGTTATTCCTCCAGCCTCTTTCTTTCTCTTCAGTAATGCTTTAGCAATTCTAGGTCTTTGATGGTTCCATATAAATTTTATTATGATTTGTTCTAGTTCTGTGAAATATGTCCTGGGTAATTGGATAGGGATTGCATTAAATCTGTAGATTGCCTTGGGCAGTGTGACCATTTTAACAATATTGATTCTTCCAATCCAAGAGCATGGAATATCTTTCCATTTTTTAAAGTCTTCTTTAATTTCCTTCATCAATGGTTTATAGTTTTCTGTGTATAATTCTTTCGCCTCCTTGGTTAGATTTATTCCCAGATATTATATTACTTCGGGTGCTATTTTAAAGGGGATTGTTTCTTTACTTTCTTTTTCTGTTGATTTATCGTTAGTGTAAAGAAAGGCAACTGATTTTTGAACATTAATTTTGTAACCTGCTACCTTGCTGAATTCTTCGATCAGCTCTAGTAGCTTTTTTGTGGACCTTTTAGGGTTTTCTATATATAGTAACATGTCGTCAGCATATAATGACACTTTTACCTCTTCTTTTCCAATTTGGATCCCTTTTATTTCTTTCTCTTGCCTGATTGCTGTGGCTAGGACTTCCAAGACTATGTTGAATAGGAGTGGTGATAGTGGGCATCCTTGTCTTGTCCCAGATTTTAGTGGGAAGCTTTTGAGTTTTTCACCGTTGAGAACTATGCTGGCTATAGGTTTGTCATATATAGCTTTTATTATGTTGAGATAGGTTCCCTCTATACCCACTTTGGCGAGAGTTTTTATCATAAATGGGTGTTGAATTTTATCAAATGCTTTTTCTGCATCGATTGAGATGATCATGTGGTTTTTGTCCTTTCTCTTGTTGATGTGATGTATTACATTGATTGATTTGCGTATGTTGAACCAGCCTTGTGTCCCTGGGATGAACCCCACTTGGTCATGATGTATAATCTTTTTTATGTGTTGTTGGATTCTATTTGCTAAAATTTTGGTGAGGATTTTGGCGTCTATGTTCATCAGTGATATTGGCCTATAATTCTCTTTTTTTGTAGTGTCTTTGCCTGGTTTTGGTATCAGGGTGATGGTGGCTTCATAGAAAGAGTTTGGGAGTATTCCCTCCTTTTCAATCGTCTGGAAGAGTTTGAGAAGGACTGGTATGAGTTCTTCTTTGTATGTTTGGTAGAATTCCCCGGTGAAGCCGTCCGGTCCTGGACTTTTATTTGTAGGGAGGCTTTTAATTGCTATTTCTATTTCCTTTCTAGTGATCGGGTTGTTCAAGTGTTCAGTTTCTTCTTGATTCAGTTTTGGTGGACAGTATGTTTCCAGAAACTTGTCCATCTCCTCTAGGTTATCCAGTTTGGTTCCATATAGTTTTTCATAATATTCTCGTATGATATTCTGTATTTCTATTTTGTTTGTTGTAATTTCTCCATTTTCCTTTCTTATTTTGCTAATTTGTGCTCTCTCTTTTTTCTTTTTTGTGAGTTTGGCCAGAGGTTTGTCGATTTTATTTACTTTTTCAAAAAACCAACTTTTGGTTTGGTTGATTTTTTCTATGGTCTTGTTAATCTCTATTGTATTTAATTCCTCTCTGATCTTTATTATTTCCTTCCTTCTGCTGCTTTTTGGGGCTTTTTGTTCTTCTTTTTCTAATTGATTTAGGTGGTGGGTTAACTTGTTTATTTGAGATTGTTCTTCTTTTTTGAGGAAGGCCTGTATCGCTATAAACTTCCCTCTTAGCACTGCATTTGCTGTGTCCCATAGGTTTTGAGTGGTTGTGCTTTCATTATCATTTGTCTCAAGGTATTTTTTAATTTCAGCTTTGATTTCCTCATTGATCCATTGTTTCTTCAATAACATATTGTTTAATCTCCATGCTTTTCTTTTTTTCTCCTTTGTTTCTCTGTTGTTGATTTCCAGTTTCATGGCATTGTGGTCAGTAAAGATGCTTGAGATAATTTCTATCTTCTTAAATTTGTTGAGGTTTCTTTTGTGTCCAAGTACATGATCGATCCTGGAAAATGTTCCATGTGCACTTGAAAAGAATGTATATTCTATTTTTTGGGGGTGTAAAGCTCTGAAAATATCCACCAAATCTAGTTTTTCTATTGTAGTATTTAATTTCTCTGTTGCCTTGTTTATTTTCTGTCTGGAAGATCTGTCTAGTGATGTTAATGCAGTGTTAAAATCTCCAACTATGATTGTATTCCCATCAATATCCCCCTTTATCTCTGTTAGTAATTCTTGTATGTACTTAGGTGCTCCTATATTGGGTGCATATATATTAACGAGTGTAATATCTTCATCTTGTATCACTCCTTTAATCATTATAAAATGTCCTTCTTTATCTTTCTTTATGGCCTTTGTTTTAAAGTCTATTTTGTCTGAAATCAGTACTGCAACACCTGCTTTTTTGGCTTTTCCATTTGCATGGAATATCCTTTTCCATCCTTTCACTCTCAATCTATATGTGTCCTTCTCCCTAAAGTGGGTCTCTTGTATGCAGCATATTGAAGGTTCTTGCTTTATTATCCACTCTGCCACCCTATGTCTTTTGACTGGAGCATTTAGTCCATTAACATTTACAGTAATTAATGATAGATGTGTGTTTATTGCCATTTTGAACTTATCTTTGCAGTTGAATTGGTATATCCTCTTTGTTCCTTTCTTCTTCCTTTTGTGGTTTGGTAATTTTCCTTTGTATTATCATGGATTTTATTTAATTTTTGTGACTCCCTTGTAAATTTTTGACTTGTGGTTACCCTTTTTTGTAAATCTATTAACCTATACCCGTTTTTAATAAACTGATAATAACATGATCTCAAACCCATCCTACTGTTAAAAAAATTTAAAAAAGAAAGAAAAAAAATTCTATATTTCCCTGCCTCCCTCTCCCACTCTCAGTGATTTGTATGTCTTCTTTTATAATTTCGTGTTTTCTTTATTTGTAATTCATGAGTTATCACCTTTCCAGTTTTACGTTTCTCATTTCTGTAGCAACCTGCTGCTTTTCTATTTAGAATAGCCCTTTCAATATTTCTTTTAGCATGGGTTTAGTGTTGCTAAACTCCTGCAGCTTTTTTTTGTCTGTGAAACTCTTTATTTCTCCTTCTATCCTAAAGGATAGCCTTGCTGGATAAAGTATCCTAGGCTGCATCTTTTTCTCATTCAGGGCTTTGAATATATCTTGCCACTCCCTTCTGGCCTGTAGTGTTTGTGTAGAGAAATCAGCTGAGAGCCTTATGGGGGTTCCCTTGTAGTTCACTCTTTGCTTTTCTCTTGCTGCCTTTAGAATCATTTCTTTATCTTTGACTCTGGCCATCTTGATTATGATATGTCTTGGTGTGGGTCTATTTGGGTTCTTCCTGTTTGGGACCCTCTGAGCTTCCTGTACTTGGATATCTGATTCCTTCTTTAAGTTTGGGAAGTTTTCAGTCATGATTTCTTCAAAAACCTTTTCAATCGCCTTTGATCCTTCTTCCCCTTCTGGGACCCCTATTATGCGAAGATTGGGACGCTTTATATTATCCCATAGGTCCCTTATGCTATTATCATTATTTTTTATTTGCTTATCTTGTAGTTCTTCTGGATGGGTTCTTTCTATTGCCCTGTCTTCTAGATCACTAATTCGTTCCTCTGCATTAACTAGTCGGCTTTGCACAGCTGTTAGATCATTCCTCATCTCTGTCATTGAGTTTTCCCATTCTACTTGGCTCTTCTTTATAGCTTCAATTTCATTTTTGACATATTTTATTTCTCTAAGCATTATCTCTTTTAATTCCTTCAGCAATTTGATCACTCCTTTTTTGAAATCTTGATCTAGTAGGCTATCGATGTCTATTTCATTGATCTTTCTTTCAGGGGATTCCTCTTGTTCTTTTAATTGGGAAAGGTTTCTCTGCTTCTTCATCTTGCTCATACCTCTCTGGCACTGTGGTTTATGAAGTATCAGTTGTCTATTTTGGATCTTAAGGATTTTATCTATCTAATGCCTATTTAGGAATAGAACTTGGGAAAAAAAAGAAAAAAGAAAAAAAAAGAAAAGAATAAGAGAGAGAGAAAGATTTTTAAAAGAAGGGAGAAAGAGGGTTTGAAAACAATGTATAATGAATAATAGAAGAGCGGGTTGAAGCAGAGTATTAATCGGGTGGAGAAGTCCTTTTAAAACCTTAAAAAAAAAAAGGGGGGGGTGGGGAGATGAATATATGTGTTTGAAGCCTGTGTCTAATCAATAACAGGACATCAAAACCGAAGAGAAATAGAAATGAATTAAGAAGTAAAAATTAAAAGAGTAATTGAAAATAGAACAGGTAAAAACAGATTAAAACAAAACAAAACAGAAACAAAAACAGAAAACAAAAAAACAAAACAAAGCAAGACAAAAACCAAAAAAGAAAAAAAAAAAAAAGGGGGGGTTGTCGGTGTTCTCCTGGAGTGTGTGTGCTTTTAATGTGATGTCCTTCTGTCTTCGTCCTGTTTTGGAAGCTCAGCTTGTTTTCATAGGCCCTCCGTTGGCGCCCTCTTCTGTGCTGCTCCCAGCACCTGTCGGCAAGCAGATCGCGCCTCCTCCTAACACGGGGTCAGATGCAGCTCTCCTCTGCTGCGGGCGGGCGGGTCACTGTCCCTCTGGATGCCGCAGACAGATGTTGCAGACTGGCCAGGCAGGAGGGCGGGTCGTGCCCCCTCCCAGCACCTCGGTCAGGGGTTGTGTTCCTGCCCGACAGGCGGGGAGCCGCTCTCCCCCCCCCCCCCGCCTGCGCCGCCGGTAGCTCCGCTGCTCTGTGCGGCTGCGCGCTCCGCCCTGGCCGCGCTCTGCGGGTGGGCTCGGGGAAGACCCAGGGGCAGCCTTGTCCCTGCTCCGAGCCAAGACCCAGATGCTTGTTTGTCTTTGTGGAGCAAGTTCTCCGAGGGACCAGGATGGAAAGATCCCACCTGCCCCGGGCTGTAGTCCCGTCTCAGTCTGGCCCTTGAGGCTGCTAAGCCCTTCGGTACGGACGCAGGTTTCGTCTCTGCCCCCGCCTGGGTGCTAAGCGCCGGGGAATATGGCGGCTCTGCCTGGGCCCCGCCCCTCTTCCCCTGAAAAGTTTCTGCGTGTTTTCAGAGATGGGGGTATGCACCCTTTCCCCGAGAGCACATCAACCTTGCTGTTCTATGGAGGGCCCAGGTTGTTCTGTCCTGTACACCCACAGCCCCGGCGCCCAGCCCCTTGCAGTCCCCCGGAGTTTCCTCCGTGCAGCCGCCCCCGTCCTCCGCCCAGATTATGCAGCCTGGCCCTGCCCGCTGCTGCCGGCCCGCGTCTCAGGCTGGGTGTCGGGGGGACGCTCTGTGCCCGTTTAACTTAGTTCTGTCAGACAAGGGCTGCTCTGTACAGATCCGAGCCTCGGAGGCTCCCCCTCCGTCCTGCTGGCCTCTCAGGTGGAGAGGGGAGACCCAGCGAGCGAGCGCCAGTCCTCCTTTGCCGCTCCCTCCCCGCGGGACCCGTCCCGCACTGCTTTGCCTTTTGTTCTTTCTTTTTTCCTTTTCTCCTGCCAGATTTTTGGCGTCTTTATCTTTTGAAAAGGGCGATGATCTGTTGGAGTTCTGCAGGTGCTCTGGTTGGCTGAGTGGGTCTGTAGATGTGGGTCTTGGTGTATTTGTGGGAGAGGGTGGCTTACAAGCGTCCTTCTACTCCGCCATCTTGCCCGGAAGTGCCTAAATTGCTTCTATATCTAGGCTATTGTAAAAAATGCAGCAATGAACATTGGTGCATATGTATCTTTTCAAATGAGTGCTTTTGCTTTATTCAGGTAAATACCCAGAAATGAAATTACTGGACCATATAACAGTTCCTTTTTTAATTTTTTGAGGAAAATTTGTGATGTTTTCTATAGAGACTGCACAAATTTACAGTCCCACCACAGTGCACAAGTGTTCCCTTTTCTCCACATCCTCACCAACACTTGTTATTTGTTGTCATTTTGATGATAGTCATTCTGACTTGTGGCTTTGATTTGTATTTCCCTGATGATTAGGGATATTGAGCATCTTTTCATGTGACTGTTGGCCATCTGTACGTCTTCTTTGGAAAAATGTCTATTCAGGTCCCCTGCCATTTTTAAATTAGTTCATTTTTTTTCATGTTGAGTTGTATTAGTTATTTGCATATTTTAGATATTAACTCCTTATCAGATGTATCATTTGCAAATATCTTATCCAATTCAAAAAGCTGCCTTTTCATTTTGTTGATAGTTTCCTTCACTGTGAAAAAGTTTTTTAGTGTGATGTAGTCCTGTCTGTTTATTTTTGCTTTTATTACCCTTGCCTGAGGAGACAAATACAAAAATATATTGCTAAGACCAAAATCAAAGAACACACTGACTGTATTTTCTTCTACAAATTTTATGATTTCAGGTTTTGCACTTAAGTCTTTAATCCATTTTGAGTTTATTTTTACATATGGTGTGAGAAAGTAGTTTGGTTTGATTCTTTTGCATGTGGCTGTACAGTTTTTCCAACACTGTTTAATGAAGATGCTGTCTTTTCCCCATTGTATATTCTTACCTCCTTTGTCATAGGTTAATTGACCTCATAAGCATGGGTGTATTTCTGGGCACTGTATTCTGTTCCATTGATCTAGGCGGGGTGTTTTTGCTGTTGTTGTTGTTTGCTTTGTTTTGTTTTTTTGCCAGTTACATACTGTTTTGATGACTCTAACTCTGTAGTATAGTTTGAAATCAGGGAGCATGATATCTCTAGCTTTGTTCTTCTTTCTCAAGATTGCTTTGGTTATTCAGGGTATTTCGTGTTTCCATGTAAATTTTAGGACTATTTGTTCTAGATCTGTGAAAAATGCCTTTGGTGTTTTAATAGGGATTGCTTTGAATCTGTAGAGTTCCTTGAGCAGTATGTTCATTTTAACAATATCAATTCTTTCAATCCATGAGCATGAGCTATCTTTCCATTTGTGTGTGTTGTCTTAAATTTCTTTCATCAATATTTTGAAGTTTTCAGAGTACAAGTCTTTTAGCTCTTTGAGTAGATTTATTCCTAGGTATTTTATTATTTTTGATGAAATTGTAAATGAGATTATTTTCTTAATTTCTCTTTCTGATACCATTGTGGTCAGAAAAGATGCATGATATGATTTCAATCTTTTTAAATTTAAGGAGACTTATTTTGTAGCCTAGTATGTGATTTGTCTTGGAGAATGTCCATGTGCATTTGAAAAGAATGTGTATTCTGCTGCTTTTGGATGGACTGTTTTATATATATATAGTTAATTCAATCTAATATGCCATTTACAGACAGTGTTTTCTTATTTAATTTCTGCTTGGATCTGTCCATTGATGTAAGTGGGGTGCTAGAGTCCCCTACTGTTATTGTGGTACTGTCAATTTCTCCTTTTATGTCTGTTAATATTTGCTGGCCCACTGGTGGGTGGGGGCAGGTCCCTGCATAGCTGCCTGTGTGGGCTGGGGGGCATCATTTAACCTGTCTAAAGGTAGTTATACATTATGTAACAGATAAAATTTTGCTTTTTGTATTATGATTTTCAAATATTCTTGAAGATTAAAATGTGACTTTACTACGAACTCCTTCAGAAACCAGTCTCAGGACTGGTGCCAGCCCACTGATAGGTAGATAATCTCCTGGTGCTAAGAGGCTAGATTCTAAAATGTCAGTGGTTGAGCTGCCACCACTGTCTATGTCCCCAGGGGGAGTCCCAGATGCTACTTGACTCACTGAGAAGCTCTCCAAGTGGGTCTGACCCAGGAGCCTGTCAAACTACTGCCTCTGTGCTGGGACTTGAAGTGTGTGAGATTTTGTACACACCTTTTAAGAGTGAGATTTCTGTTTCCTACAGCCCTCTGGCTCTCCTGAAAATAAGCCCCACTGGTTTCAAATACAGGCATTTTGGGGACTCACCTTCCTAATGCAGGTCCCCTAGGCTGGGGAGACCAATTAGGGCTCAGACCTCTCATTCCTTGGGGAATCCCCCTATGATTGTGATATTCCTCCCATTTGTGAGCCTTGACTATACCATATCTCTGCTCCTCCTACCTGTCTTGTAATTTCTTCTTTAGTCTTTAGTTGTAGAAAATATTTTCTGCTAGTCTTCATGTGGTTCTCACAGATGTTGCTCTGTAAGTAGTTGTAATTTGGTGTGTCCTTGGGAGGAGGTGAGTTTAGGGTCTTTCTATGCCATCTTCTTGGTCACCTCCTCTATAAATAAATTATTTAAAAGAAGGCAGTAATTATCCTCTTCTACCTTTTACAGTTCATAACTTACCAAGTGTGTTACATTTATTTCTATGTAGAAAAATGGCTTCTCAACATTAGGAGTACTTTCTGATATGCAGGCCCCTCCTCATATGGAGTGCGATGCTTCTGGGTTTATTAAGTTCTCTATCGTTCAGACTGTTCAATAGGATAATGGTGTTTTAGAATTTTCAATACTTAAGTAGGGTACTTTTTGATGTAGAAGGCACTCCACTTCAGTCACGCCTCAAAACAACATAAATGTGTGCAATTATTAATAGAATTTCCATTTGTACTCTTGTATTTCTGTGAGTCAAAACAGCACCCCCATCTCTACCTCCAGCAGTGATTTAGACTCTGGGATATCAAAGAGACATAACAAAAGGAAAAAAAAGAATTAAAAAATAAGGAAGAATGTTTTGAGGTTTGGGAGTTTAGCATCTCCTCCTTGGGCACTGTTCATATTGAGTAATAATGCTAAAAAAAAAAAAGAAAAGTGTTCTTGCAGTTGAACAAAACTTTCTTTTTGGTTTCTATTGTGCAGTTTTTTTTTATTATATTCATTGAATGAGAAGGAACAATATGGCTAAGTGTTTCAGAGTGGTCTCTGTACTACCAACACCCAGTATAAGAGCATTTCCATGAGATGCAAGCTGTGCTAGTGGCATTAGTCAGGCTTCAGAGACTAGGCAAATGACTCCCACAAATCCCCGATGGCACGAGGCAACAGCCTCTGGCATGAAATTTAAGTTTTGTCACATACTTATCATTTAGAGTATAGATGATCTGTTGACTGAAGAACTCCACCAGATCATAAGAATCATTGTCCAGTCATTTCCTAAGGGCATAAGCATCATTTAACCTGCCTAAAGGTACTTATATATTATGTAACAGATAAAATTTTGCTTTTTGTGTTATTATTTTCAAATATTCTTGAAGATCAAAATGTGACTTTAGCATGAACTCCTTCAGAAACAGAAATTCAAAAGACACATTTTAACTTACACCCATTTTCAAGTCTTTATTGTGAACTGTGAATCTGTTTCCTTTATGCAAAGGAAACAAAAGGTCCAAATAGCATTCTTTTAAAATCACTCCAAAAGACTCTTATGAAGAGTCATAAAAGAGATATGCATTGGTTGCTGCCAGTATTGACATCTCTTCACATAATTTCTGAGATGTTTTGAAAGCTGACATTATAATCTGTTTTTCACATAGGATTTCTCTCAGTAATCACTGCCTTTGTCACCTTTATATACAAAAAATTACTTCTTACCTATTTAGATGGTATAATTATTTTATAATGTCTGGGCAAAGTGTCCAAAGCTTGATTGTGTTTTATTTTTTCACACCTGGGCTAACTTCCATGAAACATTGCAGCTAGAGAATGCTAATCAGCCTGGCTGCTAGGACTGATGGATAGCTACTGTTTAGAGTCACTCAGGTGTTTCTCCAAGTGACAATGATGTTCAACTATGCTTTGGGTCAAATGAAATAAGTTTCCTTACTATTGTAACATTTTCCAGGTTTGCTTTTCCATAAGAAACAAATGTATTTTGTCTATATCTTCACTATGACAAACATCTAAACATAGGAATTGTGGATATCCAATATACAGAAGTCTTGTCTAATGATACCAAACAGCTGGATATTTCCACTTATATAAGTGCTTCCCATCTAGTAGGCGAAGTTCTCTTTTATGTTTGGTTTCATGTGTTTGTCTTTTAAATTAGAGCAAATATTAATAGCAGCTATTTTCATTAGCTCACACTAGAGTAATGAGGGTTGAGAGGGATTTCTTTATGTCTTCCATTTCGATTTGATTCAAGCTGTTACTCAGTGCTTTGCAAAAATCCAAGATCCCCTTTGTATCAGTAAATATGGTGGTTACTCACTGAAGAGTCAAGTTTTGCATATTTAAGTAGATTTTTTTCCATAGCCACATTAATGGCACTGGTTGTTTAAGAAAATCAAGAGGAAAATGATGTGTGCTGATTAAGCTTTGGAACTGGCAGTGGCCAGAACATTAAAGCAAGCAGTTAGCACCAATAAAATAAACTCATATTGAAAGTCTCTTTTGCACAGCAGGGAGCACAGCTTTGAGAAATTTGACCCAGGAGGGTACATTATCTAAATAGATGAAGAGTTTCCATGTATCTAAACAGGTTAATGGAAGCCATGGGCCTTTCTACAGTATGTCTCTTATTGTCTCTTTCAGGGCAGTCAAAGATTGACTGGTTCATGTGACTAACCCCGGAAGTAGTATATAAAGTATTAGGAGTACAATTTTAGAGTATATGTGAAAGATTCACCTAAAGAAGGCATATTCTTTCTTCTATTCAATAGATATTTACTCAGTACCTAATACATACACTGCTGAGCACTGTGAGAAGTGAAGCACAGAGAAATGAATATTGAGTGGTTAAGCGCATGAAAGGTATGAAAAGGCACGGTGTGTAGGATTAGACTGGAAAGGCTAAAATGTCTAGCTATTAAGTATAGAGATGCTCCAGTGCTGAACATTGGCATAACCAGATTGTTCATCCGTCTTTTCTCAGTAGAGCAAATTCCCTTTTTCTAACATTTTCCCATTCCCTCCTTATTTAGCTTGAGAGTCATTTCATTAACCTACTGGGCCATGGTTGAGTTAAGACACATTCATAATGGCTTTATCATCTCAGATAACAAGCTCATGCAAATTCTCCCTAGCAGGAGTTAGTAGGTATATTATGATCCTCAAAAGCCATTTAGTAAGTGTGAAAAAGTTGATGTTACCATAGATTTTCATGCATTGGTCATTAAAAGATATAAGAGCCAAACAATATAGGATCTGCTCTCAAGATGAGGCTGAATGTCAAGGTGAGATATTGTTTCTTTTACAGATGATAAGGTGGTTTTGTAATGGAGTAGACAGAAAAGCCATTGGTATAGAGTGGTATAGATACCCAACACTCTCTATAAAAGATGTTCTAAATAATTTAGCTTCACAGCCTGTCAACTGGGAGAGTAAGGAGACAAGGGGAAGAGAAATGTAGAAAATTAAGCAGCAGAATATAGCTACACATATATCTGATTCTTTTCTATAGAGTTATTTTCAATATATTTTATAAAGTGTTCTATGATAAAAATTTACCATGAAATATATATTCAGGTTTCTTCCTTATAGGAGATATTGAGAGAACCATTGCATAAATAAATTTCCTTTCCATTCTTCACTGCCCATGGATAATTCAAACAAATTTGAAGGGACATTATATCTTCAGTGAATAAAGCAAACGCTAATGTTGTACTGTGTCAAATCAAAATTTAAATCTGTGCCTGGTGATGGAGAACTTAACTCTGGGACCCTTACTTTAAATCTTTATATTCCCAGCCTGGGGGTGTGGCGTTAGGAACGAGGTCAGCAGTATGCATAACCAGGGGCATCTGCAGACTGCAAGGAATTGTTCCATAACATTCTCCCTGACATATTCTCAAATGGTGCAGGAGCTGCTTGCTGATGTCCTGCTTGCTTTGAAGACCAGGGATTCCACCAAGGACTTGTAAATTTTCTGAAACCTCACAGGTAGAGTCTAGGCCAAAGGCAATCAAAGGGCCAGAGGAATGATTGATGTTGCATTAATTTCTCTCTAAGATAGTAACATTTTATGGACATCTATCTGGACGTTATTAAAAGAACAATAACTAAAATGCTATTAAAATATAACCTAGTAAGAATTAACTTAAATAGGCCAAAATTTGATATAAATGTCAATTTCCACAACATTTTTAGGGACAATATCTGTACTTACATTAGATAAATATATGTTCTCCATACTGCTCCATGATTACTTCACATAGACATTTCTCACTGTTGCTATGAAACATTATTGAACTCATTGTATGTATATATCTTCCTTGTTGGTAACTATCCATTGATAACCCAACCATTTGACTAGATTCTTGGTGCTAATAAATTTTATTTCACTAAATCATCACATACAAGCTAATGATTAACATACACTCCATTTTATACACCAGGAAACTGAGGTTTCAGAATAAATGATTTGGAGTGGTGAGTGGCTGAAATTTAGGTGTAAGTTTATTGGACTCTAATACTCATTTATTCCTCTGATCTCCACATTGTCCTACTGTCGTCACTCTTATTTGTCCCACCTATTCATTCTCCACACAACTAATAGGCTGATGAAACACACTAACTGGACCAAATCATTTCTGTTTCTAAGAAGTCATTGAATGGTCTCCTTTTGCCAACAGATGGACTTTAAAGCAAAATTCCTACCCTTCCTCCTCTCATTCAACCTTTGAAGATTGAAAGACTGTTATGTCACTCCTACTCACGTAAAGTTACAGCCATACAAACTTCTTGCCACTTTCTGATATGCCATGTTCTCTCTCAACATGCTGCTTCTGTGATTGTCCCTCTTCCTGGAACTTCATCATTCTCATCTCTAGGGACATGCTTAAACACCAGAGTCTCCATTCAACAGATGTGACTTGTTCTTTCACATGTGCACATCTTTGAAGTTGGTATATTCATGGCCGCAAAGCCCTCTTTCTAATTCTCTGGGTGGTGAACTTCTGCTATTTCTTCAAACTTATATGCTACCTCCTCATGAAAATCTTTTCTAGGTATTTCCTTCAAATACTGCCACTCTGTAGGAGTCCATAACACATGGACTGCAATATAAATTGTGCCTCTGGGACAAGTATAGAGAAGTAGCCTTGTTGACCTTCTCTACTGACATAAGACTACTCCATCTTCTGGGTTCCCTTAGCAATTTGTACATGCTTTACTTAGTTTTTTTTTTTTTAAATTCTACTATATGACTTAAAAATTGGTCTGCTTCCTATAGTACATTGAGATTTCTGAGGTAGGCCCTCAGACCTTGCACTCTGTATTCTTTCCACTGTCTAGCATCAGGCTTGGCATACTGTTATGATACGGATAAATAAATGTACAAAATGAATCTTTAACTTCAAATTCAGATAGTGAAGAAAGCTCAACCTCTAATAAAAAGAAGTTTCCAAAAAAGTAAAATGCATTTTATAAGCTTTCTGAAAATAAAGTTAGAGAATATTTTCACAGATTGTCTGATTGCTATACTATACGGACACTTGAAGGGATAAGCCAAAATTATGATGAATGAATGGATTAGTGAATGAACAAAGAAATAAAACAAATTTCCCTTAAATATCCTGTAACATTGAAAAATGGGCATCACCTCTTTGCTCATGTATACATTCAGCCATTCAGAAATATTCAGGGTTTTTTTTTTCATGTTACATGAGGTTTAAGATTAACAAATCATTTGGTGAAATGACAGAGCCAGACTCTTCCCACAATCTTCATTGGCCACTTTTTCCGTTTAATGGCTAAGAATGAGCTTCTAGTGATTGGACCAATAAGAGCACAAGGAAGAGACAAAAGCCAACAGACGATTTAGCAGTGCCTTGAATCCTTTAGGATGGATCTGGGTCTGGAACTGTCAACCTATGAAAAAAGAATAATAATTGGGGCCACTTACCTGCTTCTGAGTGCTGTTGTTAGACTTAATGAGAGTCTTATGTAGTCTTCAAGATCCTTTTAAATAACATTTCTGCAAACTGCTCGGAGGAGTGTGGCTCTCTAGTCTTTTAGAAAAAGGTTACACATTTACATTTAAGAGTTAATATGAAGCTATATAATTGGAAAGAAAAACTCCACAGATTATAATCAAATCCCAAGTGAGTTCATTATAATTATATTTAATTCATCAAGTGACAAATTTAATAAAGACTAGGACCTGGCACTTCTGAATAGAGAAATATTCTGATCAGTCTAGATTGTGCATTTTTCTTTCCTCATTTTAACGTTCAAATAGAAAAACTGAAAATTAATAGATCTGATCTGAGATCCACCATGAAGACAGTGTTTCTGGGATTTTGTGTGTGTCTTACTTTAAGTAAACTACAGTTCATTTGAAGTGATATGCTGGGAGTCTATTTAGAGTCACTTTCCAATGTTAGAATGTTGGTTGTTGTTGGGGAAATGAAGCTTAGGTATCTCAAAAAGAGTTTTCATTATAGTCAGTGAACAAAAGTAAACTAAAATGTGTTTTCACAATCAGGAAAATTAGGAAAAAATACTGATTCTGTATTGATGAGTTCTATTTAATTAAACCTCGTTGTACGTACATCTACATCTTGGGTTAGGCACTTTCCCTTCCAATGATTATCCTCTGGTCTGGTCAAATCAAATTCAACAAGACCCAGCTCAATGCCTTATCATCCTTACTTTATTAAGCTTTTCATAGCCATGATCAGAGCATAGATTTTTAGAGTTGGAACGAAGTATATATACCATCCATGATAGCTGTAGCTTTCATTTAATAAATGAAACAATTGAAACCAAGGAAAGAAAGTAGATTTTTGTAGGTCATGCAACTAGCTGGTCACAAAACTAGAAATGGAAAACTCCTTCTAGCGACTTGACTGATGCTCTATTCAGTATATCACCCATTCCTCCCAATGACTCTCCTTCATCTGAAATCCTGCAGTTATTTTCTGGAACTCCTTTGAACGTGGGTTTGTGAACTGCGTTGTCACTTCTCTTATATTTGGATTTGTAAGTCATCATTTCATCTTCACATTGATAATGCCATTGTCTTTGTTGATGATGACTTTTTAACTTGATTGCAAACTACTTCAGAGCAAGAACTGTATCCTTTCTTGTCTGTGCACTGTCTTCAGGATATATCAACAAGCAGGGTGCATATTACATAGAGATTTGGTGTCAGTCTAATTCTGACTCAATATTTTCAAAGAGGTAGCCACTAACTTTTTAGGATTGTGGAGGTGTGGAAGTACTTGACATTTAAGGTTACACAAAATATTTTCTTGCAGAAAGAGAAACGTTTTAAGATAATGATATCTGAGGTTATTTAGATAAGGAAAATTGATCTTTTTAAGTAAATAAGTAGGTATACTTTTAGGTTTATGAGTTTCGTTTCCATGAATAAATACACAAATAAATAGGTCCCATGAATTTGATATTTACAAGTCATCTTCCTCTTTTTCCTACTAGTACTGCGATTTTATATAAGAAGCATATTTTATTAATTGCTTCAGACTTAGAGATTGCATTGGAGTCAAGCTTTCAAATACAATGAAACCCTATCTTTTGAGGAAGTATGCTAAAATAGCCATTTTATATGACTTAGGCTTCATATTCATTGTCTATTGAATGGTTGTTACTTTCCTGAAAGTAAAATCAAGGCTCTTGCAATTAGCCACTGCATCTTTTATTTAGTCTAAATTAGTAAAGAGAAATGCTTCATTTAAAAAAAGCAATAAAATGTGTTTCTACAAAACAGCTGCTTGTTTGTATTTTAGATTCGGAAACCATTTAATTTTTCACGGTAGCTTCATATTTGCTCAAGCATTCCCCCTCTATTTTATGTTTGATAAAATCAGGTCAGGGATAAAGGTGAGCTTTTCTATTAGTGATTCTCAGAGCATGAATTCAACTTATTAAGTAGCAATGCAATATCTGAAACCTGATTTAAATCAAATTGATGAATAATGGTTAATTAAACAGAGTGCATGCCTCCTCAGCCAGTTTAACCAACCTTCTGAGGTTCAGACCTCTAGTTATTGCCGACTAGTATTCCATGAAGAAAGAAATTATGTTAATGAAAAAATGGTTTCTTATATTCTGTCAAAAGTGGGTAGATGTTGATAGAAAGTAAATCAAAAAGAGAGAATGTATGAGTGTCACTGTATCTCTTTGTTAAAGCTTTGTTATTCACAAAGTTTAAGCCACCTTTGATTGCATGTAGCAAGGGCTCACTGTGGTGGACATACCCTAAGTTGACCCCCAATGAATTACACCCTTAAGTAATACCCTCCCCCTGAGTGAGTGCAACAGGACCTGTGACTTGCTGTTAACCAATATAGTATGGCAAAGAGGATGCGATGCCTCCCATGATATCTGCCTCCATCTTAGCAGACTGGAGCAAGAAATTCTTTTGTTGATCTTGAAGAATCAAATATCCATATTGTGAGCTGTCCAAAGGGCAGAACATGTGGCAGAGAAATGTCAGGTCTCTAGGGACTCAGAATGGTCCGTGGCCTACAGCCAGCAAGAAAATAGGTCTACAATTACCTACAGCTACAAGGAACTGAATTATTTCAATGACCTGAATGGGAAGAGGACTCCTAGCTACAGAAGGGAATGCTGCCTGGCCAACACCTTGACCGTAGCCTGGTGAGAAGCTGAGGAAAGGTTGTAATTAAGTTAGACTCAGACTGCTGACCCACAGAAATTATACAATTATGTGTATTTTTAAGCTACTAAGCTTGTGACAATATGTTGTCCAGTAATAGAAAAAACTAATGCATTTATTTAATCTACCACAACAATATGGTGGTTCTTTGTGGACCAGGACAGGAATTCAGAAGCTGACGAGGAAATCTCTTTAGGAACTTGCAGCTCTTCCTCCTGGGTCTCCTGCTTCTCTTTGGGCTTATCTTCTGTTCCATGATCTACTAAATAGCTTCCATAACAACTTCAGCTGCAACAGGTCAGTTCTGGCTTACTCAGGCTCAGATTCACTCATGTGCTTTACAGTGACTTTCATCAGTAATTGTCTCAGTTAACTTTTCCTTTTTTTTTCTTTTTAATTTCATTTGTAAGTTTCAATTCTCAAGCAAGAAATTCCCCTGAGCTACCTCATCTTTTTGCATCACGTTGTGCCTTAGTTCATCACCTAGCGTATGGATTGGCAGCCACTGTGTCAAGGGTCTCTCTGTGGTCTAATTGGCCAGGAAACAATGGGTAAGTGGGTAAAAATCATATCCCCCAGTGGCTTTCTTTTGAGGGCCTATGTACTGGGTGATTTCTTTTAGAGGAAGTTGAGAGTAGACCAGTGGTAAATTTGAAAGCTCTAGTATACATGATTGAAAGGGTCATAAAATAGTTAATAGGCTCCATAATACCTTAAAACCCCATTCTTGTGATTTTTTAAACATTTTTTATTGAGTTATAGTCATTTTACAATATTGTGTCAAATTCCAGTGTAGAGCACAATTTTTCAGTTATACATGAACATATATATATTCATTGTCACATTTTTTTTTCGCTGTGAGCTACCACAAGATCTTGTATATATTTCCTTGTGCTGTATGGTATAATCTTGTTTATCTATTCTACATTTTGAAATCCAAGTCTGTCCCTTCCCACCCCCCGCCCCCTTGGCAACCACAAGTTTGTATTCTATGTCTATGAGTCTATTTCTGCCTTGTATTTATGTTCTTTTTTTTTTTTTGTAGATTCCACATATGAGCGATCTCATATGGTATTTTTCTTTCTCTTTCTGGCTTACTTCACTTAGAATGACATTCTCCAGGAGCATCCATGTTGCTGCAAATGGCGTTATGTTGTCATTTTTATGGCTAAATATTATTCCATTGTATAAATATACCACATCTTCTTTATCCAGTCATCCATTGATGGACATTTAGGCTGTTTCCATGTCTTGGCTATTGTAAATAGTGCTGCTATGAACATTGAGGTGCAGGTGTCATCCTGAAGTAGGGTTCCTTCTGGATACAAGCCCAGGAGCGGGATTCTTGGGTCATATGGTAAGTCTATTCCTAGTCTTTTGAGGAATCTCCATCCTGTTTTCCACAGTGGCTGCACCAAACTGCATTCCCACCAGCAGTGAAGGAGGGTTCCCTTTTCTCCACAGCCTCTCCAGCATTTGTCATTTGTGGATTTTTGAATGCTGGCCATTCTGACTGGTGTGAGGTGATACCTCATTGTAGTTTTGATTTGCATTTCTCTGACAATTAGTGATATTGAGCATTTTTTCATGTGTCTATTGATCATTTGTATGTCTTCCTTGGGGAATTGCTTGTTTAGGTCTTTTGCCCATTCTTGGACTGGGTTGTTTATTTTTTTCTTATTGAGTCGTATGAGCTGCTTATATATTCTGGAGATCAAGCCTTTGTCGGTTTCACTTGCAAAAATTTTCTCCCATTCCGTAGGTTGGCTTCTTGTTTTACTTCTGGTTTCCTTTGCTGTGCAGAAGCTTGTAAGTTTCATTAGGGCCCATTGGTTTATTCTTGCTTTTATTTCTATTGCTTGGGTAGACTATCCTAGGAGAACATTTTTGAGATGTATGTCAGATAATGTTTTGCCTATATTTTCTACTACGAGGTTTATTGTATCTTGTCTTATGTTTAAGTCTTTGATCCATTTTGAGTTGATTTTTGTGTATGGTGTAAGGGAGTGTTCTAGCTTCATTGCTTTCCATGCTGCTGTCCAGTTTCCCCAACACCATTTGGTGAAGAGACTGTCTTTATTCCATTGTATATTCTTGCCTCCTTTGTCGAAGATGAGTTTACCAAAAGTTTGTGGGTTCATTTCTGGGCTCTCTATTCTGTTCCATTGGTCCATATGTCTCGTTTTGTACCAATACAATGCTGTCTTGATGACTGTAGCTCTATAGTATTGTCTGAAGTCTGGGAGAGTTATTCCTCCAGCCTCTTTCTTTCTCTTCAATAATGCTTTGGCAATTCTAGGTCTTTGATGGTTGCATATAAATTTTCTTATGATTTGTTCTACTTCTGTGAAATATGTCCTGGGTAATTTGATAGGGATTGAATTAAATCTGTAGATTGCCTTGGGCAGTGTGACCATTTTAACAATATTGATTCTTCCAATCCAATAACATGGGATATCTTCCCATTTTTTTAAATCTTCTTTAATTTCCTTCATCAGTGGTTTACAGTTTTCTGTGTATAATTCTTTCACGTCCTTGGCTAGACTTATTCCTAAGTATTTTCTTACTTTGGGTGCTATTTTAAAAGGGATTGTTTCTTTACTTTCTTTTCCTGTTGATTCATCATTAGTATAAAGAAATGCAACTGATTTCTGAACGTTAATCTTGTAACCTGCATTGTGTGTGTGTGTGTGTGTGTCCTTTCTACATCTTAATGTCACTGTGTCTCTTGTAAGTAGCTCATCACAGTATAAAACAACTGAGAGCCTGAGAGTACTTTTCTTTTAATAAGAAATTTAATTAATTTTAATTTATCATCACTAACATTATGTTTGGTTTTACTTCTTCCATCTTCTTATAAAGCTCTCTGCTTTTTTATTCTTTCTTATTGTTTTATTCCCACTTAGACTTTTTATAGACTGTTTTTGTTTATTATTATTTTCTGCAGTGATTTAAAGGACAGACAGTCTGCTTTCGATTCCAGAAGTGGTTATCACCAAGATTTGATTATCTTTCAAAGATAAAATATCATATTTATAACCTGTTTAGAAAAAAAACCTCAGTCCTGTATATTTAATTGGATCCTATACTTAATACACAGTTCCTTCTAAAGACAATTTTCTCATCTGTTAGTTCTTGAATGATTCTTTTTTTCAGTCTTTCAGCAAAGTATTCAAGTCATTTTCTTCAGGAAGCATAATTTCTGAAAGTTTGAATGTTTGATTATGCCACTCTTTTGCTCATCTCTCTCCAGTTGTTTCCCATCTCAGAGTAAAAGCCAGTCCTTACACTGACCTACATGACCCGCTATGATCTGACTTCCTCTACCTCTGATCTTGTCCCCTACCACTTTCTCCCTTTCTCACACCGTTTCAGCCACACTGTCTTAACCCTTGCTCTTCCTTAAACCCACCAGGAGTGGTCCTGCCTCATGTTTTTTCTCTCACTATTCCGTATGACTGGTATGATCTTCCCCAGAGAGCTCATAGCTTCCTCCCCTCACTTGATTCTGATCCTTACTTACAGGATAGCATATCAGTGAAATCTTCATTTCCATTCTGTATAAAATAGCAACTCCCCGTTCTTCACCCTGGTGTACGCTAATGTCCTTGCACTGCTTTGCTTGTCCTTACTGCACTCATACTACTTGACATCATGTGTTTGTTTCTTCCCTATCTCCCTCCACTGGAAGTAGAGTCCACAAAAGCAGGGACTTTGCCAATTTCACTGAGGTACTCTCAGTACCTAGGACAGTACCTGACATACGGTAGGGTCTCAATAAATATTTGTTGAATGAAATAATAAAGGAACTGCTTTCCATGGCCTTCACACAGGAGTGGCAACTTGACTTAGATGCAAAATTTGGGGGCAATCTCTTGAGCATTCCTTGGCAGGATGCTTTGATGAGAAACCCATTCAAGTTTTATCACAATGAGACAGAGAGTTTGGAAGGAGGCTGCTGTTTCGAACTTATGTAATTTATTTGATAAAGACTCAAATATTCACTCAGTAAACAACTAATGAACTTACACTAGGGGCCAGGAGGTATTTCATCACTGAAGGCAGAGAAATTTGCCTGATACTATCTCTGCCCTAAAGGAATTCACATTTTAGTGGGAAGAATAAAAGCTTCACACAAATAATATTAATAAAATATTAAGAGCAAACTTCAGAGGAGTGAAAATGCACAACTAAAAATGTAAAATTTCAGTTTGAGAGTTTAGAGGACTATAAGTTCCCTTCTAGCTACATGACTAGGGAGCTCCAGTGTGGAGTGTGGTGGAAAAAAGAAAACCAGAAACTTCTTTTGAGTCCTAACTGAGAGGCTTCATGAAAGCCACTGAATGGTCTGGCATATTACTAACTCATTTATAAAATTGCCATAGAAATACTTAAGCATCCAATTCCCCCAACATATTTTCTCTAAATGCAGTGCAATGTTCTTCATTGACTTTAACCTATGTGGTAGTCCTGATTGAGGAATTGCACGAGCTACTTAATTGTTTTTCAGTTATACCTTACTTAAATTCATGATGGTGGTGGTGGGACAATCCAATCATCTTAAATTTTTATGACTAGTAATTATTAAGTAAGCACACACTTATTTTTCACAAACCAAAAAATAGATCCCAATGCTTAAGTGACTATATTTTAGCTCTTATCCTGAAATCTCCAAAGGACTACCTCATGTGTATGCACAAACCAATCTGTTACCTGCAACTGCCACATGGTTGTGAAATATGCCTGGCTATTTGTCTATTACTCTGACACCCATTTGTCCACATCTGCTGCATATGGGTCCACTTGGAGAAACCTTACACAGGTCCCAACCAATCATGAGAAAAATCAATGATTACACTAAGGATGCTGAATGTAGACATTTCCAGTCCTCAGGGTGCCAGAACATGTCTGCAATTCCGTGTAGAGTTGGGGAAACACTGATATAATTTGTTACTGGGAGCCTGTAGCGGCTTTGCTTGTGCCTAGCTTCTCAGTTTCCTTTCAAATTTGTGCCCACTGTTTTCCTCAACCCTTGCCCAAATCACTAGCAGTTTTCTCATGAAAATAGGTACCGTAAAGATCTGTTCCTCCAAACACAAGACGCTCAAAACCGTGCATGGATCTGGATGATGGCCCAATGCTTTACCGACCTGCATTTCCTCCTCAGTTTTTGTCCTGTCCTATTCCCCATCCAACCCCTTCCTCTTCTACCAATCACAATCAAACTGTCCCAGTTTGTTGAGATATTAAGTGACTGAGTGCAGAAGTATACTCTCTAGTTACCTAGGCCCCAGCTCAGTGAGAAAAAAATTAAAATGTCCCTTGCCTGGAAAATCACATGATATAATAATATTTACAAAAGTGTCAAGACATATCCTTCATGGCTATCAAGGTGTGTTTTTGCTTCTTGTTGTTGTTCTAAATACTCTCATCATCAGAGTCAATTTGACATTAATTCAAATCTCTGAAATGAACTGATACTACTTTATAGTCACTGATAATCTCATTTGTCAAACTGAGACTCAAATGTGCGTGAGGTACTAAGCAAGGGGTGCTTAAGGTAACACCAGCAACTGAAGTGAAAGAAAAAATCACAAAGGATTAACACAACAGGAACTTCTTGCTCATGTAAAGTATAGAACAAGTGTTCCTGATGGGCAGGGAGCTCTCCTACAAACAGTCCTTCAGAGCCCCTGAGGTCTTCCACATACAATCCTCCACCAGAGTATATTTGAACTATTGTGCAAAGTACCAAGATTCTGAAGTCCTTCTCAGGTTGTGAGGTGGTATCTAAAGACATTGTTTCCCATTTCATCCCTGTCCCTTCTTTCCTTTCTTTCTTTTTCTTTTTAACTTCTTTTTTTTTATCTTGGGGGAGTTTGGAGGGGGTTTGGTTTTTTGGAGAGGGGAGGTAATTAGGTTTATTTATTTATTTTAATGGAGGCACTGAGGATTGAGCCCAGAACCTCATGCATGCTAGAGCTATACCCACTCTATCTCTTTAAAAAAATTTTTGAAACTATTTAAAACATTTTTTTATCCTTTATTTCTTATTGTAGGGAATGTTTTTTGAGGCTCTGCAGTGTTCCAGGCACTGTCCTAGGTGCTGAGGATAAAAGCAAAAAAAAAAAAAAATCACTGTCCTCATTGAGTCTTATAGTCAGAAAAAGACCAAGATCAAATTAAATAATTTCCAAATTACTTACAAGCATCATTATTTAATTACTGATGATGAATGATATGATCAATAAACACACATGAATGTCTAAAAGAGGACATGTGGCCTTCTTTGGAGAAGTGACAGTTGCATTGGAAAGGCAGACAGAGTGTCCCAGATGGAAAGTATATATCTGCAGTGTGGAGTATCTGGAAAGTAGTCAGCAGAAGTTGGAATCAGCTACAAAATAAGACTAGAAATAAAGGTAGGGATGTGATGGAGATTTTGTTCTTTTTTCTGAATTCAATGAGAAATCACTAGAGTTTTCAACAAGATGGTGATTTAATGAGATTTAGAGACATCATTCTGACTGCTGTTTGGAAGAGGAAACTGATGTGCATGGGGAGAGAATGAAACTTAAGAGCACAGTTAGGAGACAGATGCACTCATTCTGGTGAGACCCATTGGTTGGCTAGAATTGGGCCGTATGACTTAAGGTGTATTTAGAATGTGGGGTAGAGCTTTTGGTGGTTGTTTGGCAATAAGGATATATCAGAGAGGAATTCAAGGTTGAATTACAGGTTTATGGCTTCTATCAGTAGATAGATTGTAGGGATGGCAAATCAAATTCAGTTTTGGCCATGCAGCACTTGGGAGACATCAAATTGGAGTTACTGAGCCTGTAGTTCAACATACAGGTCAGTAGCTCAGAAAAAAAAAAGGTGCCACGTTAGAGAAAGATTGGGGAGTTATCAGCATATATATGTGCTATCTAACGCTTCAACACAAAATTAGGTCACCTAGAAAAAGGGTGACCATATCATTTATGGTCCAAACTGTGACTCCTTTGAGAGTTAAAGGGGATGCAATTAATGATTACACCAGGACGGTAAGCAGAAAACAGAATTGTCCTTGTGATCATGGCTGTCCTTAGCAAATACTGAAAGGTCAAACACAGAAAGTAACAGAAGGTGCAGCCAGTGAGGAAGGAGGGAAGCCAAGGAAGGGGAGTGTCACAGAGGCCAAATGCTGCCGAGAGATCAAGTGATCCCTGATGATTAAATGAAGTTCTCCATTGTGTGCGGCTGTAGGACCCTGTACCTTTTCTTCATTACACTTATTATCACTGAAATTATGTGATTTAGTTGATATCTGTCTTTCTCTCCGGGAAGGAAGTCTCTCCTGGCATATGGTTGTCAATCAACAAGTATTTGTTGAACAAATGAAGGAAGAATGATGAAACTGAAAATTATCCACTGAATTTAGCAAAACAGGGATCATCAGTGCCTGTCTCATGAACAGTTTGGATGAAGCGATGGGGAACCGTGTCAATCTGCATGGGGAAGAGAAGTGAGTGGGAGGCAAGAACAGGAAGACAGTAAAAACTGGCAACTCTTCCAGGAAGTTTGGCTGTGGGCCACTGGCTTAATGGACACCTGTTCTAAGTGGGTTGATGGTTCCTTCGGGTCCTGGGAAAATGTCAGCTTATGATAGTTTATTTCTGCAAGTGATTTCACAAGATAAGGGTAGACATGCCTCATTTATGAGCTTTTAGGTGCCTCTGAGGTGGTTCCATATATATTATACATTTTGCCTAGATTTTGCATAGGTCCCTTAAGGATGTAGTATTTTAATTTAAAAATATGATAAAGGATTTCTCCTGTACTGAAAATAAGTGAAACCACCAGAAAGCTGCACGATTTGGCCAGTCCTTTGTCAGACTTGTTCGGAGTAGTAGCTATGTGGATTCTAACTCTCTTTTTCCTCCCATAACATCAATGTTGAGGATAATCTATTTTATATTAGTCACTGTCTCCTGTATCAAACACTGCATAAGCCATTTCTTTTTTAATTTACTGCTGGAAAAAGTGTAACTCTATAGGAATGTTAGCATTCAAACAGGACCTTTTGGGTCCAACTATGTCTCGTTTCTTCCATGCCTGTCAGGAAACGCAATTGAACTTGTGGTCAATACACTTTTATTTTCCTTTTTGTTTTCTATTCTTATTTTATTGTAGATTTTATTTTTGTGGAATTTGCCTCAGTCCTCTATGGAAACACATGAGATGGACTTCTGTTTCTGTCTTATTCAATTAGCTATCCCTCTCCTTCACCTCAGATAAAATTATAGGGTCATCATTGCCAGGAAAAAAAAAGAATGACAGGCAAGAAAGCAACATAACCATAACAGATGATATTTATTATTATGAATTAAAAAATGAATTACAGATACATGAATATATATGAATATGCATGTGTGTGTGATGCAAAGATAATTTCACATTTGTAAGTTATTTTCCAATCAGATATTACTGTCATTGAAGCTAACCACCTGGAATTTGCCAAAAAAACTTCACATACCAATCACCTGATCTCATATCATTTCTGCTAGTACATTCTCCAGCTTGTGCTTTTTACAAATGTGTCTGAAAAATAACCAAATAAAAAACAAAGAAACAAAAAAAGAAGCAGGTAGTGCTTCTCAATGAGTATGCATACGAGAATATAATTATGTGTATGTATAATGTAAATTGATTTCCCCTAAATAAGTCAAGTCAAAATCTGAAAAAAAATAGCACATTCCTTGGGGATATATCAGGGTCTTAACAGGGTTTGCAGTTTAAGTCAATACAAATTACTGCCTTACCCATCTATCGGTTTACTTCAATTGCAAGGACAATGTGATACTATATTTCATTATTTCTTTTAAAATATTTACTTTTGTGTTGACAATCTTAGGCTGACATCAAAAACTGCATCTCAATCTTTAAAGTTGGTTGTATCACCATTTATAATAAAGGTATCTTAGTTTTTGTTTTTATTTTTAAATTACCTTTTATTAAATTAATAGAATATTAATAGAAACCTTCAGTTTCTTAGCTCTTTATGCCGCTATCTATCTAGTCAGTCACCAAAGGTCTGCATTTAGATATTGTCCTGCTAGATTACCTCCAGTAAGTACTTTGATATTTTGCAAACAACTAATTAACCTTCTGAACCTCATTAAGGAACAGTAAGGAGGAAGACAATTACTGACACTGGAATTTGGTCAGGACGCCGAGGCTAATTTATTATTGGATAAAAACAAAAACAACCTTTAATCTTTTTAATGACTCCAGATGATCAGAGCATATTGTGTTAAATATTTGTTTAAGAGAACCCATAACTGGAAGAGAGGGCTCCAGCAAAGGGCCGGGTCACAGGCCCTGCGTTAACCCAGAGGAGAATGGCCGCCTTGAAATCACCAACTCCCATCCTTGCTGCGGTAGGAGTGGTGACAAATCATACTTTCTTGCATCCATAGGACACTTCACAGTTTGCAGAAGGTTGTCACCTACATTATTTCAGTTGATCCTTGAAACAATTCGGTGCTGTAGATGGCTCAATGTTACTGTCTTTGTTTAAGGTTCCAGAAGCATGAATGATGTCTCAAGCATCATGAAGCTACTTAGTATTGGAGCCCAGATTCAGACAGCAGTTCCATCACTGCAGTGTTTCCGATGACACAACTTGATGGCTGTGTGTTATTAACCAAAGAGCCTCTCTGAACTCAGTCCAGTCATTTTTCCTTTCTAAGCCTTAGTCATGTTTTGTTTGAGTTTTATAAGGGGTGACATTGGGGCAACTCTGAGGACCCTTTTCAGCTCTGATGGTGTTCAGATCTATGCAAAGTACACACTCTTGGCCTCGCAGGATTCCCAAGGCCCTGGAAAATCAGATGTGGCTTGCTCATGCTTTCTCCTTCAGAAAGTTCCTAATAATTACCACCCTGAGTGACCTGCTAAGCTCCTGCTATGAGGGAAATGTGTTGCCTTTGTCCCCACAAAGAACATGACGAACACATATATAAAATCTGACCATCAAATCTTTACGAAGTATCAACTACCTCAAGAGTCATGTGCTCAGAGTTGAGGCAGAGAAAACAGGAGTAGAAATTAAGAAGCTTGTTCTCTAGATGGGCAACCCAATTAAACTAAGAAGTTGTTGCTTGTCTTTTAATCCTCATAAGTTGTAACTTGCTGAGAGATGAGGGGGTGGAATGGGCTGAGGAAAGAGAGAGGAGGGCATAGGAGAGAGGAGGGCATAGGAGAGACGAGGAGGTGTGCATGTGTGGTGCTCAAATGAGCTGAGATTAAGAGAAAAAAATTGTGCTGTGCTATGTAAAAGACCCACTTAGAAGGGACTAGCAAAGCAGAAACAGGTGACAAAAATAGCCCCAGCTCACTAGGTTAGGCCATGAGGAGTTGACAGTCAGGTCTGTGACAGAGGACAGGGGAAACTGTCTCCTTACTCTGAACTTCGGGAATTTGGGAAATCAGATTTTGTTTCGTAGAGTTGCCAGATTTAGCAAATAAAATTACAGGATGCTCAATTCAATTGGAATTTCATATACCAACCAAAGGCATTTTTAGTGCATCTTCTCTGCAATACTTGGGACAGATTTATTTTCAACAATCATTTGCTGTTTATCTGAGATTCAAGTTTAACTGGTGGCCTTGTATTTTTTTTTAATCTGGTAACACTATTAATAGGAGAAATGTTACCTAAGAGCCCTACTGCTGGGAGGCGGCAAAGCAGTTGCCAAAATATGGTGGCAGATGATGGGGCAGGGAGGAGGGTGGTGAGGGCTGTCCTCTCCAGATTCCGGTTTTAAGTTCCACCACGGGGAGACCTTGGAGATGTTACTGAATTTACTAGGACTTAGTTTCTTCTTTGTAACATATTGTGACACTAAATCAGCCTCACTGGGGCGTTGTGAAGTCAGGTCTTTGTTTCCAAAAGATCCCTTTGGCTGCAGGGAGAATGACTTGGACCAAATCTGTGGCATCTGAATTATATTTATTATGATATTAATTATAGTAAGTACTTGTAACTCTAATTCCCTTCACCCGACCTTCAAGAACTTATGCAATGTGGTTCCAGCTTAAGTTATCTTCCACGCATTGCAACCAGTCTCCTCACAGTGACCTCTATCTGGAATGCCTGTCTGCCTGACCAGTGAATTGCAGCTGTGCTTAAAGCCACCTTCTCCATGAGCCCATTCCTAAACTTCTCAACTACAAGCGGTAGGTTGCTCTGAATTCTCAGCAAACAGATTCTGTAACTACATTTAGATATTTTCTTAAATAATATATTATAGCTTTCAGCTCCATTCCTAGCTCTCTCGCTGGACTTTCAGTTCCTTGAAGGCAATCACTGATGCCCTCTGTCAGCCTCATGGAAGTGCTCTGCATCGCACACTTCTTGTCAAAACGTAAGTGAGCAAACAGATACAAAGTAAAAGCAAATTAACAGGCTGAACTGGCATGATTTATTTGAAATCTCAGTGCTCTCTGTTAGTGATCTTTTTATATTAGCAAGGCTAAGTTTTATTACTTTCAATGTAAAATCATTTGTAATACTCTGAGGCTATGACAATAAAAGAACAGTTTCTTTTCTTTTCTTTTTTTTGCTTTATTTATTTATTTTTATTGACGAATAGACGCTTTACAATGTGTTAGTTTCTGGTGTACAGCATAATGATTCAGTTATACGTATATATATTCCTTTTCATATTCTTTTTCATTATAGGCTATTACAGGGTATTGAGTATAGTTCCCTGTGCTATACAGTAGGACCTTTTTGTTTATCTATTTTGTATATAGTAGTGTATATCTGCAAATCCCAAACTCCCAATTTATCCTTCCCCACCCCCTCTCCCCGCTGGTAACCATAGTTAGTTTTGTATGCCTGTGAGTTTGTTTCTGTTATATAAATAAATTAATTTGTGTCATTTTTTTTTCAGATTCCACATATACCATATGGTACTTTTCTTTCTCTTTCTGGCTTACTTCACTTAGTAGGACAATCTCTAAGTCCATTTTTTAAAGGGCTTTTTGGTTTTTGCCTGAAAAGAACCACTTTCTATTCTGAGGTTCTATCCATCTGCTGGCTGGATAGAACAAGATAAGTTGTCCCATTCTTCCTCACCCCTACACACAAGTATGATCTTTAAAGTCGCCTAAAGAATGCAGTGGTGCAATGTGTAATTATCTCTCCTAGATTCAATTTCCAGACAGGTAGTGATCATGTATAAACTAGCTTTTGTCAAGGCTTCAGTAAACTGGATCTGTAACTGTACAGGAGAGAGAAAATTGTGATACCCATGAGCTTATGTCCTGTGTGTCCTTTCCCTATCAGCGTCATTCTCCTGTTATACACACACACACACACACACACACATACACACACACGCCACCTTTTCCATCATCTACAGCTGAGCGAGAGGTATTTCCATGCTCAAAAAATTTTGATCCTTTCTTAGTTTACCACTATCTTCTGCAGACTACACACCAAAGGATAAGGGAAAGAACATCAGACTGTCCCTCTGGAAGCCTGCCCTTCTGACTATGACGTTTCCAACTATAAATGTAGGATGCTAATACAAAGCAGGAAGGATTCTTGAATATCTACTATTTTGTCAGACCCCCTTCATAAAAACTGATAGAGAGTGGAGATAAAAATGATTAGAACTCCTATTATCCGAATGTTTATTATCTAGCCTTGTCGAGATATATTATCAATACCTATAATTTGAATCTCTCATTTATGAAGACAGCTGGGACATATGCGACTTGTATTATCTCCTCCCTCCACACCTCCTTTGGGGATGAGAGTGTATAATTCTCACTCCTAAGTTAGGTCCAGGAGGTGGAAGTTTTGAGGTAGTTTCTCCAGGATGTGCATTGAGTTCTCTAAACAAATTTGTCAGAGTTAAAAAAATAAGTTACTCATCTAAATTTACCTCCAAAGATGAAGGTCAAAGACAGTATGTCATTTTAACGAGGACCAGCAATTCACACTGAGGGTCCTCTGATATGCCCAAACCATTTCAGCATTTTACCCAGATCATAAATAACTTGATGAGTAATATGATCTAAAAAAGAAACAGAGGGATTACTACTTGGCTGAAAAATTGGGTTCAAGGATAATGTGTCCCAACTTGAAATGAGAATTACTTTTTTTTTTCCCTCCACAGCAAGATCTGGAGCCAGGTTTGCTATTTGAATGTATAACTCAAAATGACAGCACCATTTTTTAACCTCTTCGTATATTGTAAATGAGTTCCCTATAGCTATATTTGCTGTAGTATAATCTACATGTCATATCTTATAATATTAAAAAAATGCCTAAATGTCTTCCCAATTTCAAGTGCAACTCATTGTCAGTGTGGGGAACATTGCTGGCAGTCTGTCCATAAACAGTGTAGAAGACATCCGTATTCATCTGACTTGCAAGATCTTTAAAAACAAAAAGCATTGCTAGACACCATGTGGTTTACCATCTGATAGTAGTTGATGATTGGATTTATGAAATGTACGATTATAACGTCAACAGGACCAGAAACGTAGTATGAGGGAAGCAGCTGGTATTGAGAGATTTCAGCTTAGTGTGAAAAGGTTTTCTTGCACTTGAAGTTTCCAGATTCTGTTAGAAGAGAGCAGTGGTGAAGGTTTATGACTAGAGGATCTACCACACATAGAAGAATATGTTACCGGAGAACTTGGGCAGAGCTTGACTGAGAGCAGTGATACAGAATGCAGGGTTGAGAACGTATTGGGGGAAAGAGAAAAGTCCATCCACCTGCTCAACTGTGGCAGTGTGAAGTGGAGGACCCTTAGACACACAAGCAGGTCTGACTGAAGATCTTCCAAAGCTTCAGCAAATATTGGACTGAACGTCTTTTTTTTTTTTTTGCAAGACACTTTACATGCATTGACTCATTTAGTTTTCTCAACAACCTCGGGCACTATTATTGTAATGATTATACAGACGGAGAGACTGAGGTGCAGAAAACAGTGACAAAAGTCATTGCACACTATCGCAGTGCAAGAAAGTGGCAGGGCTGAAATTCAATCCCAGGCTTGTTTTCCTCTTATGCCCTGATGTTTTCCAGAGGAACTCACTGGCTCTCAGCACCTAGGGCATGTTCTTTGGAATAATATTTTGAATAACCCTTAATGATTATATTTTTTGTTTAAGGGTACAATTTTATTTGAAAATCATTTCTAAAGAATAGGGTAGATGTCAATACTGCTTTTGGTAAATGGTAACAATAAAACCAGACAAGGCATCATCATAAGGTACTAGACGCGTGTGTGCACCTGAAACTGCTTCTGTGCTCTCTGAAGGTAGACATGTACTGGGCTGAGTTTGGTGAAAGAGGAGAACATGGCCCTTTTGTAACCCTTAGTGGCTCTTCAAAGTCTCAAATATAGTACATACTACACTGCATTTTCTGCTCTGTTTACACATCTGCTTCATTTCAATAGGGTCTAAGTACTTTGAAAATAAGGACCCTATTGTAGCACCTAGCACAGTGCCTGGAACTTTGGAGAAAATAAATTAACAGGTTAGAATTAAATGATCACAAATATTTTATATTTGTGAAATTATTTCTCTATCTCCCTCCCCTCCCCCATTAAACTCTTGGTCCTTTGGAGATAGAAACCACATATGCCAGGTACCAGGCACTAGATTTAGGTTTTCTAGGTGAATGTTTACCTTTGCTCTCCACCTCATCCCACCCTATCCTTATTCTGGAAATTTCACTACATGAAAGTGGCTTTCCAAATGATATTCCATCTCTGAGAACAATGTGGTTTTATTTAAAAACAAACATATTCTGCATATATTCCATGTGGAATCCCCACAGTTGTTTGAGCAGTTGATAGAGTCTCACTTCTGTGTCTTAGGTCTGGAATGACAGCCTCCACAAAATGATAAGCCTACAATTTAAAACATAGACCTATTTTTTCAATGGTTTCATTTGTGCCATTTATTTCCCAAATGATGATCTCTAAATGAGAAAACTGAGAAGAATTGAGCCCTGAGTTTTATAACTCAAATCAAGTACAGTATTTTTCTTTGTGTTGTTTTGTTTGTTTTAACACTAAAACAAGCATCTTGTGCTTTCAAAAGCCTATCCCTGAAGTCATAATTTTTTTGAGGCCCTCATGAAGATAGTAAATAAAGCAGACTGCTTCTAGTCCATTTCATGTTTGTCTGCGATGGTGGCTCTGTATGGTTTTTGTTCACGGGTATCTCTTTTCATTGACATGATTAAATAATTTATTATTTAGGTAGACGGTGTAACAGACTGCCAAAATGACCATTTCTTCTGTTAAGGTAAAATATATATATATATGTGCTTAGGAGAAAAATTATTCTTTAGTTCCAAATGGTATATCTTTTTAATATATTCTATTTTCTTTGAACTGTTATTAACTGCCTTCACGCATTTTCACTAAAATTTGTTGTTTATAAGTTCCCCACAAATGGAAGGGAAATATGGCTTAGCTTGGCTAATAAAATGGACAGAGGTCAGATATCTTTTCAGAGATGATTAGTCTATATTTGCAAATCCTATGAGAACATTTAGCAAATTGAGGCTTACAGTGCTCAGTAGCACTAATCGATTGCTCACTCACACTTAGGTGATTGCTAATTAGTTATAGCAGATGCGCACAAAGAGTAGACCCACTTGATTAGCTACAAAAGGGAGACAAAAAACAGAAGAAAAGTTTCTGAATACATAGTCCAGACTGATATTGATGAATCAGGCAGCAGGAAATAAAAAAGGATTTCAACACAGAACTGTGACTACAGGCGTGTCTTAAATATATGCAATTGTAGATCCAATATGGAGCTGGGATTACCCCTGTCCCTTTGCTCTGTCCGAAGACAGCTTCTCTGGACGCCAGGGAGACCTCCCTGGGAAAGAGAAACCTGAGAATCTTTCTGACACTTGTAGGAGGACTGCTTTTTAAAATTATTCAAGGTCCAGATAATTTTGGATTCTTTTTTTGTTTTTTTCCCTCTCTGCAGTTTCCATGCTGAAGTAGGTTTAATATAACATCTCGAAAGCATTTCACTTTTTACTCGATTTATGCAACTCAAACACTCATTCATAATGAGTCTCCTCTTGGGGAAGACTGGGCAAGAAGGTAGAGCAGGCAGAAAGTTGCCACTACAGTTTCAAAAGATCTGAGTACAGTGTGGGTGTGAGTCCTTTGCTGAGCAACGAAACCACAGGAGTGAGTGACTTTCTTTCAAGTGTCAACATTTAGTCCATAGAGAGAGTGACAGAAGTCCTCCAAGGAGCTATGTTTTGAGATCTGGGGGCACAAAGCTCAGGTCTAATCCAGCCTAACAATTTAAGGGAAAAGGAAGATGTTTTGAGACATTTCATACAGTGCAATATCCAGCCTGTGTAAAAGCCACAATTGTTAATTAGTTTTCAGAGAAAAGCATGCATCATACTCAGAGTGATCTGATTGTTGGACTGACCAGGGCATTGATTCATTTTGATCTTTTCCACAGAATGATCGAGTCAGGAAAATGAGAAAGCCAACAGTATGGTATACAGTGGTACCGACCTGTGTTTATTATTCAAATTCTACCACTTAACTTGCCATGTGATATTGAATGATTCACTTTAAACTCTGAGTCTCTATTTCCCCAACTTTAAAACCCTAAGAATAGAATCTAACTCTGAGGATTCAATTAGATAATATACACAAAGATTCTGCTAGGTTACGTGGCACATACAGATATGCAGTAAAAATCAGCTTCACCTTCTCCTTTCCTCAGCCCGCGGATTAGAGTTTCACGTTCATTTTTGATCAGTATACTCATTAACATTATGCTCAATTTATAATCTGATCTTAAAATAACATTTATGTGGCCAATTCATCCAAAGAAACCTCGATTAATAGTTGATCTGGGTAATATTAGTCTAATTAGGGTGATTTATTTGAAGCATTGTTAGTCTCTGTTTTTCATGAGTCAAGTAGATTACGTTGTTCCAAGTTCAACTGAGTATTTTCAAATGAAATATTTTCTGTTGTGTGAACATAAGTGGTATGTTCTAGGATTCTCTCATACATAGATATATCAAGACAATTCACACATTGCCCATTTCTGATATTATAATTTCTGGGAAAAGCAAGGTTGAGCTTGCATGTGGGGAGTAGGAGGGGCATGAACACTAGATGTCATGGGCAGAGAAACTGCATGGCATCATAGCCAGCAGGGTGAGGGAAGGAGGAAGGGAGGCAAGAAGAAGAAACAGAGAAGTGGAACCAATGAACGCAGCAAAAACATCCCCCTCCAAAATAAGTAAATAATCAAAGCTATCCTGTGTCAGTAACTCTTTGGATCACACTTTCAAGTGAACATCATCTGTTTTAATTTTATCAAGAGTGCTATGAGATCGGGACTATTGTTGTTTAGATTGTACAGGCGATAAAACTGAGGCACAGGAGGAGATTAAATCAACTGCTGAAGATGGTGGAGCTCGCTCATCATAGATCTGGGATTTAAATCTGGGACTCTACAAAGTTCAAGTCTATTTTTTTCTCCATGCCATGCTTTCTTTTGTGGTCTAAGACTGAGATCAGCAAAGTGTGATCACAGACCAAATCTGGCCCTGTGGACATTTTTTTTGTAACGTGACGATAGTCACGTTCATTCGCTTATGCGTTGTCTACAGCTGCTTTCTCACTACAACAGAAGAGTGGAGAAGTTGCGTCAGAGACCACATGGCCCACAGAGCTGACAATATTCACTCTAGGACCCTACAGAAATGTTGCCAACTTCCTGTTGTAAAGGCAAATAGATGAGGTTAGCTACCAAGAATATGGTTTTTCCTGGAAAGATAGCTAGAGTAATCATTAGTTACTGAGATGGAAAAAAATAGTTTAGGAATCCAATCCAATTGATATTTTAGAGCACTGTAACTTTCTCATTTCAATCCTCACAGTAACTCTTTGTAGCAGGTATTACTAACTCTTTTATCCAAAATTGGAAACTGTAGCGCAAAGATCTGACAGTCATCATTTGCCCAAAATTGCAGTTAGGCAGAGAATAGGGCTAATATTTGAACCCAGACCTGTCTTACATAAAGTCTAGTGCTATTCACATCACATTTGAAAACCTAACTAGGAATATTACATGATTAGCAGCGGGGAGAATATTAAGCCAAATTTCCTGATTTCTTTGGCTGGAAGGATTTTCTGTTTTGTCTGTATTGAAAAGGAGCAGAACCCTGCGGGGCCCTCTGGGGTATGAATACTTTCCACGTCCTCCATTTCTCATTAGTGGGACACAGTGTTCATTCAGCCTCCTTGACCTTCCCTGAGCTCCAAAGGGCAGATTCAAACAGCTGCTAGTCAGGGCAGGGAGGGGGTGCGGAGACAAAGGAGGACCAGTCAGGAGACAATAGTGCAGCCTTGGGGCAGGGTCCTGGTTCCTCCTCAAGGCATATACATAAAACAATATCTCTGAGTTCTACTGCAGGAACTAAGGCCCCCACCCAGCTGGAGGATGGTAACTTCAGGCTGAGCACAGGATTCCTGGAGCGCCGCCCCATTACCTCCCCACCAACCAACCAGAAGAGTCATATGCCCTGCTGCCCTCATACCAAGTTTTGCCTATAAAAACTTTTCTCCCAAATCATCGGGGATTTGGGGTTCTTCAAGCACAAGCTGCCTGCCCTCCTAGCTTGTCCCAGCAGTAAAAATTTCTCTGCTCCAAATTCTGACATTTCAGTTTGTTTCACCTCACTGTGTGTCAGGCACACAAACTTTTGTTTGGTAACAATAGTCAGCAAGAACAAGTAGATGAGAAAGACTGTAAAGTCCCTGTCTGGAAGGGAGCACAGAGCAGAGTTGTTCTTAAAGAAGAATCGTGATAAGTATGTGATTTATGGGTGAAATCTGTAAATGTTACCATATGAAAAACGTGGTAGGAACTTTGATAATGTTCATTAAGAAAGCTGTGAAGGAAGGGGGCGGGAACAGTCTTGATTCCAGGGCTGACACAGGAAGGGAATTAGTGATCACAAAGAATTTTTGGAAAGTTGCCTTAGTGACAGTGAAGACCTCTCATTCACAAGATCAGAGGGTAAGGGGACAGTGCAGCAGGAGCGGCTTCTTTGTCATCATGGATGAAGTCTTGTTGCTTGTCATCGGTTCAGGCAAGTTCCACTAGGTTAGCTCTCCAAATCCAGCGCTGTTTTCGTCTGGGGTAGAGCCTGGGATGATTCTACTAAGCGGCAGACTGAGATCCAGTCTCAAGCGGAAAGCACCACTTTAGATCCTACCCCAGTAAACTTGCCCCGGCTCGCCCCTCCCTCGTCTTGAATGCACTCTCCTCTATCTCAGTCTGGCAAGATCTCCTCACCCTCCAAGACCAAAATCAAATGTTGTCCCTGACCTTTCCAGGAGAGTGGATTTATTATATATCAGGGTATGTACTGCCTTTTATCTTATCCAACTTTTTCTCACCCCAGACTGAACTCTTTGAGGGCAGGGACTGATTCTTACTAATCTTTTCTTTTTTTTAATGTTAGTATCTAGTGCAATGCTATACACATACTAAACATTCTACAGATATTTTCAATGAATTAACACTTTTGAAACGGAATTATATGTTTAGACAGCTTAAGTAGACTCCTTTATTAAATTGGAACTAATGCTTTGCCCATTCAAATCATGTGAATTTCAGGTCTCCCCCATGACTAACCCCACCATATGTATATAAAGCCTTCTGAGGGTCAGATCTATTTGGTCAGGATTGGTTGAGGTTAACCTATCCTCATATCTTAATACTGTGCCTGACAAATACTAATGGCTAAATAAATATTTGAAAAGATAGTTATTGACTAAATGAACCAACAGAAGTATTTTAAAGATAAGAGGCAAATACCATTGTCTTAGATAATTTTTAAAAGTAGAATTAGGAATCCAAAGAGTGAGTCTTTTCTAATTCCTTAATTTTCCCTGCCAGACTGCTGCACGAAAGGGAGATAGAGCTTCGTGGATACAGAGCCGGTTGCTAATAGGGAATCAAAAATCTGGCAGCAACCAAAATGAAGATCGGTTGCAAAGGTAAATGTTTCTGTCTAGCAGAGACTCTGCTAATGCAGACAGTGACTCTATTTGGAGAGTTCCTTGACACATTAAGCTTGCATCTCTGGAAAGTGTCTGAGAAGTATTTGATTAAAGTTCTAGGCTTCATTTTCAATTGAATAAAATGTAACTTAAATTTCCACACTCATTCTGCTGAGCTGTAATGCTGTAATGACAGTTACTGCTCAGACAGACTGTTGGGGCTTACTGGAAAGAAGACAAAGGCATATCTTCTCAGACATTATTCCAAGAGTAAGCCAGATGTCAACAACATTTATTGAAAACCTTCTGTGTGACAATCCTTTGCCATCGCCTCATTCAGATCTGGTCATTGATTCTCTCCCTGAAAACTTAACCTTTGTGCAGTGACTGAATTCGATTTGAACAGGACTTACTGAATTGTCACCATAGCAGGGTTGGGGTAGGGGTGGGGGTGAGTCATTCTGTCTAGTATAAACCAAAGTCATTGTATATCTATAGCCTTGGTTTTCTTTTCTTTTTTTTTTTTTTTACTTTTTTTATTGAGTTATAGTCATTTTACAATGTTGTGTCAAATTCCAGTGTAGAGCACAATTTTTCAGTTATACATGAACATACATACATTCATTGTCACATTCTCTTTCGCTGTGAGCCACCACAAGATCCTGTATCTATTTCCCTGTGCTATATATATAGCCCTGGTTTTCAACCAGAATTTTGTATCAGAATTGTGCAGAGAACATTTAAATCAAAGCTTATTAAAAAATCTCTCATCTTTAACCACCCCTTTCCTGTCACCTCCCAAGGGGAGATTCTGCTGTACTCTGACTGAAAAGGGAAGTGAAATTTTAAAACATTAACTTTTAAATGCTCCTCAGGTGATTAAGGGCCTCTTTGCCCCTCTGCTGCTTGAGAACACTTAGCACAGTGTGAGGATTCCAACCAAGCTCCCATAATGTTTCTGGTGTCACTCGCATCCATTCTCTTAGTCTCAAAGGCAATTTTGTTTAGTAGTGAAGAGTATGATCTCCATATTTGATTCCGGGTTCAGGAATCTACTTGTTGAATGATCTTGAGCAAATCAATTAAGCTTTCTGAGCTGCAATCTCTTCATCTCACAATTGAAATAATAGCACCAATGTCATAGGCTTAACAGGATGATCAAAGTATACAAAACTCTTAGGAGATTCCCAGAAGAGTCTTTGTATCAACAAGAATTTAGTCAGGAATACCAAAAACAAGAGAATGGCTTTTTGTTCTCTTCAGCCTTCTAAATCTTACACAAAGTCCTCCCATTAGTAGATTCTAAAATAGAACCCTTCAGGCAAGAGGGTCTGGGAAATACAGTTTCCAGGCTTCCAGTCCCAAAGGTACATGGGAAGGAGTGAACATAGTATTGAGATGCCAGGTGCCAAGCTAGTATAGCACTCAATAAACACTCAATAGAAATGATCGTTTATATGTATTGGTCTGCCTGTGGACTGGCACTGGGTCTTGGTGCTCTCTACTCTGGATCCAGTCCCATTTGATCGAGGTAGATGGCTTCTCACTAGCATGGTGTAGCAGAGAGAACACAAACTATGCAGGCAGGCATAACGGGGCCGGGACCCTTACTCCAGCACCTGTTAGTTGGATGTTCCTGAACAGGATTGGGTTGGTGGTGATCTTTCTAGGGCCCAGGTTTCTAGCTGAGCCTGCCCCTCTTGGCTTCAGCTCTAGACTTCCTTCTGCTATTATTGTCCTGTACTCTTCCCATTGAATTATGATATCTATAATTTCATTTTTTTCGACTTCATTAAGTGAGGCTTCTTGGAAAACAGAAAAAAATGATAGACTGGAAACTAAATCTCAGTTACAACGCACAGAGCTGTGCACCATTTAAAGTTTGACACAATCTTCTTGTGCTTTTGTTTCGTTTCTTGTAGAGTGGCCCCTAGAGAAGTTTATTCAGAGAATAATGACATTCATTCACTTGTGCCACATTGCTTTCATGGTAATGTGTCACATATTTATTTATAGTTATATTTAATATAAATGCATTTTATTTTTTATTGAAGTATAGTAGATTTACAGTATTATGCTAGTTTCAGGTGTACAGTGTAGTGATTTGTTATTTTTTTCAGATTATACTCCATTGTAGGGTATTACAAGATAATGACTGCAATTCCCTATAGTGTACCGTATATCCTTGTTACTTATCTATTATGTAATTTGTGTGTGTTAATCCCATACCCCTAATTTGTTTCCCCTTCCTTTCCTCTTCCCTTTGGTAACCACAAGTTTGTTTTCTATGAGTAGTTTTTGGTTTTGCATAGATGCTCCTTTGCTTTTTTAGATTCCGCTTATAAGTGATATCATACAGTATTTGTCTTTGTTTGTCTGACTTATTTCATGAAGCATAATATTCTCTAAGTCTATCCACATTGCTGCTGATAGCAGAATTTCATTTTTATGGCTGAGTAATATTCCATTGTGTATGTGTGTGTATACACATATATGTATATCTATACCATATCTTCTTAATCCAATCATCTGTTATTGGGCACTTGGATTGCTTCCATCTTGGCTATTGTAAATAGTACTGCTATGAACACTGGGGTGCATGTATCTTTTTGAATTAGTGTTTTCATTTTTTCTGGATATATATACCCAGGAGTGGAACTGCTAGATCATATGGTAGTTCTATTTTAGTTCTTTGAGGAAAATTCCATACTGTTTTCCATAGTGGCTGCACCAATATGCATTCTCACCACCAGTGTACAAGGGTTCCCTTTTCTCCACAGCCTCTTCAACATTTATTATTTGAAGACTTTATGATGATAGCCATTCTGACAGGTGTGAGGTGAGTTTAATTGTCCCATTTGTTTATTTTTGCTTTTATTCTTTTGTCTTAGGAGACTGATCCAAAAATAATATTGCTATGATTTACATCAGAGAGTGTTCTGCCTGTGTTCTCTTCTAGGAGTGGCAATAATTTATCTTAAAGATGACTGCTCTCAGTTCCTTCCCACTCTATACATAGAAACCTTTCTTCCTTCAAGAAATGGAGGTCTTCTCTCATTTCTTGAACTCAGATTAGGCTGGACTGCTTTGACCAGTAGAATATGGCAGAAGTGATGCTGTGTAGCTTCTGAGGCTAAATCATAAGTAGCCATGAAGCTTCTGCTTGGTTTTTTGGGAACATTCCATCTAGGGAAAGCCATCAGCCATGTAAGAAGTCTGATTTCCCTGAGACAACCATGCTGTGAGGAAGCCCATGCCAGCCATATGGCCTACGTCATGGAGAAAGAGGTTCTCAGCCAGCCTCCAGCTCTTCCAACTCTCCCAGCCCTGGCAGCAAACATAAGAATGAAGAAGCAACTTTTATGAGACACCCCAATGAGAACTACTCAGCAAAGCCCATTACAAAACAGAATTATCCGAGATAAAGATTAATTTTGTTTTATGCCACGGACTTATAAGCTACTTTGTTATGCAGCAACAGGTAAATGGAAACAAACTCTTCTTTCCAAGACACATAATTGCCCCTACGGTATTGGTTTAGGGATGATTCAAGTATATCTTATACTCTTTCTGGGACTGCTTTCCCCTTCCTATGAAAGCAAAAAATATACTGGAGGAGTGAATTGTATTAGTTTACATAATAAGTACATAGAATGTATTTGGTTAATGGTGATGGCAAGTTATAATTATGCAATTATACATGCTTAGAAACATTTCATGTGTTCCATTAGCTCAAACCAAATGTGCTAAATTGGTGTATTTAGGAGAATTGGCCTTGATCAGTTAGACAAATGAAAATACATGCCAGATGAAGGATGGAGGAGCGAGGATACGGAATGTTTACATTTTTTGTGTTCCAAAGAAAAGGCAAGCCAAGAACTCAAATTTTACCGACTAGAGCAGAGGACCCAAATAATAATAAACTTTCCCCCATAGTCCCTGTTTTGGAAACCCCACCTCATGATAAGGCTATCATAATTAGGAAAAAAAATGTGAATCAGGTAATTAGTAATCCTGGGCAGGGGTGGATGTGATTTTGTAAGTGCTAGCTTTCAAAGGAAATTAGGATGGATTGTGAGAGGATTCAAAGAGAACATCAATTTCAAAATCACATATAGGATGTCTTGAGTGGTAAATAAAAGCGATGCACTGAGCCAGGGTACTTTCCTACTGCCGTGGCCACAAGAAGTGTCAATAAATCAAGTGGAGGTGATTTCAAGTTGCCTTCCCTGTTCTGCTTGTTGTCGTTACTGAATGAGAGGGATTTTGAATGAGGAGCTAACAGAACTCATTATTTTGGTTGCTTTTGTGAGCTGGCCTGGGTTTCAAGCTATTGTGGCAGACCGCTACTTGAAGTGTTTTCCTTGTCTCTTCCTGCTGACACAAAGCATAGTCGTTCCCTCCTTATCTGTGGTTTTGCTTTCCTTGGTTTCAGGTACCCATGGTCAACCACAATCCAAAAATATTAAATAAGAAATTCCAGAAAACAATTCATAAGGTTTAAATTGCAAGGCATTCTGAGAAGCATGATGAAATCTCACACCCCCCTCCCCACCCGGGATGTGAGTCATCCTTCTCTGTCCAGCCATCCTGCCCGTTAATCACTCAGAAGCCGGCTCTGGTATCAGATTGGCTGTTAAGGTATCACAGCGCTTGTGTCCAAGTAACTCTTATTTGACTTAATAATGGCACAAGAGCAGTGATGCTGGCAATTCAGATGTGCCAAAGAGAAGCCATAAAGGGTTGCTTGTAAGTGAAAGATGAAAGTTGTTGACTTAATAAGGAAAGAAAAAAAAATGTATGCTCAAGTTGCTAAGATCTACAGTAAGAATGACTCTGCTATCTGTAAATTTGTGAAGAAGGAAGAAGAAATTCATGCTGGTTTTTGCTGTCACATCTCAAACTGCAAAAGTTACAGGCACAGTAAATGATAAGTGCTTAGTTACAATGGAAAAAGGCATAACGTTTGTACAATGAGGTATTTTGATAGAAACAGACCACATTCACATAACGTGTATTACAGTATATTGTCATAATTGTTCTACTTTTAGCAATTGCTGTTCATCTTTTACTGTGCTTGATTTCTGTGTTAAATTTTATCTTAGGTATGTGTGTATAGGAGAAAACAATATATGTAAGGCTTGTTCTATTTGCAGTTTCGGGCATTCAACTGGGGCCTTGGAATGTATCCCCTGCTGATAAGGAGGGACTAGTGCATAACAGTGCACAGAGGGAGACGTGTGCAGGAGGCAACAGTCACGTTACATCCATAGCTCTCTGCCGAGTGTACACCACTGCGCAGTCTCCTTCCAAAGTGTGTAGAAGTGTGCTTAATCTCAGGGATCCCATTGTCTTATCTCAAAATCTGGTCTTTTTCACTGATCTCCCCTAGTCCATGAGACAGGTGTATATATGCCCACATTCCAACTGTGCACAGAGTTCAGATCCTTTTGCATGCGTCACAAGAGGGATCTGAATCTATTGGTTTGTGATGAGATGAACCAGGAAGCCAGGAAAAACAGGAATTGAAAATCCTACTTCCAGTATTTGTAGCCAAGACGTTTTCACATGTAACGGCTAATAATCTCATTAAAGCAAAAGAAATGACAGTGACTGTTCATAGTAAAAGAGGTTTTAGCCACCTGCACTTGGCAGTGTGTCTGCGCCTCAGGTCCGATACGTCTAAGACCTACTGTGTGTATTCCATCTACTAATCTTCCAGGTTTATAATCTAGGGCCACTGACGATTACTAAAAGACATCTGCTTCTGATGGTCCCTTAGTACTTAAAAAAATGACAATTGATTACCCTGAGTCTCCCAGTTTTTTTTTTTTTTGGTTAACTGGCACCAAAACAAAAATATATTTGTAAATTTATTTAAATTACATTGAACAAGTTTTTGGCACCCATGGGTATATTTTAATGGACAAAATAAAAGTAGTTTGGTATAGTATTTTGGGGCAAAGCAAATTTCAGGCTAAATTCTGCCTTAGTTCCTCACTAGTTTTGTGAACTTGGAGAATTTACCTAATGTGCCCAAAGTTCTAACTCCTTATAAGTAAAATGAAGGTAATATGATATGAAAACTATAATGGGTGTTATGGGAGCCAAGAGAAAGATCATCTGACCTGGACTTGGGGGATGAGAACAGGTTTACCTGAAAGAGATGAAATCTAAGACTGATATGAGTTAAATAGCTAAAGGAAGTGGTGTTGGAAAGAGAGTGCCAGGCAGAGGAGCATGTGTGAAGGCATAGAAGCAAGAGGAGCTTGATGTCACGAGTGATCTGCAAGGAGTTTGCTGTGGCTGAAGGATGGAGTACAGAACTGAGTGCAGAGCTGAGAAGATGTAAGCCAATGCATGTGGAAGAATGAGGAGACTTGGAGTTACAGAGCAAGTAGAAACCGACAAGTAAGAGTCCCGTATCCGTGCTATGGTATATGAAAGCAATGGCAGATCATAGAAACCTTTAAAGTATAGAAGTGATGTTAGATTTTTTTTAAACCAAAGTGTAGAGTGCAGAGAAGTGAGTGGATTGGGGTGGGGGAAAATATGGGAATTGGAGGACAGGAAACCAGTTAGGAAGCTAGTACAGTACTCTGGTAATATAAGAACTAGGATGGTACTTGCTTGCTGGCAGTTGAACAGGAGGATGAGGAGGCAGACATCAGAGGGACGGATAAGGTAGAATTTATAGGACCATGAATGAACGCACCTTGAGATGATAAAGCAAAAAATCATTCTAGATCAGTATGATGCTCATGTTCCTGTGCAACTAAGACATGGTGCATAATTAAATACAAGGTGATCATATCATTTATTACCCAAACCAGGACACTTTTGAGAGTGAATGGAAGCACTATTGATTATTACTTTTGACAATAGGTATGATCCAGGAATTCAGGTCAATCTGGGACACCTGGTCACTCAAAACTGAAGCAAAACAGGAAACAGTGATGTGAGGATCAGATTTGGGAGAAAGGTGATGAGGGTGTTTGATTTTCTTACCACTGCCTTGGCTTCTGTGCCTGGATTCCCCTGCTCAGCAATCCTTCAACTAGTCAAGTGTCTCTCATCCCACACTTCTTTTGAGGGGAGGGAAGCCTTACCCTTCCGGCTTCTTCTCAGCAAAGCAAAGAGAATCTACATAGACTTGTTTTAAAGAGCATGGAAAACCTCTAATTATTTATAATAGTTTTTAGAGAAAGGAGGATTCATGAAGAGGCCATGGAATCAAAAGACTGAGACACAGCACAGTACTTCCTGTAGCAGCTTTGTCTTCAGTGTGTTCAACATTCTTTTTATTTAAAGATTACTAATCGCGTTGTAGATTGAATTCTCTCTAATGACAGATTTGTTTCCCCAAAACTAATTGTTTTGGCTAGTAGGAAAATGAACTGTCCTTATTTCAGAATTTCTGTTTGTTTGCTTGTTTTGTCTTGATTTTTATAAATCATGTTGATACTATTGTTTGGAGAAATCTATTGCCTGTATAAGAGTGATTTCAATAACATTTTGTGAAATTGTTAGTATTTTTTATTTGTAAATGTGTACACTTTGTTAGTATATAAATTATGAAATTATATTAAAGAATTTTTTAAATTTTAGAATAGTATTAGATTTACAAAATTGTTACGAAGATAATGCACTTATACTGCATACTCAGTTTCCTCTATTATTAATGTCTTACATTAGTATGGTACATTTGTAACAATTTTTGAGCTAATATTCATACATTATTATTATTAAAGTCCATACTTTATTTAGATTTCTTAAATGTTTCCCTAATATCTTTTTTCCGTTCCAGGATCCCATCCAAGATACCATATTATATTTAAAGTGATGTCTCCCTAGGTTTGGCAGTGACGTTTTCTCAGGCTTTCCCTTTTCTTAATGGCCTCGATAGTCATTTAATAGTTTTGAGGAGGACTGGTCAGGTATTTTGTAAAATTCTCCTCAGTTAGGATTTGTCTGATATTTTTCTTATGATTAGATTTGGAGTAACGTGTTTTGGAGAGGAAGCCCACAGAAGTAAAACATTATTCAAGGGCACATCATGTCAAGGCTACATACCATCAATCTGACTTACATCTGTGATGATGATTTTGATCACATGGTGAAATTGTATTAATTTTTGTTAAGCTCCTATAGGCACATGGTATGAAAATTTTAAATATAAAAATTAAATAGTCTTCCCACCCTACTCCTTCTCCCAAAACACACATAACTTACCCTAATAAAATCACCACTTCTAGCCCCTGGAACCTCTGAATACGTTACTTTGCATAGTTAAAAGAGATTCTGCAGATGTTGTCAAATGGAGCATCTTAAAATGGGGAAATTATCCTGGATTATCAGAATGCTTCTTTGGTGGTTCTTCTTGGGTTTTTTGCTCCTCTGTGTTGCTAAAATCTCTTAAGTGGTTCCAGAGCTCTTCCAGGGCTACTTTCCTTCCTGGATAGCTGTCTAATTATTGCTCTTTGGAGGGGGTGGGGTTGGAGGCTGGGGGGGTCACCATTTTTGTGACATTATTCATTTAAAGATTTAAAATTTGGAATTTTTAGTATTACCCACTGATTTGGTTATAATCTCATTAACTCAATAAACATTTTCTACTCAATATCCTCATCCATTTTGTATTTTCATCTTCCCACCTATACTGATGGTAGTAAATGTCCAGGGACTCTAAATCTTGAAGAATTGCTTTGTAGAAAGAAAATTAGGAACCCTCTGAATTACTTTCACCCCTGATTATTTACTATAATTTTGGTTATTATGACTTAATGAGATACAGTGGCAGATTTACTTACATTTTGGGTTTATTCATTTAAGCAAATGGATTAAAATTTTATTAAAGGTTTTTATTTTTTTCTTACCAGTTGATCATGCTGTATAATTTTACAGAGAAAACACCAGTGAGTCTTTTCCTCTGGCATTTGGTCCTTAAACTTTCAGTGTTTCTGAACATTACATATATCTAAACTCAGAGCATGTAGCTTGAAATATTTTCACTCTGGAAAACCCATCAGCAGATTGTAAGTACCTTCAAAACTTGGAAAAAAGTTTAGTTTTCCCCCTTCCAAAATAAAAAAGAAAGAAAGAACAAATCCAGTGATGAACTACTACTGATCTCATATAATCTCAAATGAAGGAAAGGTGGTTGGGGACTATATGACATTTGCCTGTATTTGCAACATCTTTTCACAGGTCACATCAATGTCCATTATAAAATCACCTAATTCAGGCCTGATAATCCTGGGATATAGGTGTTAGTATTACCTTAATTTCACAAATGATAATTCTAAGCCTTAGAAAGATTAAGTCAACTCCCTCAGGGTCATACAGCTATAAAGTGAAAAAAACAGATCTATGAATTTACCTCTTACAGACTTAATCCAAAGCACATGCTTTAACCAGCATACTGTGCTACTTTGATAAAAATTTTGAGTTCACTGGCTAGGTGGCCTTAAAGTGAAAAAGTGACAAATTTATTTAAAAATGGTAATCTTCATTGTTATTACTGTTTTGACATCGTCATCATCACCAAATAGAATTTAAACTTGCAGCTCTCTGTGTTTTCAGATCTCTTTCAAAATGCATAGTTCTAATAAGCTTACACTAAGGAAAGGATTCAATACTAGCTTATTAGTGGGTTTTCAGAGTGCTATAATTTACCCATTCACTGTTGTGAAAAATACTACTTTTCAGTTCAGTTGACGTTCTCTTAATGAATAAGCCCTAGCCTTTTGGAGGCCATGAGGGTTTTAGGAGACTTTAATTTATTCAGAGATGATATTTGAACTTTTCTTAAATGATTGAACAAAATACATTTCAGAGATGGGCTCATCTCAAACCTCCTATGTGCCCTAATGTTACCTGAAAACTGGGTTCGCCTCCTGGTGGGTGTGGAGCCAAAAGACACAACCAAGCCAAAAATTGGGAGAAGGAAGGATTTATTACTTGCAGCAAGTAAGGAGAACACTGGGGATCTTCCCCAAGGCAATGTCTCTCCAAAGAGCAAAACTGAAGAATTTTTAAGATAAGTGTATGTGCATATTCATGAAGCGGGTTTTGCAGAGGAGAATTCAACATAGAATTGGGGCAAAGGTCGACAGAGTCCAAGTTTTAGTTGATTGAAGTCACAAGGGTCAGAAAAGGTCACTATGATCACACATAAGGTTCCAACCAGTCTGGGGTCTCAGCATGTAGTCACCATCCTCCACCTGAGTGGTGGCCCTAATTCCTGCAGAACAACTCACAGATACTCATCAGATTGTTACGTATATCCATTGAGGAGGAGCATGGATCGTTAACTACTGTTTCTTGACTGCTGTTCCTTTGTTTCTGCATTCATTTGTTCCTTTAAAATTATTAATTACTGAGACATCTTCAGGGGTAAGCATTGTAGCCAGGCTTGGATCACAAGATGGCTTAGGCCCCAAATGGCTTCTCTTGTGTCAAGAAAGCCATGCCTGGTTTTCTTTCTTCTGGGATCCCCTACCCTATCTGCTTACAGTCAGTGTTTCTGGTATTTATTCCATGGCTGGAAACTCGATCTGAGCTTCAGAAGATGGCAACCTGAATTCATATTCATGACACGCTCTTCCTCTTCACTCTTCACTGGATGGTCAAAGCAATAAGAAAAGCCTAGCCAATTGTAACAAGTTAAAGAGAATGTCAGATATTTCCGAGGTCTCTGGTACTCAAGGAGAAGGTGGGGGGGAAGTGTTAAACTACCAAGCGAGGACCAAGGACCCAGTAGTTTTCTGGCTGAAGATGAAATCAAGATCTTGAGTCTCATGGTGCCTAACAGTCCCAGTCAACTGAGCATCGGGCTTTCCATAATCCCTTCCTCAGAATGCCCTCCTCAGTTTTGATAATCTGCTGGAACAGCTCAGAGAACTCAGGATAGCACTGTACTTACCATAACTGGTTTATTATAAAAGATACAACTCAGGAATAGCCAAATGGAAGAGATGCATAGGGCAAAATATGGGAGAAGGGGCATGGAGCCAGGCATGTTGCACTCCCAGAGCCTCAATGCGTTTACTGACCTGGAAGCTCTCCAGGCTCTTTCCATTATGGGTGTTTTCATGGAGGTTTCATTTTGTAGGTGTGATTGAGTAAATTATTGACCATCGATGATTAACTCAATCTCTAGCTCCTTTCCCCTCTCATCACAGGTTGGGGGCAAATACAATCACATTCTGAGGCACTGAGGGTTTGTACTTCAACATATGAATTTGGGAAGGACATAATTCAACCTCTTTATAGATCTGAGAAAGGCTAGGGAGAAGCAGGTTTGGACATTCTGCCTGTTTGTATTCCTAGCAGAGATATCAAGTACAAAGTAGAGACACAAATCCGGAATTTGGAGGCGAGGTTCAGCCTAAAGATATGAATTCAGACAGAACACAACACAGTCAGAAGAGTGATTTTTTTTAAAGAAATGTATTTCTCTTTAATGTCGGTACTGGAGATTGAACCCAGTACTTCTGTTTACTAAGGTTTCTGATTTTTTTAAATCACTACGATGCTGTAGTGAATATCCTTGTATATATGTGCTTACATTTCAGAGGTTTAATTTCTATGATGATTATTTCAATGCATAGTTTTATTATCTACTCACTCTCTTCTATGGTAATTTTTGGGTTCAAAATTTCCACATCTTAATTCACTTTTGTTAATTTATGTTTCTTTCTTTTGGGTTACAAATTTCGTGTCACAGAGTTGTATACTGTGTTTTCTGTGATTCTTTTAATTTTTCCAGGACTTGCTTACATCTCCTTTCTCATTTTTAATGTTGCTCATTTGTGCTCTTTTTTTCTTACTCAGACTGAAGGGTTTAATCTGTTTTATTGTTCTCTACAAAAAAATCAACATTTGAATTATTTTTAATTTTTTTGTTTTGTTTGTCACTAATATCAACCTTGATCTTTATTCATTTTTTTTTCTTCTTGCCTTCTTTTGGTTTATATTCTTATTCTTTTTCTAATTCCTTAAAATCCGAACATGATCCTCCCCTGCTTTTTTTTTAATTTCTTTCTTCCTTAATAATGAAAGCATTTACTGATACACCTTTTTTCTCATAAAAATCTTATGGTGATTTATGAGCTTTACTATAAAGTCATCTTCTTTTCATTGCATTCTAGATAGTTTGCAATTCCTCACTTGATTTCAAGTAAAGGAGTGTTTATTAATTTCAAAATAATTATGATTTTTACATTATTTATTTCTAATTTTATTAGGCTAAAATTACAGAATGTAGCCCATAGAACCTCCCTTTCTTAAATATTGTCTTTCCTTGTGGTTTTGCCGACACCTATGGATTGTTTCCCAATATTCATTCTCCTCATTATACACAGAAATGATAGTGTTATTTGGGCACTTGGCTGCCTGGCTGAGGACTATTTTTTTCAAGATCTCCATGGAGCTGGTAGTGACTGTGTCTCTATAAACATTGGCCAGTGGACTGCTACCATGTGTAATGTGTGTAATGTGTTGATTTGCACTTGCAGGGAAGGAGGGGACCTCTGCTTCTCCTTTGCACTGGATGGAAGCAGCCCTCGGAGGCGCTCAGTGGATGCTGTGTACTGAAATGGCCAAACATAGGACAGAAGGTGACTCATGACATGGCCATCCTACCCATGGACTCCTTACCTGGAGCTTTATGTGGTAGAAAAATACGTGTCTATGTGGTTTAAACCACTGCTATTTTGATTCTTTTTATATATCAGTTGGACCAAGATAACAAACGAACTCACCCTTAAATTTTCCATTCATAACCATCAAATTCAACTGAGTTCTCCAGCTGTTCAACCCTCCAGTACTCCTGATTACTTAGATTTTGCTATTACTGGATGAGTCGCTCGCTTCTCTATCACATCAAACCCCTAATACTTCCTCGTTTTACCTCATTCTCAGCTGCTGGTCTTGCCTTCTGTATTCTTGAGAGATAGAGTTGGCATTTGAACTGCATGGGTCCAGTTATAGGCAGATTTTTTTCAATACTAAGCACAGTACTATAGGATGTGTGGTTGATTTCATCTGTTGTTGTGAAACTGCGGATATGGAGGAAAGAGCCAACTGTAGGACTTGAGCATCTGTGGATTTTGGTACCCACAGTGGGTCCCGGAACCAATGCCCATGGGAACCAAGGGAAGATGCAACCAGAGAAGAGTTTCCATACCCTTACAACACACATCCAGGACATTAAACACTTGCTTTTGCTCCTAGTCTAAGAATGACATCTCCATGGTCCTAAGGCAAACCACTGTGGAACTGGATCTAGTGCTCTTTTGTCTACTTGTGAACATCATTATAGTTTGACTATATCATCCATTTTTTCTCTCCTCTGTATCATCCCATTCATGTGCAAACATGCTATCATTTCTCTTACCTCAAAAAAACTCTTGACTCCACATTCCTTCCAGTTACCACCCCATTTCATTTGTCCCCCTTTACTGCAAAACTCTCGGATATTGTCCACATCCTTTGTGTCCAAAGCCTCTCATTCCAGGCCATCTTGGACCACTGAGATCAGTTTCTCACCCCATCACTCTAAAGAAACGGTTCTTCTCAAAGTTATCAATTTTTTTTTAAATTGGACTAGTCAGTTACAATGTATCAATTTCTGGTGTACAGCACAATGTCCCAGTCATGTACATATATACACATATATTTGTTTTCATATTCTTTTGCATTAAAGGTTATTACAAGATATTGAATATAGTTCCTTGTGCCATCAATGTTCTTGTTATTGCTAAATCCAGTGATCACTTCCCCATCTTTATCATATTTGGTGGATCAGTAGCTTTTGATACAGTGTCATTCACTCCTGTCTGAAACACCTTCTTTACTGTATCTGTATGAATATATATCTCAACTATACGGTGCCTGGTGCCTGCTTATTTGTGTTGTCATAAGCCATCGTGGTCATGAGAGCAGACACACAGAAGGACTTGTTGATCACAGGAAGACACAATCTCTGGCCCCAGGGAGCTCCCCATTTGGGCGGGGAGACCAAGAATGCAGGTTCAGGTTGGGGCAGCCTTGCTAGTGCTCCAGGCTGATCCCACACAGGGGACGGTCCTTGTGCTGGAGTCCAGGGAAGCTTTCAGAGGAGAAACGACAGGCAAGCACGCTTTGATTGAGCTGAAAAACTGGCTTGGAGAACGGTACAGAGTTGAAGTACGGAGAAGAGGAAACTGATAGGGGGGGTGCATTTAAGGGATTCCCTCCTGCCCCGCCTGGCTGGGGTGGAAGTTCCTCTTGGGAAGCAGGAAGAGCCTTTCTTTAGAATATTTTTTAGGACTTAAGTTGCTGGCTGAAAAGTTGACTTCATTCTGTGTTGAGCAATAGACAGGGAACATTTCGAAGCAGAAGAGTGACCTCCCAAAGCAGGCTTTAAGAAGAGGCAGCTCCAAAACAGTTTAAACCTGAGTCTCTGAAAAGTGACCTGAATGCGGCCAATGATGACAAATTAGGGAAGCAAGCGTGGTGCTCTGATGACTTCTCCCAGGCAGCTTCATTTCTAAGCATTTGGGCTTCTGCTGGGGGTGGGGGCTTTGGCATTAAACAATATCATATGGGAAAACTTTGATCTGATATAAAGATGGGTGTCTGTCATACTTTATGAATTCAGTCCTTCGTGGGTGACAGACAGGGAAGGCTTTCTTCTGCAACAGAACATTTATTAACACAGTATTAAACAGCTTTGGTGTGGCAGAGCACACAGTGTGTGATGGGGCAAGTCTGCTCTATGAGACTGAGTAGGTAGGGAGAAATACGCTGGCTAAGGTGACTATGAGGTTCCATCCCTTTCAGCATGAGGGCAACGGAAAATCCCAAAGGGCACCTGGTACCAGAGTGTGTATGGCTGGAGAGAGGACTGAGAGATCTTTGAATCTCCACTCTGTCAACAGACACGCTCACACTACATCACACACACACACTGCGCCACACACTGCATCACACACACACCACATCTCACACACTCACTACATCACATACACACTGCATCTCACACTCACTGCATCTCATGCACCACATCACACATACTGAATCTTACACTCACTGTATCTCCTGCACTGCATCTCCCACACTGCATCTCCCACACTGCATCACATACACTGCATTTCATGCACTGCATCACACCCACTGCATCTCAAACTCAATGCATCACGACTCACTGTATCTTACACTCACTGCATCTCACACAGTGTATTTCACGCACTATATCACACAAACTGCATCTTACACTCAGCATCCACAGTGTTATACATAAATGCATGAAATATTTCACATAATAAGAAAGTAACAGAATTTCTTGATAACTTTGTTGTAGGAATGACATTTCCTCTTAAAACTAAAAGTCTTCTTAGGAGGTGAAAAGTAGAAGTCAAATGGAAGACTAATAAAGTTGGAAAAGAAACATTTATTTAAATATTAAAATTTAATATTTGTAAATGTGCTTTTCCCCTACAAGAGTCAAAAAGGTTATCTTTAAATTAGTTTAATAAAAAAAACACAAAACTTAGCTCTTGTCATGTGTCCTTTAAAACTAGACCTTTTTAAAAGTAACTATAGAATTTCAGATACTTCAATGGTTTTAATGATATTTTGTGCATCAAAAAAAAGTCAGTGTTACTGAAGAATTTTAAAAATCTATCTTAACTTATTGATATTGACATCAAGGTAAATTGGCAACAAATAAGGCAAAACACCGTTTCACAATTAAGAAGGAAAACCACCAGGATTTTTACTCTGGGGTTTGTGTTATCGTTTAGCTATTCCACAACTCACATCTGAAAGACCTTTTAAGGAAGATGCTTTTAAGTATTAGAATGAAAAACGCTGGTCCAAACTTTAAATGAGCTATATTCCTTTGCACCAAAGTCCACAAGCCGCCTGTTTATAAAATCCGGGAAGCGGCTCTGAGCGGGTGGCCGCGGTGCGCAGGCGCGATGGACGGCGGTCCCCGACCCCAGGGATGGAGTCCGCTCCATCAGCCCCATCCAAACCCCAACCCGCCTCCAGCCCACCCGCCTCCGGAAAGGTCGCCGAGGCAGAACTGCTCTTCTCCCCGAGTCCTCGGGTTCCGCTGGGTCCCCACGGGCTCGGCCTCGCCCGCGGAACGGCGGTAACACATTTATTTCTTCGGAGTGTCGGAGACTGGGCTGAACAGGCTACTGTTTAGAATTGCTTCAAGTTGTCTCTTCTTGGGGAGGCTGGCTCCAGAAAAGCCCTGCCTGCTGCCATTTGGGACGTTAAACTTCTGTGACCTAGCGAACCCTGGTGATCTGGGGCTCTCTCCGGTCAGCTTTTCTTCTCTCTCTCTCTCTCTCTCTCTCTCTCTCTCTCTCTCTCTCTCTCTCTCTCTCTCTCTCTCTCTCTCTCTCTCTCTCTCTCTCTCTCTCTCTCTCTCTCTCTCTCTCTCTCTCTCTCTCTCTCTCTCTCTCTCTCTCTCTCTCTCTCTCTCTCTCTCTCTCTCTCTCTCTCTCTCTCTCCATTCCCACTTCCTGCTGGGATCTAAAGTGCTATCCCCAAAGTCAAGTGGAGTTTTGGAGCCAGAGCAGCACAAATAGTCTTATTTTTCCTTCCGAGATGTTCAAATGATCCCTTTCCTCAGGCTCGGATATTTCTCATTCCTCCCACCGCAGGGGAGCTGGATGTGAGATCCCAGAGGTTGTGCAGAATGGCCTGAATTTTAGCAACAGTTCAGAAATCCCTTCTGGAAAGCCCGGTCACCCCTGAAAGCAGTCTGCAGTTGGCAGCCCCACCAGAGGTATCCTGCATTGGGTCAGAATGGCTGGGACTTATTCGCTCCACAATGATTAGTCGCCAGATACAGTTTTTTCTGGGAAATATGTGACTTTGAGATAGTCAGGTTTCTATATTTGAACCAAACCCTAAAGGCATATTCAAAGGCCTGAAGACTTGAGAACCAGGACTGCTGGATGCAGAAGACTGATATCACAGCTCAACAGTCAGGCAAAGATCAAGTTCAGCCTTCCTCTGTCTTTTGTTGTAGTCAAGGCCTCAAGTGATGCTGTCCAGTCCCATCAAGGAGGGCCTACTGCTTTAACCAGTGCAACAATTCAAACATTAATCTCTTCCAGAAACACCCTCACAGACACATGCAGAAATAATATTTAATCAGCTCTCTGGGCATCCTTTGGCCCAATCAAGTTGACACATAAGTTAACTATCACTGTACCTCTTCTATGGTTCACACTCTTTGATAGGCGTTCAGTTGTAAATCAGAAATCTTCATGTTTCTTTCTCACTCCCATTTGTCCATCTACCCCAGACCTCTTTGTCTCCAAACTTTCATTTTTTCCCCCCAATGTGTCAGCTCCAAAGCAAATTCCATCCATCAGAACATTCCATGAAGAACTAAAATGGCCCAGCATGTGTACCCTTGCTTCAGTAAACTGATGTAGGCTGAGCCCGTATGGGCGTTACTGTGGTCCAGGTAGCTCTCTATAGCTGAGGTAGACTGAAAGGATTTGTCAGCCATAGGCTATCATCTGACTGCATTCTCCACAGTTTGGCAGCAAGTCCTTCCTTAAAGGGGGATTTGGATGGTATACCTGAGTTGTCTAATGAAAATCTGGACTGAATGGTGACACCCAGTAAATGGCATCGAAAGGCCAAAAGTGTTTTAGTATTTTGTAAAGGAAAGAGATTAATCACTTTGAGTTGGGAATGCCACCATATACCTCTTTCTTATATTTCCTGTCATTACTTTCATGAGGAGAGCCCAGAAGAATTTCCTTGTACTTCTCAAAAGCAATAAACTGGCAAGGCAGGCATCATGATCTTTCATAAAGCTTCGTACTGGGCAATCTCACTATGACTTGTAGCAAGACAGACTACATTTAAATCAAAAGTACAATGAGGTATCACCTCACACCAGTCAGAATGGCCATCATTCAAATTCCATAAACCATAAATGCTGGAGAGGCTGTGGAGAAAAGGGAACCCTCCCACACTGTTGGTGGGAATGTAGTTTGGTGCAGCCGTTATGGAAAACAGTATGGAGATTCCTCAAAAACTAAAAATAGACTTATCATATGACCCAGTAATCCCACTCCTGTGCATATATCCAGAGGGAGCCTTAATTCAAAGAGATACATGCATCCCAATGTTCATAGCAGCACAGTTTACAATAGCCTAGACATGGAAACAGCCTAAATGTCCATCAACAGATGACTGGATAAAGAAGTTGTGATATATTTATACAATAAAATACTACTCAGCCATAAAAAAGAATAAAATAATGCCACTTGCAGCAACATGGGTGGACCTGGAGATTATCATACTAAGTGAAGTAAGCCAGAAAGAGAAAGAAAAATACCAATGATATCACTTATACGTGGGATCTAAAACAAACAAAGAAAAAAGCCAAATGAACTTATTTACAAAACAGAAGCAGACTCACAGACATTGAAAACAAAGTTATGGTTACTGGGGAGTTGGGGGGAAGGGGGTGAGAAAGGATTAATTGGGAGTTTGAGATTTGCAGATACTAACTAATATATATAAAACAGATAAACAACAAGTTCTTACTGTATAGCACAGGGAACTATATTCAATATCTTGTAGTAACTTCTGGTGAAAATATGAAAATAAATAAATGTATGTTCATGTGTGACTAAAGCATTATGCTGTACACCAGAAATTGACACACCATTGTCAACTGACTATACTTCAATAAAAATATATACATACATGGACCACCTACATCAGTATCACCTGGAGTACTATAAAAACACAGACATATGCACTCAAATATTGGGAATGTGACCTAAAAGTCTTCATTTCATTAAGCTCCTCAGCTGATTTTTATGAACATTAGGTTTTGAGAACCATTATTCTGGTATTTTTCTTCCAGCACAAAGTTGGGGGGGTTCTAATTTGCATTTTATAATTTAAAAAATATTATTCCTCTAGCAAGGTCTCTATCTATTCCAGTTTATTAAAGAGCTTATATAAAAGATGTTTCCAAATTTTATTAAATGTGTGACTTGCCACTTGTGTTCCTTTCTTTGACTTATTAACATAGTAAATTATGTGAATAAATTTCTTAAAGTTGAGACTGCCCATGGATGTTTGGTGGTAACATGCTTGTTCACAATAGTATTATCCTTCTGAAGTGCTGCTAGAGCCTTCTTCTTGCCAATATTTTATTTCAAGATTTTTCCTTTGTCTTTGCTTTTCTGCAATTTGATAATGAAATGACTAGTTGTAGGATTTTTAAAATGTATTTGCTCTTTTGTTTTGTATTTTTCGTGATTGATGTTCTCCAAGTTTCCTGCATCTGTGGTTTGTTCCCTGTAATTATTTTTACAAAGTTTTCATCCAGTTTTACTTCAGGTATTTTTTTTGTCCTAGTCTCTTTTTATTCTCTTCGTGGTGTTTCATTTATTCAAATTTTACACCTTTTGGAATTTTCTCACAATTCTTTGATACTCTTTATTTTTCTTTCTTTTTTTCTCGTTATCATTTCAGTTTTGGAAGTTTCTATTGACCTATCTTTAAACTCACTGATTCTTTCCTCAGCCATGTCAAGTCTACCAATTAGCTCATCAGAAGCATTTCTTATTCTTATTACAGTGTTTTGATTTCTAGCATTTCCTTCTGATTCTATCCTAGAGTTTCCATTTCCCTGCCTCCATTACCCATATGCTCTGTGCCATATTTCGCTCTGACGATTGCTTTGTTTCTTCAGACTCTGTTTTCGTTATTATTTTTTTCTTTTTGGCATACATTGCAGTTTTTAGTTAAATGTCACACATGATAGATGGGGTTATAGGGACTGAAGTAAATAGTGTGAAGTTTATCTGGCTAGGAGTTTAGCCTGTGTTTAATGCTTGCTCTAGATATGAGTGAGAGACTTCAGTTTCCTCTAGCACACATGTTTTTTCTCCCCTCTGGACTTTGGGCTTCCCCGACTACTCCTCCATGAAGAGTCTGTGTCTTACAGCTCTTTCAGCTGCAACCCAGTGCTCTTATACTGGAGCCCTGATGAGGAGATGGTAAGGTATAGGGGAGAGGGGCATTCCATCATCTTCCAATTGTATCTCCAACTATTGGCTGGCCTGTCTTTGGGCTGTGACCTTCACAAGAATTTCTCCAGGAAGACAGATTTTTTTCTCTCTGTCACTTCTCTATTCCCTGCCTGCAGCATTCCCAATTTATTTCCTTGAAACTCTGACCCCTCTTGACTATGTTCTTTGCCCCACCCCCCTTCCCTTAGGTGATGTAGGAAGATTGGAAGAGGCTGGAGTGAGAGGAATTATCTTGTGCCTCTGGGATAAAGCTCCAGCAAAGTGATTTTTCCTCAAAAGGTTTTTTTTTTTTTTTTAATGGAAAAGGCTATGGACATACATCACACTGACTATTCTTCTTCTCTCCAAGCCAGAGCCAAGAAAGGATATTTCTCAGATCCTCATCATGAGGAATTGGTGGCATTCCTCTAGTGAAAGCCCGTGTAAGCATGAGAACACCCTCTAAGTTTGTGGCCCCCAGAAATTTCTCACTCCTACTCCAGCCGGTCTCAGTTTACACCAATTTGTCAAAACTACCATTTAAATGTTCCTACGGCTTGTGGATTTCAGTAGCTTTTTCTCCAGGCAAGTAAATCTTGGGTCCTGTCTCCCAAGATGTTCATGTCTTTCTAGATTTTGCAGTGCCATCTCATCTTGAGAGCTCAATTCTCTAATTCTCTCTGAAAGTCATTGATTTTAAGTTTGTCTAACTTTTTCTCACTGTAAGAACAGGAGTGATGCCTTTCAAGTACCTTACGTGTCAGAAAGGAAACTGGAAGTCCTGGTGCACTGATTTTTGCTGTTTGCAGTATTTTTCCTACTAAGGCTACTTTTCTTAAAGGACTGTTCTTTTTCAGATTGCTTAGTTACCATCTTCATGGGTATTTGATTTTTATCCCGTAATTAAGTCATTTAGGTTTCCTTTATTTTCCTTTCGTATTCTTGGTAACTATTAATATGAATTGAACTGGCCAATTATAAAAACAGCTTACTTTATATGCTAATTAACCCACATTTTGAAAAGTGAAAGTATTTGCAAATATGAATATAAACTCTACACAGCCTGAGGTAAGAACATCATCACATTTGTCTACACATTGAGCTGAATGAAAAGTGGTCAATTTTGCAGAGCATGTGTATTCTAGTTTATTCTCACTTCTCAGAACCACAGGCCAAGAATTCTCCCCTCTAAAAACTTTCATCTCTTCTTTGTCTACTTTCTAGCATAGTTTCATTAAGAATTACTTTTGATAAAAATGATGTTACTCCTACGACTTTATTAGCATGCTAAATTAATTGAAATATTATTGAAGTTAGTAACAACCAAGAACATTTAAAAATTAGCAAAATGAATTATTAATTGAGTTGCTTAGATTTTCATAGTAATTTTTTGATTAATATGATTTTAACTCTAGTGATCTTTGCAGATTTCATCCTCTATTAAATGCTACCATACAATTATCTAAAATTGGCTCCTGACACATCAGCACCTAAATATTGGGGAAATAATGCACCATGGTAATTAATGACATGTGTTTTGGAGTCGGCCAAACCAGAGTTGAAACACAGCTCTAACACATGGTAAGTAAATACAAGTACTTGTAATCTTGATACTGCCTCATTTTCCTCATATACTAAGTAGGAATTATGATACATGTCTTTGGGATTCTCACAAATTGAAGTTTAACACTTAAGGTGTCAAGTACACACTTGATTATCAATAAATGATATGGTAGGCAGGATTTGTAAAATGGCCCTCTGAAGATACTCAACCCTAATTCTGTAACCTGTGAATACAATGAGGTATCACCACCATGACTGTGTTATGTTATATGGCACAGCTCACCTTGAAATAAGGATATTTATTACCTCAGTGGCCTGATCTATTCACATGGGCCCTTAAAAGCAGAGGGTCTTACAACTAGTGGTAGAAGGGGAAGTCAGAAAGATTCAAAACAAAAGGGGGATTTAATGCAGAATTCTAACTTGAAGATGGCCAACACTATGAATATACTAAATGCCACTGAATTCTACTCTTTAAAATGGTTCCAATGGTGAATTTTATCTTACATGTATTTTATTGCAATAAAAACATGGAAAAATAGCTAGACATGCAACAAAGCAAGAAAATGTGACACATTATGATAGGGGTGGGAGGAGCAGTTAATCAAAATATTCCCAAGGTAGCTTATAGAATTGAATGAGAATATGGAGACTTTAAAACACCTATTATAAATATGTTCAAATGCTTAAAGAAAAAGATAGGCATAATGAATCTCAGCAGGGAGACGAGAACTATAAAACAAAAAATAAATGGAAATTCAAGAACTGAAAGTGGAATATCTGGAATAAAAATAAATTACTGCATTAAAATTGCCAGCAGAATGGAGATGGCAGAAGAAGAAACAGTCATGAAAAGGAAGAGAAATCAACAAAAAATTTTTAAAGATCTAAAGAACACAGAAAAAATTGAAAAATGAAACAGAGACCCTCAGTGATTTGTAAGGTAATAGTTATCTAACATACATACATACATATATATATGTATATAAAATCTGAGTCTCAATGGAGAAGAGAGAGAAAGAATAGGTGAGAAAAAGAGACATTTGAAAAAATAATGGCTAAAACTTTCCCATGTTGGTTGAAAAACATCAAACTACGATATGGAAGAAACTCAGTGAACACAAGCTGGAAAAATACAAAGAAAACTACACTTAGGCACATTATTGTTAAACTGTGTAAGATGAATGACAAGTAGAAAATTTTCAAAGCAGGCAGAGAAAAATGGCAAATTACAGACAGGGGAACAATGGTGGGAACATCAGCTGAATTCTCATCAAAAATAATGGAGGCCCTAAGACAATTGCATATGTTTAAAGTGGCAAGAGAAAAAAAAAATCCAACTCACAATTCTATATCCAGTGAAAATAGCTCTGGAAAATGAGGGTCAAAAATACATCTAAAGAAAACTAATATTTGAAAGAATTTGTCATTAGAAGATCTGCATTGCAGGAAATATTGAAGAGTCTTCTTCAGGCACAAGGGAAATGATATCAGATTGGAAGAGCAATGGACCTGGTTAAATATATAGGCTCATACAGTCATGTGTAAATGACTATCTTTTTTATCTGTCTTTATTCCTTAAAAAAATTGTTAAAGAAAAAAAAATAACATATTGCCCTAAGTTTCATCATACATGGAAAAGTAATTTATAGCACAAAAGCCTGGGAAATAAATAAAATTATACTATTTTATGGATCTTACAATATGAAGTGGGACAATGTTAATTCTAAGACTGTAATGAATTATCAGTGGATATTGGAATTTCCTGAACAACCACCAAAAATACTTTAAAAAAATTTAAAAAGCATAGAGGTATTACAATACAATAATACGATTATACAATTAACTAAAGAGGGCTCTATACAAGATATATATAGATATATATAGATTAAAAGTAAAAGGATGGAGAAAAAGAAGAGCAAATTAAATCCAAACTAAGCAAGAAGCGTAGAGGGAGGAGAGAAATAGGTGAGAGAGATTAAAGGCACAAAATTCCAGTTGCAAAATAAATGAGTCACAGGTATGAAATATACAGTGTGGGGCATACAGTCAATATCAATATAATACCTTTATATGGTAGCATGTAACTAGACTTATGGTGATCATTTTGAAATGTATAGAAATATCAAATTACTATGTATATAACAGGAACTGACATAGTGTTGTAGGTCAATTATACTTCAACAAACACAAAAAGATAAACGAGCTCATAGAAAAAGAGATCAAATTTGTGGTGACCAGAGGCAGACCATTGCATAGTCCCTCGTAATTCTCATCACGCCTTTTATAATCCCCTCCACTAGACTGTGGGTGGGACTTGGGACTTGGGACTTGTTTCTAGTGAACACAGTATGGTAAAGGGGATACAACATCAATTTCATGATTCTGCTGTATTATAGCAGATCCCATGTTAGCATTCTGGGGCGAGAGATTCTCCTTGCTTACTTGATAGAGAAGCCTCCAGGTGTAGCAACCAAAAATGTCTCTAGAGATTGTCAAATGTCCCCTCAGGGACAAAGTCACTACTTAATTAAAAACCACTGCGTTAAATGCTTATGCTAGATTAGGAAAAGTTTTAAAATCATTGATCTAAGCTTTCACCTTAAGAAGCTAGAAAAGGAAAAGCAAGTCAAAACCAAAATATATAAAAGGAAGGAAATTATTAAGGATAAATCAATGAAAAAGAAAATCAAAACTCAGCAAAATTAATGCATACTTGGTTCTTTGAAAAAACTAACAAAACTGTTCATTTCCTAGCAATATTAACCAACAAGAGTAAGAGAAAACACAAATTACAAATACCGAGAATGAAGGAAAGGACATTACTATGAATCCTACATTCATTAAAATGATGATAAGGAGATGTTATGCTCAACTTCACACTAATAAATGTAGCAATTTAGATAAAATAAACAGTCCTTGGGAAGCACAATTTACCAGAACTGACTCAAGATGAGAGAGAAAAATCCAAATAACTCTGTATCTAACACAGAAATTGACTTCATTATTAAAAATCTTCTCAGAAAACCAAACCAAACCAAAACAAAACTCCAGATCTAGATAATTTTAATGGTGAATACTATGAAACACAGAATGTAGAAACAACATCACTCTACCACAAAATGTTCATGAAGATAGAATAATTAAAACATCTCAACTTGTTTTCTTAGGACAACATAATCTTGATACCCACATCTGATAGCCATGTCATGAAAAAAAAAACTATAGATTATTATCTCTTCTGAACATCGAGGCAAAGTCTTTAATGAAACTATCAAATTAAAGATGATCATTCTTCATGTCTAAGTGGAAACTTTCCCAGGAATACAATTTTGATTCAATATAGGAAAAGCAATCAGTATAAATGCCCACATTAACAGAAAAAAGAGAAAAACCATATTGTTACCTTAAAAGATGGAGAAAAAAAGCATTAAAAAATCAACAACAATTTGTGATAAAAATACTTAGCAAATTATGAATATTGAGGAGACTTCTTTCCTCTGATCAAGGGCATTTTTGAAATTTCTAGCACTAACTTCATACTTAATGACTAATATCTAACACTTTCCCCTTGAAATCAAGGACAAGACAAAAATGCCTGCTCTTACCACTTTTGTTCAACATTGTACTGGATATTCTAACCAATGCAGTATAGCCAGAAATGAAATGCTAAGGACAGATTGAAAAGAAAGATGTAAAATTATCTTTATTCACAAATTTATTGATTGCATGAAAAATCCTAAGAAATCTACAAAAAATTAAAGGTAGCCAGTGAACACATTACATTTGCAGATATGAAGTCAATATAAAAATATTCGTATATTTTTATTCTAGCTGAGAACAGTTGAAAAGCAAACTATAATAACCAGCACTCACAAAAGCTTCAAATAATAAAATGTAAGGTACTTAGAACTAAATCTAGAAGAAGGCATCCAAGACCTCTATCTTGAAAACTACAAAACATTGCTGAGAAAAAGAAGAATCAAATAAATGAAGAGACAAACTGTGCCCAAGATTTGGAAGATTCAATCTCGGTAAGATGCCAGTTATTTTCAAATTGATCTATATATCTTTCACCATCTTAATCAAAACCCCAGCATGATTTTTGGTGCAAATTAGAAAACTTTTTCTAAATGCATATGGAAATGCAATGGATCTTGAGTGATGAGAACATTTTTTAAAAGAAAGTTTGAAAATTCATGCTCCCTGATTTCAATACTTACCATAAAGCTATAGTAATTAAGACAGGATTGCATTGTCCTAAGGATATTGATATAAAACAAGATTAAAGGAAGAGTCTAGAGTACAGAAATATACTCATATATATGGTGAATTGATTTTGTTAAAATTTTCTAGGCAATTTGGCTAGAACAAGAAAATATTTTCAACAAATGATGCTAGAAAATCTAGATATTCATGTATGGCAGAAAAAAAAACTTTAAACTTTACATATCATCCTAGACCAAAATTAATTTGAGATTAATCATGGACTTGATAATAAAAACTAAAACTATAGCTTGTGATAAATATATAGTAAAGCATCTTCACAAGTCAAGAAAAGATTTCTTAGGATACACCAACACTTTCCATAAAAAGAAGTAATAATAAAGTGAACTCCATTGAATTAAGAACTCTTCTTTATCAAAAGTCATAATGAAGAAAATGAAAAGCTAATCTGTAGACTGGGACAAAATATTTTCAATATATGTAACTAATAAAGTATTCACAACTATAGTAATATAAAGTATTCATCTATTAAATAAGAAAAGTCAGACAACTCTGGCTTTTAGACAGCAGATTTGAAGATGCACTTCATCAAAAAAGACATACAAATTGGCATAAGTCCATGGAAAGTTGCTCAATATCATTAGTCATCAGGGAATGCAAATTCAAAACATAATGAGATACCACTTCACACCCACTGGAATGGCTAAAATTAAAAAGACTGACAACTCTGAATATTGGCAAGAATGTGAAGCATCCACATCTTTAATACATGCTAGTGGGATGCACAATGTTATAATCATTGGGGGGAAACCATTTACCATCTTATTATTAATTAAACGTGCATTTTATACATGATCCTGGAAATCCTTGTAATAGTATCTCTCCTGGAGAAATGAAAGTATTTACCCACAAAGAGACTTTTACACATATGATTTATAGAAGCTTTATTCACAATACTGGAAAGCTGAAAAAAAGTCCATCAACAGGAAAATGGATAAACAGATCCCTGTGTATTCTTATAATGAAATAATATCAGCGATAGAGAAAGAGTTAACTACTGATGCATACAATGGCGTGAATAAATCTTGAAAATATTTTGTTAGGTGTAAAAGTTTACAATAGGGTATATGCAGTATGAATACTTTTTTATGCACTTCAAGGAAAGGGGACACTAATCTATAGTTACAGAAATCAGAAGAGAGATTACTTATAGGGGTAGAAATCGGCTAGAATGGGGCATTAAGGAATTTTCCAGGATGATGAACTATTTCATAAGTTAATTAGTATTAGGTCACATGGGTGTATATAAGGGTGTGCTGGCACTGGCCCTGACGAGCCCTAGAAGGCCAATCGTGTGTATCATTTTCCAACTCTGCTTACAAAGTCATCACATCAGTGGCTTGAAGTAGGCTATTGGTGGCAGTATTTTTACCATGGAAATCAGCAAATGCCACATATCACGGCTTTCTTTTTCAGAAAGCTGTGTTTTTGAGCACATCACTGGACTGCATAAAGTTGTAAGCTGTTTATCAAATGGTTTACTTAAGATTTGTGACCTTGAACACATAGTGATGGTTTACCAACTCCAAAAACTTCAGTATGTCCTGAATTCTTTCCACCTTCAATGGACAAATGATATCTCTGCCTTTCAGTTCTTACACAGTTTATCTTGGGCCAAACCAAGTTTGTATTCAAACCAGGAGTGTGCTTTGTTCAAGGAAAAGAAGTGTGAGACCGTATTTTTAGGTTATTATTTCCCCTCCGTGTACACAGCTACATGTGAACTGGAGTTTCGGACGCTTTCCTGTTGATCAAGGTGTTGACTGAAGTCCTTTCTCCTTTCTCCTTCAGTTTTTATTCTCATCTTTCATAAATTTAAAATAAACAGGTGTTTCACCTCTAAACTGACAGAGAAAACACCTTCTTTGCAACTTATTAAATCACTGTCAAGTGTGAGTGAGTATATGTGTGTGTGTGTCTGTTCTTTTTTTAATTGCACAAAGCAGGATGATTAGGAAATATTTAACCAAAGTAGCATTGCTATTTATATTACTACACTTTGAGCAAGTAACAATTGCATAGCTTTGTTTGTTGATTTTTTTAAAAAATTGGATCCAGTATTGTCCAAAGAAGAATGAAAGTGTTTTTAAAATAGTGCCTCTAATTGTACTTGAGCCTGGGAAAAGCTCATATGATTTTATTGCTTTGCTAAGATTATGCTTAAAATTAGCTTGAACAGCACATTCTCTGCAAGTGAATTGTCTCTTACTGTTCACTGTTCAAAATCAGACAGACTGTTTGAAACAAGGAGACCTATGGTCAACAAATGAGATGCTTTCAGAAAATAACTATATGTTGGAATGGACCAAGATGTGTTTTTGGCCCTAATAAAGATAAAATCATTGGAAAGCTATTATGATTGATAATAGTACTATTAATGAATTTCATTGTTTTTATTTCAGATGGGCAGGCTTAATTGACTTATCTGAAGCAGATGACACCTATAAATTACTGAATTTAGAGATCATTTGCTTCTGTTGCATCCTTCAGACAGTGCCTTATCTAGACAGCATGTGTGAGCTTAATGTCTGTAAAGAAGGCTAGTAGAGATTTGGAATGCTTTCTCTGTTGGTCGACAGTGTTCCTTTTTGTGGCTTTGTATGGGAAAAACCAGTAGGGATCTTTTGTTACACAAAGGCATGTTTCCTTGACAAAGATTTCTTCGAGTGATGTAGTAACGATGGCCTTAGTCTATATCTTAGTGTTTAGGAGCACCAACTGGGGATTTATCAGACCTCAGCTTGAATCTATGCTTAGCCACTCTCAAGTTGTATGGCATTATTCACATCAGTAATGTTCTCCGAGCCTCTGCTAGGGAGATAACGGGGTAATAGTAAGGTTTCAATGAGATAACATAGTGCTGGCAAATAATAAGTGATCAATAAGTATTTTATAACTTATTATTGTTTTAATTAAGTCCACTAAATTATTAGCCCTTTTCAGACTGATATAGTGGCTTATTTATCTTTTCCTTAGTGCCCAGAACAGGGTCTGAATTTTAAATGCACAATAAATGTCACATGTTGATGTGCTGTAGGCTGTGGTTCATTTAGGTTTTGAAATGACTTTTATATTATGGAGAATTTCAAATACTTAAAACTGTAAAAAGAACAATATAGTGGCTCTCTGTATACCTATCACTCAGCTCCACCAATGATCGACTCGCAGTGGGTTTTGTTTCCCACATACTCCTTGTTGCACTCCCCTTCCCATCTTTCTTGAAGCAAATTGAGTTGATTTCTAATCCTCTCTGCAAGAAGCTCTACTGCCTGTCCCCAGCCGGCACACTCAGGAGACACAAAGACATTTGAAAAGGTGCATAAACAAAACAAAATTGTGAAGTGATATCTACTGCCATGATCACAGAAAGCATTTCCAAAGCTTAAGAGAAAAGATGGATTTTCTGCCGGTGTTTTTTGTCCCAGAGGGTAGATAACTGAGGCGCCATCAGGAAACAAGGGACAGCTGGTTAGAGTTTAGAGTCTTTCTGAAAATGACACATAGAGGACCATGATCAGTTTTTCTCTCTTGAACTGAAAGGAACTAGCTGCTTTCCTTGTGCCTGCCCATGGAGAATATGCAATTGGCCCAGCAGTCAAAGGGCTAAATTAATTTATAGGCATTTACAGCAGATGAAGTCGCTATTCGCCATACAGCTGTGAGCCAAGACAGCAGTTAAGGATGTTGTAGTTGGTACCAGTCATTTCATACAAAAGCAATAAAAATGTCTCAAGTTATTCCTGATGACGATTACACACCAAGTTTCCTCTTTCCCATGAAATGCATGTTTCTGTTGTTTATTGGGCTCCATTTCTTTTAGTGCCAGTGAAGAGATTCCATTAGTCGTATGTAACATATGTGGGGAATAGCAGAAGTCACAGGAGCAATATTATCCTCATCACAGGCAACATTCTGACTGCTCCCTGTTCCGTAGTGTGTACCTTCTTGAAGAGAGGCAGGTGGTAACGGCAGGAGCGACTGTGTGATGTTTCAGGGAGAAGTTTGACAACATTTCTTGATGTAGTAGCATATTTCCTTAAAGGTTATTTGAACTTGCCTTGTGTTATACAAGGAAAGGGCAGAGTAATTTTTGTTGTGGCAAGAGTCATTGATTTGGGGTGGCGCTATTGATTTCATGTGCATCTGAGATTATTGCAAAGAGAAACCTTGCGAGCCTGCCTTGGCTGTACTGGCAGGCTGTCTAAGATGCCAACAGGCGTCTCCAAGCAACACAGAAAACAAGCTTACTTTATCACTTGAGAAAGATATTAAAGTGCCTACCTCATCTGCATTCTTTTTTGTTCATTCTTTCTTTCACACATTTCTATCTATACAGTAATCTTCATTCTTTTATACATTTCTGCCCATGTTAATATCCATTTTATCATTCCATTATTTATCCAAGAAATAATTATTGCTGATTTCTTCTGTACTTAGTCTTGTACGAGGCTGTGGGAAGGTACAGTAATAGTCTGAAAAGCGGAGGACCAAACTCACCTTCCTTTGAGCTAATTTGGAAATAATCGTATGGTGTCTACTTATTAACAGAATATTTAATATGCATGGAGATTGATTTGGGGGAAGAATGGCTCCATAGGATGAAAAAAATTAAAGAAGATATTGTTAATTAATACTTGACATTTAACAAAGAATTTTCAATATACAAGATCTTGTGGCAGCTCACAGTGAAAAAGAATGTGACAATGAATACATGTACATTCATGTATAATTGAAAAATAGTGCTCTACACTGGAAATTGACACAACATTGTAAACTGACTATAACTCAATAAAAACAAAACAAAACAAAACAAAACAAATCAGAACCTCACTGTAAGCCAAAAAAGTAAATCTTCATATGTTTATCCCTCTCTCTGGGCTGCCTTTCCCAACAAAAACCTCAGTTACCTACACTCAAGGATTTCCACTTCACCTTTTTTCTTGACATCATTTCGATCAGGATTTCACCCACACTACTCTGCAAAATAGGCCGTCATTATGCCACCAACAACCTCTCTGTCATCGAATCCGAAGTTCGAGTCTTAGTCTTCATGCCAATTTCTCCTCCTTGTTACACTTCTTTATTCGGCTTGCAGGACCTATTCTCATGGTCCTGTTACTCCCTCACTTGTGGCATCTTCCATCTCCTTTGTTGGATTGCTATTTTCCCCCAACCGCTTAATACTGGGGTGCCAGGGCTCAGTCATCAGATTCTTTCTCGTTTTTATTCACACTTGATCCCTACAAGACCTAACCCAATTCTATGACTTTAAATGTCATCTAGAAGCTGTTGTTAATTCCCCCATATGTATCTTCAATACAGACCTCTCCACTGAAATCCCAATTCAGATAATTAACTGTCTTCCTTATACTCCATTGAAATTTCTAGTAGACACTTCACAGTTAACATGTATAAGGCAGGAATGCTAATTTCCGGTTCCCCCAAGGTGTGGAAGAACTTTAGTGACTCTCATCTTCCTAAATGGCAGCCTGATCCTTCTACTTGCTCTACACGTTCACATCAAATTCATATTTAACCAATGAGCAGGTTATTTTGGCTCTTCATTCAACTAGCATATTTATTCAGCGCTTACTAAGTGCCAGGCACTGTTCTTACTGGGCATAAGGCAGTACCAAAAAGGACAAATTTTATCAGCCCTCATGGGGTTCATACTCTTAATGGCTGGCTTACACTTGAGTGTCTCTATCTTCAAAATATATTCAGAAACTGACTGTATATATTCTTACTGCTTCCACCATTGCCTCCCCAGTGTGAATCACCTTCACCTCTCACTGTAACGGCTTTCTAACTGGTCTCCCTGCTTCTGCCCTTTACCTTCTATTCAAAAAAGCAGTCAGAATGATCCTCTAAAAAACGTAAGTCAAAAATTTCACCTCTATGCTCACAATCAGGAATGTTCTTCCTCTAGATATTCACATGGCTTACCCCTCACTCCCTTTTGTTTCTGGTCAAATGCCATCTTATTGGAGATGTCTGCCTTGATCACACTATAAAAATAGCACATGGATGTGTATAGACATGAGCACACACCGACACCGGTGATTCATTATCCCTTTATTTTGATTCAGTTTATCTTCTGAGCACACATCACAGAGCAGCCTGTTTAGTTGTTTATGTTTTTCTTCTCTTCCTGGAATATAAGCTTCATGAAAGTAGGAGCTATTTCTGTTTTGTTTAACCAAGTATCTGCCCTCAAGGAGAAATCTATCTAGTGGAACAGCTAGTCATATGTTTTGTAACACAAAACAGAATGGAATTATAGAAGCAGGAATTCTTCATTCCGAATTAGAGGCTCAGGGAAAATGTCACTCACTTAATAGGTGGCATTGCATCCTGGCTTTGAAGGATAGTAATCATTCTGCTAGCTGAAGAATGATGACAAAAGCAGCCCAGGTCAAAGAAATAATAGAGGAATAGAGGATTGACACATTGCACATTCAGGGTCGGTGAACTGGAGAGTCGTAAATAAATATGGAAGAACTTAGGGAAAATGATGCTGAAAGTATAGATGAGGCGAGGCTGGGTGGTGGGGGGTGGTGCTGTGTGACTTTTTAAGAGTTTGGACAAGATTTTATAGGCAAGGGAATCCATTAGGATTTGACAGGAAGGGGATGGGCATGATCCCGTTTGTATAATAGGAATATTAATTAAGATTAAGATACATGTTAGAGCCTTTGTAATAGTCTAGATGGAAGAAATGAGACTTTAATTTCCTCTGTTCACTGGTGGTGAGATCTTTGTTTTCAGATTCTTCCCAACTCAGTCTATATTTTCTTATATTAGTGCTGGAGGATGCTGGCTCGGCTTTCTGTCTGCCTCTTTCTGGCTAGGCATGGTATACTCCTGTTTTGCAACATTGGGTGAAAAATAGGGAGAGGGAGAAAGACATATTTGGCTTAGAAAAGAATATACATAATGGAATAATTTAAAAATACATATGTAAGCGTCAAGTACAAATCTAAAACAGAGGAATGGTTAGGTAAATAATAATCACTCCATTTATGGAACTTAATGCAGCCACTAGAAGAAAATTTATGAAGAATGATTACAGACGTTTAACATCAATTCATTCAACCATTCATTCAAAAAATATGTATTTAGATGCTATTATGTGTCTGGCAGTATTATAGATACTGAGAATGTACTAATGATTAAAACAAAGTCCCTGCTCCCAAGGAACTCACTTTCTAGGGTAGAAAGTTTGTGCTATGATTATTAGTGAGAAAAACAGAATGCAAACTTGCAAATGCACATTCTTATAGTAGGATAGATATAGACTATGTATAGTAGGAGTCAAAGAAATTGTACTAAAATGTTTAAAATGAACAATATTTTCTACATAGTAGAATTATGAATGATTTGTTATTTCCTTATTTAAACTTTTCTGAATTTTCAACAAATGTTTTTTTGTTGTTGTTGAGGTATAGTCAGTTTACAATGTGGTGTCAATTTCTGGTGTACAGCACAATGCTTCAGTCATACATGAATATACATATATTCATTTTCATATTCTTTTTCACCATAAGCTACTACAAGATATTGAATATAGTTCCCTGTGCTATACAGGATAAACTTGTTTGTTTATTTTATATATACCAGTTAGTATCTGCAAATCTCCAACTCCCAGTTTATCTCTTCCCACCCTCTTCCCCGCTAGTAACCATAAGTTTGTTTTCTATGTCTATGAGTCTATTTCTGTTTTGTATATAAGTTCATTTGTCTTTTTTTTTTTAGATTTCACATATGAGTGATATCATATTATATTTTTCTTTCTCTTTCTGGCTTACGTCACTTAGAATGACATTCTCCAGGGCCATCCATGTTGCTGCAAATGGCATTATTTTATCATTTTTAATGGCTGAGTAATATTCCATTGTATAAATATACCACCACTTCTTTATCCAGTCATCTGTCGATGAACATTTAGGTTGTTTTCATGTCTTGGCTATTGTAAATAGTGCTGCTATGAACATTAGGGTGCAGACTTCTTTCTGAATTAAGGTTCCCTCTGGATATATGCCTAGGAGTGGGATTGCTGGATCATATGGTAAGTTTATTTTCAGTCTTTTGAGGAATCTCCATACTGTTTTCCACAATGGCTGCACCAAACTGCATTCCCACCAACACTGTAGGAAGATTCTCTTTTTTCAACATAGTCTTGGAAGTCCTAGCCACAGCAATCAGCAAGAAAAATAAAAGGGATCCAAATTGGAAAAGAAGAGGTAAAATTGTCACTATATGCAGACAACATGATTTTATATATAGAAAACCCTAAAAGCTCCACACAGAAACTACTAGAGGTAATAAACGAATTCAACAAGGTAGCAGGATACAGGATTAATGTACAAAAATCAGTTGCATTTCTTTACACTAAGAATGAATCAACAGGAAAAGAAAGTAAAGAAACAATCCCTTTTAAAATAGTACTCAAAGAAATAAAATACCTAGGCATAAATCTGACCAAGGAGGTGAAAGAATTCTACATAGAGTACTATAAAACATTGAGTAAGGAAATTAAAGAAGACTTAAAGAAATGGAAAGATATCCCATGCTCCTGGATTGGAAGAATCAATATTGTTAAAATGGCCATACTGTCCAAGGCAATCTACAGATTTAATGCAATCCCTACCAAATTACCCAGGACATTTTTCACAGAACTAGAATAAATTGTATTAAAGTTTATATGGAACCACAAAAGACCCAGAATTGCCAAAGCATTACTGAAGAAAAAGAATGAAGCTGGAGGAATAACCCTGTTAGAATTCAGACAATACTACAGAGCAAGGGGAATCAAAACAGCATGGTATTGGTACAAAAACAGACATATGGGCCAATGGAACAGAATAGAGAACCCAGAAACAAATGCTGTTTTTATAGTCAGCACATTAATGTTATGGTTTTGTAACAAATTGCCCACCTCCCCCAGAGAAGTGACTTAAATATATACAATTTGTGAGGATCAGGAATTCAGGTCTGGCTTACCCTGCTCTTCTGCTCATGTCTCCCAAGGTTGAAATCAGTGTGTCAGGTGGGCTGCATTGTTATCTAGAGGAACAAACAAGGAAGAATCCAACGTCACTTACATTGTGGGAATAATCAATTTCCCTACAACTGTAGTACAGAGTGCCCTGGCTTCTTATGAACTGTTGACTGGAGGCCTCTTAATGACTAGAGACCACTTTCAGCTCCTAGAAGTTTCTCATCATTCTCTGCTGCATGGGCTTCCCCAATTTGGTCACTTACTACAGCAAACCAGCAAGCGGAGTCACTATAACAAATCTTACACAAAGTAGTAGTCGTGGGAGGGGCAATCTGTCACATTTTCCATATTCTGTTGCTTAGAAGCAATTGACAGGCTCCACAGACACTCAGGAGGGAGGAGTTACACAGTCTGTGAGTGCCAGGAGAAGTGATTGTGGGTGGCGATTTTAGGTTTTCTACCACAGTCAGAGATATGAAATATTTAATGAAATTGTATGGTGATTACAAAATAAGTCTTGTTATTTAGCTGTTCCTATTTTTGCTTAGGTAATCAATAACTCCAAATCTCAGGGACTTAAAAGAAGGAATTATTTCTTCTGCTATTCACATGTTGGGTACAGGTCAAGCTGACTGTTGCACACGTTTCTTCATTCCTGGATCTGGGCTGCAAGAAGCAGGTACCATCTGGTATGCCATTCTCTTGCCAGAAGAAACAAACAACAAACAAGCAAAAGAGCTGACAGAACTTTGAGATGCCTGTAAAAGCTTCTGCTCTGAAGTGGCACTTAGCACCTTGGCTCACATGTCATTGGCCAAAGCAAGTTTTCAGACCAAGTCTGATGGCAAGGGGACAGGAAAGTATAGTCTTGCCACAGGTGGACACTGCAAGTCATGTGGCAAAAAGCAGGATGTATAGTTGGAAATATCAAACCTATATACTATCTGCCACCATTTAATGAGGTTTACCATTGTATGAATAAAATCAGAATCGTATCTTTCCAATAATACAATAAAGCTTACACACAAAAAAGTATTCCCACCTATCAAATCAATTGCTTGATTCAAAAAGCTGAGAATATATTGGTCTTATCTCCTGAAGAATAGCCAGGCTCCCCTTTTTCATGAGTAAAACTCGATGTCTCCCTTCATCCCTTAGTGTATTATAATGTTACTTTGGGGGATACATATGGAAATGTGAACTTCATAATAAAGCTTGCAACAATAGTCTATTAATTGAATCTCTAAGAAAGATATCCTTTACTGATTTTCAAAAGAATGAAAGGAATGAGAAGAAACATGTGCCTACCCCAACTGGGCACCAATTGAATAAGCAGTCGGAAGTTTATCATGTCAGAGACATAATGCAAATAGAGTTGGAGAAACACTTTACAGATGTTCTGTTGGATTTCAGTTCAATCAAGTAAGATTGCTGCACTTTCCTCACGTGCCCAGGCTGGTGCTGATTCTGTGATAAAGGAAGGGGTGGGGGGTGAAGAGATGAGAATTCAAGGTTAAAGTTTTTGTTTATGGATCACGGGTGGCCTGGTGGTGGAAAGAAGGGAATTGGCAAGATAGCTGCTCTAGGGATTTGGATGTTCTAATAGCAGTCGGCCATTGGGTGACACAACAGACTTCTGTTTTAGACCAGAGCATCTTCAACTTGAATGTGCACATATATCACCCGAGATCTTGCTAAAATGCAGATGTGAGTCAGTAGAACTGGCGTGGGGCCTGTGATTCTGAATTTTTAACAAGCTTCCAGATCATACCAATGTTGCTGGTCTGAAGATGAGACTTTGGGAAACAAAGTTTTAGAAAGATCCTTGTTCCCTGCTTGTTAGGAGAATGGAGAATAAAGGCATCTATATACCCCAATTCACTGTCTTTTATCTTTTCAGTGATCTTTGTAACTTGTGGTATTGCTTGCCCATTTTGAGGAAACATTTAAATGTTGCTATCAGCTAATCCCTAAGTCAGTTATTCCTAAAGTGTGATTTAGACCCTGGCTAAGTACTAAACCCGAGGCTTAGGAATCTGCAAACACAATGATTTTGCAAGTCTCCTGTCCTACAGCTGGGCAAGAAAAGGGAGACTGGAGACTGCCAAAAAAAAAAAATATTGAAATAGAAGCAAGATCAGTCATTTGTGACCTGAAAGGGGCACAGCTTCGTAGTGAAGTGGAAAAAATTGCTGGGGAGTGAGGCAGAGAGCAATTGGCAAGGAGGTGAGGGAATCAAGGAGATGGACACGAAGAATCCAAATCTATTCTGATCTAAGAAGCAAACGCACTGCCATTCTATACATTTTTTTCAGTCCTAAGGAGTACTCATTCATATTTGTATTCTTTTTTTGTCATTGCAAAAAACAGTACTCTAAGATGAAGACTGACTTCCTGAAATGCCCTAACTTCTGATATTGTTCATTCACAGCTATTCAAAGTCTAATAGAACATCTCAGAGGTCATCTAGTGATAACTTTGTTTTATAGATGAGGAAACCGAGGCCCACTGGAGAAGCTGGGACCCAGTCACCGATCCCGTGCTCAGTGCACATGGCCCAAAGCTGATAGAAATGCATAACTCTTGATTCTAAGGTCACTGGAATGCTTAGTTGAACTTATCTATAGGAATTATAATATTTATAAAAATACCTGAAATATCATTGGAGATATTTTATTTAAATGCATATTTGCCAGCGCTGAAAATGAAAAAAAGTAAGCTGTGACAAGCTGATGTGAAAGTTATCACTTTAATATATTCAGTTTGACACATTTCCATAAAAGCAAGCTGTTCATAACTGCAGATTTATTGCTCATGTCTCAATGTTGTGTGTCACCGAAATCTGCTGTTTCAAACTCAAGAAGAGGAAGGAAGCTGATCATCATTAGGTAATGATAATGCAGATCAAGTTTGAAATTTTCTTCAGGAACAAGAGGGTGGAGATGAGTGTGTGCTAATTCCAAAACAGCATGTGCCTGTGTTTCCAATGATGTATTGCTTGCTTGCCAAAGGCACCAGACAAAGTAGTTCTCCTTAGAGCTAAATTGAAAACAATGTATATTTATTTGCAATGCTAATGTTCAGAGCTCATAACTTTTTAACTGTGTGTAAAAAAAAAGTGTTTTGTGAATTTCTAACCATGATTATGTGTCTATGTGTATACATTTTTTCTTTGCTTTGCTTTTGTAAAATAAAATAAAATAGGGAGTGTAACTCATCAAGCTTGCTATATAATCATTACCTCAGAAAAATTACTCTTTTCTGGGCATTTATAATGATGGCTCTGATTTTGACTAACCGAATTATTTATAAAGTGAGGTGGTTGCTTGAGATAACTTTCTGGTTAATTCAGATCAGTTAAAAATAGCGTTTGAAAGCAAAAATAAAAAAAAAGTAAGACAGGGATCAAAATTCCTGATAGCTTGTCTATATTGATTAAATTCATGAACATTGCTTAACTTAGTACATACTTATTTTTAAGCAGGGACTGGTTTTGCAGTCTTGGGTACCGCTATGCTGTTTTGAAAGCAGGTCAGACTATCAAAGTTCTCAACTCTGTATCCTCGGCTGAAGTGTCAAGGACTGTTTATGGGATCAGTGAACAAACTCTGCTGGGGACAACTGAGTCAGTGGTTCTCAATGGAGGAGGGGCCATGACCCATAGGAATCACCTTGACAAATTCTTGAGAACTTACTTGTTTTGTTTTCCTCAATGATGGCAGGGTGTGCTACTAGCCTTTTAGTAGACAGGAGCCACAAGATAACGTTGACTTCAAATATCCTACTGTACCTTCATAATTTCCTCCTAATTGAATCTAGTCACTAGCTCTATTTTACATACAGTCACTAAGCATTTTTTGCATGGACTTAATATATGCGTGGTATAATTTCCAGGAATGTAACTACTAGGTAAATCAAAGGCAGATAGTACAAAATGATGTTCCTGATAACAGTACTGTTCATGATATTGGATTACACGGTGTAATTCAACTGCATCAGTTTGCATTTTAAGCTATCACTTTGCCAGTGATTGCTGTACGTTCAAGCATCTTCATTATTTTCTCTACTGTAGTTGCGTACATATGGAAGTATACGTATGTGCTTTTTAAAATTGTTTTATTTTATTATTTTTTAGGGGGGAAGTAATTAGGTTTATTTACTTATTTTATTTTATTTTATTTTTTTAATGGAGGTACTGGGGATTGAATCCAGGACCTTGTATGTGCTAAACACGTGGTCTACTACTGAGCTATACCCTCCCCCTATGTATGTGTTTTAGAATAATTTATTTTTCTTTTATTTGACAGAGCAATCTATTAATGCTCATGAAATCAATAGACAGTCAACAAATATTTGAGTAACCACTTCATGCCAGTCATTGCTCCACACACTTGGGATTTAAAATGAACACAGATAGAAATCCTGCCCTAGTTCTAGTAGGGAGACATATATCACAGATAGTAAATGTAAAGAATGAGTAAAATATATAATATATTAGAAGGTGATGGTGCTATGGAAAAAAAGAAAAGAAACAAGCAGGGTGAGAGCAACAAGGAATGCCAAGTTTGGGGAGAGTGCAAACATTGCAATTTTAAATAAAGGGGTCCTGGCTGGCTTCATTGAGAAGGTGACATTTATGCAAAAGCTTGAAGGAGGCTGAGGAAAGGACTCATGCAGATAGTTTAGAACAGGTATGTTCCAGCCTTTATGTGTTCTTTTCTCTCATTTCCTTCTTCTTCCCTCATGCTTGGTGGTTTCCTTTCCAATTCTCTCTCTTCTCTTGGGTTTCCATTTTTCTTTGAAGCCTCATACTGGCTGCTAGAGGTCATCCTTAGCAGCGCCTAGATCCCTTGGGATTGAAGAAGTTACTGACCTGCTGCTTAAAATAGCTTTACATTAATTATAGCTGCTGATCATTTTAAAAATATGGATCTTTCTTGTGTGATCATATGAACCCTCAGGCTGTAAGTTGTGTAAGGGTGAACTCAGTTTTGTGTCAAAGACTGAAACAATCTACCCTCAGTCTTATTACCCTGTTACTGCCTCAGTGCCTCCTTTGTCTTTGGTCACAGAATTTCCTCTAGAGGCTTTTGATGAGTTATTTTCAATTTCACCCATTGATTTGAAAACTTCCCTATTACAGTTAAGTGGATGATCGAGTTATGTCTATACTTCCCGTATTTCTAATATACACTCCCTCCAAAAACATAGCTATGTGGAAGTAAACCGATTGCCTCCGAAGTTTATGTTTTTTTCTAAGTAACCTTGTTCAGAATCCTGTCTCCTAGGATCCAAAGAGTGAATCAAAAGAAAAACCTTGCAGTTCAAGTCAAGAGGTTTATATTTCAGATGCATGAAAGGAGTCCCAAAGTAATCAGTGGAAACACATAACTGAGATTAGTATTTTCAGTATCAGAGGAATTTTGTTGGCTGGCTGCACACACAAAATTTAAAGAGCTTGTGTCAGGTTTTTGGCAGTAAAGATCAGATGCTACATATAAGAAACCACATTCCGAAGTGATCCTATCATTGTTTGTAAGATGTTTTTTATCAAATCAATAAAACCCAAAGGAAAAGAACAGAATGCTGAATGGTTTATAATAAACATGAAGCTGCCTGTCCAGTTATCCTCCTCTGTTAATTAATGGAAGATGTTTTGTAAGAACAGGAACAGTTGCCTCTTCCTCATGGCAGTTTTGTGTAAGGCTGACAAGCAAATATCAAGGTCACTATCACAGCCAGGGTAACTAGTTAAAATCCAGATCGTCCTTTTGAGAGACACAGATGTGGTACTGAACTAAACCAGCTTAGGAGAAAACAACAGAGCTGACGTGCTGTGAGTATGGAACAGAGGGACAAAAAGTAAGACTTAAAGAATATTTAAGGGAGGTGCTGTTACCCATGGTGGCATTTAATGAGTGGTGTTGGAGGGCTGGCTTACAACGGTGTGCTCTCTGCTATTGAAGAGGCTGATCACCAGAACTACCAGTTTTGACACCTCGTTTCCTCATGAACTATTTGGGTGACCTTAAGGAATTTATTTAAATTATTTGAGTCTCAGTTTCTTTGTCTGTGAAATGGGAATAATGATTTATCCAGAGGACAAATCAGGAGTTTTTGAGAGGATGGAATGAGATCATATCTGGAGGTACTTTGAAAGCTTTGAGTTGCTTCACAATGAAGAGGCCATTTTTATGTGAGGTTATTAGTTCTTGAACATAGAACAGGTAGAACAGTGCTTGTACTGGGAACATTTACAGTCTTAGAGGTGTCTATGCCATGACTTAGTTAGGAATTGTCTCTCTCTCTATATATAGATATAGATACAGATACATATACACATACTGTACTCTTTGATAGGTACCTCTACACATGGTTTTCATGGAATACTGTCCTTTCCATCATGTACTCCTTCCTCTGTAATACCCAATGCTATGATACTCTGTGTTACTCTGCAATACCCAATACTACTGAAATATCCAAAATGTGACACAGAACTGTCACCAGACTTTTGCTGACATGCTTTGCAAAAGCTTACCAGAAAAGATGTTTATTTGGCAGAAAATAACATAAAAAAACTTGGTATTCAGATGGAATCTGACACACCTGCCCCATGAGCCCAAGATTCCAAGTCAATGGCCATCAATATCTAGTCAATATCCAGGCAATATTGCAGCCAGAGGAGTAAGTGCCTTGGGTCATTTCTTCGAGTTCCTCAGTTGTCAGATTTACTCCCCATCCTTCCAGGATGTCTCTGTCTCTAACTCTCAGGGTCTATCTTCAACTTTGTGCCATGGTACTCTGGCATATCATGATAAATGCTGTTCACATCCCAGTCTTACCTGGGAGAGAAAAAAAGTCCCTGCTTCCTTTTTCTTACCACTACATACCGCTGTTTTCCTCTTCACTTTACTACTTTTCATCAGATGGTCTGGTAGTTACTTCTGGCCTTCCTTGGCGTTATCTGTCCCCAGTGAATATTCCAACTCCACATAGCCTCTATTTACTCAAAGCCCAGCTGGTTTAATAACCAACCCTGATTTGGCTTGATTTTGACCACCTATCCTGGTACTATATGCCATTCCATTTGCCATTGTATGCATACGTAAGCTGTAAGGATGGGTCCTAATCCAGATAATTTTCCATTAGTTATCAAGACCATCTTTAGAACATGAAACTATCTCCAATCCAGCAAAGAACAGATTTTTGCCTATGGGGCCTGTTAAAATTAACCTTCCTCTGGCATTCAAATGAGGGGAGACACAGCTATCCTTTAATTGGACCAGATGTTTTGAAGTGGCAATAAAGATTCCAGCTAAACAGAGTGATTTAGATGACAAAAGAAATTTGAGTGTCTCTACTGCCAACTCAATTAAAAGATGCTAAGTTTCTATTTGAGAGGAGTTTGTCAGCTGCACAAAAGAGTGATTGCAATGCTATGACAAATCCAAAGACGCTTTTGGCCAGACTTATATGTGCACGGTACACAGACATATGCTTGTCTGTATTAGACTGTGGAAAACCTCAAATTGTAAGTCATAAAAATGACACGGTGAGACTTAAAAGCTTTTCCTGAGCTCGTGACTGTGCTCAAAACAGAGAGAAGCTTCCCTATTCTCCAGAATGCTTTTATTACCCACCTCAGTCAACATGTCACATGATGGATGTTGTGCATTTTGAAAAGCTTAAGTACAGTAAATAGTCTTGAGGTTGAAATGAAGGCTCTTAAGCTGGGCACTTTGATCTGAGCCTCAGCAAAACAGACGATCCTAGCTTAGGCTTGGTGAGTCGTTGACAACTATTGATTGTCCATTTGAGAGGAGCCCAATTAGTGCAATTTATCAAAAGCCATGTGTAATCTAAAGTGGAAATCTTAAATGGGAAAAAAGGTAGTTAAAGTAAGTCTGTCTGTCTCCTGTGAGTTTTTTTTTTTTAACTTTAGGTAAGTCTAGAAAATATAGGCATTAAGAAGGAAAAAACACTGTCATCAGTTCCCCTTGCCAATTGCCATTATGTTGAATGGTGGCTGATTTAAGCAATTTAAGATGTAGTTTATGTCTGTTCACCCGGGTCCAGGGTTTCTGCAGTATCTTTGCCCATTGTGCTTGAGAGCTGCCTTTATTTTGCTAATGCAAACAAGAAGACAGTACCCTTATTCATCTTACTATTTATATATTTTTAAAGTGTGTTATTGACATGGTCCTCATATATAAGGAAATATAACTGTATTTTCTACATATACATTTAGTTTGAAAAGTAATTAGCAACACGTTGCAAAATAGAAGTACACTCAGTATTTCTAATAATTTCCGCATGTATATTGTTTCTTTACACCATCAAAAGAATTTGTGATTCAAGTGTAGACATCCAAAGATCATCTCCTGGAATGCATTCATACCATAAGCAATTGACAGAATACAAATGGATTGTTTTAAATATTCATTTGTGATCATCACAGCTAACCTTTGCACAGCACTGGAGAAAATGCATTTGCATAGCACTTTAGAAAGCGGTGACACACCTGTTGCCTTATTGTTCTCTCACAGTACCTCTCTGAGGGACGAATGGTGGATATGATCATACCCATTGTAAAATGGGTAAAGGAAGTCAGCGTTATTTCCACCCCACACTACTTCTATGAATTCGGTTACAGAAGACTCAGGCTCATAAATTGTGATTGAAAACCCAAGATTATAAATATTTAGAATCCTAAATTTTTGACAAATTACACATCAATTGACATGGAAAGCAATCAGTTTAAGCTGCCTAACACTTTAGCTACACTATTGTCCCTTCCATGGTGTTGACTGAGACATGTCATCGCATCCCCAAAGTAGCCATAGTGAATATTTAGGAGTCATAATTCTGACCATTGGCATTGTGAGCAATACCTTACTGTGAGTTGGAAATCTCAGCCTCCAAAATATTAGTTGTCATCCTGGGTAATTCCTTTACTTTAAACCTGTGTCTCCTTTGGCCCAGGAAATACTCTTCTGATATTGTATGACTATCAGTCAGGGTACCTTTCAGGAAACAGAGCCATGGGATTAGTTACAAGGGTTTGGATAGCTGAAAAGGCCAAAAGACAAGTGGAAAAGTGAAACAACACAAGAATTTGCAGCAGCAAGAAGCTGCTACCAGCTCTGGGGCTGGAGAGACAGAGCAGAGGTGGTGCTGGTACAGCTCAGGCTACTGACGGGGACTGGTGTCATAAAGGCAGAGGTTGTGCATCTGGAACTGGAAACACAGAGATGAACCACTGCCAGAAAGACCACCTGGAGTGGGCAGAGAGAGCAAGAGATGCCCTGAATTCTTCCCGCTTTCAACCTTCCACATTCCTCTAGTATCATCTGTTAGCGAAACCAAACTGGAAGCCAGCTGACAAGGATGCCTAGAAAAGGCAGTTTTCAGGGGTTAGCCTCTTTCCCCTCCCCACCTCCACCATGTTCCACAGAGAACTGATCAGGCAGGAGGTGGGAAATGGATCTGAGGACAAACAAATAAGCGACTAGCAGTACTCCTATGGAAGTAAGTGAAGAACATTGCTAAAGTGTAGAGTCATAATATTTTTAGCTTTTCTTAATAATGAGGATAAAATAAAACGATGCTATAAAATAATATTTAGCTTATTTAAAATGGCTATAAAAGTATATATACTAGAAAGATATGCATATATTTAATGTTATATAATAATATTTTGATATCACCATCATAAAGAAGAGTGGAAGAAATGAGGAGATGAGGATGGATAGTCACCAGATTAACACAAGCTGTTGCTAGGTGGTACTGAGACAGGAGAGAAGGGGGCAGGGTGCAGCCATGAAAGGAATGACACTGTGATTACCACCAAGATGGTGGAAAAGTCAACTCCCAGTAGACCCGGAGGCCAAGATGGTGGTAAATTTGATCTCAGTGGACCACTTTGTAATCCCCAAAGGCATCTTAAATTGATCTAACCTTGTACATCTCCTTTCTGGGTTCTTTTGATCTGGGTGGATGATAGTTGATGGCTATTTGCTTTATAGAAGATTTGAAATATCTCAGAGTATGAATGCTTAATCCCATTAAGTTTATAAAATGGATTCTTTTCGTGGAAATATGATAAATACAAAATGAAAATATTTCTTTCTTTCATTGCCTTAGGGTCACATGAACGAATTCCCATAACTGACTTTAGCTAGCACACTCAGTTTTCATATGAAAAAGGGGTAATAATTGGCTATTCCCAATTTGAGTTCTGTTAGAATTCTGACACTATTTTTATTCCTATTCTATTCTTCACACGAGTGTTAATAGCTTCTTTGTCTACACATAGCATCTACTCATTTAACAACCGGTCTCACCACATCTATCTAAATACATCTCTCTAGTGAAACACATTTATGCAATAGAAAAGAATGGACTTTGAAAGGCCACAGATCTGGGATTGAGTCCCAGATCCATCTTTGGGATGTGTACATTTGGGTAAATTATTTAAACTCCGAGCTTCAGCTTTCTTATTTGTGAAATGGGGATGATGGTAGTATCTGGCTCTTCGGTTGTCATGAGCTTTTTAAACAAAGTCATGTATGTAAAGCATCAAGTACAATGCATGAAATATAGAAAGTGCTCAAAACTGTTAAATTCCTACCTAATCCTATTACCATATAAGGCTGGAGAGATTTATCTGGAGACAGTGGCATAGACTAGTGGGAAGAAGGTTATCCTTAGACTTTTCTGTCCTCTGGATGTCTCTCAAATCACCCCACTGAAAGAGCAGACTTCCTTAATTCTGAGTTGACCTCGCCATGATCAGGCTCATATTTTTCTGTTGTTCTCTAATGTACTTCTTATATGTATAAGTTACATATTTTAGTTGGATTTTGAGTTTCTTGACAGTAGGAGCTGTTTGTTTTCTTTCATATCCTCCAGATTTGTTGCAATTGTGATAGATACTCAATAAATACATACTAATATTTGTCTACAATGAAACATACAAAATTATACAGCTTGTAGGGAACTTTAAAATCAACTTGTACAATAACCTCATTTTACAGATGAGGAAACTGAGGCTTAGAGATGTTACAAACGTTACCCAATGCTACACTGTTAGAAAATGGCAGAGCTAGTAATATAAATATATATATATATATATATAAATGGGCATAAGATCTAGATACACAGCTCTCCAAAGAAGACATACAGATGGCCAACAGACACATGAAAAAATGCTCAGTATTGCTAATTATTACAGAGATGCAAATCAAAACAAAAATGAGGTATCACCTCACACCAGTCAGAATGGTCATCATTAAAAAGTCCACAAATAATAAATGCTGGAGAGGGTATAGAGAAAAGGGAACCCTCCTGCACTGCTGGTGGGAATGTAGTTTGGTGTAGCCATTATGGAAAACATTATGGAGATTCCTCAAAAGACTGAAAACAGACATTACCATATGATCCAGCAATCCCACTCTGGGCATATATCCAGAGGGAGCCTTAATTCAAAAAGATACATGCACTCCAATGTTCATAGCAGCACTATTTACAATAGCCAAGACATGAACGAAACCTGTCCATAAACAGATGAATGGATAAAGAATATGTGGTGTATATTATATATTATATATACACATTATATATAATGGAATAATACACAGCCATAAAAAAGAATAAAATAATGCCATTTGCAGCAACATGGATGGACCTAGAGATTATCATTCTAAGTGAAGTAAGTCAGATGAAGACAAATATTATATAGTATCCCTTATATGTGGAATCTAAAAAATCATACAAATGAACTTATTCACAAAACAGAAATAGACTCACAGACATAGAGAACAAATTTATGGCCACCAAAGAAGAAAAGTAGGGGAGGGATAAATTAGGAGTTTGGGATTAGCAGATACACACTACTGTATATAAAATAGATAAACAACAAGGTCCTACTGTATAGCACAAGGAACTATATTTAATATCTTGTAATAACCTATAATGATAAAGAATATGAAAATGAATATATATGTATAACTAAATCACTTTACACTTGAAACTGTACATGAAACTAACACAATATGTAAATCAATTATACTTCCATAAAAGTAAATTAATTTAAAAAGAAAGTGGCAGAGCTAGCATTTACTACTAGCTCAGATATATCTGATTCCCATGCCAGTGCTCCTTTCATTATCCAATAATTTTTTTTTACATGATGAAGTCAGTGGATTGGAAATTGTCAATTATTATCATGTGTCAGTATTTTGGAGAATAAATCTCTTGGCAAGATCATTTATCTAGATTGGTGGTTTTTCCATATTAGCTTGTATTCAAAATCATCTAGAAGCCTTGTTAAAACACAGAATGTAGGGCCTCATCCCCAGAGTTTCTGATGTAGTGGTTCTAGCTGGGCTCAAGATTCTATACTTCTGACAAATTTCCAGGTGATGATGATACTTCATATTTTGAGAGAAGCTGAGCTAGAATTATTATGGATTCTTTTTTTCTCTTCCTCTTAAAACCAAACTTGGTCCATTGCATACTTGAACTTCCTACAGTGTACAAAGGAAATGACAGTACATGGAACTAGCCTCTCCCTGAAAACATTTTTCTTTTGTCCAAAAGAGAGTAAGCACCAACTATGTAGTTAGTACACGGTGCTATGGAGGATCTTAAGGTGTATAAGACCCAATACCCGTCCTCAAGGTGGCCCTGTGACCTCATGCAAGAGGAAAAGTCCACTTCTAGGAGCAGCCAAGAATGACCTGCGTGATTTAAATAACAGTGGTGTTGAGGAAGCTTCAATACAATTGTAGATGTGTTCCAGAGGTAGTTATACTGATCAGCTTTTGTTAATTATCAACACACTTCTGATAAGTTTGGGCACATGTAAGTAAATTCTGAAATGCTAAATATTAGTTTTACTGTAATTCTATGCTGTCATAGAACATCTGGGATTTTTTTCTAATTTATTTTTCATCTAAGCTATTATTAATTATAATGGTGCTTGAGGCCTGAGGAAATAATTAACAATCTTTGTAAGTGGGAAAAAAGCATTCTATATGCTCGAATTTCTGCCAATTCATTTGGCAGAAGTGGAACTAATTCCAAAGACAGGCAACCCAATGATTAATACATAAGCAAGTTAATGATTTTAACCAGGATTCTTTTTTGACTGCCTTTTAGATATTTGTAACTAGGGTCCATAAACCCCTAGGGGCTGTGTGTATGAACCTTCGGGATCCTGACTCCCATGAAACTGCATGCAAAAATGTCTGAGTACAAATTTGCTTTTTTTCTTTTCTTTTATCAGATTCTCAAAGGAGTTAACCACTTTCCTATGGGAATATTAGGAAAGAAACAAAATAATTTTAGCCCAAAGAGTGACTGAACTTTTGTTCTTACTCCCCACCTGTCTTCACCATATGTTATAAGGGGCCTTCTTCCTTACTATTTTCATGGAAGAAAGGGGTAGAGGAATATTAGCAGATAGAAACCATCCCTGGAAGGCAACTCAGATCTTTTTCACCATCTGCATCCTCAGCTGGGTTAGTTGCTTGTTGATCTCGTATGTTCACTTAATCACTATTCATTTGACTGTCATTTAATATAGATAATTAATAACCATAGCAGCCAGAAAAATTCCTGGCCAAAGTAGATGCCAATCTGTGATTTTGAATGAATATTCCTGGAATGAATCTCTACATATTTCTCTTTTCCTCATCCTTTCTATCCATCAAAACCATCTGGCGAGATCCAGCTCAAATCTCTCTTCCTCCATGAAATCTTCTTTAATAGCTAAACACAGAACTCTTTTGTCCTTTTCCTGATAGTACAGCATTCTTTGGGGCTGTATCAACCATTTTGTTGGTCAGTTACATTCAGTTTAACACTGTTTTCTACAAGAAGAAGGAATGGCGCATATGTACATACTGTGAGTCCTGCACAGTGACATGAACAGAGCAGGCACTTAAAAATCATCGTTGAAAAAATGGTCCCAGTTTGTCAACAATATGAGAAGTAAAAACCGTGTCATTCTCAGTGTGTTAACCTCATAGCACTTATTAGTAGTTCTAAGCACATTGATGTCCCATAAATTCACGGAAATAAAACAGTTGGGAAAAAAAACCGGGGTGTGGTGCAGAACTTTTGTGACTTCTAGGGAGAATGACTGAGTCAGCATTGTCAATTTCCTCTCTATCCATTACAATCTAATAGCTTCTACGTTATTGATTCATCCAACAGTTTCAGAGGATGAGAAGCATTTGGATTTTCAGCTTTGCTGCTGAGAATGGTATGGACAACTTTAATCTCCAAAGAGTGTGTCCCTGAACATGATATGAGTTAGATGTTGAAAATGTTTGCTCACTGAAATCACATTAATTCGGAAGCATATGGTCATCATCCACCGTTGAAAATGCAGACTCACACTAAATGCTTAACATTTGAAGTACAGCAAACACTTTCACCTGCTTTATCACGTTTGATTCTTATAAGAGCCCGGCAAGATATATAAGTGAGTTACTCAAGGACATTCAAGGACTCCATGACCTTTCCACTAAAGCAGGCTACCATTCTAATCCATATATCCCTGCCTATTATGTACTAAGTTCGAAAGGAAAATTCTCTTCTCCTGAAAATCACCGTTCCTTGGCAGATATATGATATAACTCTACCACTTTAAAACAACACAGTGAAGATAAAGCACAGACAAAATTAGATTTGACAACCTAATGGAGAACCCTTCTTTGTTATTTGAAAATAACATCATTCAAGCATCATCATTGAACAGTCTTCAGTTCCAGCAAGTAAGGGGCATGTTTATTTGGCATTTGAAGGTGAGTTGAAGCCACCAAATCACATAGTAGAAAACAACATGAAATTCCACTTTCATTAGTTATGTTTCCTACTGGCTCTTGATTTGAAAAACCTCTCTAAGATTCCAGTAGACAGTACCTTATGTATTCCCTTTAATTGTTAAGAAACAGAAACTTTCCAACAGTCCAACTTTATTACATTTTATAACGTTATTTACTACACATTTACTTACTTTTTAATAGTTCTCATTTTACACAGGCTTGCAAAAGACAAATTTTCTAGTAAGCCCCTTTTCCTGGATGGTTTAGGGTCTCCTGTCTGAAGATAGCTTATTTGAGCCTAAGAACTCCTAATGCTAATGCACTCTTTTGAGGAATATTATTTTCCTAAAACTCATGGACAGAGGAAAAACAAAACTTTCATAATTCTATCCTTTTTGTACCCATTCTTTCTCCCAGGAATGTCTTTTCTCTTCACCTAGTAATGGCTAAATCATCCTCATGACCCAGGCTAGAATTCATTTCCTTAATGAAGCTCCTTGACTCTGAAACAGTAAACTAACCTCCGTTCCAAAATGGCTTCCCTCACACTAAAGCTGTTTGCTGATTCAATCTGACTTGGAATTCTTACAATGTGTTTTTTTTTCCTCTGACAAGCCCCCATCTTTGTGTAACTTACTCAACTGCTTTTGTGCTAAACAGCCCCTAACTTTCTCATTACATTCGCTCTCACCCCTGCCCCTTGAGCCTCCTTTGTTCTAGGAAGACAGTCATATTCTAAGAGCCACCTGAGCTCCAGAAACCCACAAACCCATCACGAGATTATCATGATACCAGATACAATTGTATCTAAGTAGACTTCTGGAACAAGAAGAGTACGAGACCTGCAAACCCTGGTCCTTATCACCTGCTCTGCACCCCAGATCTTTCCCATAAAACTTCCTCATGCCTTATCCCTGGTGGACACATAGTTCTAAAGGTGCTAGCCTACTGTGGTCCCCTTTGTCCAACAAAGCAATTAAAGTTGTTTCTTTTCTACTTCACCCAAAACTCTGTCTCCAAGACTTAATTCGACACTGGCACACAGAGGCCAACATTTCGGGAAAAATTCCTGCAAGCAGAAATATCCTTTTCCTGCTCTGTGTTCCCACAATACATTATAAATTCTTTTATCCTACACTTGCTGAATTTTATTGTGGACAAAGAATGTCTCCTGCCATATCAGTAAACAAAGAATGTTGTGGCCATCAAACCATCAACCACTGCAGCTGCCCCTACCACCTACCACCACCCCTGACGGTGCACCCTGAGAGGATTCAGGATGGATAAAACTGGATACTGGCCCTAGATAGTTAAGATGCATATCCAAGGAATGATTTCAGTGAGTCCAGACTCTTGTATCTCCCCATACATAGAAAAGTGCTAAATTCATGAATTTGAGATGTCTGATTTCTCTTTAATTAACAGTAATCTTTTGGTGTTCTACTTTTTTTTCCCGAAAACTCCTGTATATCCTGGCTTCTCCCTTACTTCTTCAGAACAGTCCCTCTTTTAGTCTGTGCTATTTTTCAGTCACCACTATTAAAACTCAGTGTTTACTTCTCTGTTTCCTCATCTTGATGATGAGAAACTTGAAGTCAGGACCCATTTCTGATTTCTTTCTGTTTCCCACAGTGCCCAAGACATCATTACTCCTTTCCTCACTCCCGTATAGCATTGATTGAGTGACAAGTATCATGTTAAGGAACTTAAAGAAGTTAATCTATGAGATAAGTATTGTCATCCCAATTTATACTGCTGGGGACAAAGAAATTTTCCTCTACTCTTCTAGGTTCTTCTGGCTGGTCTAAGAATTAAATTGACATGGAACAGATTAAGAGGAGAAAATCAAAGAAAGTGTAATAACGTATACACGGGAGAGACCCTTGAGAACTGCGTACCTTCCCAATACAGCTGAAGCTCTCACCTTAAAAACCATCTTCAGCTAAAGACAAAAGAGGATGTTGGGGGGGAGTGGTTTGGGGCTCCAAAAGGTAAGAAGGCAATTGACATGGAGATGGAAAAGCAAAGGTTTGGTAAATAAGTGTCTGCTGGGCTGTGCAGACACAATGGGGCATACAGTGGACTTGGGTCACTAAGCCCTCTCCTCACATTACATCTAGCCCATATTCTTTGCAGATACCTCTGGTTATAGCTCTATTCTAGGAGCAAGCCCTCTAACTAAACTTTTTAGGCAATTAGGGGGAAGGTCAAAGTTTCTTCCTCTTGGGCTTTCATTGTTTTCAGCTCAAAATAATACACATGCCAAAGAGACATTTAGCAGTATTGCTCCCCTGCAATACTCTGAGAAAACTGAGGTGCAGGGAGGCTCATGAAACTTGTCTAAGATCATGCAACTACATAGTTGAGAAGTCTGGATTTTAAACTAAAAAAATTTTTTTTGAAGTCAAATTTACTTAACATAAATTTAACCACTTTTAAAATAAACATTTTGGTGACATTTAGTTCACTGACAGTTCTTTGCAACCATCATCTCTATCTAGTTTCCAAACATTTTCATCACCTCAAAAAGCAACTCTGTACCCAGTGAGCCATCATTTCCCATTCCCCTCCCCCACCCCTGGGACAATTAATCTGCTTTCTGTCTCTGGAGATGTCCCTACTCTGGACATTACTTAAAAATAGAATCATGCAAGATATGACCTTTTGTACCTGAAAAGCCTGGATCTTATTTCAATTCTCCATAAATCTAGAGTCCATCCCCTTACTTACTACATTTTTTTAGTTTTACATGGGACATGCACACTATATATTTGATGAATGAGTAAATGAATAGTTATAGAGAGGACACCAATCAGTCAACTTATTTTCCACTTTATCTAGTTATTTATTATTTGATTTATCTTCATAAAAGATCCTTTTGCAGCTTTTAAAAAGTGTCAGTCTGAGAGACTAAAGCTCTCAGTAGCTGAACAGATTGGAGGGTGGTAAGGAGCCCACGTTTGTAGTTAGCTCTCTTTTCAGGGTCTATGTTAGTTCACATTGACACCTACAATTGATTTATTCATTATCACACTTATAGGATAAACGCAGAGGAAGACTAGGTGATTGGAGTGAAGTTGGCCAGCTACATTGTATGTGAATGGGTTGTTACCAATTTGGTTGCCAGGACTACAGGCGGGACCTCCTGCAGGGGAAATAAATGCAGTTTTCCCCCAGTAACTGCTTTTCTCCACCATGTGAGCTATTGCTTGGACAGAAACTGGTTCAGAGGAGCGGGTTTCTATGGGCTGCCAAGAAGATTTGACAAGTGCCTCCTTGCTTGAAGGCAGTCTAATTTGTTAGTAGAGGTGTGAGAGTGTCAATTTATTGTTCCTGTTTTGATTCACAATGTGGGACTTTTGATACTATGTGAAAAGCAATTAAATGTATGACATTTAGTCTTTAATGACCCACCTCTCTAGTTATAATAAAGGAAATTCCAAATAGATAGCTCTTACTTTTTCATGTTTCTGTCCAAAAGGACATTATTTTTATATTTCTTATGTGCAGTGTGTCTCAGGAAGCTTTCTTAATGATGTCTCTATTTTTATTGGAAATTTAATTATACCTCCACTGATGCAACAACAGAAAATTAGTCCACTTAACTCTTAGACCATCTGCTCTTTGGGGCACTATTTCAAATCTGCCACTTCTTGTTTTGTGATACCAAGAAGGGAAATTCAGTTTTATTTAGATTTATTTCTAGGAAAAAAAGAAATAAAACTCAGGGTCATAATTTTAAATGGCTTCCTACTGTTTATGTATGGGTTTGGAGAAAAGAACAATTATCATCGCAGTTTTAGGCATGGTTAGTTGCTTCTATATGCCTATTTGTACTATTGTGCATATAGGAAGGCCTCACCTTTAACTTAAATTCGTCTTTATTTTGAGGCAATTGTAGATTCATGTGCAATTGTAAAAAGTAATACAGAGAAACACAGTCTACCTTTCACACAACTTCCCCCAATGTCTTGCAAAACCATCAAACTGTCAGCTGACAAAAAAAATGCACAACCTAGAAGTTGAGCTATGTTTTATTCCGCAGACTTTCTGGGGACTCAAGCCTGGGAGGCAGCGTCTCAGATCACTCTAAGTGACTGTTCTGCCCAGGCAGGGTAGGAGCCAGGATACATAGCAGTTTTTGCAACAAAGAGCAGGTAGTCAGAACATTAAAAGATTACTGTTAATTAAAGAAAACCAAACATCTCAAGTTAAGAAATTTACCACTCTTCTATGTATGGGAAAGTGCAAAGTTCTGGACTCATTGAAATCATTCCTTTGACGTGCACCTAGCTATCTAGGGCCCCCTATCCTGTTCTTTTCCATCTTGAGATCCCTCCAGGTGCACCATTGAGGGTGGCAGCAGAGGCTAGGCTGCCTTCTTGTTGGCATCCTGAGTTCCCTCCGCTCACTTTCAGGGTTTGTGGTAGTGGCTGATGACTTGCTGGCCACAACATCTTTTGTTTACTGATATGGCTGACAATACTTTTCATTCACAGTACAATATCACAGCCAGGATACATACATTAATACAGCCAAGATACAGAACAATTCCATCACCACAAGGATCCCTTGCATTATCCATTTATAACTTCCCTAATCTCCATCCCTAATCTCTAGCAACCATTAATCTGTTCTCTATTTCTATAATTTTGGCATTTCATTATTGCTAAATAAATGCAATCATAGAGTATGTAACCTTTTGAAATTGGCTTTTTTTTCTACTCATTGTAATTCTCTGAAGATTTATCCAAGTTGTTGTATGCGGTCTTATCTTTTAATTGGAAACCAAATTACAGATATTTTTACAAGCAAAAATGAGATCATTGGAAATATTCAGGCTTCAATATTGTTGTTTTCTAGAGTTTCTTCATTATAAACCAATTTTTTTTTAAGTGGAAAGTTAGCATATTCATGATGCACATGTGTCTAATCCAAGCTTCTAATCCATTTCCGTGTGACACTTATTCCAGGAACATAAACTCTTCAAGGGCAGTGACCATGCTGTGCTTACCCATCAGTATTGATTTTCTGTTGTGGACTGCACTTACCACAAAAATCAAGAAACTACAGAAATAATCTGAGGGTTTGAAAAGTGGCAAGTTGTGTTTGCTGTCATGGTTGACACTCAGAAGAAGAATCTGTTAAGGGTCACTTATCATGAGTAGTTTTCCACTGAGACTATAAAAATAGATCTAAAGGTCTTAGTATGATATATGAATTAAATAAAGTAGGAGATAAAAATGTAAGTTCCATTCTCCTACTATTTTTAAGTCAATCAAAAGGTTTTGTTGAGATTGTGTGGCTAAACCAAATGCAATGCAGGGCTTTCAAATTCAGCAGATTCACTGGTTATTTCCTCCGTGTTTGCACTGTTTTCTCAGCTCTGTTTAATAAAAGCACCATGCCTTGATTAGCAATATAACGTTGAAATTTTAACTTTCTTTCCTGGAATACTATGTAAAGGAAATATGCTTGTAGAATTAAAATGGCTTTTGTAAGTTTAAGGCTAGTGTTTCAGGCTAAATTGTTCAGGCATATATTGCATCCTAGTAGAGTGGAAAAAATAGGAGGTTTGAGATCGGAAAAACTTGGATTTGAGTCCGACATCCATAGCTTATTGACTCTCTGACATTGGCAAGATACTCCAGGCCTCAATTTTACTTATACGGGATATTATTAATATTTATCCTATTCTAGCATTACCCCATGTCTCTAATCCTCTTTGAAGCAAAATTTCTTGAAAGAGTTGCCTACAGTTTCTGTCTTCACTTCCTTACCTCCCGCTGCCTCTCAGCACACTCTGAAAGGTTTCCATATCCGCCATTCTAATGAGATTTATCTTATCAAGATCATAGTGACCTCAAAGTTTCTGCTTGGCAGCTGGAGCTAGTCTAGAGGACCGATAGGGAAAGGTCCACCAAGGGTGTGTTTACTTGAGAAACTGTGCGGCATCTCAGGTCGGGGGAGGAACAAACTCTCCTACTAGAGGAGGGCTGTGCATTTCAAATGTTGTCATATATCAGTTTGGGAGAGGAAAGGAGAAGATGAGGGAAAGATTCTAAGAACATAATAATGTTGATCACTCAGATTTTCCTCAAGACGAGCTCTCAAAGACCTGAGTCCTAGAGTGGGACAATCATCATAATATGTGATAAAAAGTGGTTATATAAAAAAATGATATCACTCAAGTCACACAAAGCTCTGGTGTTTTGGAGCCTGTGTATGAACTAGAGTATAACACCCAAGTCCTAGATTGTAGCCCCTACAGGGACAAGACAGGGCACCCTCCTCATTTGGGCTGACACGGTGTTGCAGACCGTGCACCACAGGGCAGATACAGCTGTGTGAGTCAGAACCAGCTTAGTCCCCTATTGGAATGCCAATAGGACATCCCTCTGTAGTGCTCGGCAATCAATTTTGTAGCCTCAGTGTCGTGACACGGTGGTATTCTATTACTGTGGTCATCTCTGTGATAGGTGAAGCTATAGTAGCTGGACCAGGAGAGAACAGGAGGAAATGGCAGATGCTCTATGGGAGCCAAGAGGGCTAATTCACAAGCACACATGAAACGCATCCTTTGACATTTCCTAGAACTTGCCATAAGGGATTTGAGAAGGAGCAAAGATGATGCTGGCTTTTTATTTAATTGAAAATGAAGTCTACATGCCTTCCCCTGACTTCCCAGGATCTGCATAACCTAACCTGCGCTCACCTCTCTAACCTCATCTCATACCACCTTCTTCTTCCCTCCTAACGTTCCCCATACATTGTCCTTCTTTCAGTTTATTGAACTCATTAAGTGTTTGTACCCTGTGGCCTTGGACTCACTGTTTATATGCCAGGAATGCTCTTCTGACTGTTCTCTTGTCATTCATGTCCCATCTCAACTGTCACCTCTCTAGGAAGGCCTAAACACCCTATCCAAAGCGCCTCCCTTCCTAGTCCCTCGCTCAGAAGTGAATCTCTATTACAGTTCCAGGTTTTCTTGTATACCATGTCTCATTACATAAACATGTAAGAAATGTACCTACTTATTATCTGCTCCCCTCCCCACAAATGTACACTTATGGAGGGCAGGGAGCGTGCCTGATCTGTTCAAGAGAGTACACACAGCACTGAGGACAGTGTTTGACAGGGAGCAGGCACTTAATACATGCTGAATAAAGAATTACTTATCACTAACACTTCTTTATTTTGTAAGTATATATGCTATAATATAAATATAACATGTTCCGTTTCATATATCAAACTATGTGCTATCTGATTAGATAGTATAGATATATAATTGTATAATTATAAACTCAAGCATTTATGGGTTGTGCTTAAAATAATTAATTATAATTGAGTAATAGTTAATTTTCAATGAATTTGGGTGAGTATTCATGGTATACTATGAATACCATGAATTCCAGTGTCTTCTGGGTTTCTTGATCTCATAGGAACCAACTGCTACCTGGCCTCTGCCAAGCTTTCTGGCCAGACTGAGCCAACAGCTCCTCCAGTCCAGCTCCTCGTGTCTTTCCCACGTGCTGTCCCGCTTCACGGAACTCTCTGGCTTCCCTAGCCTCAGGCCTCCTCTGACTGACTAATTTTTCGTCAGCTTTCAGCTTAGGTATCACATTTTCAGGAGACTGGAGTGTTACACACAGAGAGAAAGATTACTTGCATCCTTGTAGTGCAGAGACAGGGATCCCTTGAAGACCCAGTCTTCCCCAGTAGGAACTGGTTCTAGCGATCCTGCCTCAGGTAAGGTCACTTTTTCAGTGCTGTGCTGTATCCACTCGGCTTGTCCTGGGCATTGTCCTCTCTGCTTCTGACCTGGCGAACCTCCAGAGTCCCCCGTAGGCTCCTCTTCTTGCGGTATTTTAGAATCACTGGCCAGATGTGAGACTAGAAGGACTTTCCCCAAACACAAAAATGACTGATATCCATGCTTGTAACGGCATTACTTTGCCTCCGATGGCTCTGATCTCGTTTATCACTTGTCTTTATATCTGCACACTCTACATGTTGCCAACAGGACTCTTCCTGATAGAGATGGCTCTCTCTCCCTTTATTGGAAAGAGACGAGGTTGTTTATTTGCCCTCTAGAGGGACCTCGTCTTCTCTGGCAGTTGTGCTTCCAAGGGATCCATTTGGAAATTTGAAACAAATATTTTTATTTTTTCCCTTAGTTTTCTTCCTGCAAGGAAAAGCAGGATCAAAGGGACACTCTGCCCCAGGGATTGCAGCTGTGGCTTAGGGTTCTGTGAAGTAGCTACCTTTTAACTCTTTTCTCCCCCAAGCATTATGATTGCACATGAATCCATCCACTGTATAGTTCTTGGAGCTTAAGAAATTTAGTATTACAGGCTTTGATACAGTAGGACCCTGATGTGCAGTTGAGAGTTAATTGGCCATGAACTGAATTGTTCCACTGAGTCTGATGATGGTTCCTTGAGGGGCATCCTTATCTTCACAGCCTCTAAAATCTCTAACAGAATCAGCAAATATTTTTGAATGAATGAATGTGCAGGTACTATGTCCTAGAACCTGTGCTAAACGTCTTACAAACATTTGCTTTTTTAATCTGCATAAGAACCTCATGGAGGGCTGTTTATTTTACAGATAAGGAAACTAAGGCTTAGAGATGTTGAAGATTGCTTTTCCAAGAGCTGAGAGTTAATAAGGGCTGGAAATGAAATTCAAACGCAAGCAGTAGAACATCGTACCACATACTCTTAACCTCTATATTCTGTCTGGAGATTGATTGATATATTTTATGCCAATAAAATGCAAATTCAATGGATAATTCATAAAGAAAGCATTTTGGTTTTAGCCTAAAATGCTTATGCGGGACTATATATTCTGCAGACTGTGGAATTCATATTAGCTAGGAAGGGTGAGTAATCTTGAGGACAGGTATAGGGAAAAGTCTATAATCTCTTTTCAGGTTAAATTGGCTGCCTCTCAAGAGAATAAAATATCTTCCCCAGGACACTCAAGTTCATTCAGAGTGTTCTGTGTACACATTGCCTGTGGGAGCAGTTTGAATTGTGTTTCTAGTGCTCAGCTAAAGTGAACACATTGCATTAATAATTAGTCAGAGTATAAAGGTGCAATAATGGCTTTTCAGTTAAATGCCTATATGTTTTGTAGTTTTGTCGTTAACTATTGTTTAAGGGGCGTGTTTTCTTATACCTTAGGCATTCAGTTGTTATGTTTAATCTGTGAATTATTTAGCTGAATTCTTTATATGGAAGCTTTACTCTTGACAAAGGCTCTGTATGTAGTGCGCTGTTTGAAAGCACAGATTTGGGGACCAGAATTTGAGTTTTGTTTCTGCCCCTTACTACATGACCTGGGCAAGTCACTTCATCTATCTGCTGTTCAATCATTTTATCTTTGGAATGGGAAAAACAATAATATCTACTTTTCAGAGTTGTAAGATTAACATGAAGCAAATAATAGGAATCACTTGAAATGGGTCTTGATGTGTAGCAAGACTTCAATAAATTGTCCATGTAACTTTTTCTCATCAAATTCCCAAGGAAGGCTAGTATTTCATATGCTGTGCATTCACATTCATTCTATTGGACTTTGATTATACAAGTAAATCAGTAGCAACCTAACAGGAAGTGCATTAGCTCTTGAGCCAGAAGAATAAGTTTCAAGTCTTGGCTCCATATCTTACTGTCTCTGTGATCTTATACTTTTGCAAGCTGGGCACGCTTTTCTTAACAATCATTTTCCCTGCTATAGTACAAATGACAAGTTTGGACATATGGTTTCATTTTTAAGGTCTGTACATCATAGGGGAGGAAAAAATTCTCTACCCTCTTAAGGTCCCTGGCTAGATCTAGGAATTAAACTGACATTAGACAGATATACAGGAAAAAAAGCATACAAATTTTAATTATTTTTTTATGTGTACATGGAAATTTTCCCTAGAGACATGATGGCTTGAAGAAGCAGTTTGGTTGACTGCTGCTATATACTGAGTTGGACAAAGAGAATAAATTGTGAAAACATGACAAGGAAAGTGTCTTGGGCTGGGGTAGTTAATTTGGTGGAGAAGTGACTCGCAAGATAAAGGTTAGTTCAACAAGGTATGTTTGAACAGATTTCTTTTTTCGACCTCAACTTTTGAACCTTGGTGACACAGGTGTCACATTCCTGCTGGTGGAGGGAAGACATCTTTCACATGGGAGTTTCATCTCCTGCTTTTAAGAAGAATGAAAGTCAGCATGTTCTTTTTGCATTTGCTGCTTTGCAAGTGTTTTTAATTCAAATTAGTTAATATTGCCAGGGTGCTATATTTTGGGGTGATGTGTTCTGAAGTCTTTCAAAATGTTTCATTATTCCATATACCCCATGGAGGAGCTAAATGTTTTAGGGAACTCGAAGTCTGCATTTGGAGGTAGTGTGTGAGCAACCTGGAGTTGCTGAGGAAGAGTGCTTTCAAGTAGGAAAAGCCTTTCAAGGAACTTATACAAACAGATACTATTATAGGTGTCTATTTTTTTCCCAAGATCTTGAGTTGAGTCAGGAGAAAACAAATCTATTTAAGAATGAGCGTTTATTAATGAACTGATAAGCCTTACAGGACGCCAACTCTACCCTATGCTCCACTGTTCATTACAGCAAATGAGGTAATTAACTTCAGAACACATGTCAAGAAATATAATCTTAAAATCATCACTGCCCCGGGGGTGGGGGTATAGCCCAGTGGTAGAGGGCATGCTTGACATGCATGAGGTCCTAGGCTCAATCTTCAGTGCCTCCACTAAGGGGATACAAAAAAAGAAAAATTTAAAAAAAATCATCACTGCCCAATACACACTAGAGAGCTGGCTGAGAGGAGCTGTACTTGAGGAGGACTGCTTTGAGGATATAGATTCCATCCATCACTCAAGATATACTAAAGAAGTTACCATAATTAAATTAAACCAGCAAAGAGCTAATTACCTGGCTCATTTTGTCAGAGTTCACCACACAATTGTTTTCACTGAGCTTCCCTTTGGGAATTTCATTTTATAAGCATGGTCCCAAAGAAGCAGCCCTTTGAAACTCTTGTTTCATGTATTATGAGGATGTTTGTTCACTTGCAAGGTATCATCTGTGGGAAGACTCTTCAGAGAAATTCTTATCTGATCTCAAGGTCAAATACAGTTGTAGTTCTGAACAATTGATCTGGGTACAATGAACTTTTAACACTTGCTGGATTTCCATTTTTTTACATTGACTTCCAGAGAGCTTAGAGTAAAGGTGATGACCCACATAAGGCAAAAATATAGTCCATTGTGACGTGTACTTCTTATTATAAACCTTAACCTATTTTATATCTTTATTCTAGATACTCTCCCTCTTCATGCTTTTAATCTGTGCTTTAGTGGAAAGGGCCAAGTCTTTGGAATGAGACACATCTGGATGCAAATTTGGGCTCTGTGCTCATATATATTTACAAGTTATCTAGCCTCTCTGAGATTCAGTTCACACAACTGCAAAATTAAGCTGATGGTGACCTCAAAGGATTCCTGTGAAGTTTCAGGGAGACGAGCTACAAAAATTACCTCACCTCGTGCCAGGCACATACAGAGTTGGTGCCCAGTAAATATTAGTTTATTTTCTTTATATTTTAATATATAATGATTTTTCTCTTTTTATTGCCTCCTTTTATCTATTAAAAATATACTGGGTGGGTTTTTTCTCTATAGACAGGTTAACTGATTTGAGAGTATAGTGAAAGTGAAAGTATTGGCAGTTTCATTAAGCAGTGTTAGTTCACATTTAATGTCTGAAAGTAGATTGCAGCTATATGTAAATAGCTCTTGATAGATAAGAAGTTAACTTAGTATCTCTATACAGTGGAACTGTGGGCAGGTGCAGATCAGCCACAGAGCCAGGGTCTGAGTCTCTGATGCTTGCCACAGGGACTCAGGCCCCAAGGGAGGAGAGACACAGCAGTGGCACAGAACTAGGGATGCCAGGTTGTGGCTGTGTCCTGGGCCTGAGGCAGGGTGCAGTGGCAGACTCATCCCAGGGATGCGTATCCGCTGTGACTCAGGCCCCAGGGGGTGGAACATTTGCAAGTCGTCTTTGCAACTGTTACCAAATTTCTGGGTTGTTAATGCTTCCTGGATTAGTTTTACTTTGGATAACACTCAACCATTTAGAGCCAAATATGGAGAGTATGATGGGTAAGAATGGAGTGTTGCTGTTGCTTCTGTGTTAATAAGAAAGTATGTTGGCTATAGAATAATGCCTGATTTTTGGAATGGATTTTAAATCAGAAAGTGTAGCTTGTTTACTCATATGCCCGAATTCTGATATATGTTGAAAGCCAAGTCCTGTTACTTGCTAACATTTCATGTCTCTGTTATATCATGGTTATTAACTTGCCAGTTCTAAAGGAATTTTCTAAATGGTTATAAAATTATATTAGCAGAATAGGACATTAAAGTTGTGTTTCTTTCCATATTAGGAGGAAACGCACTATGTAGAAAGATGAATGACAGCCCAGTTCTGCCCCTGTTGATAGGAATCAAGCTTGTCACTTTGCTTTACACACTTTCAAAGCTCTTCTAAGCCTTAAATTTCAAAACATTTCCAAGATAAGCAATTACCATGCTTAAGCATTGCTGATCGTTTTTAAATAACTTTCAAATAACTTTCAATTTTTGACAACAGACATGAAATGAACACTATTTTACCATGTTTAAATGTATTTAAAATAAAACTTGTCATGCTTTACTTGTATTTGTATAATTCTTTTGATTGTTGCTAATATATGGTGTTCACTTGAGTACACGTGTGGTACACAAGTTTCAAGGTGTCTTCCCAGCCAATAAACCATCATGCTCTTTAGAAATGCCACTTAATTCCATGGAATGGGCTCCTGTCCACCAGGTCTGTAGCATAAGAGGCCAACATCCAGCCATTGCTGTTTAGACCAGAAAGAGCCATCTGACCCAGCTGGACCAGGTAGATTATCCTCTGATTTTCAAATTTGGGTAGAGAAATTCTACTCTGGTCTGGTCAATTATGTGGAAAAGTTGTAAACAACTTGTGACTCATGAAATGGCCATGTCTACCATTTAGACTAAATCCCAGTCCTTCCTGAGTCCTCTGCATTTTGCTGTTAGTTTCCATGAAATTGCTCTGATTCCTTAGACAGTAGAATATAGCTGGTCCTCATTTTTTTTTCTCTTTGGGAGGATGGGAAAGATGATCATAAGCTTTATTTAGACTTGTATTCCATTTTCAGACAACTCTAATTGGTAGAAAGTTCTTTGACCCTTCCTCTTATTGAATTATGTTCTGATCTCTGTAGCAACACCTTTTTGATCTGTTCTGCCCTTGGGATCTAATAGAATTAGTGTACTGATTGTTGTCTTAATCCCCTTTCCGGATATTGGAAGCCAACTATGTGTACCTGCCAAGTCCTTTCTCCTCTGCTCTGTACATCCCACATTACCCCCACTGCTGCTCATATCAGAGCATTTCTGGACTTTTCACTCTCATGTATACAGTCATCTACTCATACCTACATACCCATAAATATGGCTATGCCTGAATATTCCTCACCAGTTTTGGAAGGAGATTCTGAAACAAAGTGAAAATCCTATACACGTTTACAAGCTAATGTGTAAAATCTCAGATATATCCTTAATACTACTGGTGTTTCTTTCAGGTGGAAAACTTCACATATTTTTCAAATGGTTAATGGAAAAGTGTAAGATTTTGCTAAATTTTTTAATATCGGCCTTAAATCCACACCACAAGTGTGTATCTACATTTTCATGCATATTTCGTCACACACTCAAACACTATTTCACAGAAGAAAATTGACGTGTCTTTAAATGAGCTGTTTGAAAATGTGATCTTTTATGTTTACCCTCCTGGCAGGGAGAAATAATGTACTGGATCATATCTTGATGAGAAGACAAGAACATCTAGATGACATTTTAGTTCCCCTTAAAAGATTTCCCTAACCACAGGTATTCATTATGGAGAATGGTTAGGATGGTGTAGTTTGTGTATCCTGTATTTCCCTCTAAAGGGGAAATGAACAAATCAGTATATCTGTGTAGCGGACACAACTGTCTTAACAATTGCCTTTTCTTTTTAAATGAATGAAGCCAATGTCAGTTCTCATACGGAACCATCCAAGGGCTTTTATTTCTAGAAATCACAGTGGTTTTTAATGAGGCCATGGTGTAAAAATATTGCTTTTCAATTCACATAGCAATTATACTGTCAAGTAACACTTTGATCCTAGAAAACTAAATAAAGGGCCCATTGTTAAATTTCTTTCAAAACCAGGAGATGAAAAACTTTTAGAGATGAAGCACTGTTTCCATGTATTTATTTTTGCTGCAAGCAGTATTTTTGATGTTGGAGATCTAGACAGTGAACACTTTGAGGACAGGTTAGACCTGTTTCTCTTTCTAGTAACTGGCACTATCCATGGTACAGGGCAAGCACACCATCGATGTTTACTGACAAATGAATGGACAAATTAAGTACTAGGTTGTTGTGTTTGATGGGAAGAGCAGATAATGCCCTGGATATTGTAGGGGCTGGTGAATGTGAGACTGAGGATTAAGGTGCCACAGAGAAACATTCTCTGTGAGAGTGAATTGAATGCCTGGCATTTGATAAAAAGCAAATGCTCTGGGAGCTGTCACCAGTAAAACTTTATTGGGGCTATTAAAAAGTCTGCTGAAAGCAAGCTTTTGTTGTCCCTAAAAGAATAAAAATCAGTAGGGAAGGACCAGCAGAGAGTAAAAGGTCACTGGAGGTGGGGAGGGTATGCTGTTAGACAAACCTCATAGATTCTAGGTATTTGCTAAAGAATGACTCTTTGTCCACACGATGTCAATATCATCTCTTGGTTAATTCAACTTCAGAAAATAGTTTGTACTTTAGTTCAAGTAAAGACATAACAAACAAGAAAAAAAGTGCTAATCAAATCCAGGAGGTAGTCAAGCACAAGGAAAAGAATGTAAATTCTGGGAATCAAAAAGTCCTGATTCTGATATTGGATCTTGTGTTGTGTGATTGATGAACTATTACTTTTCCTACCATTGGCCTCTGGTTCCTCATGTCTAATAGGGTGAATAGGATCAGTTGATTTTCAAACACCCTGCCCGCTCTGAAATTCTCTGATTTTATATTGACAATTTGCTGGACGTGATTGACTAATCAATTGAATTGTGCCAAAATGTAGGTATAGCCTAGGGGAGAGAGCTGGATAGCCAAGAATCTAGTTTTAGAGTAAACACAAAAATATGCTCCTGAATTTTGTTAAGAAATCTTCTAAGAGAGTTAAAATGTCTTAACATGACCAGACTTAAGATGGAGTTTGCATACTTCCATGCTTTCTTCGTGTCTATGTAAGTAGTTCAATATCATTTTCTAGAAAGCAATGAAAGTTGGATGTGGCTCTGGACTTATATTTGACATATTGAACAACTGAGAAATACAAAGGTAATTTGTGATTTCCAGTATCAGAGATAAATAAGAAGGACTGAAATTAAAGAAATAAAATAAAGCAATAAAGCATACTTTTCAATTTGTCTAACTATTCTAAAAAAATTCAGATTTTTTTGCTATTCTGCATTGCATTTTCCTTTCCATCTTCCATTAATTTCTTATTTTTCAGTTTGGTAAATAATGGCCTCTGATAAAGCTGATGTTTAGAACAAAATATTAATCTCTTTCCCCCAAGTATTTTAACTAGTTGTGACTATTCAGTAGCAATTAACTTTCTTCCCTATTTAATGGATTGATTTAAGTGTATGATTGTGGATAATGTCCCCAGTGGATTTCTATTCAAGTCAAAATTTTTCTGTACTAAATTTTGCTTAACATAGTTACTAGGATTTTAAGACAGATTTTTTTTTTTGTTAACCATTGCAGAGCCCAATTTATACCCACTAGTATATTTTAATTAAATGATTCAATTAGAAAAATAAGTAAGCACTGCATTCTACTTTTGGAAGATGCATTTATTCAGGGAACTTTGAAGTTATTTTGGAAAATGTAGTGTAGACAACTTCCAGGTGAAAATGGCTAAATGATACTGCATCATAGAAGGTTCTCATTGAGACAAGTTAGTAAGAATAATAGTATAAATACTTGAGGAAACGCAATGTCAACTAAACAAAAAGTATCTACAACATTAGCCATACATTTTAAAAACTGGTTGTCAATTAAAGAAACCAAAGTTCAACATGGGAGGGCATAGCTTCTAACTCACTACCCCAGCTTTCCTGATTAGCCAGCAAAATTCTACAACTTCTCTTCAATATTCCAAAATCTGGAGAAAAAAATTACTGGAAAAGTATCCTTTTTTTTTTTTTTTAATGAAGGTACTGGAGATTGAAACACAAGCTCTACCACTGAGCTATACTGTCTCCCCTGGGGATGAAGGTGTCCTTATCAATTCACTTTGGTCACTAGGATATATTGAAAATGGCTGCTGGAGAGAAATAGGCAATGAGGAAAGTGAAAAACAACCAAGTGATAGGAAAACAAAGACTCTGGAAGTGTGCCCTGAACTGGGCATATGATTGGAACTCCCAAATAGCTCACTGTGAGACTACAATGCACCTCACAACTATGTAGAATGAATCCGGTACTAAATATTACACCACAAAAACAAAATCAAAAGAAGTGAGAAGCCCAGGGATCCCACTGAGGAGCACACATACCAGTTTTGCCTCAGCTGTGTTCCTCACTCTCTCCAGATCCTCACAGTACAGAAAAATATGTGAAACACCGCTACTCAGCCCTCAAACTGGAGCTTGGAAAGACAGCATTGCAGGCCCAAATACTGCAGGGAAGGAATCCAAAGCCTAACCCTAATACTACATGACGATCAAACTACAATCAAAACTTGAGCCACCTAAGAATAAACAAGGTGGAAAGAAATTACAGGACAATTACGTCAAGAACCATAATGGGAATTCCTCTGACCAAAAAAAAAAAAAAAAAAAAAAGTGTCACTAGCATGTGGAAAACAAAGCTTTCAATCTAGATTAAAACAATCTACAGAATGGGAGAAAATTTCCCACAAGCATTTCACATTTTAGAACAATTTAATAAGAACCTGAATTCAGTAAGAGGTCAGTTCACGTATTAGTAGATCAGAGTAGACATGGTTGAAATAACTACTGTCAAAGAGGAAAGCTTGAAATAATCTCAGTGAATGCAGATGGCAAAGAGAAAGTGATCAGAGTGCTAAGAGGAACTAAAGGACATGGAGAGCAGACAATACATAAAAATTACATGAAAATATATTTTATAGGGTTAAATATGGGAGAAAGTAGTCAGTTTGACAGACTAAAATAGGGAGTTCCAAAATTGACCCAAATACCTGTGAGGGTTGCTTGTATCAAGGCAGCATTAAACGCAAGGGAGGGAAGGATTGATTACATAATAGATTGCTCTGGACCCAATGCCTAGCTGTTTGTAAAAAATGCAAATGTGGATCTCTGCTCTATTCCTTATTTCTACTACATTCTAGATGATGAAAACCTTTAAAAAGTGAAACCATAAAATATTAGTCTATAGATAATTAAATCCTGTCTGTGTTCCTATAACTGAATAGCAGGCTTAAAATTAAGAAAAGCAACATTAATTTTGAAGTTATCTGAAATAAGAAAAGCATTTATTCAACAAATATTCAATAAATATCTATTGATTATCTACAGTGGAGCCAGGCCTCATTCTAGAAGCTGAGAAATTGTAGTCGGGACTAGGAGGTCAAAGTTTTTGGATTCATGAAGCTTACTTACACTCAAGTGAACAGACAATAAACAAACACATAAAAACTATAATTTCAGATCTGTGGACTGAAACCCAGACTTTTGCATACACTTTTCCTACAGGATGCTTGAAGATTGAGCCTAGTTAAGTTATTGAATTTCTAGAATTAAAAAATAATAATTATTTAGCTATCCAGGCTAGAAAAGCAAATAACCTATGAGACAAATAAATCTGATTGCCTTCTCTGTTTTCCAAATTGACTTGAAAGGCCAATGGTCATGGAAATATACCTCTAAATTCCAAAGGAAAAGAAGATGTGACTCAAGAATATTATCTCCAAACAAATATAATTCCAATATAAGGACAACAGGCAGATGTTCTTAAACATTGAAAGAGCTAAGAGGATACAGAATCCAAAAGCCCTTTTTTAAAACAAGTATGCAAACAAAACTATTTCATGAAGAAATCTGTGGCTAATTAAGAGATGATTCAAAACAAAGACCTTAGAAACAGACAAGCGAGGCAGGGCACAGTGGTTGGTGATGCAGATGCATTAGATTTGAATCCACTGAAACAGGGAACTCATAGTAAAAGAGAATGTGGAAATTGAAGTTATGAAACATGATGTACATATTAGAAACCTTGACATTGTAAAATTAATGACATAATTCACAAAAATTGGGAGGTGGAGGTCCAGGGGAGGTGAGGAAAACGTGAGAGAGCTAATACCCTCATCTTTAACAGCAAGCCATCAATTAATAGCATTCAAAAAGGAAACATTTAATTAAAACTAATAATGACTCCAATTTTTTCATATTGTTATGCTGGGCATATATCCAGAAGGAACCCTACTTCAGGATGACACCTGCACCCCAATGTTCATAGCAGCACTATTTACAATAGCCAAGACATGGAGACAGCCTAAATGTCCATCAACGGATGACTGGATAAAGAAGTGGTATATTTATACAATGGAATACTACTCAGCCATAAAACCCGACAACATAATGCCATTTGCAGCAACATGGATGTTCCTGGAGAATGTCATTCTATGTGAAGTAAGCCAGAAAGGGAAAGAAAAATACCATATGAGATCACTCATATATGGAATCTAAAAAAAAAAGAATGTAAATACAAAACAGAAACCGACTCACAGACATAGAATACAAACTTGTGGTTGCCAAGGGGGTGGAGGGTGGGAAGGGATAGACTGGGAGTTCAAAATGTAGAATAGATAAACAAGATTATACTGTATAGCACAGGGAAATATATATAAGATCTTATGTTAACTCACAGAGAAATAATGTGACAATGAATATATATATGTTCATGTATAACTGAAAAACTGCGCTTTACACTGGAATTTGACACAACATTGTAAAATGATTATAAATCAATAAAAAATGTTGAAAAAAGAAAAGTCACAATTGGAGAAGAAAAAAAATTCCAGTAAAATTATAATTATACTTATAAAATGAAACAAAATTTACTTATATATGTACTATAACATTTCCTTAGTCCTATATTGATATTTCTACCTAGATGGAAATGCGTAGAAAAACATTTGGGATAATGTGTTCCTAATTGCTGATGTTAGTTGTTTTATGTGGTGTGATTTAGAGGAATTTTTTTTCTTTTTTGCTAGAAAATGGGAGAATTGGTGCTTTCCAGTCTTGATGGTGCTACTACATCATTTTTTTTTTTTTACAAAAACATTAAATGGATCTTTCTTAAAAACAGTAGTGTGAAATCAGCAGAGGTCCAGTCTTCTAGTTGAAGGGCATCGAATGGAAGTCAGGAGACCTAGTTCCAATTTCAAATCTTCTACTGAACAATGTGACCTTAGGCAATGCCACTGAACTCTGTATAATTAGTTTGCTCGTTTGTAAAGTGGTTCATTCTAGCTCTAACATTACTGTAACTTCATAGAATTCGCCAGTACCTTTTAAGCCTGGGTTTTCCCAGGAAAAAAAGAGCATGAGAGAAAAGCCCTCATAAAGGCTGCTCAATTGAGCACGTGATCCCAGGGAACAAGAGTGGATTCAGTGAGTGTGAATTGGCAAAGGAGGGAAAAATAACACAGGCATATGACATTGAACTAGTTACGGTTGTGGGCAACTGTAGCTTCATCCCACCAGGATTTTTCGAGTTGCTGTGTAGAATCCATCTCAGAATTTTTCATGCATGGGACAGAAAAGGGACCACTTACTCCACACCAATTTCCTGAATTGGGCAAGTGGTAACTCACAGGTAAGATTGGTGTATAAAATGCAGGACATCTAGTTAAATCTGAATTTAGACAAACAATATTTTTTTTTTAGTGTAAGTGTTTCTCCAATATTGCAGGAGGCATATTTATACTAAATAGGTATTCCTGATTTATCTGAAATTCAAATTTAACTGGGTCTTATGTATTTTTATTTGTGAAATCTACTCTACTCATGAGATGTTAACACTCACACTTCCGATTGTGCATGTGTGAGTGTGGATGTCTTGCCCTATAGCATCAGAGAAGCCCCACTACAGAAAGCAAGAGGTACACAGCACAGGTTCAGGTGCAGCCTTTGGGGGTTGGGTCAAGAAGAGACTTAGGGTGCAAAGACATGTTGTGGGGCTCAGACAAAATAACCAATATGGGTGGTTTTATACTCTATATCAAGTTTTCACATATGGCTTCTTCAAAATCGTTTTTCCTTTACAGTCGGTTTGGCCATTTGGTCTAAACTGACTTGCTCTAAGGAGAAATGCTATTTTTCTGCTTACCAGGAAGTTATTGTTGTAGCATAATTTACTTGGAAGAGGCCTCACCATGTGCCTAGGACAGAAGGGTCTCTGAGTCAATGGTAAAATCTCTTTCCCGTAACTATTTGTGTCTTTTCTTTTTATCGGTCCACACTCCAATGAGCACTTTTTCCATTCAGTCTTAGAGAGGATAAATCATTATCCTGCTCCATCAATGTACAGTCAAGTTTCAGAATGACCATCCAAACTATTTCTGAACTCACTAGATTCTTCTGCCGCATCCCTTATTTTCTCAAGTTATATGACTTGTAGATTCCTGCAGAACACCTTTACTGTCTGGCCTAGGAGGTCAGTCTACCAGAACTATCATTCCCTTGATTTTATTTTTCCTTGCAAAGTTTGTACATAGTTCTTTTAGGGACCTTTCCCTTCATCCCCAAACCCTCCAGTACTTTTCTCTTCAACAGAAGTGTGGCTTTTTATCATCATGATCTGAAAACCTCTTACCTACTACAAACTCCTAAGCTATGTTTTGGAGTATAATGGACATTGGATAGTTAGAATATGTCTTTTTTAAAAACTGGGAACTTATTTTCAGTAGTCAAGTTGAATCAACTATAAATTCATTATATCTATTTAAAATTCAGACCTAATTTCATAGATAACCTAGAAAATATTTGCTATAGAAGATAAAAAATTCCAATTATTATAGAGCATCTGCCTTGAGCCAACAGACTTTGCAACATACATATTGCTAGTTAAATGTCTTTTATAGACATTGTTACATATTTCTGCATTGATTGTTGTTTAATGGTCATTGAATTATGCCCCCCCCTCAAAGTAATTTGTTTTAGTGAGAGAGCGTTGGCCTTTGGTGCAATAATTATGCCATTTCATCATAAGGAATCCATTTGATACAACTTTTAAACTAGTATGTCCATTAATTATGCCACCTCATTACCATATTCTATCAGCTTAGTTTCGGCAATGAAATTAAAGTGTATTTTGTGACTAGATGGATGTAAGACTACAAGAGAAGGCCCACATTTAACCACAGTCCACATTGCTTAGCATCCTGCAATTTGTTAATGCTCATTAATGTGTGGGTATTTTGGAGATGAATGGACAAGTATTGTGTGATAACACATTTTATAAATGGCTGCAGTATAAACTAAAAGAACACTTTAAAATAGTGTAATAGATATTTGGATTCCAAACCATAATACCAGCATAATTCTGTCCAAGGAACATGGCAGGCTGAGATATGGTGGCTCTCTTAGTGCAGCACAATGTTAATAGAGACTCCCAGCTGCATGCCTTGACTACATCCTCCACCTGGCTGTGGGCTGGAATCTTTAGTTTAGGAGAGAAAAAAATGATCAGGCTTCCAGCTGACTCCTAGTTGCCCAGTTCTGTCATGGCAATATTTTACCTTTTGTCTTTCATTCCTTTCACATTTTTATTTTCTTTTCTCTTCCTTTGGCTGACTTGTAGACTATCAACTATCAATATTCTTAATACATTTGAAAATTGGATTAATGTTTACATACCACCCTTTAGTTTTGAAAACGTAGCAACTTAGCACCATAGCATGAACATATGTTCATATTCTTAAATATTTCCCCCCAAAGCAAGAATTGGAGCAGCTGTCTAGTAGTCCACCATATATATTCCACATGTTATTTTTCTATTTTCCTGGGACCGACTCCTAAAAGCTATATATCAGAGTTCTTAGAGCTTTCAATATACTTTGACAAATTGTCTCTCAGAAAAGTTTCACTAGTTGACATTTCAACCCAAAGTCCTTAGAATTGTGAGCCTTTTTTCATCCTATCAACCAAAATAATGTTTTAAAAAATCAAATGTTGTGGAATAATATCAGCCACTTACTCACGATGAAGGTATTACACAATTTCATTTATTTCAAAAACGTCCCAAAGAGATATCACTGTAATCATCTTAGGTCTGGCTTTCCAGCCCAGACTTGCTCTTGAACCTGTGAAACCACATTTAGCATATTGGAAAAATCACAGCAAGTGCTGTCCTAAGGATATCACCCTATAGGACAGGAAGATGCTGTCTGGGATCTTTCCCTTGACCTACCATCTTAACCTGGTGAACCTGAGTAGAGAGCCTGATAGAAGTGTGCTGGGAATTGTGACACCACACAAAGTTTGAACAATATTCATTTTTCAATCTTAGAAACATTGACCAAATGCCTACTCTATGATAGGAGATGGGGATATAAGACTAGGTCACAGTTTCCACACAGAGTCATCCCGAAAGACCTCAACCTCCAGTGAAGAAGGCAGTCACACAAACCGGTCATAGTAGACAGCTAAGAGAACTTATAGTGAAATGCGCTGGAGATTCCAGGGATGGAGTTGAGGAGACTCATTCTTGGCATTTAATCTCCAAAGCATTCTTTTGTGCTTAAACTTCCTTTACATGGAAAATCAAAAATTTACTATAACCAGCAGTTTATCCAGAACATTTTTTTTTCTACCCTGGCTTCTTACTTCCTCTTTCAAGTCTATCAAATCATGAATGCACCCAACATGACAAGTTTATCTTCTCCCAAAGCCACTGACAAAAGGCTCCCCACCCTAGTCTGTGCCAACATACCCCTTTATTGTTAGGAGTTCCATTAATATTGTACATATTCTACCCTGATGAAAAATTCATTATAGGATTTAGTGTCCCTTTAAAGGTAAGGAGATTATTCCACTGGGACTTAATCGGTGCGCTTGAATTAAATCAGATCAACACATCAATAAATTCAGCCAATCATGCTGGCCAAAGAGAAAGTTCTATACTTATATCTTTTCGTTTGGCCTCATTGGGATTAAGTCTATCAGTGACATTTTTCCAACAGCTCACTTTCTGTTGCTGTGGCACATTTTGGTCATTCTTGCAATATTTCAGACTTTCCATTATTATTATATTTGTTATGGTGATCTGTGATCAGTGATCTCTGATGTTACTAATTGTTTTTTGTTTTGTATTTTTTAATTAAGATACGTACATTGTTATTTTAGACATAATGCTATTGTACACTGAATAGACTACAGTATGGTATAAACATAACTTTAATATGCATGAAAAAATTGATGTGATTCACTTTATTATAATATTTGCTTTATTGTGATTGTCTGGAACTGAACCCAGGATATCTCCAAGGTATGCCCGTACAGTAGTAAAGAATTTGAGCATTCAGTTGACCTTTGAATCATTCATTTATCAAATGTGTATTGAACACCTAGTATATGCCACGCAGTGTTTTAGTCCTTCCATAGGAGCCCTTATTGTACAAGATAGACAAGGGACTTGCAGTCCTGGAGTTTAAATTCCATTTGGGAGACATAAATGACCAGCAAACTGACAAACTGAATATACGAACAGACAATTGTCAAATTGTATATAAAAATAGAATTTTGACCCATAACAGGCAGCAACTTGTGTAAGAAACCAGCTCCTTATCTACAATAAACAACCCAGGAAGCCGGCCTGCTGTAAGTCTAACTTGTAGGAAGTCAGACCGCTATGTCTAGTAATTGATCCAGGGTGTCCAAGACTTGACTAAAAGCTAACAACTTCCCTAATCTTGCCCCCACTTCCAACTTAGGACCAACCAGAAGAAACCGAATATATACTCATGCTCAATCACATAGGATACCTGGCCTCAGGTTACCATCCACTAGATTCCCCAGGCCAACAGCCTCCAATCAGGCTATACCAGAAGCCTTCCATTTTTCCTGCTATAAAGCTTTCCCACTCCTCTCTCTGCCTTTTGGTCTCTGATAAAACACAAGTGATGGTGGCTAACTCCTTTGCTATAGAAAGCTCTGAATAAATAACCTTTGCTTTTCTCATTTGGTTGGTCTTTATCTATTTCCACAAAACAAATAAGTGAGCAATACAATTTCCAATAATGATAACTGCTTTGAAGAAAACACATTTAGGTGATATCATAGAAGCTAATGGAGTGGGAACAGGTAATAACTTAAAGTGAATGGTCAGGGAATGGTTCATTAAGGTGAGGTCTGAGCTGGTCTGAAGGACAATAATGAAAGAACTTTGTAAAGATCTGCTTCAGAGACTTCCTGGTATTCGTAACTACATGTTCAAAGGCCCTGAAGCAGGAACAGTTTTAAGAAGACAAAAGAGGGTCATTGTTGCTATAACCTGGTTAATGAGGACGGTGGTTGGAGATAAAGTCAGACAGATATCTAGGAACCAAGCCATGGAGGGGCTTGTTGGTCCCTTAATGACTTTGTGCTTGATTGTAAGAACTATGGAAAACCGTTCAAGGGTTATATACATGAGAAGGTTACAAAAACATTATGCAAGCTGTATGTAGACCAAGAATGGAATCAGGGAGCCCATTTGGGAGACTTTCACAGTAATTCAGGAGAGAGATGATGGTGTTAGCTCAGGCAAATACAGTAGAAGTGTTGCTGGAGAAAAATGGTAGAATTTCGAATATATCGTGGAGGAAGAACTGACAGATATGAACATCTAACAAGTTGGATGTGCAGGGTGAGAGACGTGAGTCAAGACTCAGTTCTAGATTTCTGGGTGCATTTTGTTTGCTTGGCTTGATCTACTGGGTGGATGATGGTATCACTTACGGAGATACTTAAATCTGGATCTGGAGTGGGTTCTAGCATCAGGGAGTGGAGTGGCAGGATCAGGACTTAATTTGGTCGTATTAAGTTTAAGATGCCTTTAGATATCCCAGTAGAAGGCTCAACATAATAATTTAGAACTCAGCAATGTCACATGGCTGAAAAAGGTGGGTTCTGCCATCTAGTGGCTGTGTGACTTCGGGCAAGTTATGTCACCTCTCTGAGCCTCAGTGTCCTTTTTCATAGAAAGAAGATAATGAGGCTATCAGCTTATTGGGAGATTGTGGGGTTACTTCTTAAGCATCACGATTACTTTCTTCAGTTTAGTTTAGGAGTTACTAGAATCATTTCCTGGACTTTCTCAATGCACTAGTGTAATTCCTAGTACTGAATGATATTGTGAGATTTCATCTTTTGTCTACGTCTTTTTGTGAGATGTTAGGAAAGCTGTATTGTGGGCTACTGAACAGTCATCATTTAAAGCATGAAGTCCTCAATATTTCTTTTTAAATCATGAAAATATCAACCTCTCTCTAAGGGCAAGGTTATGCTAGATAAACTGATCAATCAGGTAATAGTATTGATCTAAGATTTCTTGCTAACCCTGACATTTTATGGTGAGACCTGTGTCATTTTGACCCCTTAACTCCAAGGCTATGAATTCTGGGAGCACTGGAGACTTCCAAGGTCCAGAGACATATAAGGGTAAAATGCTTATTAAATGTTGGGAAGTACGTTATTTAGATAATCACGCTAAATCTACTTGTCAGGGAGTATCAAAAACAGGTTGTTCCCTAGGGACTAGTTGAAGGAAGACAAGAATTTCTGAAGACAACCTGTGCCAAAATGTGAAGCTTTGGTATAGTTATTTCCTTATGAATATAGTGAAATTCTTATTAAAATATTCCCATTAATATTAACAGAGTATAACTTGAATTATTTGATAACAATAGATAACATGTACTGATAATTAGTATTTTCCAGGTGCTATTGCTAAGCAATTTGCATAATTTTCTCCTTTAATCCAACTTTTTGGGCTAGATACTGTTGTAATGCCCATTTTACATGAGGGAATTGAAGCTTTGGAACATTCGGTGATTAGTCCATGGTCACTGAGCTGGTGAGTGGGGGAGTCATGATTTAAACCCTGCTACTGCCTTGGTATTGCTCAGAAAAAGCTGCCAGCCTCCTTTCTCCTTCTCCCTTACCTCCCTCATGGTCTTTATCCATACTCATTAAGTTCATTTTAGGTCTTGACCACATTTACACACAATTTACAACACACTTGCAAACAATGGAAGGAGAACACTGCAGGTGTGCAATTTCCTGGCTTTTTCTTCAAATAAAGAAATTGGTGGATACCAAAATTGTAAAGATTCAGGACTCAAGTCTTAGTTTTCTGATTCCCGAGTGCAATTTCCTTTTCACTGTGACATTCCACCTTCAGGAAGTTTACAAATTATGGTCTCTTTGATTCATTGAAAAGGTAGTGCTTGGTTTATATTGGCTTGTTTGGGAACCTATGTTTTATCTGGAACATTCTTTGCATGGTAACTTATGAGACATGAAGGAATTGGGCAGGGCACAGCCATTAAAGGAATGACACAGTAATTGACACCAGGATGGGGGAGAATTCAACTCCCAATAGACCTTGAGGCCCAAAATGGTAGGAGATTTGACTTCCAGTAGACCTTGAGCTTCATTTTATGCTCATTGTAATGTATTAGCATGGTAAATGGTACTCCCACAGGTGCCATGACAGCTTTAAGGCTGACCATAAAAGGTCAAAAAGTAGGTGGCAGCTCAATTGATGGAAATCCCACCCTCTCCCCCAAAGTAGGAATAATCCTCCCGCTTGTTAGCACATGAAATTCTCGAGCCCATAGAAACTAACAACACCCGCACCTCGTGGTTGATCTCATTTTTCCTAGCTGACCCCATCCTCTAAGGTCACCACTGTCCCTTCTGAATGAGATGACCACACTCTTGTCTATGGAGTGTGTATCTACTTTTACTTTAAACTAAACACCCAACCATGCACCTCGTGGACTTTCTCTGGCCTTCTGAGACAGCCTGCACTCTGTCTATGTAGTGTGTAGCTCTCTGAATAAATCTACTTTTACTCAACTGTGGCTCACTCTTGAATTCTTTCCTGTGTGAAGCCAAGGACCCACACTTGGCGGGCCGTGTCCCAGGGACTGAACTGAGACCTTGGACATAGCCATCCTCTGGCCCCATATATTCTCGTATCACTTACATCTTGCATCCCAGCAAACCTATTCATAAAACCTATTTTAAAACACAATAAATGCTGCCTGTATGATAAGGAAGTATCTTTCTCACACACACACTGCTGCACCCTTGCTCACATATACAGCCAAAGGGTTCGATTCTCCAGCTTTGTAGCGGGTAGTCACTGGTCTCCAAAAATGGACTATTTTTTCTTTAATTCCATTTATTTTCAAAGCATAAATCAAAATGGAGAAATAAAAATTATGAAACCAAGAGGAATAAAGAATAAGATTAGCAGCTGGGCTGTATTTTTTTTCCTTTCTGCAAAACTGTTCTGTATTCTGCGTGCCAGTGAAGTCAGCGTTATGCTCATTGCTTCAAGCATTTTGATCAAGACCCTCATCTGTTACAAACAGCTCACAATTATGTGTTTGTAATTCCCCCTTTAAATGAATGTCATTCTGTCCCCGTGCTTGCTTGGATCATTTCATTTCTTAAAGGGTTTTTCGAAATTTCCAGCAGAGGCCCTTTCACTGAATGGGTGGAGGCCTTACTGAACGTCTTCCCGCCATTGTCCCTCTGCCCTGTCCCCCAGGAAACCTTGGCACACTTTCACTTTCTCTTATGAAGGATTTTTGAGACAAGGGTGTGGCAGATGCCACTTTGGACTTCAAGGTGGACAAATAAAGTTGTTTAGCAAATAGTAACTGCATTTTGGTGTTGTATCCATGAGCTTAAAATCACTGAAAAGTATGAAGGAATTTCTCCACCAAGGCAGCGCTAGACACCTCAACAGGGTGGTGGTTGCCTTTATGGTTTTCAAGTCTCAGCAGTGTGATTATCTCCTTTAGAAAGACTGCCCCGAACTTTAAACCTTTTTGTATGTACCCCTTTTTTATGCTTTCGTGTTTCTCTACCCGTCTCCAAACTGAGATCAGCCTCTATCATGACAATTAGCCTGTATTACTGTACTTTGGTCTTTGTTTCATTCTTTGAAACTATGACCAATAGACCAAATAGACCATCAATTTGACTACACAGCTGTTTTTCATGTTTTCCGCTTTTGAGTATTATGCAATATTTCAGAATATTAAACACAGTAATAACAGCCAATACTTACATAGTACTTACTCTGTGTTGGGAGGGCTCTGAGTTCTTTACATGCATTATGTCTAACTCTCAGAACAAACTTATGTGGTTTGTCTATTGCAGATGAAGGAAGTAGGGATCAGAGAGTGAATAAAATGCCCAAGACCACACAGATAGATAAGTGGTGTAGTTGAGATTCGACTTCCTGACAGTCCAGGTCCACAGCCCACAATTTTAGCCTCTGTGTTATATTGCTTGTCTAAGAAGTACAAATATGAGAGCCCAGATTTAAGACAGTGTAACATAAAACTGTATCTACTCCAAATCATCTTTCTTAAAACAACCAAATATTACTAAAGCAGTTGATGTCTCCTCTGTATACCTTTCCTATCAAAGTATCTTTCTTCTTTTATTTTAGAAGTAAATACTATTCTGAAGTTGGTATGTATGTCTCAGAATAAATAATTTTACAATGTTACCAGATATTTATGTGTTCATCAACATTAGACAAGGTTTCTGTATTTTCAAAATTTCTACAAATTCTTTTACACTGTACATATCCTTCCATAACCCCCACTCCCACCATTCAATACTGTTTTCTAGATTTATCCAGGTGGATAGATGTAGAGCTAATTTATTTGCTTTAAATGATGGTATGTAGTTCAACTTATGAATATACTACAATTTACTATTCATCAACTCTCCCAGCTGCAGACATGCTGCTTTTGATTTTCCCCACTTGAAATAAAATTGCAACAAAAAGCCAACTTCATGTCTCCTCGGTCATCTGTGCAAGAATTACTCTACGATTCTAGAAGTGGGAATGCTGAGTCATACTCTGTGCTAGATATTGCAAAGTGTTTTCCAAGGTTATTACACTAATTTATAATTACACTGGCACTCTAAGACAGTTTTTATTTTTTATTAATCCTCAGCGAAATTGGGGATAATTTTTTTAAATTGCAAATCATATTTGTCAATTCTCTTGTTTGCATATAGGCACTAGAATCCTGTCCCTGGCACCAGACACTAAGAGCCTGTATTTGGGACAGAAACTGCTGTGGACGTAGTATCTAACAGTATCTATTCCTCAGGGCATACTGCTCTGTTCTATTCTTTGTGATGTGCAATTTGCACTTAAAGTTTTTTAAAATGATCATTCCTCTCCTTTATAGTTTGTATTTTTTGTATCTTATCTAAGAAGTCGCTGTCAATCTTGAGGTCCTAGGAATATTCTAATATAGTCTCTTGTAAGAGTTTCAAAGTTTTTTCTTTTCCCTTGACTTCCTTAGTTCATGTGAAATTGATTCTTATGAATGATGTCCTTTCAATTTTGTATTTTTCTCACTTGAATAATCAGTTTTCCCAGTACCATTTTTGGTGCCCATCTTTTCCCTGCTGATGTTTAATGTGACCCTTCTCATAGGTCAAGTGTTAGGATACATGCACCTAGGGCTCTATATTTTATCCATTCATTCATTCATTCATTCACCAAATATCAAGAAACTACTACATTGCAGCACAATTCTTGTTTGGGATATAGCACTGAACAATCTAGGTACAAATCTGTCTTCATAGAGCTTAAATTCTTGGACTGAGTGTGGGACGAACTATATATGTTATATAAGAAAGAAGTATATTATATAGTATTTGTTTCTTTTTAAAATTTTTTTTGTATTTTTCAATACTTTACATTCCCATATAGATTGCTCTACAAAACACATGCTAGCATTTTTATTGAGATTGCCTTAAATCTATAGGCATCTTAACAATTTGGGGAGAATTGACACAACAATATTGAGTCATGATACAATATTGGAAATCAAGTATGTCTACATATATATAATTAACCTTATAAACACTAAAAATGTATCTGAAAATTTAGTGATGGCTTAAAAAGTATGAGGTATTTTGACCCTTTGTTCTTCCAGTTGATATATTTCTAATACACAATTAATATAGTTCATATCACAGAATGTTCAGCTTGAAATAAGTAAATAGAGCTGCATCTTTGAAACCTTTTGGAGGCATATAAAATTTGACTTTAAAAAAGTATATTTAACCATTCAAAACCTTTTTTATTTTGATGAACATCAAATTGCAAGTCTAAACTTTTGCCTCAATTTTTGCTGCTCTTTGCCACATTTTAAGAAACAACTTCTATGAACCTTCTTGAAGTTACAACATGAAAAACCTAATTAAAATGCAATAGTAACTTTCGCCAGACTGCATTTTTCTTATCGTGTACGGAACTTGAAACATATCGTGCATACACACATCAAAAATCCATATTACGAGAAAACATGCATTTGCTGTGGTGATTACTTTTTCAAAAGACAGTTTCTGGCAGCTGCAGGCACTTATACTTTACAACATCCTTGCAGCTATTTTGCTCTTGTCAGAAATACAAAACTTGTCTGAAAAGAAATGAGACTGATTATTCAATGAACCTACCAGAAATTATGCACATAAAAGAATGTTTCCCCTCAAAGTAGGTTCTAATTGTAAAGGCAAGTCTTATTTATTTGTTTCTTTCTTTATTTATTTTTGAGATTTGTCTTAAAAGCTGATCATGTACCTAACAGAAAACAGCCTACGTGATACCTTCATTCAACATATTTTAACTGAGTCCTTACTTTGTGGTGGGTATTATGCTAAATACTGGGGACAACTTGGTATGTAAATCACAATCAATCCCTGCTCTCACAGGACTTAGCACAGAGTCGAGGAGGGAAAATCAGATGGATAAATAATAAAAGATAAGTCAACCTGATAAGTGATTCAATACTGGAAGCACTGGAAACCAGTGAAGCACAGAGAAGAGAAAAACCATCACACATTTAAAGGAATCAGGGAAGATTTCCTATAGAAGATGACAGCTGATTTGACATCTGAACAATGAGAAGGTGTTAGAAGTCAAAGACTATTAGAGACAGGAAGTGAAAATGTTTCCAGCATCGTGAATAACATGTCTAATGTCCTGGAAGTGTTGAACATCAAATTTGCTTGGGTAAATGCAAACATCATCTGCAGAAGAGGTATGTATATTGTGATCGAAATATGATGGGGCATGAAGCTGAGAAATGTCAAGGTCCAAACCGTGGCTGGTTCTTTATACTACATGAAGGGGCTTGGGTTTTTTATATAGGTAATGGGGAGCTTCCTGTGACTTTCAGAAGGAAAGTGACTTGTTGAGAATCATAATTTAACAGATCATGTCAGAAGCTTTATGTTGGATGGGTTGTGGAAGGACTCATATGGCATCAGGTCTTTAAAGGGCTGAATAGAAATTTTGTGGGCTGAATAGAAAAAAATATATTAGGAATGGAAAATATTAGATATATTCAAGATGCATCAGGTTAAAAGTATATATATTCTTATGATGTTGGAAGTGAGAAGGAAAGGGTAGCTACAATGACTTCCAGGTTCTTCACATGGGTTCCTGGGTACATAGTGTTACCATTCATCAACTTTGATAACACAGGAGAACTAGTTTTATGATAAAGAGATGATGAGCTTGGTTTCAGCCACTCAGAGTTTAAGGTATGCATGGGACATTATGGAGAGGTGCCACATGTTTTCAGGCATCTCACAGTTAGGACAGTGAAGTGGACTGCGCACAAACGTTTGAGAGGAATCATCATAGTGTTGGTAACCAAAGCTCTTGGAAGTTTGTGATACCATTTAAGGAAGATACAGAATGAGAATAAACAGAAGAGGGTCCAGGACTGAGCCCTAAATCAGCTCCAACATTTACGGGATCTAGAGAAGAAGAAGAGTAGCTCATTTGTAAGAGAAATAAAGATAAAAGAGACCTTATTTATTTCCTACACCAGCCTCATTTTTTTCTTTCCTTCCCAGAGACCTAAGGTCAAAATTTGTTCATGTGTTTTATTGTGCCTGTAGTTTTTAGTTTTTCAATGTACAGAAATGACATCAAACAATTTATCTTTCTGAAATTGTCCTTTTTGCATATCATTGTTTTGCCTTTTAATTTCATTAATACATACAGACTTAGCTCATTGATTGTAATTGTACAAATATATGACAGTTCAATTATCCATTATCTTATCAATGATTTCTCGTTCTTCACTAACAAAAACAAGAGTGCAGTAAATACCTGTATACCATCTCCTTCATTTCCTTTTCTATGACGGCAAGAGTTTTGTTTCTCTAGGATATATAATTTAGAGTGAAGTTCTTGGGCACAGGGTGTGTGCACACTAAATGATATTAACCTCTGAAAATTATTTTCCAAATGATCTGTACTGATTTATATTCCCAAGAGTATCATTTAACTATCACTTTCTAATATCTTTTAAAAATTATTGAAGTCCAACTTTAAAGTTGGCCGATCTAATGAGTATGAAAGTCTCTCATTTTTATTTTTCACTTCACATTTGCTTAATTATTAGACGATTGATCATCTTTTATGCATTAAACGATTTTTATTTCTTCTGTTTTTAATTGTTTATATGTTACTTTAAGTTGTTTGTCCTTTTTGTGATTCATGTGTTCTTTTTATACTTCAACTGCTAATAATTTGGTTACATAGATTTTAAATATCTTCTTCCCTTCTGTGATCATCTTTAACTTTGTTTATGGAATTTTTTAAGGGAATGGTCTGGTTTTTAAGAACTTGTTTATTGTTTCAAGGACACAAATATGTGTTACATATTTTCATTTTTATAAATCTTGCTATTTTCTTATGTAGTCTTGAAATTGCTCTAGAATTTATTCTTTGCATGAGGGGTGATTTGTTTTTCAATGTGGAAAATCAGTCATTTTCCCACTAAGTTCACACATATGTCTGGATCTGTTTCTGGGCTTTGCACTGTGTTCTATTTCTCTGTTTTGTCTATCCTTATTTTGGTTTTGCACTGTTGTAATTGTTGTATGATAAGTCTGTATATAAAGTGTGACAAGTCTCTCATCTGTTTTTTCTCCACCATCTCAGAAATGTCTTTGATGGCCCTATATTATGAGGGACATCAATTTCTCAAGGAATGCAACATGGTTCATCCCTAAAACACACAGGATATTGCCAAGGCTTTTCATTGATAAGTTAAAATAAAATAATCCATTGAATAGATAAAAAGCACTTTTCAAAGGAACAGCTGGCTCCGAAAGGCAAACCCTGCTCACATACTGTTGATAATGACAGCTGATATCAAGGAGACACTTCTTAGGTGCCAGACCCTTTGATAAGAGCCTTACAGGCACTGTCACCTTTCATCTTCACCATAGTCCTGTTAGATACTATTCCTCTATTTTACAGATTCTTTGAGTCAACTCTAGTCATCTGTAGCCAGTGGTGGAACTGCTTATCCACTACATTTTACAGCCTTTAAAGTTCTCGAACATACGTTACTGCATTTGTAAAATCCCAGCAGATGGTGAGCTGCCCAGCTGCTGGAATTTCAGCATTGTTAGTCCGGAGGGTTTTGGGTCCACTTTTTATAAAGCTCACTATTTCATCTTTGCCTCTTAAGGCCAACCACATTTCCTCAAAACACGCCATTTGTCACCAAAAAGCAGAATTATGAATCAGACTGTGGGTAGTTCAGCCTAGTGGGATAGGCGCACAGCCTCTTAAGAACACTGCTTTCCAGAAATATGACCTATTTATTTCGATGGAGATGAAGCAATTTATTGCATTGTACGCAAACCTGACAGAATCTACAATATCAATCAAATGTACATGCATATAAATGTAGTAAATATTACCCAGTCCATCTCTTTCCTCAGCAATGGTTCTGACCAAAGGCACTAGGAACATACCCTGAATTTTTCTTTTTTGATTTCTGGTCACATTGTGTTTTCTCTGAAAATGTAGAAGAATTTGTGAAATTACTCTGACTTATTCTGAGGTCTAAGAGATCAACATATGAATGACCCACCTCAAAATATTATGTTTCAAGGTCTACTTGTTTGTTAATGTATTTGACAAATCATGTTCTAACAAACTTGTGGTAACAATGGTTTTATCAGTATATATTTAGAAAAAAGAAAAGACAACTGGGCAAGAAATAGAGAAAGAGAGAGAAGATGCTAAAATCTTTTAAGAAACATCAATAATAAACCACTTCAGATTTCTGGGCCCAATTCTTAGAGTCCTGTATCTAAATGGGGTTAGACTGACCATTGGCTTCAGACTTCTGGATGATCCTCTCAGTAGCTGAACTGGTATGCAAAGAATAGGCTCAAGAGTAATACAGGTGGAAATCAAATTACACGGAACATACCTACCAAAAAAATGTATTTTGTGGAGAGAAGTGGGCTGTGTGATAGGATGATCTTAAGAAAGGATTTATGGTAGGACTCCTTTACAGAGAAAGGTTCTTTAGTCAAGTAGTGCTTCAAAACTGTGATCCCATGACTACCCATTTATGATAAAAACTCACCAAAGTAGGTATAGAGGGAACATATCTCAACATAATAAAAGCTATATATGACAAGCCTACATCCAGCATAGTACTCAATGGTGAAAAACTCAAAATCTTCCCACAAAAATCTGGGACAAGAAAAGGATGCCCACTATCACCACTCCTATACAACATAGTCTAGGAAGTCCTAGCCATAGCAATCAGGAAAGAGAGAGAAATAAAAGGGATCCAAATTGAAAAGAAGAGGTAAAAGTGTCACTATATGCCAATGACATGTTACTATATATAGAAGGCCCTAAAAGGCCCACACAAAAACTACTAGAGCTGATTGTAGAATTCAGCAAGGTAGCAGGTTACAAGATTAATGCTAAAAAATCACTTGCCTTTCTTTACACTAATGATGAATCAACAGGAAAAGAAAGTAAAGAAACAATCCTCTTTAAAATAGCACCCAAAGTAATAACATACCTAGGAATAAATCTAACCAAGGACATGAAAGAATTATACACAGAAAACTATAAACCACTGATGAAGGAAATTAAAGAAGACTTTAAAAAATGGAAAGATATCCCATGCTCTTGGATTAGAAGAATCAATATTGTTAAAATGGTCACACTGCCCAAGGCAATCTACAGATTTAATGCAATCCCCATTCAATTACCCAGGACATATTTCACAGAACTAGAACAAATCATCATAAAATTTATATGGAACCATCAAAGACCTAGAATTGCCAAAGCATTACTGAAGAGAAAGAAAGAGGCTGGAGGAATAACTCTCCCAGACTTCAGACAATACTATAGAGCTACAGTCATCAAGACAGCATGGTATTGGTACAAAATCAGACATATGGATCAATGGAACAGAATAGAGAGCCCAGAAATGAACCCACAAATTTTGGTCAACTCATCTTTGACAAAAGAGGCAAGAATATACAATGGAATAAAGACAGTCTCTTCAGCAAATGGTGTTGGGAAAACTGGACAGCAGCATGTAAAGCAATGAAGCTAGAACACTCCTTTACACCATACACAAAAATCAACTCAAAATGGATCACAGACTTAAACAAAAGACAAGATACAATAAACCTCCTAGAAGAAAATATAGGCAAAACATTATCTGACATACATTTCAAAAATGTTCTCCTAGAACAGTCTACTCAAGCAATAGAAATAAGAGCAAGAATAAACAAATGGGACCTAATGAAATTTACAAGCTTCTGCACAGCAAAGGAAACCATTAGTAAAACAAAAAGACAACCTATGGAATGGGAGAAAATTTTTGCAAGTGAAACCGACAAAGGCTTGATCTCCAAAATATATAAGCAGCTCATATGACTTAATAAGAAACAACCAAACAACCCAATGCAAAAATGGGCAGAAGACCTAAACAAGCAATTCTCCAAGGAAGACATACAAATGATCAATAGACACATGAAAAAATGCTCAATATCACTAATTATTAGAGAAATGCAAATCAAAACTACAATGAGGTATCACCTCACACCAGTCAGAATGGCCAACATTCAAAAGTCCACAAATGACAAATGCTGGAGAGGCTGTGGAGAAAAGGGAAACCTCCTACACTGCTGGTGGGACTGCAGTTTGGTGCAGCCACTATGGAAAACAGTATGGAGACTCCTCAAAAGACTAGGAATAGACTTACCATATGACCGAGGAATCCTGCTCCTGGGCATATATCCAGAAGGAACCCTACTTCAGGATGACACCTGCACCCCAGTGTTCATAGCAGCACTATTTACAATAGCCAAAACATGGAAACAGCCTAAATGTCCATCAACAGGTGACTGGATAAAGAAGAGGTGGTATATTTATACAGTGGAATACTACTCAGCCATAAAAACCGACAACATAATGCCATTTGCAGCAACATGGATGCTCCTAGAGAATGTCATTCTAAGTGAAGTAAGCCAGAAAGAGAAAGAAAAATACCATATGAGATCGCTCACATGTGGAATCTAAAAAAACAAACAAACAAACAAACAAAACCAAAGCATAAATACAAGGCAGAAATAGACTCATAGACATAGAATACAAACTTGTGGTTGCCAAGGGGGCAGAGTGTAGGAAGGAATAGACTGGAATTTCAAAATTGTAGAATAGATAAACAAGATTATACTGTGTAGCACAGGGAAATATACACAAGATCTTATGGTAGCTCACAGAGAAAAAAAATGTGACAATGAGTATATATATGTTCATGTATAACTGAAAAATTGTGCTTTACACTGGAATTTGACACAAAATTGTAAAATGACTATAAATCAATAAAAAATGTTTAAATAAGACAAAAAAAGAAAATGCAAAAAAATTATTGTTGGAGTCATCCTGTTTTGTGTACAAAGAATCCAGCTTTCGTTTGATTTTCAGTCTCCATAAAAGCTTTTAATATTGTTGCTTCCACAGTCAAAATAGAATCACAGGCTAATGACAGGATTAGACAAATCCTGCAGCCACCACTTGATTTGGCGAGTGCATGAGTGCATCCATGCTGTGTGCCTGTGTGCGTCTGGTAGGGGGAGACTGGGGCAGGAGGTTATGCTCTCTTAATCTGGGTAGTGAAGTAGGGATTTCCAGATACTTGGTGTGTGTCATGAATGTTCCAGTGAACTGTGTGCCTTAGGGAGTAGATGCCAGTGCTCATAGGATTCTATAGGCTTTATCTAATTAGAGTATTTGCATGCAGAGGATGGATTAGATGCAGAATCCATATCCTCTCTGAATCACCAGCATCTTGAGTGAGAATAGAGATGGGTTATAAAGGGAAGCTTCTTGCACACATTTTCTGATACACAGGGATAAGCTATCAGAGAAACAGACTGATTAGCATCACCTCCATTGATTAGCAGTTATTTACAAATATTACAGGTTTCTTGAAAATGCATGTATCTGCATTTCTATTGAAACAATGTAAACATCTAAACAATTTTTGAAAAATAGTCAAAGAGTTTGTTCTGAATTCCAAATGTCTAAATCCACAGATGTATCAGATTAAATTCAGACGTTTGGCAATCGCCAGTATATCCCCTATTCAGTGCATTTTCCATGAGACTATAACCTTTGGGAAAGCAGGTCTATATTAAGTTTTACTTTTTACTTATTTTTATCTCACCTGTTAACCTTTTCCCCCCTCACTATAATAGGTGATTAATGAATGACTTTGATTGGTCTCTTAAGCAGTTAGTTATTGGCAGCTTATTTCTAGTATCTGAACAGTGAGAACAAGAAAGGAACCAACATTGATAAAACACCTACTCTGTGATAGGCACTTTACAGGTACAAAATTACCCTTCACAGCAGGCCACACAGTTAGGAGGCTTTTATAAAAGGTTAGGTATTTTCCTGTTATAGGAGTATTGAGGCAAAAAAAAAAAGAAAATATTTTTTAATTAAAATGAGAAATGGGGACAGGTATAGCTCAGAGGTAGAGTGTGTGCTTAGCATGCATGAGGTCCTGGGTTCAATCCTCGGTACCTCCATTAAAAGAACAACAACTAATTACCTTCCCCATCAAAAAAAAAAAAGCAAACAAAATAAAATGAGAAATGGTCTCCTGAGATTGAATATGGGGACAATGTATGTGTGTGTATATCTGTATATGCTTACATTTATATGTATCTGTGCAATGCATTCTGGTGGGTTTTTGATCATGGACCTCCATCTAATAGGTCTCCAACGTTGCAGATTGAATGATGCACAAAGCATGGGAAATTGATGTTCAAAGGTATTAGGAAACTTCAGAGGCAACAACCTGTGTACCACTGTTATCACGATTGACTATGTCTACCTTTAGTTGTCCAGAAACAGCATTTGTTTTATTAGAATACTATGATAAAACATGTAGAAAGCATGAGGACACCATGAACTTACTACTTTGCAGTTGGCATCACTTAAACACTACCTTCTTGCTCATTTTATTTTACTTCTTTTACTTTATTTTTATTTCTACTCAGCCACACTTATGGCCACAGGTACCACTTATTAGTATTACTGCACCAGTGATCAAGCTGATGACAAGAAAGCCATTAAACATTTCTCAGCTCTTCCCTAGACAAACTGATCAGCTTGTATAGGTATCCCCAGTCATCAACAACGCTACATATTCTGGTCTTGCAAGTTTCACTTCAGGGTTTATTTATGACTCTGGATTTTCTGGAATAGTTGCTAAATCTCAACTAAAACATAGAAGTCACTAAAATCTGTTTCCTCCATTTAAATTGACCTCAGATAAAAGCATTGGATGTATGTTAAAAGAGTGTTGGTATCAATTTAGTGTCCAGCAACCTTGTATTCTAAACAATTCAGGGCCTTTCCTCAATCTAGCTTTTTAACCTCATTTCTTCTGCCCCCAGCTGAACAGGTCATATTCAACCTGGTTGGAATTAGGCAGAGTGAGAAAGCACCGCTCATGACTTTGGGCCTCTGAAAGGAAGGTCTCCAGAGCAAGAGTTTTCCAGATGTAAGAGAAGGCAAAAAAGAATCCAAAGCAAAGTAGAAGGTCAGTGTTGAAAATGAAAAGGCTAACCCAGCTAGAACCTAAGGCCTGGAGACTGAAGAAGGGTAAGATGTGGGGTATAGGATCAGGTCAGGTGAATACGTGCTGGGAGCCAGAGGTGAAACCCCACCCCTCTGCAACTCAGGCCTCATCAGACTAGACTCCAGTCCTCTAGCAGAATGTACATTTTGATTCCTAAGATCATACAAAAGTTCCCTTTCTCAGTGTTTTGCATTTTGAGAACCCTTTCATCATTCAGAGCCCAACTCAAATACTACCTGCTCTCCAAAGATTTCCCTGATATAACCCTGCAGTTATTCATTGTCTGCTCTGTGTTCTCGGAGAGTGTCATTTAAATCTATTTTTAAATAGTGTCAGCTGGCTACATGTTGTGACCTGCTCCAGACATGCCTATGACCACAGGTACCACTTAAAAGAGCTATCCTCCTCCATCCAGACTCTGGGCCTTCCTTCAGGTTTCACCTTCCTATCACTTCCCTAAAACCCAAGCTTTAGCCTCTTTTATTTCCATTTCCCCAGCCTTTGATTCTTGGCTTGCTTGGTTTTTCATTTTAAGCCTCTATCGTCTTATTTTCCTATAGAGAATTGGTAGCTCTCTGCCACACTGTTTGCTTTAAACTGACCTGGAAACTCAGTGGGATGAAACTCTTCCTGAGTTCCATGTCCCACAAAAATAAAAAGAAACTGTTACACTTTTTCTCTAGCTTAGGCTCCTGGGCTCCCGTAAGCTAAGTCCCAGGGACCTTCCAAGACCAAGAAGGAGAAATTAGATAAGGTATACAGTAACCCTGTATAAAAATTCACGGACTGAGAGTGGAAAATGAATTAAGTTCCAGTTGTCAATTTTTTTCTCAAAATCTTCGACTTTCATAAATGTCACAGATGAAAATCAGAATGAATTAACTTGTTATAAAATATATTAAACTAATATATGTGACCACAAGCAAATGAATTTTGAACTATTGTTAAAAGCTAAACAAAAATACCAAGATCTAAATGTATTTATACTTAAATGCATTTTTAAAAAGTACAGCCATAATTGAGTGGCCTTTTGATTTAGCAGTCACAATAGAAGAGCTGGTCAGATGGAGTATTTTCCTGTAGAGTTGCGATCCGAAAAATCCTCAAGAATGACTAAGTGAAGCAGGTGTAATGTGTTTTATGAGTTTTTATTCTCCTCATTAAATATTCATGGACCCAAAGTCAACATGCCAGCAAAAGGCCTTATTCGTTTCTTTTGCGTGACCTGCTCTAACTGTGGGATAGCTTCACTGCCTTCACTCCTCTTCTCTGACAAACCCTAAGAGAATTCAGCAACTATGAAATGCACCTACTACCTTGACAAAAAGACATGATGCTTTTCTTGATTAACAAGATTAAGAAGGTTCTGTGATTATAGACCTTTGCTCCAGAAAAAACAAACAAACAAACAAAAAACTGTATAACCTCTCCCTGTTATATTGTCACTAGACCAGCCAGGAGATTCAGATCAGGCTTCTTAGCAATAAGAAGTCACACTAAAACAACAGCATATACAGCAAATATGAAAATGTCACCCCACCTAATTCAGCTATTGAATTAGTAATAGGAGAAATGACTTTTCACAAATGCAGACTGCTGAAATTACAGGATGACTTTTTGAGAAAAGGCAAGTTGTAATTTTCTGTTGCTTAGAAGACTCAAAAATATATTTGTCCCAAGGTCATTTTGATATTGTCATTTTGTTAATATGTTTCTTCCTCTCAGTAAAGTAAATAAATCAAATATATACTTTTAGATTCATAGCTACTTTAAAACAAAACAAACAAACAAATACTGCTATAATTCTGGTCTTTAGATTCTCTTCATTCTTTTCATTTTGCAATGCTTTGACAAACCAACAACTGTGCTGTCAAGTTTAGAATTTAAATAGACTTTCACAAAATGCTTCCCGAACACCAGCTGTAATGTCAGCAACCAACTCCATCTTTATTTTCTGTCTTTAAACAGAAAGCATAGACTCAAGATGGCTCTTGCCAGCCACAGCTTGGGAGGTAAGCTGTAAGGGCGGTTCTTCCCATCTGTGACAAGCCAAACAGAATCACAGGACAAAATGTGTGGTGGACAAACTGTCTACATCCGAGTGAACTTGGATTGATACTACTTCTGGGAAGATAATGTCATTGTTTTAAAATTATCCTTGTTATGTAAAGCAATTTAAGCTGGGTATGACACAAAATTCAGTCACTGAGCACAAATGCAGATTGCCAATAAGACCTAACTGGTATATCATTTTTTGGAATGTGGAACATTTGCAGAAATTCCAAAAGAAAGTACTATTTCATTGGCCCGATGAGGCAGAAAAGAAGACAGGAAACTGGGAAGAGATCAGGAGAGTGACAAACCAATAATCCTCTGCTGGATGAAGTTTGCCAGAGGAATGGATACAAAAAGACAACCCTGAAGAAAGAATTAAGGGAAGAAAGGAGCTACAATAGAGAGAGGAAAGTCAGATTTGGCAGGAGAGACAAAAGGGTTTTGGAACTATGTAAGCAGTTTAAAACATACAGTCAGAGCTGATGGAGAAACTCAGCTGGGAGAAAAGAAGAAAAGAACAACTTTATATGTTGTGAAGAGACAAATTTGAAGTAAAGCATTAGACAAAGTGAAAATGATATAGACTCTTGTACTCAGGGAAAAGAGAGACCAAAAAATATTTAAATGTGTGGACCATTCTCACTTATATTTGTAGAAATTTGTTTTAATTGGTAAATTGTATAGAACTGTTTGTAAGAATAAAGAGCTGTTTGTCATAGTCTCTCATGATTGCTTGTACTTCTGCGATATCGGTTGTAATTTCTGATCTTTTATTCTTATTTTGTTTATTTATGTTCTCTCTTTTTTTAATCAGCTTAGCTTATCAATGTTGTTTAGCTTTTCAAAAAAACAGCTCTTGATTTCATTGATTTTTGCTATTACTTTTTGCTCTGTATTTTATTTATTTTTAATCTGATATTTATTATTCCTTTCCTTCTGCTGACTCTGGGCTTTGTTTTTTTCTAATTCATTTTGATGGTAGATTAGGTTGTTTATTTGAGATCGCCTTGTTTTGTGATATAGGCCTATCTCTCGATAAACTCTCTTTGAACTGCTCTTGCTGCCCTCCATAGATTTTGGAAAGTCGTGTTTTTATTTTCATTGGCCTCAAGGTAATTTCAGATTTCCTAGTTGATTTCTTCATTGACCCATCGATTTTTCAGTAGTATGTTGTTTAGTCTCCACAAGTTTGCCTTTTTCCCATTTTTCTTCCTGCAATTGATTTCTAGTTTTATGACATTTTGGTCCGAAAAGAGGCTTGATATAATTTCTATCCTCTTAAATATTTTGAGACATGTTTTGAGGCCTAGCATATGATCTATCCTGGAAAACATTACATGTCAGCTTGAAAAGAAACTGTGTTTTGCTGTTTTGGATGGAATGTCCTGTACATATCTATTAAGTCTAACTTTACTAATGTGTCATTTAAGGTCACTGTTTTCTTATTGCTATTCTGTTGGGATGATCTTTCTATTGATGTAAGGAGAGTGTTAAAGTCCCCTAGTTTTATTGTATTATCATCAATTTCTCCCTTTATGTCTGTTAATATTTGTTTTATATATTAAGATGTTCCTATACTAGGTGCATATATATTTATGAATGTGATATCTTGTCCTTGTATTGATCCCTTTATCATTATATAATTTTTTTGCCTTTTATTATAGACTTTGCTTTAAAGTCTACTTTGTCTGACATGAGTATTGCTACCTCAGCTTTCCGTTTCTGTTTGCACGGAATATCTTTTTCAATCCCCTTGCTTTCAGTCTGTGCTTTTCTTTAGCTCTGAAGTGAGTCTCTTGTAAAAAACATATAGATGGGTCTTATTTTTTTTGTCCAATAACCTACCCTATGTCTTTTGATTGGAGCATTTTTATCCACTGACATTTAAAGTGGTCACTGATAGTTATGTACTTACTGCCATTTTGTTGTTTCCTGCTTGTTTTTGTAGTTGTCTCTGTTCTTGTCTGCAATGGCTGTGTCTACCCTGGGGCTGATTCCACTCCCTCTGGAATATGTGCACAGATGCATGCCCTGGTTGCCTCCACCCTGGCCATAGACAGGGCTGAGGCCCAAGCTGGCTCCTTTCCCTTTAAGTGCTCACACTTTCATTGGCAACGGCAGCCTCCACCTTTGTGGGGAGCAGCACTGGAGCAACAGGGGCTGGAGCGGAAGCCTGGTGCTTTCTGGAGGCATGCTGTGGTGGTCTTGCCAAGCCGGCCAGAGCACCAGGCAGTTTTCAGTCTGCTGCCTCCACACCTGACTTGGGGAGTATGCAAGTCCATATGTGTGCTCTTTAAGAGTAGAGGCTCAGTTTTTTAGTCTTCCAGTACGCCCCACTGGTTTTCAAACCAGCTAATGAGTTCTATCTTCTCGATGTAAGATCCCATTAGACACTGCCTAATGTGGCCTAATGTGTGGCTCAAACCCCTCACTCCCCAGGGAGAATCCTGAAGCCTGGGATATCCCCCTCCTCTTCTGGCTCCTCCACTAGGGGTGCAGGTCCTGACTAGGTCGCCTCTCCTCCTTTTCTACGAGACTTCGGGTGAATCTTTCGTTACTGTCTTGGTTGTAGAGGAGCTACCCTGGTAGTCTTCAGGTTGATTTCAGCAAGAGTTGTTCCATTTGTAGTTGTAGCTTTGATGTTTTCATGCAAGGAAGTGGTCTCAGTATCCTCCTACTCTGCCATCTTGGTCCTTCCTCCTGGAAAATTGAAAATTGCATATGTGGCTCACATTTGTTCCATGCATGATAAGTTTTTTAGGACAATGCTGGTATAGAAGGTAAGGTAAAGATAAAAATTTTACCTTTCTTTACACCATGAACCCTATTCCAATACAAAGGTTAAACCCTACATGTAAAATATAGCATGTTGTATGGTGACATGGATTTACCCAGGGGAATGCACATTGGAAAAAGGTCTTTCTGTGAAGCCAAAGGCAACCATTTTTGTAGAGGAAAGAACTTGTAAGGAAGTTTTATGATTCATGGGTATGTTGTAAGTGAATTAAAGAGTGAGTAGCTAAAAATAAACCATTTCATTTGATTCTTCAGTAGCAAGTTTATCTTGACATCGTCATTGTGAATTTGGCCTTTCAATTTCATCTATTTTTTTTTTCTTTCTAGCTGTCAATATCTGCTGAGTGGGGCATAGCAATAATCATTAAGCTTGAATTAAAATGTGGGACTGAGCTCATAAGGAACTTTACATTTCAAAGCCATCCCAGTTTGCCCTAAATAATATAGCCAAACAGGTCTGAAGGGTTTGTTTAAAAATCCGTTCAGGAATTGGTTTATGGGTATCATCTTACTTTAGCTGTGTGCATCTGTATTCACTGATAGGATTCCCAAGTGTTGCCAGGATAAAATTGGAAGAATAACATTATCTTTATAGTGACACCCTAGTGTATCATGTACTTTTTATGTTGTGATGAACCAAGAACCATGCTGCCAATGATATGGAAAACCCAGAGCCTTTTAAATTTGCACATGTAAGAAAATTGTTTCCCTATAAAACTGACAATACTTGTTAAAATGTCTTTGAATTCAAAGTGAGATTTCCTAATGCAGAATACATCTTCTAACTATATACACATTTTCATTATAATAGTGACTTTCTTGCACAAAAGTACACAAAAAGTTGTTTTCATCCAACTAATATTTAATTTGACTTTACTAGTGAAGGATGCATTGTGAGAGAGCAAGAAATTAAGGCTTCATGAAGATTATAATTGAATTGGTGAGATCTACTTCTGACCCATGTAAAGTTATCTATTAGTATAGCTATAAAGTCTTGGGGAAAATTGGGTGGTTCAGATGAGAAGCACCGCCTGAGGTCATAGTAAAGACAATTCCCTAACAAGACAACGTATGGTAGTATAAAAGAATGAATTTTGAGTCTAGAAATCCGGCATTCAGTTATGGCTCTATTGCTTCAAAATCTGAGTAGATGACCTGATCTCCCTGAGCCTAGGTGTCCCGGGTTGTTGGTCTTTTGGCTTTATCCTCCTATAATGGACACTGTTCAGGTCTTTTTACTTATTTAAATATCACTATGTGCATGGCAGAATTTATTAAAATCTGGGACAGTAGAGAGAAGGTACATGCCAGAGGAAAACAATAAAGTACATACTATTTAAAATTAGCATCCTCTACTCATAAAAGTCCTCTGATCATTTTCTTCAATGGAGAATTTCTGAAGGTTCTTTTTATTTATTTATTTTTAGAATACAGTTCCTGATCATATTACCAGCCTTTCTTCTGACTTATCTTCAACCTTTTCCTTCCTTCCCCTACATGGTTTCCCATTCCCAAAGTCTCTTTCACTCCTATGTTAGGCAGAACAATTTATTACTACTTTTGACTCATCCTTATCTCAGTAAACATGTAGATCTAAGAGCATTGAAAAAGGCCTTCTACTTATTTACTCTAATACAGGTGGCAAATTCTTCTGTAATTCTGCCCTAGAATTTTCTGATAAAAACCCATCCTGGAACATTCACCAAATGTGCATAATGGTGTTGCCCAGGTCCCAACTTCCTTGTCTGTATTAGTCTGTCATGAGTGTCAGAGGTTTGATCTGAAAATTGCTTCCTTTAGTCAATTTGAATACTGAATGTGGTATAAATTTAGATTACTTTTATCAATTATTTATATCTTTCTGAAATAATCTCACTTAATTCTCACAACAATCCTATAAGGCAGGACTCTAAAGACATTGAGGCTCTGGGTAGTGAAGTCATTTGGTTAATGCCACACAATGGGTGTGTGGCAGAGCCAGAATTCAAAACTGGGTATGTCTGAGTGCAAAGCATATACTCATGACCCGATTCTGCCTCTCACGGGATGTGCTGGGAAAGGCTACATGGAGAAGACCACATTTGAGCTGGGCTTTGAATAATAATGAGCAGGATTTTGAGAGATGGAGACATATAGAGATGGAAGTTCAGAAAGTCTGTGCTGACACTTTCAAGAAATTAGTTAGCAACAAGATATTTTCAATCATGAGCCTAAGATTATTGGCAAATAATACTTAACTAGCCCCTGTTGACCACAGACTCATATATGAGTCTACACTTCAAATCCTGTCCTTTCAAATAATTTCAAGACAATAGATGAGGTGTATAGCTATTTCTTTTTCATAAAAGATAACTCTTTGAGTCATGAACTAAAGTTAGAAAAATAGGATCGGGTAAAATCAGAGAAACCTAGGGAACACTAAAATTATCAAGAAAATATGAATTTTACCTTTCATGATAAACTGGGTAAGAATTCCAATATTTTAAGATAAATACTGCCAAATTGCCTTATATAAATGTTGGATTTTATAAGAGAATATTCCTTTTGTCACATCATCATCAATGGCAAGTTCTAACCAGATGTCACTGTTAGTGGAAGTCCACTGATTTTTGGACAAAAATGATTGAACTCTAACATTGTATTGATGATTGTGGGTTATCATTATAAACTTCAATTGCTTTTCTTGGTTATTACACAATGCTGGTTCATCCCTACGCTAAGTAGCCTCAGAAAATATTTCTGACTTCTTTTGCATGACATATTTATGATTTTCCTGTATTATTCATTCTAGTCAGGCTGTCAGAATCCTCTCTTTATAACCCCCCTCTCCTTCGGATCTGCTGCAGCTTATTAAAGCTTATTATAATTCTGTCTAAAGTTAAACTACTTCTGAGTCACAGCCTGGAATGTTCCTTCATGAATAAACTTATGACATCCATTTTGACTGCTGAAGGAATTTGTTTCTTTGTTTGTTTACATTCTGATTATATGTTTTGTGAATAATTAAGGAAGCTATGGACCTGAGAGCTGGATAAGAAGGGATGGAGATAGGTATTCAGAAGTAGAATCATCAAAAATCATTAAAGGTACTTTTAAGAAGAGCTAAAGCAGAGAATCCTTTCAATCAAAGCACAGAAAATGAAGAGAATTCATATTTTATTTATGTGTGCTCCATATTAAATCAACTCTGAAGAATTAGAAAGTCATGTTTTAAAATTGTACATTTTTAAATGTTTAAAAATCATAAAATTAATATATAAAATATATTGTATGAAAATCAGGAAACATTTCCCCATATTCCAGAGATAGTCTAGAACAGTGGTTAAGAGTATGAATTCAAGAGACAGATTCATTGGGTTTGAAACTCAGTCTCTCTGCTTTGTAACTGTGTGGTACTGAAGAAATCACTATGTATTTATATGCTTTAGATTCCACATCTGTAAAATGGAGAGACTTCAATACTATCTACCTCTTAGGGTTGTTGGGAGGATGAAATAAGTTAATAGGTATACTTAAAAAACAAGTAGAATACCATTTGGTATATAGTAAATGCAATTTAAATGGCTCCTTTTATGGTAAGTCTATTTTTAGTATTTTGAGGCACCTCCATACTGTTTTCTATAATGGCTGCACCAAAATACATTCCCACCAACAGTGTAGGAGGCTTCCCTTTTCTCCACATCCTCTCCAACATTTATAGTTTGTGGACATTTTAATGATGGTCATTCTGACTGGTGTGAGGTGATACCTCATTTTGTTTTGTAGTTTTGATTTGCATTTCTCTGATAATTAGCGATACTGAGCATTTTTTTATGTGCCTATTGGCCATTGGCATGTCTTCAGTGCAGAACTGCTTGTTTAGGTCTTCTGCCCATTGTTGGATTGGGTTGTTCACTTTTTTGTTATTAAGTTGTATGAGCTGTTTATATATTCAGGAAATTAAGTCCTTGTCAGTCTCACCTTTTGCAAAAATGTTCTGCTATTCTGTAGGTTGTCTTTTTGTTTTGGTTATGGTTTCCTTTGCTGTGCAAAAGCTTATAAGTTTAATTAGGTCTCATTTGTTTATTTTTGCTTTTATTTCTATTGCCTGGGTAGACTGCCCTAGGAGAACATTGCTGAGATTTATGTCAGAGAATGTTTCACCTATGTTTTCTTCTAGGAGGTTTATAGTATCTTGTCTTATATTTAAGTCTTTAAGCCGTTTTGAGTTTATTTTTGTGTATGATATGAGGGAGTGTTCTAACTTTGTTAATTTACATGCTGTTATCCAGTTTTCTCAACACCACTTTTTGAAGAGACTGTCTTTTCTATGATCCAGCAATCCAACTCCTGGGTTTATATCCAGAGAGAACTCTAATTTGAAAAGATACATGCACCCCAATGTTCATAGCAGCACCATATACAATAGCCAAGACATGGAAGCAACCTCAATGTCCATCAACATATGACTAGATAAAGAAGTTGTGGTATATTTATACAATGGAATACTACTCAGCCATAGAAAATAATAAAATAATGCCATTTGCAGCAACATGGATGGACCTGGAGATTGTTATACTAAATGAAGTAAGCCAGAAAGAGAAAGAAGAATACCATTTAAATCACTTATATGTGGAATCTAAAAAAATGACACAAATAAATTTATTTAGAAAACAGAAACAGACTCACAGACATAGTAAACAATCTCATCGTTACTGGGGGAAAGGGAATGGGAAGGGATACATTTGGGAGTTTGAGATTTGCAAATGTTAACCACTATATATAAAAATAGATTAAAAAATAAATTTTTTTCTGTATAGCCCAGGGAATTATATTCAATACCTTGTAATAACTTTTAGTGAAAAAGAATATGAAAACAAATATATGTATATATATGCATGACTGGGACATTGTGCTTTACAGCAGAGACTGACACATTGTAACTAACTATACTTCAATTAAAAAAATTATTCAGAAAAAATAAATGAATAAATAAATGAGTCCTTTTATTAACACAAGAGCTATTTTACATTTTCTTTTGTTTTTGTTTTTAATCTTCAAACTGAGTCTATTCTATGTAATTTGTACACGTGTAAAACACCATAAGCTCTCTAAGACTGCTTGTCTTGTTTGTTTCTTTAATTCAGTGCCTAACATAATGCTTGGTGCCAGCGGAGCTCGGTATATGTTTGCTGAAAGAATGACAGAATGGACCGTAGTTGAAAAATTACAATTTTAGATGTACTAAAGGGTGAAGTCATTGAAGATGGTGGACTGAAATTATTTCTGCTATAGCAAAGAGTAAAGTGTCAGTGTTGGCAGAGCCAGATTCAATTATGATGAGTCTTGCGATAAATGCCTTGTTCTTTGAAAGACTATTCCTTGGTATTTAACTTAACCTGATGATGTGTTAATGCCAAAAATGATGAGTTAGCAGCCATGTTATAATTAAATTGCTCATTTTATCATTAGAAAAATTTAATAAATGGAAGGCAATACCAGTATATTATGTAGGCGCTGTTCTGACTTGTAATATTCCCAATACATAGGGGAAAATTTTGTGGGAGATATTGAAAATTATAGCAAATGGAAATCCTTAGACTGTTTCTTTCTGATATCAATACAATTATCTGAAGAGTTTTTAAAAATTCACCCAAATGTATAAACATATCTGTCCATGGAAAATACCATAGTAACCAGTAAAACAGCCAGCCTAGAGAAATTTCTCAATGTACTTAATGTCAAAGCCATACAACCTTAATACATAAAAGATGTGTGTAGGGGATAAAAGCACATATAAAGAGAAAAATGGGCAAAAGATATAACAGGTAGATACCAAATAAAAAACACACATGGCCAATAAATCTCATGAGCAATAAAAATGCAAATTAAAATGAGAAACATTCCCCTCTCCCCCCGCCAATGGAAATGGCAGAATTGCAGGGTTTTTAATGATAAGTATTCAGTGCTGAGAAAATCATGGGAAATAAGCACTCTCACACCCTGCTGGTGGTAGTGCAAACTGGTACACCCAGCCTGCAGAGCAATTTAGCAAAACAGAATGTCTTGAAAATGTTTGTACCTTTTGACTCAGCAAGTTTGCTTCTAGTGATATATTCTATAAAAAATGATTGGACAAGTAGGCACCTATAAATGTGTGAGGACATTTATCATATAATTTGCTTTTAATGTTGAAAAACAAAGTCATTTAGATGTTGGTTTGATTGGCTTTCAGCTAGTTAAGTAAATTGAGAAAGGTTATATACCAAGAAATACTACATCATTTGTTGATTACTTATTATATGCTCCTTGTCTTATTTGCATTATTTTATTTCCTCCTCACCACACTAGGGACTAATTATGTCCCCATATTGTACATGAGAAATTGATAATCAGAATAAGTGACTTGTCCTGGGGGTGGGTATAGCTAAGTGGTAGACAGCATGCTTAGCATGCCCGAGGTCCTGGTTTCAATCACCAGTACCTCCATTAAAAAGAAAAAAATGACTTGTCCAAACCTCAAAACTAGGTATATCAAATGCCTAAGCTCAGGCTCTCCACATTATGCCATATTTTAATATTTGGTAACTTGGAAAGAAGTGAAAAGGGCAGAGTGTCAAATAGTGCATATATATGATCCCATTTTTCTTATAATTATAGATACAGACATATAGCCAGGTGTTAGTATTGTAGCAGACTTGAATGGCTTACTTTTGCACATGTTTTCTTCAATAAATACATTTGCTTATGTAATTTTTAAGTTGTCTTTTCAAATGAATTGACTTTAATTGCTAAGTCACTAGAATCTTATTTAGGAACTCAATTAAAAATCAAAGATCATTCCAGGACAGGAGAGGGGTGTGTGTGTGTGTGTGTGTGTGTGTGTGTGTGTGTCTGTGTCTGTGTCTGTTTGTACATGTATTTGTGTATACTCCAAGTACTGGAAATGGAAAGTAATGAAAACTATTTAGTCAACTTTTCCATTTAGTGGCTAATGTGTTCAGCTAAGTTGATTTCAATAATTGAAATAACTCACTTCTTACACAGAACAATTCCACCCCATAACTCAAAAGTCAGTTAATTGGAGCATGATTTTACATAGTCAACTCTGCACGCAATTTCAAATTTGTCCTTTGTTTACCATAACCTGAATGAAATAATTTCATAATAATAATAGTGAAATCACTGTTTCTTTTTTGATCATTCAGTTGCCAAAGAGATCATCCTAACATTTAATTTATAAATTTAATTCAATTCATGCTTATGAAGCATACGCCCTATGCTAGCCAAGGGGGACATAAAGACATGGCCCTTGCTTCTGTTAAGCACACTGTCTGGTGATGGAAAGGGTTATTTCATACAAATTGATCATATAGTGAAAAATGTATTCTGAAAAGTTGAAAAGTGATCAAAAATGGCATTCATTATTTTATTCAGTTACAGTAACTTGGTGCCAGAAGGTGTCCTAGATACTATGGACACAGCAGCAAATAAAACATAGTTCTTGATCCCAGGTGGCTCATGGTCTAGCAGGGTACTGACAAGATGATTAACAAAATAATTTTTGCGAAATGTGTACTGGAGCCTTAACTAATTGAGACAATGGGAGAAGGGTGGAAAAATTGTTTCATCTATGACAAGCAGAGTGGGATGGAGTGAGGAAATTGTCCTCTTGAAAATGTTTCAATGAGCCACTCCATTGACTATTATGGCTGTGGTATTTCCACACCATTTTCATGCATTATTACTTAAATCTCCACCAGGTTCTCCTTTTTGGAGGCCAAAGCTGTCACTAGAAGTATCATAATACCACAGTTATGAAGTCCAAAGTGTTTTCTTCTACCTTGAAATTACTGAAGCATTTTTCCTTGGAGTCTGAACGTATAAAGCAAAACATCCATGTCAGAGAAGTCAGAAATCAATCATGCAAATGCGCTTGCCCTGGTGGTGGAACCAGAATCTCCAGCCTCTCCAAGAAACTCCTGGGGAAGAACTTTAGCCCTGATGCTGGTATTCTGGGGCCTGAGGACCAATGTTACTGAGGACTGGGTTACCAAAATTGGAGAGCAGCTAAATCAAAACTCAATGTGGCTTCCATTAATGAGTATCCCTGGCCTTCTTGCGGGCCTCATCTATAGCTTCTAAACAGTGAAATGGTCTTAGGATGTGTTAGAAATGGGTGACAAAGGAAAGATCACTTATGTCAGCAGCATCCGATGCCTGAGCTATTGCAAGTATGACAGTCTCACTCCCTCTGGTCTTGCTCTACCTCTTAGCCCTCGGATGAGCTTTCTTACTTTCAAATCTGTTTATCAGACTGGTAAAATTTTCAGACTCCTGAATCCACTTTTTTCTCTGGGCAAAAAGGTCTAATTTTTTTATTGAACACAGTCATCTACAATGTATCAGTTTCTCATGTACAGCACAATGCCCCAGTCATGCATGTATGTACATATATTTGTTTTCATATTCTTTTTCATTAAATGTTATTACAAGTTATTGAATATAGTTCTCTGTGCTGTACAGAAGAAACTCATTTTTTAATCTGTATTCATATATGGTGAATAACATTTGTAAATCTCAAACACCCAAACATATCCCTTCCCACCCCCTTACCCCTGGTAACCATAAGATTGTTTACTATGTCTGCGAGTCTCTTTCTGTTTTGTAGATGAGTTCATAGTGTCCTCTTTTTTTCTTTTTTTTTAGATTCCACATATGAGTGATATCATATGGTATTTTTCTTTCTCTTTCTGGTTTACTTCACTTAGAATGATAATTTCTAGGTCCATCCATGTTGCTGCAAATGGCACTATTTTATTCTTTTTTATGGCTGAGTAGTATTCCATTGTGTAAATATACCACAACCTCTTTACCCAAACATACAAAGAAGAACTCATACTGATCCTTCTCAAACTCTTCCAAAAGATTGAAAAGGAGAGAGTACTCCCAAACTCATTCTGTGAAGCCAACATCACCTTGATATCAAAACCAGACAAAGACACTATCAAAAAAGAAAACTACAGGCCCATATCATTGATGAAAATAGATGCAAAAATCCTCAACAAAACATTAGCAAACAGAATCCAACAGTACGTAAAAAAGATCACACACCATGATCAAGTTGGATTCATCCCAGGGACACAAGGATGTTTCAACATATGCAAATCAATCAATGTGATACATCACATCAACAAGAGAAAAGACAGAAATCACATGATCATCTCAATAGATGCAGAAAAAGCATTTGATAAAATTCAACACCCATTTATGATAAAAACTCTCACCAAAGTGGGTATAGAGGGAACATATCTCAACATAATAAAAGCTATATATGACAAACCTACAGCCAGCATAGTACTCAACGGTGAAAAACTCAAAAGCTTCCCACTAAAATCTGGGACAAGACAAGGATGCCCACTATCACCACTCCTATTCAACATAGTCCTGGAAGTCTTAGCCACAGCAGTCAGGCAAGAGAAAGAAATAAAAGGGATCCAAATTGGAAAAGAAGAGGTAAAAGTGTCATTATATGCTGATGACATGTTACTATATATAGAAAACCCTAAAAGGTCCACACAAAAACTACTAGAGCTGATCAAAGAATTCAGCAAGGTAGCGGGTTACAAGATTAACGTTCAAAAATCAGTTGCATTTCTTTACACTAACGATGAATCAACAGAGAAAGAAAGTAAAGAAACAATCCCCTTTAAAATAGAACCCAAAGTAATAAAATATCTGGAAATAAATCTAACCAAGGAGGTGAAAGAATTATACACAGAAAACTATAAACCATTGATGAAGGAAATTAAAGAAGACTTTAAAAAATGGAAAGATATCCCATGCTCTTGGATTGGAAGAATCAGTATTGTTAAAATGATCACACTGCCCAAGGCAATCTACAGATTTAATGCAATCCCTACCAGGACATATTTCACAGAACTAGAACAAATTTTTTTATTATGGCATGCAAAATTCTTTATGCCAACCTCTCCAGCCATAATTCACCATCTCTTTACTTGCACCACAGGCTCCATCTCCCTCTATCCTCCTGGGACCACTTACCTATCTTTCATTACAAGCAGACCTCAGAGATCTTGTGGCTTTGCTTCCAGACCACTGCAATAAAGCTAATGTCCCCATAAAGTGAGTCACATGCATTTTGTGGTTTCGAAGTGCACAAAAAAATTACATTTACACTCTACTATAGTTTATTAAGTGTGCCATATAGCATTATGTCTAAAAATCAATGTATATCCCTTATTTTAAAAATAGCTTATTGCTAAAAAATGCTAATCATCATCTGACAATGCAGGGTGGCTACAAATCTCCAATTGTAAAAGAAAAAATGTGATATCTTTGAAGTGCAAGTAAAACTTGCAAGTGTAAAGTGAAGAGCAATAAAACGAGGTCTGTGTTGACCCTCTCTATTAAACTAATAGCTCCATAAAGGGAAGGTTTTTTTCTTAGGTGTCTTTAAAAATTGTTCCTAGCACTACAGTTACAACATAGTTGGCACTCAGTAGATTTATTTTTAATGGAGGTGCTGGGGATTGAATCCAGGACCTTGTGCATGTTAAGCATGGGCTCTACCACTGAGCTACACCCTCCCCCTGCCCCAGTAGATTTTTACTGAATGAATTCATGAAAACTCTGAGCAGATATTGATTGAACCTAAAGATTTGGCATAAAGGGATGTCTAAACAGAGAAGGAAGAAAAAAAAATTCTGGATCTTTGTAAGCAAAGTCCTCATAGAAAAATAGAAAGGCCACATTAGAGTATCCTAAGTCAAAATTTGGACCTTTGAGGAAAATTCAAAAATGTAGTGTGATAACCAGAGAAGATAGAACGTAATTGGCCCATTTTTTTCTTTTTGTACATGAACCTTCACATGTCAAGAGAAAAGAACAGATAAAATTGATGTAATAATGGTTCAGGAAAACAGTAAAAATAATTGCTTCTCATCACTAAGGTAGTCACAAAAAAACCGTCATCTGGCAACACGTGCACAGCTGGATTCCTTCACATAATGCAAGTATTTCTGACGCAACTATGGCAGGACACCCGCAAGTGACATTCTTTCCCATAAGGACCCCACGTGTCACCCAGAAATCCAAATTACACCCTGAAATACTTCAGTGTGAGGAGATTGGCTATAGAAAGTGGGAGCTAACTCCTTGTGAAGAGAAAGAACACGGGCATTTTCTCCTCGAATCTTAGTGGTAGGTTGTGCTATCAGCCCTGATATGAGGTCCCTGCCTCTGTGGCCCCTTGCATTCTAAAACGGAAAGAAAAGATTAAGTTTAAAAGTTGGGACCTTAAAGTTATTACTGCATACTTTTTAAAATAAAAATTTTTTTTTTTTTACTGTTGTTGGTACTATTTGTGCCTCCATGTTTGACCACAAATTAAACTGGAGTATCTCACGGAGTACAGAGACAAAAAAACCAAACCGAACCAAACCAAACCAAAAACAAACCTTGCTCTCATCTAATGGGGAGACTTAAGCAAATAAATGAGTACAATACATAGTGTGTCACTTGGTGAGAATGGAGGGAAATAAGGTAGGGTGGAGAGTGCAGGGTGAGGGTATCCTCAGTGCTCTGGAGCCATCTGCAAGTTACGAGAAGTCCTAGCCCTCAGGTGGTAGTCTCTGTAAATCAAGACCATGGATGTAACGCCATTTGCCTTGCGATCTCAAGGTAAATGACAGCCATGAGGTTGTGACTGTTGACAAGGAAGTGAGCGTTTCTTCTTAAATGTGCACAGAGCTTTTGGGCATCCTTTCATTCCTTCAACAGTCAGGTGGACGTCTGAGACTCCACAGTCTCAACCGGATTAAGAGCATCTTCTGGACTTCTGCTACGGAGGCAGGAGGAGCCTTGGGAGGAATGTTCTGATCCAGATCCCACTGAAGTCAGGGACTCTTCCTGGGTCAAGTTCAAAAAGTCTGGAAGTTAGGGTATCGGAAGAAAACACCCTGCTAAAACTTGGCAATTGCTTGTGATATCATTCAATTCCAAATTTTCAAACTTCAAAGAAGAGGTCTTCAGATTCAAAACTGGTCTTGAAGCAAAAGCTGAGTCACAGAAATGAGAAATCAACTCAGGGAGCGGAGTCTGGGAGCAGGTTACTGCTGTGCTCCCGAGAGTCCTTGCTGACACGGAAAATAACTGTGAATGGAATTGATGGAGAATTTTCATATATTCTTTTTCTGTGAGAAAAGTCTGTTACTAAAAGTTGCATCAAGAAAACCCATCATTTATGCTTTCTATCTAGTCTCTATATACTCAAAGCCCGGAATTTTGGAAATAAGCCTCAGGAATCAGGTAGATAATATAAGAAATTGTATTCTCTATCAAAGCTCATCCAAAGTTGACAGTTTAGGAAGAGAAATGAGACATGTAACCAAATAACTACAAAGCCAGCTGTTGCCAGCGTCAGGTACCCTTTGGAACACTTAGAGTTCTTTGGGGCCCCTTGAGATTCTTCGGCAGTCAAATACCAATGTGGTTTTCTTTACCTTGGGAGATTTTATTATTCTCCTGAAGCTGTAGGTGAAATGAAGCTGTCATTCATGAAGCTGTCACAAGGAAGATAAAGCAGGCAACAACTCAGGACTGCTCAACGATGTAGATTTTTGACCAAGATTTATGAAGTTCCAAGAAATCATTTTTCCTCCATTTCACAATCCTTTGCCGCTTTCAGCTTCCACATAACATTACCACCACAGTCCCTCCCGTTACCAGGAAAGATGGGATGAATTTGTGTACCACTGCAATGTCAAAAAGCCTTGAGAAATGTTTGCGGTCGGCTCATGAGCACCTGACATCTGGTTATCGATTATGAACTCAGCACTGAAGTTTTCTGCACCTTTCTAGACATCTTGACACTCGTATCTCTTGTCCATGTACAGAATGATTACAGGATTAGAGATAGCCTACATATTAACTAAAAAAAAATGGTGAAAATCATCTCTAAGCAGAAGGAAAGTAGATAATCAGTGAATGGTTTATTTTACTGTTTAAGGAAGTACAGGATGGATGGCTATGATATCCAAGAACAAATGACTTCAGAGCTGTGATGCTTAGTGAAGTATCCAGACTTGTCTACCAGTTTAGATGGAAATGAAACTAATTTTGTCTCATGCGGAATGAAAATATACATCTTTCCAGGGAGGATATGACAGTGGAGCCTCCTGTAAGAAGCTTTAAGCATTTATCTGGCAGAAATAGGAGAGTCAGCGTGGGAGCAGGGGCAAGATTTGGGGCGTGAGGGTGACAAGCACATGCCGGAAAGAAGTGTTCTGAAAGGAGGTGTAGCGTTGTAAAGGTGTGTATCATGTCAGGAGGTGGTAATTTGATTCCTCTGTCTAGAGTGAAAATTTCAAACAGGGGAATGGTTGAAAATGAAACTGGAAAAGTAAATTAGGGACAGGCTGTATGAGTCTTTAAATGCCAGAAGGTTGCAAACAAGAGTTAAGATTTTCAGTTATAAGTGATCAATCACAGATCTGATTCTTGTGCTTTATTTGTCATTACACAGTGGATATCACCCCTTTTTCTAAATGAAAGCTACCTCTAGAAGTCACTTTGGATAGAAGAAAACATTGATCTTAGAAGGTCCTATGTCTTTTCTAATGTGTTTAAATAGTTCCAGATATAGCATATATTCTCTATACTAACCAACTATGCCATTTCTTTCTCTGCGTCATTACTACTGGTGGTTTCAGAAAATTTTCCATCATTTTAATGTTCTCCTATTTGGAGCTTATAAGAACGTCCATTGGAAATACATGAATGTGTTAGAGTGAGATGGAAAAACTAACTTCTTACTTCAAAAGGATAACAAGGCCATTCCACCATTAGTTTCTTCCCTGAAAACTGAAATAATTTAACTCCCAGGAGTACCATTGACAAGCACACAGTGACAGAATGTGTTATCTGCTCTTTGAGTTAATTTGTATTGATTCCCCCCAAATGTCAGTGGAAACTGCTGTTGCAAAACCGTCTCCCTTAACCTGCTGATGAATTTTATGTGAAGACATCTAGAGATGATAATCTGAAGAATGAAACATGAAATCTAGAAACTTTAAAATGGAAAGGCTCTCATGATAAATCATGTATATCACAATGGCTTTAGATAATTCAAGTATGTCTTAATGCATCATAAACTTGAAGCCAGAAAAAGAGAAACTGTGTTTGTATTAAAGAAGGACTGTAACTATTTTTATATGAAAAATGATTCTAGGCTAGGCTCTGAACTTCTAACTGGGTTTTGTACAGGTGACACACTCTAAGATTCATTGTCTTGCCTACAAAAAAATTGGGGATAGTAATAGTTGACCTGCATATGTCACCAGTCATGAGGTTTAAAAATAATGCTTTGTAAACTTTAAAGCATTATATATATTGCATTATTATTATCAATTACCATATCCCTTAAGCTCTCCAAATTGTAACATATAATAATTAATAATGGACCTTGCTTATTTTTTTGATGAATATGGTTTCTTGCTTGTCTCTTTTTGAATGTTCCTGAGGAGAGGGGTCTACGTCTGTTTTTCAGCTATTTATCCTAAGTATCTAAAACATTGTTTGTCATGTAATATGTACTCCAAAAGTCAGTATTTGTTGAACAAAATAAAATATTATAATTTGCCATCTTGTGATGATATTCTTATACACCTACCTGATTTCTTCAAAACAAGATATAGTATATTGTTTAGGGTTTCCACCTTTTCAAAAGCTATGAATGCTTCTATATACATTTATCATACTGTGCAGTGTCAACATAAAACTTGAAGGAGTGACTGGCACACAGTTGGCATTTACTGTTGTATACCTGTCACATACCACATAGTCTCCTACCTCAACCCTTTAAAAATTTGTAACAACTTTCATGTATATAATACAGTATTATCAACGATAGTCACTGTGCTGTACACTACATCCCATGACTTATTCATTCTATAACTCTAACTTTGTGCCTTTTGATCCTCTTCACCCATTTTGTCTACCTCCTACCCCCACCTCTGGCAACCACCAATCTGTTCTCTGTTTCTGTGAGTTCAGGTTTTTAGATTCCACATGTAAGTGAGATCATAAGGTATTTGTTTTTCTCTGTCTGGCTTATTTTATTTAGTGTAATGCCCTCAAGGTCCAACCATGTTGTCACAAATGGCAGGATTTCCTTCTTTTTATGACTGAGTAATATTCCATTGACGGTATATACCACATCTTCCTGATCCATTCATCCACTGATGGACACTCAGGTTGAGTCCATGTCTTGCACATAACTTTTCAATTTGGTATTTTTGTTTCCTTTGGATAAACACTCAAAGTAGAATTGCTGAATCATATGGTACTTCTATTTTTAATTTAAAAAAATTATTTCCATAGTTGCTGCACCATTTTACGTTCCCACTGAGAGTGCAAAAGGGGTCCCTTTTTTCTATATCCTTGCCAACGCTAGTTATTTTTTTTTCTTTTTGATAATAGTCATTTTAACAAATACAAAATACATCTTTTTGTCATTTTGATTTGCAAATCATTCCTTCTTTTTTAATTATGAAATATTTTATACAAAGAAAGTTGAATATACAAAACATTCTTTGAGGTTTAAAGAAAAATAAAGAAAACGCTGCCATAATCTTTTTAAAAAATAATGATGTTTTCTTATTAAGTTTCAAGTTATTAGTACTGAAGTTCCACTGTGAGCCCCACTACAATTACTACCCTCTACCCTCACCTCTCTGTTAAGGCTAACTGTTATTTAGTATTTTGTGCTAGCTCTCAACTTTCCTGTTATATTTGGACTATATACATATGCATATCTAAAGTACTTTAAAATTGTATATAAATAATATAATAAATATATTCTCTTGTTACCTACTATTATGTATTCATTACACTTGTGAAATATATACATGTATATATGTACACATATATCAATATATATATATCAATTACTGTCTATATGTCAGTATCTATCTATTGATCCACTAATGGACGGATGGATTGATCTGTATATGCCTGTAACTGCACTGCTTTCATTTTTACTTTTATACAGAAGTCCAGTGATGAAGATAGTTATTTGATTTGTAAAAAAAAAATGCCATCACAAATGATGCTAGTATGAACATTATTTTCTATGTACAATAGTATTTCTAATGCAGTAGTTCTTGAACGGGGGTGATTTTTCCCCTAAGGGGACATTTCACTATGTTTGAAGACAATTTTGATTAAAATGACTGGGAGTGGGGTGCAACTATGCCTCTGGTAGTCAGGCACACTCTGCAATGCACAAGACAGCCTGCACTACTGAGGCTTTTCTGCTCAAAATTGTCAGCAATACACAGATTGATAAATCCTGCTTTAGGTTATATATCAGTGAGTGGAAATTTGGGGGTTTTATGATATATGCATATTAAACTTTATAAGGTAATGGCAAATTGTATCCCAAAGCAGTTATCCTAATATGCACAGTGTATAAGGGTTCATTTTTCTGGTACAATTTTGCTAATAGTTATTGTAAAACTTTAACATAATTATGTATATGGCAGGTATAAAGTGATATATCATTATGATTTAAATTTACATTTCCCTAATCACTTATAAGATTGATACAATTTTACATGCTTATTGGACATTTGGATTTTTTTTCTTGTGTAATGCCTATCGCCTTCCTTTTATTTTGCAACCATTTTCCACGGCACACATCTTTTTCTTTTTATTAATATGTGAAAAACTCAATATATGATGGGTACTTACATTTTAATGTCAATGAATTGTGATTAATCAATCTCTTTCATGGTTTGCCCTTTGGGTACCTTGCTTAAGAAATTGTTGATATTATACTTGGTATTACAAAGGTATTCTTCTATATTTTATTTCAGAACTTTTAAAATCTTGCTTTAATATGTAGCTGTTTAATACATCTGGAATTGATTTTTGAGTGCGGTGTCAGTAGAGATTCAGTTTCTGCTATTTTTGGTAAATAGTAACCAATAGTCGGAGGACCGTTTCCTGAATAGTCAGTGATTTTCCCATTGATCAGCAATGCTAGTTCTCTCATAAATCATATGCCTTTGTAAGTGTGGGCTGGTTTTGGGCTCTTTATTTAGTTATTTTCTGCATCAAATTGCAATGTCTTCATTACTGTTAAATAATTCTTGATGTCAGCTTGGGCAACCCTCTACCTTGTACTTCTTCTGTAAGATCGCCTTTGGTGTTCTGCTCATTTGTTCAACCAAATGAACCTAAAATTCAGTTTGTACAGCTCCATGAAAAAATTTGTTGGGATTTTGATCAGTTTGAGGACTGACATCCTGAAGGAAGTAGACTCCAGTAGACACACTTTATCAGTGGATATACAATCTCTCTCTGTTTATCTAGGTCTTCTTTAGCATCTTTAAGAAAACTGTAATATTTTTCCAACAAGATGTTACACATCTTTAGTGAAATATATTTCTAAGAACTTTATATTAAGGGATAGACTGGGATTTCAAAATTGTAGAATAGATAAACAAGATTACACTGTATAGCACAGGGAAATATACACAAAATGTTATGATAAATCACAGAGAAAAAAATGTGACAGTGAGTGTGTATATGTCCATGAATGACTGAAAAATTGTGCTGAACACTGGAATTGGACACAACATTGTAAAATGATTATAAATCAATAAAAAATGTTTAAAAAAAAGCTCAATAACAGCAGAAAAAAAAAGAACTTTATATTTGTTGCTATTTTAAATGGTAACTTTTTTAAAAGTGAAAATTTCTGTTGATGCTGGTAGATGTAATTGAGATGTAATAGAGATGTAATTGATTTTATGTTGATTGTATTTATATCAAGTTGCAACATTATCTTATCAATCCTAATAATTTCTTCTAATAATTTTCCTTTGGGGTTTTCTACACAGAAAATCATATAGCCTAAAGATAGCATGAGTTTTGTTTCCTCTTTCTTGTCTTTATGTTTTACTTGTTTTCTTTTCCTTATGTTTATATTACCTTATGTACTTATATTTGTTTTCATAAATCCTTATGCTTTATTTTGTTTTATTTTCTTACTCTTTGCACTGGATTTAGAACACAGTGTTGAATCAAAATTGACAAAGAGTGTCCTTGCCATGTTTTTGATTTTGAGAATATCCCTCCAAACTTTTACCATTAAGTATTTTGCCATAGATTTTTGATTCATATCTTTATCATTTTAAGGAGATATCTTTCCATTTTTAGTTTGCTAGAAGTTGTGTTTTGCTTTGTTCTGTTTTGTTACTCATTAATGGGTGTTGTATTTTAGCAAATGCTCTTCTTAATCTACTGAAATGATAATATATGTTTCTCTATTAATAAATTGGGACAAACCATATTCACAGATTTCTTGATCCATTCCTTGAATAAATATAACTCTTTTAATCATAATACTTAGCTAGATAAATAGATATATGATTTTTAGATAGCACAGACAGAATTTCATTTACAAATATTTTATTTAGCTTGTTATATTGATGGTGATGAATGACATTGGCCTGTAATTTTGCTTTCTTAGAAAAACCTTGTCTACTTTGGGTATCTAGGTTACATTGTTTCCTAAAATGAATTTGGATCTGCTATTTATTCTTTAAAAACAATTTGTGTAATATTGAGAGGATCTGTTTCTTGAAAATTTTGTAGAACCATATAATTATTTTTTGTTTTGTTTTGCTAGAAAACTGGTTTCAAGAAATAACCACTTAGTCCTAGTCTTTTATTTGCAGAAATACTTTTAAACTCTTTTAATTTCTTTAATTACCTTGTTAAAGTGTTCTTCTAGAAATTAATATATTGTATCTAATTTTTAAATGTATTATTTCTTGTTTATTATAATTTTTATTCTGCTGCATTTGTTGTTATGTCAAACTTGTCATTATTAATACATGGTATCTCTCATTTTTCATCCTTACTCAATCTTATCAGAGACATTTTCTTTATTATATATTAAAATTATTGGGGTTATTGATTCTTCCTATTGTCTTTTATTTTCTATTGCATTGATTTCTGCTGTTATCCTTACCATTTATTTTTTTTCTTTGCATTTATTTTGTTTTCTTTTTATAATGCTTTAAGAAATACATTAAGCTCATGGAATTTTGGATCTCATCTTTTTGAAAATAAATATAAAGATTTCTCACACGCCGATGGTCAATTAATCTTTGACAAAGGAGGCAAGAATATACAATGGAGAAAAGACAATCTCTTTGGCAAGTGGTGTTGGGAAAGCTAGACAGCTGAATTTAAATCAATGAAATTAGAACACTCCCTCACACCATACACAAAAATAAACTCAAAATAGCTTAAAGACTTAAACATGACAGGACACCATAAATCTCCTAGAAGAGAACATAGGTAAAACACTCTCTGACATAAATTGTGGCAGCGTTTTCCTGGGTCAGTATACCAAGGCAGTAGAAATAAGAGCAAAATAAACAAATGGGACCTACTTAAACTTATAAGCTTTTGCACAGCAAAGAAAGCCATAAACAAAACAAAAAGACAACCTACGGACTGGGAGAAAATATTTGCAAATGATGAGACTGACACGGGCTTAACTTCCAAAATATATAAACAGCTCATACAATCAATAAAAAAAAAACTATCAAAAAATGGGCAAAAGATCTAAACAGACATTTCTCCAATGAAGATTTACAGATGGCCAATAGGCACATAAAAATATGCTCAATATCACTAGTGATCAGAGAAATGCAAATTAAAACCACAATGAGGTATCACCTCACACTGGTCAGAATGAGAATGACCATCATTAAAAAGTCCATAAATGATAAATGCTCGAGAGAGTGTAGAGAAAAGGGAATCCTCCTACACTGTTGATGGGAATGAAATTTGGTGCAGCCATTATGGAAAATAGTGTGAAGATTCCTTAAAAAACTAAAAATAGACTTTGCCTGTGACCCAACAATCCTACTCATGGACATATATCCAGAGAAGACTCTAATTTGAAAAGACATATGCACTCCAATGTTCATAGCAACACCATTTACAATAGCAAAGACATGGAAGTAACGTAAATGTCCATCGACAGATGATTAGATAAAGAAAATGTGGTATATAGATATATATATATATATATAGACAGATAGATATATAATGAAATACTACACAACCATAAAAAAGAATTATTTATTGCCATTTGCAGCAACATGGATGAACCTAGAGATTATCATACTAAGTGAAGTAAGTCAGACAGAGAAAGACAGATATCATATGATATCACTTATATGGGGAATCTAAAAAATATTATACAAATGAACTTATTTAAAAATAAGAAACAGAACTCACAGACATAGAAAATAAATTTATGGTTACCAAAGGGGAAGAGGAGGAGCGATAAATTAGGAGTTTGGGATTAGCAGATACAAACTAATATATATATAATGTATAAACAACAAGGTCCTACTGTATAGCACAGGGAATTATATTCAATATTTTGTAATAACCTATAATGAAAAAGAATATGGAAAGAATATATATATATATGTATAGCTGAATCACTATGCTGTATACCATAAACTAACACAACATTGTAAATCAACTACACTTAAATAAAAAAGATATAGATTTCTCTTTGCATTATATTTTTCATCATATTATATTTGAAAATGTTGAATATCATTTCATTCAGTTCTACTCTTAATAAATATCTATTATTTTTTTTATGCTATTTCATTTCAAAAATTCATCATTAATTTTAAAACAGGTTGACTCTTTAAGATATATTTTTGTCATTGATTTATAGTTGAGTCTTGGTCAGAGAATTTTATCTGTATAATATTGATTTTTAAAAAATTTATTAGATTCACTTTATGGGTTAGTATACAGCCAATTTTTATAAAAATTCTGTTTTTTGGAGAAAAATGTGTTTCCTTTCATTGATAGGTACAGGGTTCTGTATACATTCAGAAATTCTCACTTGGAAATTGTGCAGTCCACAATATTCTAAGTGAACTAGCTAGTTTGTTCTTTTGTTTATTTTCTGCCTTGTATTTGAAATATTGAGGGAGATGTGTTGGAACTCCCAAAATCATGATGTATTTTTCAATTTCTCCTTGGAGTTCTGTCAGTTATATTATTTTGTTTTTTTGTATTTGGAATCTACATGTTACTTTCATTTACACTGAATCTCACTTCTGTCTCTATGTAGTTACTCTTTTTAGTTGATACTTCTTGAGAACTTACCATATTCTGGGCTCTATTCTAAAATATGTATGCACATTTATTCTTTAACACAACCCATTGAAGCAAGTACAAATTGCACTTCAATTTTACAGGAGAAATAACCAAAATGAGCAACTGGTCCAAGGTCACAGAGCTGGTATGGGTCCCAACAGTATGACATATATAGTCCATATTCATAAAAAGTCATATTTTCTATGATTTTTATATTGATGCTTTATGCTTAATATTTGGCCTAAATTTCTAACAGCCTATGATAATATAATCACCTCAATTGTCTCTTGGTTAGTATTTCCCTGATATATATTTTACTATCAAATTTTCTGTGCCATTATGTTTTAGGTAAATCTATTATAAACAACAGATTATTATATTTTGTTCTACTGCCCAATTTGACTATTTCTGCCTCACAGCAGATAAGTATGAAGGTTTGTGTGTGTAATGGCAGTGTGAGTTTGTGTTTGTGTGTGTTGTGTGTGTGTGTGTGCAGGAAATACAGATGATACAGAGAAGAGGCTACTAAAAATTATTTTCATCTCCTGTATGTGGTGCTCAAGTAGGTTGTACACCTTTTGCAGTGTGGATTTGCATAATTTATTTATTCAAACATATTTATTGTGAGCCTACTATGTTCCAGATGCTGAGCTACATACGGGACAATGCTATGGATATGGATGGTATGGTCTTAGAGCCCAAGGAGTCAGTCTAAGGGAGCAACAGCTACAGTTTTGGCCTACAATGCACCAGGGGCTATAATGAAGTGACACATGAATTAACGTATTGAATTCTCACAACAACCAAAAGGAGAAAGTGCAGCTATTACTCCTGTTTTTCACATGAGGAAACTGTGGGTCAGGAAGGCTGAGTAAATTCATTAAGATCATCATGCTAGTGAGCCTTATAAGCAGGTTGTGAATTTTAGTCTTTCTGATTAAAAAGTTTCATTTTTTTATTATGCCTCAGTGTCATTTGTTTTTGAGAGGCGTCAAGCCATAAAATTGCCGTGTGGTCACATAGTACCAGCACTGAAAGTGTGGTGATGGAGAAAACGGATGTACTTGTAGCTAGAAGGACTCTTTCATCTCATCTATTGGAATGTGAGATCTGGAGATTAGTGGTTATTAAAACTGGAGGTGTCATATTTCACACTTTTCCATAGACATCACCAAAATTTGATTATAATGACCTATTCTTGCTCCACACTGTCTGGAACAGCAAGAACACAAAACCAAAAGAAGACACCTAAATAGATTGGAACAATTATGTTCTGAGCACAAATCAAATAAAGATTTATTATTTTACTTTAGGGTCTCTGTTGTCTCTAGGATGAAGTCCCAATTTCCTACGTGATTTCCTAAGGCTCATCATGATTGGGGCCCTGCCTGTCTCTCTGGTCTCATTTACCATCATACTCCTACTTGTACCCCATTGTCCAAAATGACTTTCCCAAACCCCTATGATTACACAGACATTGTACCTTTTCACATATCTAAGATTTTGTACATTCTAGCACCCTGCCTATGTTGCCTCCCCCAGTTCTGCCTGGTGAAATTTCTCTTCTTAGGCTCAGCCCAACAACATAGCATTCTCCAGAGAAATAGTGTCCCCGTCTCTGTGGTCCTACAACCTATGGTCCATTCCTTGGAGTACATTTTATTATAAACAAGACAAGCTATGTAACAAGCACAACCACATAGAAAAAAGGAAAATACGGGGGTCTCTTTAAAAAAAGTATTAAGAATTTGAAGACAGCAGCAGCATAGCATTAAACTAAGTGCAAGACCCTTTGAAGCCTGGGCTCCATGCCCAGGAAATTGACACTGGTTGTAAATTAAGTTTCCTTCTCTTTTCCTTAGATGTGTGGGGGAAGATACTTTATTCATTTCTGCATTCCACCCCAAACACATAGCAGGTTCTCAAGAAATATTTGCAAAAAAGTAATGGAATGGATTAGGTTTAGCTCTCTGGGGTGGGTGACCATGTGTGCTATTAAGGTTTTAACACATTTTCCTTATCCTAGCATTTTTTTCTTGGTTATACAGGTTTGCATAATTCTCAGCATTTGGCCAGTTGGATAGGTTACAGAGGAGGCATATAGTCTTCTCCTTTCCTTAAGTAAAATATCGAGGTGTCAGAGCCTTTATACCCCCCAAGATAGAAAGCAAGCTTTTTGTTTTATTTTGATTTTTTTCTTTTGTCAGTCAGTGTCCAGGAATCTCATAGAGAACAACACTTTGGTACATCTGGTAGCCCAAAAACTTGAATTCTATTTTTAATACCTTGGAATATGGAAAGCTAAACTCATTGTCTATAAGGCTTGTGAAGTACAGCAATAGTTATCATAAAAATACCACAACAAGGGAGAAATCATGGAGAAGGCCATTAGAGTGGCTTAAAGATTTTAGAAACATAAAAAATATCAAAGTATTAGAACAAAACTGAGACAAATGGAAAAGGGGCAGGGCACAGCCATTAAAAGTGACACAACAATTAACACCAAGGTGGTGGAAGATTCTACTCCCAGTAGACCTTGACCTTCAATATAGCCTTAGTGAAATATAATAGCTGCTAAAAGGTACTCCCACAGGTGCCAGGACAGTTTCAAGGCTGCCCATAAAAGGTTAAAAAGTAGGCAGTGGTCCAATTCCTGCGAATCCCAGCCCTTTCTCAAACTAGTTGTTCATCCCACTTGTTAGCATATAAAGATACCGACCCCATAAAAACTTACAACCCCCTTACCTCGTGGCTGATCTCATTTTCCCTAGCCGACCCCATGCTCTGAGGTCACCACCATCCCTTCTGAGTGAGACAACCTGCACTCTGTCTGTGGAGTGTGCATCAGAATACATCTACCTTCACTCTACTCAATCAAGACCTGGGACATGACCATCCTCTCACACCCCAATTTTTCCTGTATCAAAACTATAACAACAGCAGGATTGTAATCAGGTGATCTAGAACTCTAGTCTCTCAGACTTGGAGGTTAAATGAAAAGAGATGGAAGCACATTATAAATTGTGGAGGGTTGCAGACGTGTAACAGGTGATGTGATCTTCAGGGTTCCCAGTGCATGCCATTGGCTCATAAGTGAGCTATAGATGCTAAAAACAATTAGATTCTTGATGACTTGATAACTGAGGTTTATTTCCACTCTGTCATTCTATGAAAGGTTATCTCATAGGCTTATATGGGAGAAGGATGCTCAAACATGGGGATTATCAGAAACAAACTCTTTGGTTCTTTTAATAATACATATCACTAAAATCATTTTAATTTCCAGGGTCAAAGCATATGCTTCTAGTAATATTTATATTGAGGTGAAATTCACATGACATAAAATCCCTAATTTTAACCATTTTAAAGTATAAAATTTAGTGATATTTTGTACATTTACAATGTTGTACAACCATCACCACTATCTAGTTCCAAAATATTTTCATCACCCTAAAATAGAACCCCCTACCCTTTACCCATGAATCCTCATTCCTCATCCCTTTAGCCCCTGGAAACCACTATTTTGCTTTCTGTCTCTATGGATTTTCTTATTCTAGATGTTTAATAGAAATGAAATCAACTAGTGTGAGTCTTCCAACTCTGTTCTTTTTGAAGATACTTGCTTTCTGACTCCTGAAAATTCCATTAAAATTTTAAGATCAACTTTTCAATTTCTGCACAAAAGATCACTGAGATATAGATAAGAATATTGTTGAATTTGCAGATCATTTGGGGGGATATTACTATTTAGAGTCTCCTCATTTTTGAGGATGTATCCTTCCCTAGGCATTCATGCAGACTTCTAGAGTCCCCGACCTTGTGGGAGCTTTTCAAAGTCTTTATTCTCCAAGTATTTCCTTCCCAAGTCTCTTCTTTCCTAGGCTTTTTGTTATACGTCTTACTGCAATTGGTATCTTTTGTGCCAGGCAGCAACATCTAACATATGTGCCTTTAAAATTTTTTGACAAACACTGTTCTGGGAGCTACCTCAGTCCTGGGGAACCTATGAGACAGGCAAAACAAAGGCAAATACTTAAGCCAATCCTTCAGGGAGCCACAAGCAAGGTCAAAACATACAATGACAATTCTTCGAGAAGAACAGCCGTATTGCTTCCTCTGATACCAGCAACATGCACTGAGAAGGTGCCTGGCTATTTAAAACCACTGCCACACTGGTGTGTGGGAGATGGTACCAGTGTAAATTAAAATGTCACAGGGCTCTTCCACCACGATTCAGCAGTCTTTGTCTTCATTTGGCAGTTCCTTTGTTGTTTTAAGTTTAGATTAGATTCCTGCGTTACAGAACAATTGACTGACAATTTTTGCCAACTTCTCTGTTGCTCTTGCAAAGGGCAAGAACATTTTAGGCTTCCTTCCTTCCTCCACTACCAACATGACAGAGAAATAGTTATCAATTAAGAATAACAATGAGAATAATAACAATGGGTGATTTGTGTTCTGTGTCATAGAATATACAGTAGCATAAAGAGTTCCAGTCTCATGGAAGAGAATTGATTGATTTGGATGCTCCTTCCTTGTCAGTCTTCATAGACCATTTGGGGATAGTTTAATTACTTTTTGCTTTGCTTTTGCCCTTGTCGATACTTTTGAGATGAACCTAGGGCTAGCACTGATTTTTATCTATTTTAACTTATTTTGATACATTTCCATTCGGTGGCCAATAATTAGTTTAAGTGGCCTTTTGAAATCACATTTCTTCCTAATTGGCCCATAATTCTAGGTTGTGACATTTGTGGGTATTGATTTAGCTTTTTTCTTGTGCTAACATCTGAGATAACTTTTACAAAATTAAATAATAATTCCCCAAATTAAAGCGAATTTAGTGGTACTCCACTTCCATGTGTAAGGGTAGATTTGAAATCTCTTTGACAGCAGCTGAAGTGGACCCTTAAACTCAGCTGCATTAATGTCAGAAGTCTGGAGAAGAACATTAAAACTTCTAAGTGGAAGATTAACTAAAGAATATAACAAACATCCCAAAAAATGAAAGAAGATTTGTGGATTTAGAGAGTTTGATACTGTAAGCACAACATGAGAAAATGACATGGTGCTTGAATTGTAAGTCTCTGGGACACAGCTGATTTTTTTTACCCCTTGAAGTGAATTGAAGTTGGTAGACAAGCTCACACAAAAAAATAACATTCATGAAATACATATGCCAGGTGTCTTTCTAAAATCATAGCACTGCCATGTTTTATTCCTGATTAGCAATTTGCAACAAATCACTTGAACAACCTCTGAAATATTTTGTGTTGTGTTGACTTTAATTGGGTAAATCAGAGATACTGTGTTTTTTAAATTACAGTTGGCAAGAAAATATCTCAGAATTCCACTGAAAAAACTGCTATGCTAGGTAAGTGTTCAATTTCTAAACAAATTAAATATATGTTAAGTTTCAACCAAAATAACTCTACATTAAATTATTATAAAAATGAGGTAAGTCTAAACCCTGTTTCTAAAGGACCCGACATGAGACAGGTCTGATATGTGACAGGAGGAAGGTCATTAGCACCTATAAGCCAAGAGCGTGGTTGTCTTAATCCATTTGGGCTGCTATAAAAAGTAGCAGAGACTGAGTAACTTATAAACAAAATAAAATTTCCTACAGTTCTAGAGGCTGGGAAGTCCAAGATTAGGATCCTGCAGATTCAGTGTGGTAGCTGGTGAGGCCAGCGTCCTAGTTCACAGATGGTACCTTCTTACCATATCCTCACGTGGGAAAAAGGGACGAGGGAGCTCTGAGATCTCTCTCGTAAGGCCACTAATTCCATTCATGAAGGCAGCTTCCCATGATCTAAGCCCCCACAAGGCCCCATCTTTTAATATAACATCTTTAGGGGTTACAGTTTCAACATTATGAAATCTGAGGGGGGGGAACAAACATTCAGACCATAATAATATTAATGAGGGTTTTTTTTCATCATTCTCATCCCAGCTTTTCTTACAAAGCCCTGCCCTAAGGCACAGGGATGGGAGCATTCAAACTCTCTCTCTCTCTCTCTCTCTCTCTCTCTCTCACACACACACACACACACACACACACACACTTCCCAAACCCATTTGCCCTCAAGAAGTCAACTGATAAAATCAGGCTATTGTCAGGGTATTAGATATTAATCAAAAAGAATATGTTCTTTAATATTATGTTCCCAGAGTTCTGTTACATTTTGTTTGGATGGGTCAAATAAACACCATGTGGAGTTAGATAAGGAGATGCTTACTTCAAAGAAACACTGCAATCAGGGAAGGTTTACTATTGCAATAAGGGGAAGGGGGCTACCACAATAATGAAGACACTTCAAATATGAGATCTGCAAATGTCTCAAAGATTGGGCAGAAAGGAATTTTCTTTTCTAGGGGGGGATAAACGAGGTTAGAGAGAACCAAACCTAGTATGGCAGAGTAGGAGGAGTGGGTAGCCTGATAAGACAGTTGAGTAGGAAATCTTTTTTCCCTTTGGGTCTAGGTTAGCCTATTCTCAGGTGAGACCCTTAAGGATGGGTTGTTTTACATTCAGTGCTGGTTGAGGATAAGTAAAAATTCATGGGCCTGGGAGAAGAAGAGAAAATTAACTGAAGTCTGATCCAGTCAAGTTAGCAGGTATTTTGTTTAGACTTGTCAGTGGCTACACACAGTTCAGCTCAACATTTATAAGACAACAAATGGGAATTTGGTAGATCTGTGTCTGGCCTGGTCCTGGGTAACACAAGTGGGTCATCTGTGAGTCTTCTCCTAGTCATATGAGGAAGGGTGGTTCTTTTCAGTAACTTTTTGGGAACACAGAAGGATCAGGGGGGTTCACAATCTGGATGTTTTCCAGGAGAACTGGGCTCAAGTAAAGTTTAATGTTGTCAGATATGAATGAAAAGATAACAAACCAAGCAGTGTGTTGGGTAATCAGCCAGTTTGAATATCCCTTGGACGTTATGGACATGCATTCTATAGCAAGCCTTCTGATCCTACCACCACTCTCCCAATTGCCTCCTGAGTTGAGTCACGTGACCTCAGAGGGCCGTGCTTTCGGGCTTCTTGTTTCACCAAAGGCAAGAGGCCTTCCTTACCCTTCTGTTTCACCTTCCAACCAGTGTGATAATCAGGAATGGTATCTGGATCCAACTCAGGTGTGAGTAGTTTTCACATACATTTCACCTTAGAGACCTTAGTATTAGGGGAAGATTGAGAAACCATTTGGTAACACAAACAATCAGTAAACCTTAACAAATTTGCATGCTGTGAAGAGCAAGTTATTAACTGAGACCATCTGGGGGTCAGATGATCAGCCTGCAGCCGGGATTCAAAACTGAGAAGGTTGGTGCCTTTGATCTCTCAAGCATTGTCTTTATATTTTTTTTTTCAGCCTTACCCCACAAGCCCATTTTCTCCTGCTCTTACATCAATTCCATCATCAAAAGTAACCCTCAGTGACTCAAAGCCCCTGCAAAAAACAGACCTTCAGGGAACGTGCTGATAAAGTCAGCCACATGTATATCAAATAACTGGTAGGGCTTAATATGCGAGCCTCCTGAGAGCTAGAATTTTATGGTAGTTGTAGTTGTTATTTTATTTGTTGCTTGTTTTCCCTTCCCCCAGGGGACAGAATAAGAAGATGTTTTCTGTTACTTAATGAATAGTAGTGTGGTCTGTTGGCTCTTTAGCTGGGCTTGTTAGAGCAGACACACAGCTAGATATGAGCAGAGAAAGGGGGACACACACCAAATGGCAGGAATTGGGCAGAAAGGAGGGGCACGGGCCAAATGCAGGAAACCACACATCATGTGAGCAGCAGGGGTCCTTGGGCAGAGAAAGAAAAGCAGGAACCTTGGGGCTGATAAGGGATCCAGTCTTTGGGGATGACAAGTGGCCTGGAGAAGAACAAAGAAAGGTGAGAAAAGGCAGGAATTTCTAGTGTCCGAATGTAACCTTTTGCTCATTATGCCCTCATTTCAATAAAACTAGCCTTGCAGCTCAGAAGTACCCATCATGCACCGACGCCATGATGCTTTCGATCCAGACTAAATAAGGACAAAAATCCCTCCTCCCTTTGGGAAGGTGGAGTTGGGATGATAATCAGGGAATACGACCCCAAACCCTTCCCTCCCCAGTGAATATTCCGCCCATTCATTTTCACACCCTGCGTAACCAACTTGCCAAAGAAACTCAGGGCAGCCGCTCACCTGAGCCTACCCGCTCTCCCCCTGATAGTGTACTATCCTTTAATAAATCCTCACTTTACCTTTTTTTAACGTCTAAGTCTTGTCTCTGAATTCTTTCTGGGACGGGACAAGAACCTGGAACACTGGTTGCATCTGTCGGCCACAGGCTGACCATTTCTGGTGCTTCACACAGAACTGGAAGATCCCATGCTGATGAAAACTCACTTTGAAAAATGAATGTTTAAATCAAAGCAATTCTATGAACTTGTGTCCAGGCAGAAGGCCCCCTACTGGATCAGGATAGGGTGTGCAGAAGGCAGACTTTCTGACAGGCTCTCTGCATTTGAGTTTGGTGGTTTACCAGAAGCCTGTGCCCTAGCAAACCCCACCTTCCCACTTCCCCACAGCTTCTGGTTACCACTCCGACTTCATTTCCTTACACTCTCTCACTCAGTCACTTCGCTCTGCTTCTCTGAATATGCCACACATTCTCCTGCCTTAGGGCTTTTATTAGCGATGTCCTCTGCCTGCCATGTTCGTTTCCCAGATAACCACTTGACTACTCCTTCATCTGCTTTATGTCTTTGTTCAAATGTCTCTTTCTTGGTTAGAACTACCCTGAATATCCTAATTAAGGTTGCAACCTGTATCCCTCTGCTCCCACCTCTACACTCCTAACGTTACCTGAAAACTGGGTTCGCCTCTTGGTGGATGTTGAGCCAAAAGACACAACCAAGCCAAAGAGCTGGAGAAAGAAGGATTTACTACTTGCAGCAAGTAAGGAGAACACCGGGAATTCTTCCCAAAGCAGTGTCTCCCCAAACAGCAAAATGTAGTACATGTATATTCATGAATGTGCTTGGATGGTGTCTGCATATTCATGAATAGGGCTTGAGCAAAGGAGAGTTAAGCATAGAATTGAGGCAAATGTTGACGGAGTCCAGGCTCTAGCTGATTGAAGTCAGGGGGGTCAGAAAAGGTGAGCAGCATCATTCCTTAGGCTCCAGTTAATGTGGTAGTGCTCCAGGGAGTTTGAATTCTTCAAAACAGCTCAAGAATTTGCTTCAGGCTAATCTTTACCTTTGAACTGAAAGTCTTTACAACTGATATATTGTTTAAGTTATCTCCCTGGCCTGGTAATAGCTGTTTGTTTTTACCTTCTTTTGTTCCCTTAAATCACTAACTACTGAGACTTATTCTTCTGCAAGGGCAAGCACTGTGGCCAGGCTTACATCACAAAATGAGTTAGGCCTAAAATGGCTTCTCTTATGTCAAGGAAGCCACGCCTGGTTCTCTTTCTCCAGGGACCCTCTACGCTATCTGCTTACACTCATCTTCCTTGCCCTGTTCTACTTGTTACTGTACAACAGTTATTATATTCAAACATCCCATATAATTTATTTATTATGTTCATTATCTTTCTCTACTAGAATAAGTGGGGTTTTGACAATTTTGTTTATTGCTATATCTTGGTACCTGAAATCACGCTCGACACATAGTAGATAATCAATAATTATGTGTTAAATTAATTCTATGTTAAGAAAAAATGATTTTTGTCAATAGATAATAAAAGGGCATACAAAACAATTAAACACCTTTCCACAATAAAGAACTATTTCTAATGTATGTGTTCACCCTGAGTATGATCTCTTTCAAATTAACAGCCAATATCACAGTTGCCCTTTTGGTATGAAGTAATAATTGAATGTGGTCAGATGAAGAGCTTTGCTAGGCTTTTGTTTATCCTGGAGGTAGATAGCAAATCATTCTTTCATCATTTCCAGTTGTCAAAAATATTATGTATTTTTGATTTTAGATGTCTTTCCTGCTGATAGGAAAGGTTAAAACTTAGGTTCTAAAAGAGTCTTCAACAACCTTATACATAAAAAATGAAAAATATTTTCTCCCCTTCCACTAGTCAGATATACTTAGTCATGACTCTTTTTCATACAATGGTTCTTTTATCCCATAAATACACCTCTCTCTTCTTGCTCAAGGCAGTCCTCTCTTATAATATCTTGCTATCATTTAAGATGGCTGACTTAAGTCAGAGAAAAAACTGTGAAGGAGAAACTTGCAACTGCAGAGTTAATGGCATGCAAATACTCACTTTGTTTTCACTATCTTGTAGAGAAGACTGATTATATTTGAAGAAAGGTAGTAAGTGATTGCCAGAAGGAAAAGGGGGAAAAAATCAATTTCAACCATCTCTAAGGGGCAGAGTAAATCTGAAAAACAAATGTTCATTCAGGGCTCTGAGCCCCAAGAGAGCACAGAGGAGAGTTACAGTCTGTTAATCCCAAAGATACCGATCCCGCAGAGTGAGAAATTCAGGAGAACCGTATTGTTAAGAACCTACTGAAATAACATTCAGAGCAAACAGTGAAAATGGATGCTGGCTGTGAACTGCTCATTTGAAAGGAGCCTTGGAAGTATAAATGCCACAAATCCAAGAAAGCTCCAAGATAAGGCTAAATAAAGGCTGAAAGGAGCAGGGCCTGGGCCCACGCAGGCTGAGAGTGACTACACTGTGTCTTTGCCTCCTCTTTCCAAAGCCCTAACTTGAACATCAATAGAGAAGCCACCACAGTGATTACAGAATTACCCCAAATAAAATGGGAGAAAGAAGAGTTAGCAGAAATCATTCAGGCTGGAGGGAAGAATGGTCAGATTTCCACAATGGATAGGAACTATTTCATGAACAATTAGAAGAAAGATGGTGCCTTACTGTTCTCCACAGAACAGAAACAAAATTAAGCTGAAGGACAAAGTAGAAAACATTAGCAAGGAGGATATCCTGTCTTTTAGAGATTAGTAAATCCTCAGGTTTTCTGATTTAGCAACCGTTAGTGATCTGTTTCCCTGGAAAGTAACTTGAATTGTTTCCCCTATGTTCCCGGAATTGAGCGTGAAACCATGAAGAGAATGAACGCTTAGATACTCTTGATGTGGCAGAGGCATTTATACTACACAGCACTCCCATCTCTCCCTACTCTGTTTCTCTCCTTGCTTCCAGTAAGTTCTGCTGTCAGGGAGAGAGACATATTCCTCTACCCTTCTAGGTTTTTCTGGCTGGTCTAAGAATTAAATTGACATGATACAGATTCACAGGAGAAAATCACATAAAAGTTTAATAGCATGTATACATGGGAGAGACCCAGGAGAACTGGATAACTTCCCTCATGGTTGAAACCCTCACCTTAAATACCATCTTCAGCTAAAAACAAAAGGGGTGGTTGCTTGAGATTTCAAATGGAGGAAGGCAATTCACATGAGGATGGAAAAGCAAATGCTTGGTAAACAAATGTTTCCTGGTCTTTGAAGAGACAATGGGGCACAGAGGGGACTCTGATCTCTGAGTGTCCCTCATCACATGTGGCCCATATTCATTACAGATATCGCGAGGGATAGCTCTAGTCCAGGAACAGGGCTTCTATCTAAATTCTTTAGGCAGTGAGGGGGAAGGTCAAAGTTCTGAATTTTGGGGCTTTGATTGTTTTCAGCTAAAAATAACCTGATTGCCAAAGAGACATTTTGGAGTGGCAATTTTTCCCCCTATACTGGCATTGCTCTGTGATACGCTACTCTTGAATCTTTTTATTTTATTATTCAAAAACCTGTTTACTGACTATCACTCATGTGCTTGGAGAGATAATGAAGATATAGAAGTGAGTGAAAACAGACAGGCCTCTGTCAACATGGGGCTTAGTTAAGGGGAGGACGGAACAACAGACTCAGAGGCCTGGAGGTGACTGACCCATTAGCCTGCAGTCTTGGGCCTCTTCAACACAAGTGCCTGTTCATTTAGTCTTTAAAAAAAAACTACATGAATCATCTGATAGAAAGCATATAAAGCTTTGATATTTCCCCAAATGGCAACCAGTCACCCCAAACAAAAATTGAGATTAGGTGATAGAAATTAATATTTTATCAAGTCAAACATGCAGGGGTCATTGCTAATCATATCACATCAGGTTCCACTGGCTGGAAGTCCTGGAGCAGAGATTTGAAGATTTGTTTTTCATTCTGATTTGAACATGGGATGATAGTTGAATATAATATGAGACATGGTGGGTAAGAATCAGCACTCTGGAACCAGAACGCCTGAATTCGGATCCTGGCTTTACCATTTACCAGTTCGTTGACTCTGAGCAAGTTACTTAAAACCACTCAGAGTAAATCATGGATAATAACAGTATCCACTTCAGAGAGCAGTTAAAATGATTAACTGTGTTTGTATCTGTAAAGCACATAGAACACCTAGTATTAAATGTGTTGGTTAAATAAAAAGAAAATTAAATAATTATTATGGCTACCCTGAGCTAAATGTTAATGTAAACTGTGAGAATCTCTTCCTAATACTTACTGCCAAAGAATTCAGTACATTGTGGATTAAGTACATTGTGGATTTGTGTCAATGCAAATTTATAATTCCTGAGTTGAATGAAAGTTTCCTTTTGGATTATCCATAAAGAGTATGCTAAGTAAATTGTTAATATAAAGAACTTTGTCATGTATGTTAAAGTTTCTCAAGAGATTACATTTTTTCCTCAAACATTTTAGCAGCATATATTTGTAAATGCACATTTGAAGTACTAATCATTACTCTCAATTTTGCATTTAATACTTTCATGTAATTATACAATAGTTTATAAAATTTTACTTTATACTAATTTATACCTAGAAATAACATGCAAATGTATTTAAAACACATGCAATTTAAGAAATCAATCTAAATTTATTCTTCTCTCATTTATTCCTATCTCTTTCTGTGTCTTTTGTGTAATAAAACAGAAAGAAGGATACCTCAGGTAGGCAATTTTCAATGTGCTGTGTTTTCTAAATAAAACTAGACCTTCAAATTATCTTTTTCCTTCCATCCCAACCCTACACATAACATAAAGTTTATAGAATTTCCTAAGTACTGAGAAGTACTACCCCTAACATAGGCTTCATGGAACTCAGACTTTGTGTTGATGTCCAACATTCTCGCCTTGGTGTCAGTGCCACGTATCAGGGAGCATCTGAACATTTCGTCATGTGCTCCACCCCACATGGTATATTCTAGAAATGAGAAGCTGACACATAGCACTACCATATGGAGTGACTACACTGTTCTTCTTTGCCTAAAATTGTGAGCAACTGATTTGCACACATTTGTACAATTACTTTTCTTTCTCTGTTGCTCAGATGATATTTCTACAAAGCAACGCTGTGGGAGTTCAGCAGGCCTCAAGTTATAATCCTCAGTGCTTGCTTTTGTAAGCAATCCATTGATCCATTGTATATCACTTACTCTGAAGTCAGTAGCAAACCCTGCATGTCAGTTTTGCTCACGTGCCCTGTGCAGTACTGCATTGATGCCTCTGCTCCTGTTTGTGCAGCTTATTATGGTTTCAATTCTATCCTGTATATTATATTGAATCCACCACCACGTGTGGGCCTCCAGGGCTGGTGACATGTGTCACCACTCAAGTGTTTGCAACTCCTCCAACAAGTTTCTTCACGCTGAGTCATCTGCCTACTTAAAATCCTCAAAATACATTCAGTTTCCCCCCCTACTCTTGTTAAATTAAAAGAAAACAAAACAAAAAGCTGCCTGTCAATCAGCTGTAACTAGATACACCAAAAGACATGAGATGCAAAAGATACCTTGTGTTCTATGGGCGCCATGGATACCCACACAGTGACCTGAGGAATATGCTATGCAAGAGAGTAACCACTGGCGTAATCTGGAGGGAACCATGCTTTACCTCTGACTCTCATCTGGTAAGCATCCCTATGCACCACCTATGGGCTGGTGGACCTGGAACCAGACTGGCGCCTAATTACAGAAACTGTCTAGCTCATGTAATTTTTACACAGTTTTGTTTCCAGTGCCAGGCATTTCATACTAATACCATTTAACTTCAAAAAATATTTATTGGGTCTCCACTACATTTCAAACACTGAGCTGGGGACTGGGGGCTCACGGATGAACAAGACGTGGTCCTGCCATTCAACAACATGCTTCATCGATAGCAGGGACACTAACCATGTAAACAGTCTTGCTCACAGTAGAGAGCAGTGAATGCTAAGCTATGGAAGCTCAGAAAGCAAGTAAAGTTCCTTAAGACAAGATCAGAGAGGATGCCGGAGAAGAGTAGGGGTCGTGATGGCATTTCCTGAGGGCATTGTGCTAAATGACTCTCAAAGTTTATTTCCAGCTCTGTTTCTGTGATATTTCTCATCCCATGTGTTACCTGTAATCTCTGCTGACTTTCCATTCAACAGTGCTCCATATATTTGAAGTCTAGTACTAAAGCCGAAGGAGAATAAGAGAGGTCACCAGTAACTGAGAAGTGTGACAAGTGTGATGATTTCAGAGCAAGTGTACACTTAGCCTCTGTCCCATTAAACCTCAACTAGACTGGAAAGAGAGAGATGAGAAAGTATAATTAGGAATTCTAACCTGATAAGCTTTGGGGAGGTCACAGTAAGGGAGGTCATTTGGGAGGCAAAAGTATGAGATAACAAGATTCTTTAAGAAGACAGTGATGCTCTTTAGTAATGGAGGAGTGACAAGAAGGGAAGAGGAAAGGCATGGAGCCTTTGGGTCATCACAGCAAAGAGGAGAGTGGAGCAATGTATCTCCAAAGCAGCTGACAAGCTGGCATTTGTGTGAATCATTAGGAAGCACGCTTGTTGGTCTGCTACTCTGTGACGAGGCATTTTTATCAGGTTGCTTCTAAAACAGATTCATGGCATTTTAAACATTCCAGACAGCATCCAAGATTATTGATAATTATAATCCACAGACATTATCATATTAATTTATGATACGACTCTTTCAATGTGATAAAAATGAAAGTGCCTCTCAGGAATTTATTTCAAATGCAATATTTACTCATGCACTGGCCTGATTCACTCTGTTATCACACATAAGGGGCATCCTCAAGTGTGTGTTCCTTTCTGCCTCATAACTTGCCTCAGTCCTCTGGGCCTGCCATGACACCACCCTTTGTTAGCATGCCTAACTCCTAGTCACTTCTCAGGTCCTGAATTCAATGTCATTTCCTCTGATTAGCCTTCCCTGGCCCTCAAGTGCAGGTCAGGCAGTCTCTGATAGTCTACCCAAACACTGTATAATTTTCTTTTATAACACACTGCAATTGTAATTATAAAATCATTTGTGTTTTCATTTAATGTCTGTTCTCCCCAACTCTTTACTAGTTAGAATGTAAGCTCCATAAAGGCAGGGTCACCATGACCCTAGGCATTCTCAGAAAATCTAACGCTTGGTAGATACTCATTAAATCTTTGTCAAGTGAATAGACAAATCAATTTAAATGGCATTATCAGACCCCAAAATATATGGATATATCTGAGGTTCCTGATGCACAGTTCCTAGGTTGATTTCAGAATAGATTATATATTTTTTTCATTTAGAACAAACTCCTTTTTGGTAACGCTATGATTCCTCTCTGATATTTTAACATATACATGACTGTAGCAACATTATTCAAATTCGCCAAATGCCATTCTGACCAATACGTGGAATTTCCGGTTTGCTTTGGTGAAGATAAAATCAAATTTCCTAAAGCACTGTGTGCATATTTGGTTTAATTGAGATTACTATATTGAGCATAACATGCCCTGGCTCATTAAACTTTTTCATTTACTAAGAGTTAAACTGAAAATTACTTTTGTCTCACTTCTTTTACCACTTTTTGAAAATGTAATATGATAGAAGAGAATTTAAATCCCTACTTCAGACTGTAAAACAACAAGGATTTCATGTAAAATAAAAAAATAAAGTTAAGACTAGAATAATCAGAGGAATATATAAGTTAAAGATGACTTTCTAAGTATGTTACTTCATTACACACAGAACATCATGACAGTATAAATTCCAAATCATTTAAAAAAGTAAGAATGTGTTTTCCACCAAAAAGAGAAAAATACTTACAATCTATATTACTGGCAAAGAGTTAATTTCTCTGTTACAGAAAAACTCTTCAAAACAACAATTAACAATAACGTAAGAGGAAAAAATGGCAAATGATGGGACTGATTTCACAAAGCATTTGAAACATGAAATCATGTATAACTCACTAGTAATCAAGTGAATGTAAATTAAAACAATGGAGTAATATTTTTGCTATAAAATCATTAAAATAAGGTAAATTATATTATCTAGTATTTATGGGTGAGCAGGGGAACAAGAACTCTCTTGCATATTGATGGTAGGACGTTCATATCAATACAGCTCTTTTTTTTTTTAGAAAAATTAGGCATTGTATATCAAAAGCTATTAGACTGAAACCTCATATACTACTGGTGGGAATGTAAAATGTGCAGTTTCTTTGGAAAATAGTATGGCTATTCCTCAAAAGGTTAAACATAAAAGATTACCATTTGTACAGGCAAGTGCATTCCTAAGCATATAACTAAGAGAAATGAAAAAAACATGTTCATTCAAAATCTTGTTACATGAATGTTCATAGCAATTTTAGTCATGATAGCCAAAATGTGGAAGAAACTTAAATGTGCCTCATTTGATTAATGGATAAATAAAATACAGTATATCCAAACAGTGGAGTATATATCTAGTTGTGGTATATCAATGAGGCAAGGCCAAAACTTTCAGTCTTCAACTTAAAAGGTTAATGCTATTTAACTTCTTAATGACATTATAATAACATGTTTTGCTAACATGGATAAAAGCTTATTGCATACTACTGAAAGGGGGAAAATAAAGTATTCAGGACACTTAGATTATAAGCTATGTGGAACTATGCAGTTCTGAGGAAATTATGGATCCTCTTGAAAGTTAGGTTGAGGAGTTTAGGAAAGATCTCATTTAATATAACCACCATGCAAGGCAGATATTATTATCATTTTTCAGATAAACCACTTGAGGATCAGAGATCTTCTAAAATATCCTCACTAATTCTTTAGCAAAGGTTAAGGACCAAGCAACAGATCCTTGTTGACAAAGGTGTTCAGAGTGTTAAAAGTTGGAATGTGACCTCAAGTCGAACTCATGGCTGATATGAACGTGCTTCAAGCCCTGTATGATAGTTCTCGACAAATATCTCCACTCACAGATAATTTTATCACAGGCCCCCATCCGAGATAAGATTGGCATCACCAAGAGGTCAATCATTACACCAGCTGACCCAACTCTGAGTATCAGTTCTTGAACTGTAGAGATCTTAAAGAATAGCATGTACGGTGGAGTTTCATCCTTAGGGGATCTAGTTCACGTCAGGGTTCAGAAAAAGTAGCTGACGATTGAAAGAGCATGGAGAGAACTCTCATTTTCTCCTGGGCTGCTCAGAGAGCCCTGGGATAACTGACTCTGGCTTTATTGCCCTCCGTCAGACCTAAAACAGAACAAAAGGGCCGTACTAGAATTCAAGCTCCATGAGGGTAGTAAAATTTGTTATTTTGGTCCTAGCTGTGTCCCCTTATCTAAACCAGTACCTACAACACAAGAAACTCCCAGTACATATTTAGTGAATGCATTCGTATTTGTGGGAATCGGAAGCAAGACAAAGAACCAGGCAGTGTTTGCTCTTCTAGGTCAGTGGGTCTCAGCTCCAGCTGCACATGAAAATCTAAGACCATTTTAAAAAACACAGCTGCCTTGGAAACACCCTCCAGAGATTCCAATTTAGTTACAAAAAGGTAGGCTCCATGCATCAGCATTTAACAATCTCCCCAGAAGATTCCAATGTGTACCCAGAATTGAGAACAAATGTTTTAAGCAGCCACAATACACTCAGGTTGCTCAAAGGACTGAAATGCCAGTGTTAGTCTTTAGGACCTGGGTGGATTTGTTATGCCTCCTGGGATTGGGGTCTGTTGCCACCTCTGCTGGGCTCTGGTTTCAGAGCTATGTCTGGTCCTGGGCAGCTGTCAGGGTCTTTGTCCCAGAAGTCTAGCTAAGGCTCATCCTTAAGGGACAGAAGGAAAGAATAATTCCAGTTGGGAGCTTAGGTCGTTGAGTGGATTTGAGGGGCTTTGAGAGTACAGTGACCTGAACTTGTAAGAAGTGAAGACCAGTATGACAATGGGGTCTGCCTCCTTTGTGGGGAGAGAAGGGATTCAGAAGCCTGAAAAACAACAGGACCTGACATCTCTATTTTTCATGCATTGACATTTTCTGTGCTGGGGAAAGGAAAAGTAGGCATTCTTTTCATACCACATAAATTATTATGATTATAGGACTGAGTAATAGTACATATAATCACAAATCTCTTCTGATATAAAAATGCTCCAGAATGTCACACACATAATGTAAACTATGATTTAAAGGGATGTATTAGGTCACATTTCTACTTATCTATATCAGAGGAGATATATTATCTGACAAACATAGAATAGATTATGAAATGAAACCTTCTGAAAGTCATTGCTGACATCACAGTCCAATTCTCTCCCTTTATTTCCCCAGAAAGAATGTAAGACTCAATCTACAGATAAACATATAGCACTTTATTTGGCTTTTTCCAACTTCACGAATTGGACAGAAAATACCTCTGGGTCCTTTCGATTATGGATTATCCCTTTAGAATGCCCTCGCTGGAAGTATTTCATGACAAGAAGGTTATTGTGAAGTGACATTTTTTGCCCTTTGAAGTAAGGATATAACAATGAAAATAACTTTTATGAGACCTTATGGGAATCTTTTACTCATTGTGACAGTAGATGAGTATATTCAGAGGTAGAAAAATCATCGAGGAATTATCCATTTGAAACAAAATGAAACAAGCCTCTATATTGAGGTGAGACAGACACATGTTTTTTTTTTGTTTATTTGTTTTGCCCAAGTGGGCATCCCTAATTACAGTTTTAAAAAATGAGATCTTCTCCAGTCACTTCTTTATATTTGTAACTTGAAGTCCACAGGCTGGCTTTTTCTAAATACAATTTGGGGCACTTTAAGCCAAAATCAGCTAATTAAATTTGCCCAATAACATTGACCTATAAAGGCTTCAGGTTAAAGCTGATTATTTAATCCAAAGATGCAGCAGAAAGATGCCATTTATCTGAATTTCACTTGTAGTCTGCAATATGTTACATAAAATGATAACAACTGTTCTTAATGATATTAATTAGGTCAGCAAAAATGCAAAGATCAAATATTACTCAAATAAACATAGAAGAAAGCTATGTATCTCTCTTCTGCTGTGTCTGCATAAAAAAGTTACATAGGAAGTTGGATAATTTCTATTAGAAAACATTGGTGACTCACCCTTGGCTACATAAGGAACTGGCAGACAATTTAGGCAAACCACAAGTTATTATTTTTAGGAGACCATGGCTCCCAAGATTATTAGTAAGGGGCAAATTTAGAACTTATATACACCAAAAGGGAAAATTAGCCCCATGTAATTGCAAACTGATGCTAATATTATCACCTGGAAAGATGTGGTCCACATTGATTTCAGAAGGGCTCTCAATTATATTTCACATGACTTTCTCATTAATAAAAAATAAAATTATGACAATGATCATATTACTCTAAGTAACAACAGGGAATATGTTATTGCAGGTGTTGGAGTCAATTTTGGTGATTATACAGTATATTAACCCTCGAAGAATGGCCTTGATAGCATTCAACAGCTTTATTGACCCTTGCTATAAAGAACTTGAGGTTATATCCAGCAGAATTTCAGATAGAATTAAGTTATTTGGAGTTTCCAACATTCAAGGAGATATAAACATGATTTGAAGTAATCATGATAAATTGGAAAAACTCATCCAAATAAGAGAAAATTTGGTTAAGCTATGTACAAAATGGCCCACAACCAAGGTAGAAAGAGATTTCAAGGTTGAACTAAATGCCTGCAAGCAACATTTCTACTCTGAATCAAAAGTCAGTGTGACACTGAGTATAGCAAGAGGCAAATACAATAAATGAGAAAGAATGTCCTGCCTTAGTCTGAAGAGTATGAGAATATTAGATTAGTTTGAGTCCTGACCTTTGCACAGGAGGTAGGAAGGCTAGAGTGGGTCCGAGAAGAATGATAAGGTTGATTTAAAAATATATAAAATAGGTCTGATGACTAATGGTAAAAGCCGTGTGATTTTTACAATAAGATTGTTAAGGGAGGATGCAGTTAATGTATTTTGAACATACGAAAAATATTTTATTGTAAGGATGGTGATTGCTCAATTTCCATGTTCTCTGAATTATTTTATATGATCTATGTTTAAACTTAGGCCACAGCTATATTTGTATTTCTAGAAGAGATTGTTAGTTGATGTTTGATAATGCTAACCAGCTATCATCTGTTTGGAATTAAAAATAGGAAGAAGTACCTTCTTATACAAAATCAATTTCTACATCCTTTGGCCTTTTCCCTTTTGCCCTCAAACTTATTTGGTATTTCCTATCTTAAAAACAAACAAACAAACAAAAAAGAAAAACTTTTAGGAGTCCTCTTTACTAATTATTGCCTTTTCAAATTCCTTCAGTACCTATTAGCTAAACTTCAAATTCATACATTATATTTTGTCCTATTTTTCCACCTGGCACAGATAATTTAACACTTGTTTATATCAGCATGTAGCACTATTGTTCATAAAACTTTCTCATTTATTCACTCATTTGACAAGAGTTTATCTAGCTCCTGTTATGCTCTGAATTCTGTGCTGGCACTGGGGATACAGACAAGAACAAGACAGACATACCACCTATACAGTCTTGGGCAGAGACACACAGACCCTTACAGGGGAGGGGAGTAAACAGGCAATACTCAAACAGGACACACAAAATATATAAATGCAATGGCTCAAAGTACTGTGAGGTTCTTTAGACCTCTCCAAAGAATGGTCCAACCTATTGAGAGTGTAAACTGAATGTTTTCTGTATATAGCATGTCTTATAGCAACTAGATGGTAAGTTTATAGGAGAAAAGATGTCCAAGCTTGTTTAAAAGAAATTATATTAAGCATAGTTATAAATTTATAGGTGTACAATAAATACTCATTGAGTTAATGTCTTATAAAACTGATCAGATATTATTGGTTATGACATATCAAAATGAAAATTATATGGGGCATTCAGGTTCTGGTCCAGCATGTAAGAAATTTGGAATTTACCACTGTGTCCTAAAAAGTAAAGATCTGAACAAACTGAAAAGTCAACAATTCTTATTACATCCATGAGAGAAATGAGGTCATAGGACCACTTGCTGCCCCCTAAACTGGAGAGACCAACAAGTAAAAACAGAGAATTGCAATTTATCACAGCGGAAAACAACAAGCAGAAAACTGAGGGAACAAGTGCTGGGTGTATCATATCCAGCCACCAAGAAAAATGACAAGAAACCCTAAAAGGCAAAAACCAGTTCAAATAGAGACAGTACGAATTAGAGCCCCACTCAGATATAATAGGGATATTAGAACTGTCAGACAAGGAATTTAAAACTATCATTAATGTACTAAGAGATCTAATGGATAAAGTAGACATCATACAAAAACAGATAGTCAATGAAGCAGAGAGATGGAAATTCTAAGAAAGAATCAAAAATAAATGCTAGAAATAAAAAATACTAATAGAAATAAAGGATGCCTGTGATTGGCTAATTAGTAGACAGGACACAATTAAGGAAAAAAATCTTGGAGCTAGCTTGAGGATATCTCAACAGATACTTCAAAAACTGAAAAGTAGAGAAAACAGACTAAAAAAAAGAACAAAATATCTAAGAACTGTAGGACAACTACAAAAGATGTAGCATATGTGTAATGGGAATACCAGAATAAGAAAGAATGGAACAGAAATATTTGAAACAACAATGACAGAGAATTTTCCCAAGTTAGTATCTTACAACCAAACCACAGATCTAGGAAGCTTAGAGAACACCAACCAGGATAAATTCTTAAAAAAATAAGACCTAGGCATATTATTTCCAAATTACAGAAAATTAAAGAAAAAATCCTGAATGAAGTTAGAGGGGTTGGGGTGGGAAACCTTACCTATAGAGAAGCAAAGATAAGAATTACATCCTATCTCTCCTCAGGAATCAAGTGAAACTGCGCAGCACCCTGTGGGGCCCTCCCAGGCACAGAAGCTTTTCCAGGTCTCCCATTTCTTGTTTGTAGGAAGAAAGCTTCATTCAGCCTCCTTGACCAAGACTGACCAGATTCAAACAGATACTAATTATGGAAGGGAGGGAATGCAGAAACAAAGAAGGAGCATTCAAGAAACAATGGTGTAATGATAGAGCAGAGTCCTGGATTCCACCCCCCACCCCAAGAGAAATACCTAACAATATATTTCTGAGTTATTCTATAGGAACTAAGGCCTCCACTCAGGTGGAGGCTGAGCACAAGCATGTGCTGGTTGGAACCAGAAGGCTGATGACTGGGATTCCTGGAACACCACCCTGTTATTTAACTGCCAACCAATCAGAGGAAGGTCATATACCCTGCAGACCTCCCACCAAATTTTGCCTATAAAAACTCTTCCCCCAAAACCATCAGGGAGTTTGGGCTTTTTGAACATGAGCCACCTGTTCTCCTTGTGTGGTTTTTGCAATAAATCTTTCTCTGCTTCTAAGAGTCCTTATCACAAGGAAAAACTTTTTTTTTCTATTTCTTGTATCTATATGAGATAACAGATGTTCACTAAACCTATTGTGGTAATCATTTCATGATGTAAGTCAAATCATCATGCTGTCCACCTTAAACTTATACAGTGCTGTATGTCAATTATATCTCAATAAATCTAAAAGAAAAAAATCCAAACTGAGCAGGAGAAAAGAAATAATAAAAATTAGAGAAGAGATGAATGTAAATGAAAATGGGAAATCAATGGAGATTATCAGCAAAACCAAAGGGTGATTCTTTGAAAACACCAATAAAATCAGTAAGCCTCCAGCTGCACTAAAAGAAGAGAGAGGACACAAATTACTAATATGAGAATGGAAGACAGAACAACACTAAAGGTCCCATGGAAACTGTGACCATTTAGTTGATAATAATGTACCAATGTATGTCATTCAATTTTAAGAAATGCAGCACTCTGGTGGGGGTTGTTGATAATAGTGGAGACTATGCATGTGGTGGAACAGCAGTTATATGGGAAATATCTGTACCTTCTGCTCAATTGCTGTGAACCTAAAATTGCTCTATAAATAAAGTCTATTAATAAAGAAAAATGAAAAATTTATATGGCAGATCCTTGGTATCTGTGAATTCCATATTCATGATTTTGACTATGTATTAGTACTTCGTTAATTTTTGGAGTCATATTTACCATGGGGAATGTATGCAACAGCCAATCTCTTAATAAGCAAGCCTATTGGCCAATTCACATCTGTATATTCCCAAACAGTGTTACTATTTCTTCTTATTATCCATGTGATTAATCATTCTCATTACGTAATGTAAAGGAAAACATACAATTTATCTCTGTAAACCAGAAGGCTGTCATGTTTTTGTTAAGATCCCAATGCCCCATCAAATTTTTCAGCAAATTCCTATAGCTAGTAGTAATTTCATGATACTTTGACCATGATTCCCTGCTTCTGCCTATTTCTTATTCTCTGTTCTGAATCTTTCAGCCTTTTTCTCCAAACTGGAATTGCCTCAAACATTACCTTTAAGCTATTCTCTTTGCTCACCCCTTTCAAAGTGACCCTTAACACAGGACCATTGTGTATAGAATGATTAATGACTATTCACATGTAATGAATATAAGGTTACATTGTTTGATCAAACAACAAACAATTTGATATTTCCCATTAGAAGTTACTATTATTAAAAGATCTTTTGGACATTCAGCCATTGAGTTTTCCTCACAGACCACACTACCTCTTGTGGTACCCTGACCTCTCACCAATTTATTTAACCCACTGTCTCTCTCTCATCTCTTAATTCTCTTCCTCACAAAGCCGGGCAATTATTTTCTCTTAATTCTAAAACCAAAGTCAGTTCTTGGCCTACCTTCATGTATAAAAACCTATCAATGTTCTTAGCTGAATAAAAGGTCCATACTTTAGAGATGCTACTTTAACAAGATTGAATCTCTTTAAAAAGTAGCTCTGCTTTTATTTATTTTTTTAACATTTTTTTATGAGTAGTAGTCATTTTACAATGTTGTGTCAAATTCTAGTGTAGAGCACAATTTTTCAGTTATACATGAACATATATATATTCATTGTCACATTTTTTTTTTGCTATGAGCTACCACAAGATCTTGTTTATATTTCCCTGTGCTACACAGTATAATCTTGTTTATCTATTCTGCATTTTAAAATCCCAGTCTGTCCCTTCCCACCCCCTGCCCCCTTGGCAACCACAAGTTTGTATTCTATGTCTATGAGTCTGTTTCTGTTTTCTATTTATGTTTTATTTTGCTTTGTTTTGTTTTGTTTTGTTTTTAGATTCCTCATATGAGCGATCTCATATGGTATTTTTCTTTCTCTTTCTGGCTTACGTCACTTAGAATGACATTCTCCAGGGACATCCATGTTGCTGCAAATTGCGTTATGTTGTCAGTTTTTATGGCTGAATAGTATTCCATTGTATAACTATACCACCACTTCTTTACTCAATCATCTGTCGATGGACATTTAAGCTGTTTCCATGTCTTGGTTATTGTAAATAGTGCTGCTATGAACATTGGGGTGCAGGTGTCATTTTGAAGTAGGGTTCCTTCTGGATGTATGCCCAGGAGTGGGATTCCTGGGTCATATGGTAAGTCTGTTCCTAGTCTTTTGAGGAATCTCCAAACTGTTTTCCATAATGGCTGCACCAAACTGCATTCCCACCAGCAGTGAAGGAGGGTTCCCTTTTCTCCACAGCCTCTCCAGCCCTTGTCATTTGTGGACTTTTGAATGATGGCCATTCTGACTGGTGTGAGGTGATACCTCACTGTAGTTTTGATTTGCATTTCTCTGATAATTAATTAGTGATATTTCCCAATCTTAAAAAAATAAACAGACCTTATTTTTCAGAGCAGTTCAGAGCAAAGTTGAGTAGAAAGTACCGAGTCCCCATTCACTCTTTGCTCCCCACACCCCAAAGAGCCTCCTTCAGTATCAACATTCAGAACTAGAGTGTCACATTTGTTATAATGAACCTACATTGACACATCATTATGGCCCAAAGTCCACACATCACATTAAGTTCACTCTTGGTGCTGTATATTCTATAGGTTTGAAAAAATGGATAATTAAATATATCCAGCTTTATAGAATTATACAAAGTAGTTTCACTGACCTAAAAGTCCCCTGTGCTCTTCCTACTCATCCTTTCTGTTTCCACTGTTCTGCCTTTTCTTGAATGTCATATAGTTAGAATCATATAGCATGTACACTTTTCACATTGGCTACTTTCACTTAGTATTATGTGTTTAAGTTTGTGCCATGTCTTGTATAGCTTGATAGCTCATTTCTTTTCAGTGCTAAATAATAGTCCATTGTCTGGATGGACCAAATCTTACTTATCCATTCACCTACTGAAGGATATCTTGGTTGCTTTCAAGTTCAGCAATTATAAATAAAGCTGCTATAAATATCTGTGTGCAGATGTTCATGTGAATATAAGCTTTCAATTCCTTTGAGTAAATATCTAGAAGCATGATTGCAAAAGCATATGAGAAAAGTATGTTTAGTTTTGTAAGAAACTGCCAAGCTGGGTATAACATCATCTAGATGGTAAAATAGGTGGCTCCAAGCTGCACTCTCCTTCATAGAAAACCTAGCTAGCAACTGTCTAGAGACCAGATGTCTTTATGAAACTCTCAGAACCTGGGGGTGAGACAGAAGCACCTACTTGGATCATAAAAATCAAGAAAAAAAACACAGTAGAGGGCAAGAGGAGTGGTCTCACTTTGACCAGGTTGCCCTCCCCAAGGTCATCAGAGCAACACATGGTGAGGGAACCCCAAGCCTATCCTTTCTCCAGTAGGAAAAAGAGAGCACAGACATCCAGCTTCCTCAGTGTTATGAGACACTTCACAAGAAACCCACTCCGGTCTCACCTCATGGAAATCACTGAGAGAATCAGTGGGGTAGACCACTGGGGAAAGGCTAGTGACAGAGAAGGGGTTTTAGACTCACAGCAACCAACACAGTGATCTTGGCAAACTGCATTCTTACTGGTGTTAGTACCTGAGCGGAGATACCAACCAGCAGCTCTTCCCATCTGCAAATCTGATTGTGGGGCCCTGTTTGCCAGGGAGCTTCATTGGTAGTTCTGCCTGATTTGGGTCCCCAGTCAATGGGCTGAATTGATCATGGAGTCATTCTATGGCCCCACTCAGACAGGGAAGCAAGTTGGGTTCCCTCCCCAGCTGCTAAGTATAGCTTCCATCCTTGTCTGACCAGGAAAGCTGGCTGGAGAACCCAGGCATCTTTGGAGCTCACTCTAACTCTTGCCCAGGCAGGGAAGCAAGTCAGCAGTTGTACACAATTGGTAAGCACAGCCTCTAGTCCTACCTGATAGGAAGCCTGACCAGAAAACACAGGTAGCTGTAGAGCCATTCTGGGCAGGGAAGCAAGTCAGCAGCCCTGCCCAACTGATGAGCATTAACTCTTGGCCATGCAACCAGGAAGCCAGATCAGAGACCCTAGGCAGCCATGGGGGCCATCCTACAACCTGCCCAGGCAGGGAGTCAGCCCAGTCCCAACTGCTAAGTAGAGCCTTCAGCCCTGGCTGACCGGGGTGACTGATCAGTGACACTGAGACTGCCTCAGAGCTGAGCCTATGACCCTGCCTGGCCAGGGAGCCAATCCAGGGGCTCCACCCAACTGTGGAGCATAACCTCTGGCCCCACCTGACCAGTGAGACTGAACAGTGATCACAGGCAACCTCAGGCAGCAGGATATGGTATCCCCTGGCTGTAGGGCCCAGCCTATACCCTTGCCCAATTGCTGAGCACAGCCTAGCCCAGATAGAGAGCCCAACCAGAAACACTGACCAATTGTGGAATGTAGCCTGTGGGCCCACCTGACCAGGGGACCCAGACAGTGACCCCTTCTGACTGCAGAGCACAGCCTCTAACCCCATCGAACTACAGAGTACAGCGGATTGGAACACTCATTTAGGTGTCCTGGCCAGTGGCCTTGCCTGACAACAGGGCACGGCCAGAGGCCTGCCTGATGACTGAGCCCAGCCTGTGTTCTCACTCAATATTGGGCACAGAGTGCGGCACAGCCTGATAGTGGAGGACAGTCCCAGGCCCCATACAATTGCAAAGGCCACTGTGAACAATTATATGCCAAGAAATTGGAAAGCCTAGGAGAAATGGTTAAATTCTTAGAAATAAACAACTCATCAAGACTGAATCATAAAGAAACAGAAAATCTAAGCAGACCAATAACGAGTAATAAAATTGAACCAGTAATCAAAAATCTCCCAACAAGAAAAATCCAGGTCCAAATGTCTTCACTGGCAAATTCTACCAAACATTTAAAGAAGATTAAGTGCCAATCATTCTGAAACTCTTTCAACAAATTGAAGAGGAAAGAACACTCCCAAATTCATTATAGGAGGCCATCGTTACCTTGATACCAAAGCCAGCTAAGGACATTACAAGAAAAGAAAATTATAAGCCAATATCTCTGATGAATATAGATGTAAACATTCTCAAGAAAATATTAGCAAAACAAATTCAACTACATGTTAAAAGGATCATACACCATGATCCAGTGGGATTTATCCCAGAATGCAAGCTTGGTTTAACATACACAAATTAATGAATGTGATACATCACATTAGTAGACTGAAAGATGTAAACCATATGATCATCTCAATAGCCACAAAAAAAGCATTTGACAAAATTCAATATCCTTTCATGATACAAACTCTGAACAAATTATGTATAGAAGGAACATTCCTCAACATAGTAAAGGCCATATATGACAAGCCAACAGCTAACATCATTCTCAATGGGAAAAGGTCAAAAGCTTTTCCTGTAAGATGAGAAACAAGCCAAGGGATCCCACTCCCATCACTTCCCTTTGACAAAATACTAAAAAGTCCTAGTCAGAACAGTTAGTCAACAAAAAAGAATAAAAGGCATTCAAACTGGAAAGGAATAAGTAAAACTCTGTTTGCAGATTATATGATCTTACATATAAAAAACTCTAAGGACTTCACCAAGAAACTGTTAGAATAAATAAATTTAGTAAAGTTGCAGGATACAAATCAGTCTACAAAATCAGTTGTATTTCTATACACTAATGACAATTCCATTTACAATAGCATCAAAACCAATAAAATACTTAGGAATAAATTTAACCAATGACGTGAATGATCTGTATACTCATTGTGTACTGTACACTGTCTTCCAAAATGACTACCAATTTGTATTCTCACCAACAGTGAAAAAGATTCTCTCTTGTTCTCATCGACACTTATTATTGGAAGTTTTTTGGATTTTTCCAGTTTAATAAATGTGTTTAGCTGGTTGTTTTCATTTGCATGAAGTGATTACAGTGTTAATCATCTTTTCATATGTTATGTGCCATCAGTGAATCTTCTTTTATGACATGTCTCTTCAGGTCTTTTGCTCATTTTTAAAAAATTTTGTTGTTTTCTTACTGTTGAAGTTTAAGAGTTATTTGTACACTTTCGGTAACAGTCCTTTATCAGATATGTCTTTTGCCAGTATTTTTCTCCCAGCCTATGGCTTACCTTCTCTTTCTCTTGACAGTGTCTTTGGCAGAGCAGAAGGTTATAGTTTTATAAAGTCCAGGTTATCCGCTATTTCTTTTATAGACTGTGTATTTGGTGCTATATCTAAAACAGCGTTGCCAAACCCAAGATCATCTACATTTTTTCTATGTTATCTTCTAGGAGCTTTATAGTTTTGCATTTAACACTTAGGTACGTGATCCATCTTGAGTTAAGTATTGTGAAGGGTGCAAAGTCTGTGTCTAGACTGATTGCTTTTATGTGGATGTCCAGTAGTTTGAGCACCAGGTGTTGAAAAGACTATCTTTACCCCTGTCCCTGCCAATGGCCGCGTGCTCTTGAATTTTCCTTAGGCTCTTTTCTCTTCTCATATGGTAAAATCACAGTAACTTATCTACATTTTTTTACCTCAATTACCATCTAGCCAAGACTGCTAGTAGCCCCACAATATCTATCCTCCCTTTCTTCCTCAATAATAGAACTCCAACATTTAGCTGGGCACATGGCCACCCAGATTAAGGAGTACATTTCTAGTGTCCTTACAGAGAGATATGGCATGTGACCATGTTCTGTACCATAAGCTATAAGCAATGGTGATGGGTCTGTGTTACCCTAGACATATCTTTAAAGAGAAAGGACATGTTCAGTTCTTAGCCACTTCCTTCATTCTGATGCTTAGAAGATGATTGGGTGAATGATCACCATGTCAGGCACAAAAATGAGGTCTGTACCAAAGGGCTGATGGAAGAGAAAGTTGAAAGCTCTTCATATTCCAGAGAACCCTGAGATCTATCTCCATGTCAACCTTACTGCTGACCTCCTAGGAAAGGAAAATGACTTTCTCTCTTGCTTAAGCCACTGTTATTCTGAATTACTGTTACATGAAGCTGAACCCACTTTCCATGTTTAATGTTCTCTAATGTAGTCATCTTATGAATTGTCACTATTTGAATACCTCACAGGTATCTCATATTCAACTGAATTCAATATCACTCCCATCCCCAAATAAAAACAAAAACCCATTCTTTCTCTAAGGTTCCATATTTCAGTAAATCTTATCATCATCCTCTCACTTACTGAATCAAGAAACCGGGAAATAAATCTTGACTCCTCACTCTGTGACTGTCATGATTTTCTTGAACTTTTGATTGCATTTGTAATTGAATATACATATACACACCCATCTAGTGAGATGTGATCTGCAATTTCTTAAATCACTTTTCTTTTGTCTCTAGCATCACCCTAGTGCAAATGTTGAGTCTTTTACTGCCACCTACCTGCTTCCCAGCATCAATCCTTACTCCTCTCTAAACCATTACCTCTGAACAGACAGGTGCTTTTCCCACTGTCTGTCTGATCATGACATTTACATGATCATAACCCTTTAATTCTCCCATTTACCCTCAGGATGAAGTTCAAATTCATTAGTATGGCATACAAATTCCTCCTCAAGATGGCCTTTGCCTGTTTCCACAGCAGAGGTTTTCAAACTATGGCTGTAACTCATTAGGAGGGTCAAGAAATCAATTTAGTCAGTCATGACAGCATCTTCTTTTAAATGAATGAGTAGACTAGAACATAACAGAAAAAATTAGAGTTCATCTCACATGGTAAGGTTATTTCATGAAACATTTGTTTCAGTTATGTATGTGTACTCCTGGGTCACAATAGAAAATGCATTTATTTTCTTATTTTTAACAGCCTTATTCAGGTGTAAATGATATACAAAAAAACTGCATGTAGTTAATGTATACAGTTTGTTGGGTTTCAGCATGTGCACACCTCTATAAAACCATCACCATAATTCGAGTACTAAACTTATCCACAACCTCCAAAAATTTCCTCCTGTCTCCCATTTTCTTGTAAGAACACTTTCATCGAGATCTACCTTCTCAACTGTAGGCACTGTGCTGTACAGAGGATCTCTGGAACTTACTCATCTTGTGTAATTGAAGCTTTATACCTGTTGAACAACTTCCCATTTCAACTCTATGCTTCTACACCTTTGACTATTTTAGATATGTCATGTAAGTGGTATAACGCAGTATTTGCATTTTTGTGACTGACTTATTTCACAGCATAGTATCTTCCAGGTTCATCCATGTTGTTTTAAGGCTAATATTCCATTGCATGCATGTACCCCATTTTCTTTATCCATTTATCTGCCAATGAGCATGTAGGCTTTTTTCCCCCCATAGCTTGGCTATTATAAATTGTCCGTGCAGTGAACAGGGGAGCGAAGACATCTCTTTGAGATTCTGATTTCAGTTATTTTGGATACATATTCAGATGTGGTATTGGTGGATTGTATGGTAGTTCTATTTTTAACTTTTGGGGGAAACTGCATATTGCGTTCTATAGGTACTATAGGTCCCAATGAGAATATTTGGAAAGTCGCTGCTCCACACTGTCATTGCCTACCTCTCTTCTTCTTGCTCTGCATTCTGTAGCCTTTTGAACTTCTTTCAGTCTCTCAGATGGGTCACACATTCTCTTTCCGCCAGGCTCGTCACATATGAGCTGTTTGAATTGATGTGCCTGTGTGCTGGTAAGCATAAACACATCCAAAGAGTAACACGTATTGTCTCTGAGGAATAGAGTTGCAGGTAAATATTTCTTGTTATGTTCCTTTTTGTATTTTTCATGTCAACAACGATCATGTGTTATTTTTATAATCAAAGAACAAAAAGTATATTTTAAATAAATAAGAAGCTTATAGTGTAATTGAAAAGAAGGACAATTAAATACGAAGTACCTGTTAGTTGTTCACAAGGGATGAGCAACAAACCGCCTGGGAAGGCCCTAGAGGGGACGGGACTCATGAATTTACAGAAAAGAACATGTAGGAAATGATCAGACAGACAGAGGGAGGGTGCTCCGTACAGAGGGAGTGGCTTGTGCAAGGCACAGAAATCAGAAATCATTTCATGGGGATAATTTTTAATCTGCTATGACTAGAGCAGAGACTATGTGGTGGCTTTTGAACCTTCCGGGAAATGCAGAGGGGAGGGGCACAACCAGGTCAGATTTTACTTTACCCTGAAGGTAATAGGAAGACGCACAATATTCCCAAGCAGGAACTCAAATGACCAGATCAAGGTTTGAAAACGGTAACTCCGGCAGGAGTGTGGAGGCTGGAATGGCTCTAGGAGAGGAAGAAATGCATAGCTGGCTTCATTTTCCCTGCCATCTGCCTCTGACTTCATCCTTTGACAGCCCATGTTGCTATAGAGCTCGGGAGCCCCTGTGAACCCCGGCCGGGGAGGGCTTGCTGGGTTGGGAACCCGCAGGTGTGCTCTGTGCCCGGAGCCAGCCTCAGGTAGGTGGGGCTTCTGTCACTCAGAGCTGGATATAATTGGCCCCTGTGGGACCTTGATGGCAGCCACTTGGGGGCAGACGTGGAAGGTGGGAAAGAGGGCAGAGCAGAAAACCCAGGGGATGGGCGATTCTTTTATGCATATTTATTGTACATGGCAAAATGAACACGGTTCGGAAAGTAGCACAATGAACACACTCACCACCGTTCCTCGTGTCCTGGGCTTCCTTCCATCATTAAAAAAACCCCTGAATTATCTGTCAAGCCTCCTAAATGGCTTTAATCTAGGTACCAAGTCAGAGTTTGTCTAACCTTGACGCTCTTCCAAGTCCTGAGAGCTGACAGTACGGCTGACTAACGTGGGATTTTTCCCTTCACTTCTTCCAGAGTAGACCCGGCAGCGGGAGTGGGGTCGCCTCTACAGTCCAACCCCAGTTAGACTACACATCGACCCCTAGCAAATATTGTTTTCTCTACCTTGAGATAAGGATGCCCAACTCTCAGGAGAGATAGATACAATTAACGAGATAACAGCTGTCAAATTCTTGGGGGCAATAATTAGGTCACAATGAATGGTACTGATAATGATGCTCATGCTAATAATAATACTATGACCTTTAAAAGCAGCAGCAACTAACCGGTATCGATACACATTTGCAGGCATTCCGATAGCTGCTTGACATACAACGACCCATTTAGTATTCACGTTTTAAAGGAAAGAATTTCAAACAACTCATTTACCTGAAGTCAAAAATCTAGCAAGTCAGAGCGCTGGTATTGAGCCCAAAACTACGTGGCGCTAGATTCCCTAAGTTTAACCACTGTCTGATATCACCATGATAGCAGGGATGTGCCCTTTTTTTTTTCCATTTTCATATTCTTTTTTCATTGCAAGCTATTACAAGGTATTGAATATAGTTCCCTGTGCTATACAGTAGAAACTTAATTGTTTATTTTATATATAGTAGTTACTATCTGCAAATCTGGAACTCTCAGTTTATCCATCCACCCCCTCCTTCACCCCTTGGTAACCATAAGTTTGTTCTCTATGTCTGTGAGTCTGTTTCTGTTTTGTAAATAAGTTTTTTCTGTCTTTTATTCAAGATTCCACATATAAGCAATATCATATGGTATTTTTCTTTCTCATTCTAGTGCTTTTGTTTTTAAATTTCACATTTTGTTATTTTCTCTCATAGCTAATCTGGGTGCTGCTACTTAGAAGATAAAATGATGCTTACCAGTTTGCATCTTTGATTAGTGCTATTATTAAAACTTAGCTGCACGGGTTTATTTGCACATCATGGATGCCACTTTAAAAACAAATTTCTAAATAACCTGCCTGTTTGCCTATTTTGAAACAAAATTGATTACACTTATAGTTGGTGACAAAAATGAAAAATTGCAGGAATATTTAATTTTATATTATTCTCTAGCAGCAGTTACTAAAGCCTGATCATACTTCTTCATAACTAATACATTACTGGAAAAAGGGAAAAGATCATGTCATTTTTCTTCCATCAGCTGGAAAGAATTCATTTTGATTTTAATAGCACAGGTATTGTGCTGTGGAAAAGAAGTGTTATGCTAGTGTTCTGTATCTTTTTTTTTCTTATGACTCACTTCTAGTCAGTCTCCTGCTCTGACACTTGAAGCATTGCTGGCCCAAGCCATCTCTTGAGGATTCTTTACTCAGGTTAGGCTTCTGCAATCCTATGTGACTCTGAAAACCATTTCTTGAGAATCCACTGAGTATACAGTACTGGTGCTCTGTTGTCCTGACTATGTATTAAACCATGTCAGAGACACTCCCAGCTCAGCTAGCCAGACTGGTTGCAGGCTCAGGAGAAAGCTTTGTAATAAAGACAGCTTATTATTTGGGAATGATTGTGGAAGACATATGCAGCCATTTCCCAGCCTAGAAGCTTTTCTTTAATGCTACAGAAATTTTTCCCTCAACAGGAGGAGAGGGTGCACACTGAAATTTTTGCTAAAGTTTCTGCCTTAGAAGACCCATACCGCTGCAATCTCTGCCTACTAAAAATTTATTCGGCCCTTGTTTGTCATCTTATCTCATTTAATTTAATTCTCACAAAATTCTAAGAGGGACAGATGCTATTATTATCCCCAGTTTACTAATAAGAAAACTGAAGATCAGAGAAGTTAAGTGACTTTACAAAGAGCACACAGCCAACAAGTGACAGAGCTGAAATTTTAAATCAGGACTTTGTAATGTTTCTTTCTTTAACGTCTTATAGTCTCCCATGACATCTCTACTTTTGTCATTCCAATCATGCTTGGCTTGTCCCTTTTATTGGGTTCCTTTTACTTCCGCCTTGCGGTTCAATATGTGTTGATGTATTGTCTTTCCATTGAATTTCATGTCCTTAAAGGTAAACAGCAGATCTCACTCATCTCTATATCCTCCATCATGCTGACCGTGGGGCCTGGCACTGTTTATGATGTGAAGAAATTGAAGGATATTTAGAAATTGCATTCTTTGTGTATTTATTTTTCTCTTAGCTTTCCCCCTATTGAATAAATCAGTATTTTCAATGAATGTCTAATTTTTTAAACAAAGCTTTTAAGTATGGCTGCTCCCATCAGAATGGAGGAAAACAAGTGACATAAGATGTGACAGTCAATGATGATCGGACATTATAAGGCTAGTCAACAAATGCCACCATTCAGAGAGCTCATTAGTAATCACTTACATTGGCTTCTGGGGGTTTTATAAATATCTTGCCTTTGTACTGCCTTGTGAGCTGTGTAGGACAGTACATTTCCATTGGACAGATGCTGAAATTGAGGCTTGGAGAGGTTAAAGAACTTGGACAAATTTACATAGCTAGTAAAGAGTGGAGCTAGGACTAGTATCCGGAATTTGACGCTGGTCCATGTTGCATTTGGGGGAATCCATTTACCTAGTGATCCAAGCTAGAACGATGGAAGTCTTTCTCATCTCCCTCTGTCCCTCCAATAGCTCCTAAACACCTAGTTTTGTTAACCTAGCACCAGCCTGGTTCAGATGATCAGGGGTTCATACAGTAGTTTCCAAATGTTGGTCTCTCTGTTTCTGGTCTCCTGTCATCTATTCTTTGTAAAAACTTAAATCAGACTAATCTCTCACTTGTTTGAAACCCTTAAATGGTTCCATAACTTCTTATCTTGGTACCTAAGACCTCTGCCAACCTCATGTAGTCCCATTCTACCCCCGCTTTATAATTTGCTACCACCACATCCCTATGATGCAACTAAATGAAGCCATTCTCTTATTTCTAGACCGTTTTGTTTGGTGTTCTCTCTGAATTTATAGAAACACTATTTTTTTCCATTCTCCAGGCTTCTTTCCATCTGGTTTGCATCTTTTTGTTCTTTAGGCCCCTAAGCACATACTATCTCTTCCTAGAGGACTTTCCTGATGCTCCAAGTTCACCATAGGGACCTTTAATCTATGGTGCAATAGCAACTTGTGCTCATTCTTATATTATTTATCACATGGAAGTGTAAGTATCATATTGTATTTCCTAGGACTAGGTGACATGGTTCTTTAAGGCTCCTTGGGGGAACTGGAAGGTGTATGGCTGGAGTATGGTTATGACAGTTTTTGAGGAGACATTTGCGTCCAGGCTGCCTAAGGATGAACAATGCTATGGCCCTGACCTCTAGACAAGAACTAATGTGATTCCTTCTTTAAGTTGTTCACTCTAAATTGGAATAAAACCAACTAATGAAAAAAAGGATTGGTTTTACTTAACAAAAATGTCATCTTGTCCCCCCGCCATAACCTCTCTGAAATACCATATTAATTATATTAAGAATTTACTATTTCATTGAAAAAAAAAAGAATTTACTATTTCATGAGGGAGGGTATAGCTCTGTGGTAGAGTACATGCTTAGCATGCATGAGGTCCTGGGTTCAATCCTCAGTTCCTCCATTAAAAAATAATAATAATTAATTAATAAATAAACTTAATTACCTCCTCCCACAAAAAAAAGAACAAAAAGAATTAAAAAAAATTTTACTATTTCAGTGATCTTTTCAAAATTCAGAATTATTAATAACATAAACAATCACGACCATTGTGATAGTGCAAATCTGCAAGTATTTGATACAAGTAGTTAAATTGTCATCATGCTCTGTAGCATATCCAACACTGTAGGTGGCCCATGGGAAGGAACCACTGTTTCATGCTCAATATCTAGTACAGTGTGTGACATAAAGTATTACTCTAGTAAATTTTAGATACATTAAATAATGTTTTTACATATATTAAGTTGTTTAATTCTAACCACAGCCCTGGCTGGCAAGGCTGATATTTTCCAGATCCAACACAAACAAAAAAGCAAACAAAAACAACAAAGAAACAAACAAAAAACTAACACTTAGAAATGTAACAAAATGGAGAAAATCCCATTTATCAGAGCATCTCTAAGGGGGAATATTCCTTGTTGGGTTCCCAGGGAGCATGCTTGATTAAATACATGCAGTCATCAAATTTCCTTCAGAGGCTGGGCCTTGATATATTCAGGAATTTGTTTGTATACAGATTTGGGCACAGAGCTGAAATCCTTGGAAAGATGTTGGAGGGATGCAGCAGTTGAGCACTATGTAAGGAAAGGGTGGAGGCAGGGCTCCCCAGCTGGGCAGGATGAGTGGAGAGACTGTGGAAATAGAAAGTCAAATGCCAAAGCCCTCTTTCATCTACCCTATGGCTTCTTCAGTAAAATCTGCATCTTTCCTCAATGCTTTTATTATAAATTCACTCTTTCTGAAGACTATGACAAAGTGCTAACCATCTCAGACATTCAGCCAGAGCTGAACTTTTCAGTACCTAGAGGTTAAGTGGAATGCTCAGTCATTTTGATAGTGGGTAAGACTGGAAATGAGTTATTTATTAGGCAACTATTTACTCAGTAACATCTAAATGGCAGGCACTGGCACTATGGAAAACAGTATGGAAATTCCTTAAAAAACTAAAAATAGAGTTACCATATGATCCAGCAATCCCACTCCTGAGCATATATCCAGAGAATATTCTAATTCAAAAAGATACATGCACCCTAATGTTCATAGCAGCACTATTTACAATAGCCAAGACATAGAAGCAACCTAAATGTCCATCAACAGATGACTGGATAAAGATGTGGTTTATTTATACAGTGGAATATTACTCAGTCATAAAAAAGAGTGAAATAATGCCATTTGCAGCAATATGGATGGATCTAGAGATTATCATCCTAAGTGTAATAAGTCTGACAGGGAAAGACAAATATCATATGATATCATTTATATGTTGAATCTAAAAAATGATGCAAATAAACTTATTTACAAAATGGAAGGGACTCACAGACATAGAAAACAAATTTATGGAAAGGATTTGTGGAGGGATAAATTAGGAGTTTGAGATTAACAGATATAAACTACTATATGTAAAATAGATAAACACAAGGTCCTATGGTTATAGTAGAAGGAACTATATTCAATAGCTTGAATAATCTATAATGAAAAAGAATATGAAAAAAGTATTTATGTCTATATATAACTGAATCACTATGCTGTACACTGGAGACTAACGTAACATTATAAATCAACTGTGCTTCAATTTAAAAAACTTCTTTATATTTTAAAATGGTCAGTTCAATAATCTCTGCCTCTGGTGGTACCCCAAAACTTCTATAATATAACAAAATGTATTTAAAAATAAATAAATAAATGGCAAGCACTGGGAATATAGCCATGAACCAAATTTTCAAGGACTTTTTTCTTGTGGAACTCACACTCTAGTAGGAGAGCCAAAAAAAGTCGTACAGACACAATAAAGCTTGTGATACCTGCTTTGAAGGAAGAAAATATAAGTCTTACATGACAGATAATAAAATAAAATTGGGGGCACTTCAATAGGATAGTCAGAGAAGGTCTATCTGAGGGGTGATGTTCAAAGTGAGATTTAAAAAAAGAGAAGGAGAAATATTGGTTAAAAGAAGGAGGAAGAGAATTCCAGGTCTAGAGAAAACATTTTGACACAAGAGAGAGACCTGTATGTTCCAGAAATTGTCAGGAGACCATTATGATTGGAAAAGTGGTGAGGTGGCATGAGGTGAAACCAAGAGTATTATAAAATAGAAAAATGGAATTCCTAGTTAATATTTGTTTTAGTCAGCTTGGGCTTCTGCATCAAAAATATAGACCGAGTGGCTTGTAAACAACAGACATTTATTTCTAACAGTTCTGTAGTCTGGGAAGTCCAAGATTAAGATGCCAGCAGACCCTGTGTCTAGTGAGAGCTAGCTTGGTTCATACAAGATCTTTTTCTCACTATGTCCTCACATGGCAGAAAGAGGGAAGGAGCTCTCTGGGGGTCTCTTTTGTAAGGGCACTAATCTCATTCAAGAGGGCTCCACCCTCATGTCCTCATTACCTCCCAAAGGCCTCATCTCCAAATACCATTACTTTGGGGATTAAGTTTCAATGTAAACATTCCCTCTATAGCAACATTCTTTCAAATTTACCTCTACATCTCATACTGATGATAAAATGATAATAGTACTTACGTTGGACTGTCCACTCAAGGTGGTCATGAGCAATGTTGATTCTGAAATGCTACATAGTTTAGTGCAAGTGTTTAATAAGAAAGCTTTCTGTATATCATCCTCACTATGCAAGGAATTACTCTTTTCTAGTGACACAGTCTGATGTCTTATCTCTGTACCAGTGTCTACTTTACCTTTTTGCCTTTTTCAAGAGGATGGAAAGAGTTTTATTTCTTAACTATAAATGACAGTAGAGCATTAATGTGATGAATAGCTTTAATTTCAATAAGTGTGTTCAAACCTGAAGAAGGCCAGGACGGAAGCATTGTGCTGATACTTTCCAAAAGCCATGTCATTATCCATCAATAGTCACTTAATCAACCTATCTGAAAATCCCAAATGCAAAATTGAAAGTTCAGAAGTAAATGGATTTATAAAAAAGAAACTCACTGAGGTTTTTTTTTCTCCCCCTGAGGGTCTTTGTTTTGCAGATGACAAAGAATTACATAATATTATTCGACCAATAAACTAAGCCAGGAAAGCAAGCTAGGTTCCACCAGCATCTATCAATTTTCATGATGTTGAAAGGGAATAAACTTCCACCACCTTGCCACAGATTGCTCACACCTCAGGAGCTGAAGACAATAATGAAGCCCAGTAGGCTCCTTATTTCTGAGTTTTAACCACTCGTAACAATTGAAGTGTTTGGAAAGTTGTAAACATTGGCAAGAAATAAAATGCCACAATGAAGTGGACTTGCCCTGGAGTCAACTAAGGAATAATGCTTCTCCTATATAACTCTTAATGTGGCACAGTTCCATAAGAACTTTCAAAATTATTCTTTATCAATAGTCATGAGAATAGCCAGTCAGTGTTAACAGGGTAGGTTCCAGATTTGAATCCTGGTTCTACCACTTGTTAGCTGTGTGACTTTGAGCAAGCTGCTTAACCACTGTATGGCTCAGTTTCCTCATGTGTAAAAGAATGATAATAACAGCTTACAGGGCTGTGAAGATTGAGTTAATGCATGTAAAAGGCATAGAACATTTCCTGGGGATATAATAAGCCCTCCGTAAATGTTAGCTGTTTTTATTATTATACTTCAATGTTTTATATTTTTGGATAATCACTTATGTGTCATAAGAAATCTCCTTGCATTAAAGAGCCTCATTGCAACTTATACCGTAATATGCTACATCACTGCTAAAGTCATATTAATTGAACAGAACACACACACACACACACACACACACACACACACAGAGTTTTAAGATACCTGATTGTATAATCCTGCAAAAATTATGTAGTCATCTTTGTTAGAAACTCTTATTTGAAGAATACTTTTTTAAAAGTGGTCTCAGAATACTAAAATTCTCAAAAAAATTAAAACTTATGAAAATATGGCAATGACTTCTTATTTGACATGACAATTGCTTATTCATGTAATAAATTATTTTGTCTAGAAAAGTAAAGCATGTTCCTATAACAAGGAAATTACATGCCAGTTCAATGAGGATGTGTCCTTTCTCATTCTATTTGAAAGTGTGAGGTTGTTTTAATTTGTGAAGCCTGAGACATAAATAAAGATACAGAGATGCAAGAGCAGAGAATGAGCGGATGCTAAGAGAGTATGGGTAGGTTAACAAAATAGCTCAAGAAGGAAAAGTAGATTTAGAAGCAGGTCAGATATAGGGATAATACTGCAGGCAATTTCTGAACCAAATCAGGCAAAGAAGAGAATGTCAGTCAGTGGACAAGTGTATGATAAGGTCCAGCAAAAAATTCAGGTCTGTTTTTCCTGAGAATCTGGTTGGTCACATTGGTGGATCAGTTAAAATTTACTTCAAGCACTTCATCCACGTTTCATATGGGTACAACTTTGCAGAGAGAAATTGTGGAAGCTGGAAGCAATACTGTCTGTTTAATCATAGCGTTTCCAATGATCTTAAAAGTGCCATTCTCCGTGCCAAGAATTTGGTGAACTGCAGTATGTGTCATTGATGCACTGATCCTTGAGGAGACATAGTGTACAAAGGGGAACAGCAAACCTGCATACATAATTAGCTTTTGTAATACTCATCTTTAATGCTCTCCAAAGCACCAGGAGAAAAGGTTTGTTTAATTTTTAGAAAATAAACTGTGATTCCAACTGAGATGCGGCTCTTTATCATTCAGACCTGCCACATGGATACATCACATTCTCCAAATACCCATTCAGATGATTAGAATGATACAATGCAGTCTTTTGCCTTTGCAAATACAAAATGCAAGTTTGTAATCAGTAAGAGCATGTGCATCCTTGCCCATGACCACAGCTTCCATCACTTTGATTCCCTTCCTCTTGGAGACAGTGATTACAGAGAATGAGGAGACTCTGGAAGTCATTTAGCTAATCTATCCTTTTTCTTTTCTTTTCTTTTTCTTTTTTTTTAAATGAAGTATAGTTGATTTACAGTGTTGTGTTAGTTTCTGGTGTACAGCATAGTGATTCAGTCACATGTATATATACATATTCTATCTCACATTCTTTTTCATTACAGGTTATTATAAAATACTGAATATAGCTCCCTGTGCTATTCTGTAGGGTAGCCTATTTTTCTTGAAAGATATTCTATATCTTACCTTTGATTTTACTTTAATACTTTAATCATGTAATTTATACTTTATAAAACACATAAATACTAATTGTAGAATATATGGAAAATGTTAGAGTGTTAAAAGAATATAATCATCCTAAGAAAACATGACATTTTATGAGGTAACATTCGTTTATAACATTATATATACGGTTCACATGTACAACATTATATTCTGACTTTGTATATGCTACAGTGTGTTTAATGTCCAAAATGTATAAAAATGATTTTTAAAAAGGAATATCATGTAAAATAGAATTTATGAGAATTTCTGTGTTTACAGGACACAAACCTGTGGCAGTACCTACAAAGAGTGAAAATGCTTATAATAGTGGATATAGGAAAGAAATAGAATAGAGGTTGTCTCAAATCAGGCAATGCTTCTAAACCTTTATATGGTATTACCAATAACAAATTGTGATGCTTAGAAAAATACCTCTGAAGTACCTCTAATTTTTTAAAACTTGACCAACTATGCTAAAGGAAAGGCTAAATTATCTTTCTATAATATTAAACAAAAGGATATTATAAAATCATTATATGAAGAAGCAATAGTATTCAGCTAAAAATATAGAAGAGTATTAGAGAGGTGGGTAAGTTAATTAATTTTTTAAATGTTACGTTCCTAGATTTAGTGACTTTTGTCTTATTCATCCTCTTTGTAAATTTTGCAATTTTCCTGATTTCTTATCCTAAATAACATTTTACATATGTTCTTAATTTTGAATTCATAATTTTGTATCCCTTTTTTAATCACTATAAAAGCTTCAGGCTTCACAAAACTTGTACCCACTTCTATCCTGCTATGTACATAAGTTAGTACTTTGTCATATTTTAGTCAAAATTATATTGTGAGTAGTGCACTGAAAACCCTGAAAATATTATAAAATATTGAAAATATTGATATATCCCAATGTTAATTTAACTGTTACCATATTATTAGACATTAGTCAATTTGCATATTTTGACTCAAAATTAACATGATCATTATGATGACTATCTTTGATAAAAAAAATCTTTCTGTGGACTATGGGTGATAACAATGTGTCATAGGTTCACCAATTGTAACAGATGTACACTGAAATGGAAGATGTTGGTTAAGGGGAAGGCTGTGCATGTGTAGGGCAGAGAGTATACAAGAAATCTCTGTCTTTTCCATAATTTTGCTGTCAACCTCAACAGCTCTAAAAAATAAAGTCTATTAAAACAAACAAACAAACAAAAAACTAACTTGCAGTAAGCCATACTTAAAGGAGAAATTAATTAAAAGGGGAAAAAAATTTTGGCTCCCGTACATTGTTTTTTCTTAAGATTATCCTCCTCTCTATGCGCTGCTCTCCCTCGCTCTCTTTCTCTAGCAAATCCTTTTCAGAATGGGTTTGACAATATAACTTCTCATCAACATACCTTCAGTCAGCACCGTGCTGTCATTAAAAATAATACTTGCCAATTTTATGGAAAAAAGGTATCTTGTTTAAATTTACATTTATTTTTTGTTCAATACTGACTTTGAGCATTTGAACATCCATCATTTCATATCTTTTGAAAGTTTTTATTGTCGTCTTCATGTTTTTATTATTGAGTTGTATGTACCCAGGCATTTCTCTTACAGCTCAAGGGTTTCATAAAATTATTTGTGTATCATGTGAGCCATTAACTAGACAACATAACTTAACAATTAGTTTTAACACTCTGGTCATCTGAAATTGAAAATGTTTTATCCATAAAAATCATGAGTGATGAAGTTGATAAAAATATGTAGGAAGAATGGATTAATGGTGGTGGTAGTGATGCTAGGAAAAGAAAGCTTAAATAAAAGATATAATAATAATAATAATAATAATAATAATAATAATAAAAATAATAATAATAATACTGTATTTGCTTAATGATGTTTAAGTTATATAATGATATACTCACTTATGGCTCTGAAAATAACTTAATTAAAATACCCTTACAGAAAAATAAATGTTATTGAGTTTAAAACTCTCTAGCTTCTATTTTTTTCCCTTTTCTCCTTCTGTGACAATTATTTTCATACACAATTAGTGATAAAGTAAATTGTTTATATATATATTTATCTTGGATTACTCCAACAAATGATATTTAATGGTTAAATAATTTATTAAATTTTTGTCATATTTATCACAATTTTCCCTTATTTACATTTGTCTTTTTAATTTGTGTTTTGAGTAATAAAAATTTTTTTGAAGGTTGTTGAACTACATTTATTTTTATTTTTTGATAACTTCCATAGCTTTGGTCTGCATTTATATAAATCTTATAAATATTAATCCAAATGGCTCATGTGTTATGTGATTTCATATTTTATATTTATAAGCCATCTAAAACTTTTTTTTTTCTTGAAGCATAGTTTATTTACAATGTTGTGTCACTTTCAGGTGTACAGAAAAGTCATTCAATTATACACATACATATCTATGTTCTTTTTTCAGATTCTTTTCCATTATCGGTTATTACAAGATATTGAATATAGTTCCCTGTGCTATACAGTAGGTCCTTGTTGTTTATCACTTTTATGTATAATAGCATGTACATGTTAATCTTAAACTGCCAGTTTATCCCTTCTTCCCATCCCTTCCCCCCACTTTGGTAACCACAGTTTGTTTTGTACATCTGTGAGTCTATTTCTGGTTTGTAAGTAAGCTCATTTGTATCATTTTTTAAGATCCCACATATAAGTGATATTATGTGATACTTGTATTTCTCTGTCTGATTTACTTCATTTAATATGATATTCTCTCAACCTACAAGAAATGGACAAATTCTTCGAAAGACACAGTCTCCTAAGACCAAGAAGAACTAGAAAGTATGAGCAGATCAATTACTTATACTGAAATTGAATCAGAATCAAAAAACAACAAGCAAGAGTTCAGGACCAGATGGTTTCACAGGTGAATTCTACCAACATTTAGAGAAGAGTTAAAACTGATCCTTCTGAAATTATCCCAAAAAAGTTCAGAGGAAAGAGCACTTCCAAACTCATTTTATGAGGCCACCATCACCCTGATACCAAAACCAGAGAAAGATATCACAAAAAAGGGAAAATTACAGGCCAACATCACTTACAAACATAGATGCAAAAATACTCAGCAAAATACTAGCAAACTGACTTTAACAATACATTAAAAGGATCATACACCATGATCAAGTGGGATTTATCTCGGATGCAAGGATTTTTCGATATCTGCAAATCAATCAATGTGATACACCGTGTTAACAAATTAAACGATAAAAACCATAGGATCATTTCAATAGATGCAGGAAAAGCTTTTGATAAAATTAAACATCTATGTATGATAAAAAGTCTCCAGAAAGTAGGCATAGAGGGAACATACCCCAACATAATAAAGGCCATATGTGACAAACCCACAGCTAACATAATACTCAAAGGTGAAAAGCTGAAAGAATTTCCTCTAAGATCAGGAACAAGGCAAGGATGGTTGCCCACTCTCACCACTTTTACTCAACATGGTTTCAGAAGTCCTAGCCACAGCAATCAGAGAAGAAAAAGAAATAAAAGGTATCCAAGTTGGAAAAGAAGTAGAACTGCCACTGTTTGCAGATGCCATGATACTATACATAGAAAATCCTAAAGATGCCACCAGAAAATTACTAGAGCTCATCAGTGAATTTGGTAAAGTTGCAGGATACAAAATTAATGTAAGAAATCTGTTGCATTTCTATACAGTAACAATGAAATATCACAAAGAGACATTAAGGAAGCAATCTTATTTACCATTGCATCAAAAAGAATAGAATACCTAGGAATAGAACTACCTAAGGAGGCAAAAGACCTGTACTCGAAACCTTTAAGATACTGATGAAAGAAATTAAAGATGACACAACCAGATTGTGAGATGTATTGTGTTCCTGAATTGGAAGAATCAATATTGTTGAAACTTATTTTAATACACGGTTTGAAGAAATAATTTGCAGTCAATTTACTTAATTTATTGAGGGGTCTGTATACGTTGCCTTATTTCCTAAATTTTATATTAAAATTCTATATAAAGTAGGGTCTGCTTCTGAGCTATCTTTAAGTCTATTTTCAAATCACCATTACATTTTTATAATCCTTTTACATTATATTTTCATATTTGACAGAGCTAACACTCTTCTTGTTTCAATGTTACAGCCACAACTGCCTGTCTTCATTTTTAATTTTCACAATATATGTTATTTTAAGAAGAGAATTGCCAACACAATTACAATGACAAACAAAATTATAAAACAAAAGCAAACCAACATCATGGTTTTTCAAGTTAAATGTAATCAATAGGATAACAAGAAACTATTTACCATATTTATATCCTTTCCTACTGGTTATTTATAAGCCAATTAGGAGAAAAAGGTAATACTTAATTCTTTGATTTTACCCCTTCTCATTCTTAATACATACTGTGGTGTACTACTTAGAAAAAGAGAAGCCAGTGACCTGAATCATAAGACTCAATGATTTTGCCTACCTGTCAAATAATTCTTGGCATTTTGTAAATCTATATCTTTAGATTTTGAGAAATATTTTTAAATTTTTTGTATTCGTTTCATGTTTTGTTTTTATTGGAGTATAGCTGACTTGCAATGTGATATTAGTTTCAGGTGTACAACATATTGATCAATATTTTTATACATTATAAAATGATCACCACAATGCATTTAGTTCCCATCTGTCACCATAAAAAGTTTTCACAGTATTATTGACTATATTCTTTATGCTGTATATTATATCCCCATGACTTATTTATTTTATAAGTGGAAGTTTGCACCTCTTAATTCTCTTCACCTATTTGCCCATGCTCAGGGCTAGGGTGCCCAAGATGGGGCTTTAATCCTTCACTCTTTAGGGAGTACCTCAGAGTTTGTGATATCCCCTCCCACTTGTGGGTCACCATAGTGGGGATGTGGGTTCTGACTAGATTGCATATCTCCCCTAACTACCTATCTTAATGTGTTTTTTTCTCTTTTATTTCCTTAATTGTAGAAGAGCTTTTCTGCTAGTCTTTAGGGACTTAGAGAAAGTAGCTGTAGTTTTGGTGTGCCTGTTGGAAGAGGTGAGCTTGGGGTCTTCCAGCTCCATTATCTTGATCTCATCTCTCAAATTCTGAGAAATCTTATGAAAAGTCATTTGTGGGATATGCTATCCTTTGTAAATTCATCTCTGTGAGTGTTTCAGCATTGTATTAAATGCCATTTTTATTTTAATACATTTCTCTTGGTGCTATTTCCATATAAATAAATTTTCCATGGTGATAAAAATTTACCATCAAGGCATCCACATTTTCAATGGAGTCTTTTGATGAATAATTCAATAAATATGCAAATAAATGATATATTTATATTACAGTAATGTGGTTTTCAAATTTAGGCAAAGTCAACATTCCAGATTTATTCAGTTGTGAAGGAAACCTTTTTTTATTGGTTCACTATGTCTAACTAGACAGTGAAAGACAGTAGAGTTATTGAAAATGGTTATTTCTTGAATTGGACTTCAAAATAAGCTATATTAAAATACTAATGCATTACAAAACATGTGTGTATAAGGCAATGATCTCTTGTAACAGTTAAGGTTTGACAGAAAGTAATTTAAAATTAATTGTCAGTCCTCTCAAAATGACACAGATGGCGTGATCACCCACCCAACTTTATTTTTTGAGGGATCACATTTTGCAAGAGATGCCACCTTATAAAATCACATCATACTACCATATTACTGGACCACAGCATATTGGATTAGTGAAAATATATACTAAGGTTAGGGTCTGCAATAGAGAGCAAATGTAGAAGTAAAAAAAAGTGTGAGCAAAGTTTTTACAATCACCTCTGCCCTCTGCTAAATCAGATTTTACATCATTTAAAACCATATACTCTATGGAGCGAGCAGCATCTAGATTCATCACTTTAAATTCTTTATCCACATATCATTCTTTTCTAGTTTCAGGGTATGTCTAGTTGTTCCAATGAGGTGAATGAATTTAAAAAGCTAGTGAGTAGTTTTTCTTTTTTCAAAGCGAAAATTAAAACAATATCCATACATTCAGGCCCAACTCCAAGCACGCAATTATATTCTGTACTCACCAAGAATGATCCTACTTTTAGATATGGCCATGCTCATTAGCATATGGTTGAACCCATACATGTCCATATATTTATTCAGATATGCACATCTTCATACAGGGAATCAGAAAGCGATCTCTTTACTGAATGCCACACCTTAAGATGTGTTGAGGATGGTGCACAACAAATAGCCATGATTCTATCCAGTCCCACAATCCATATCTAGTCCCCTATCCTCACTCATTCACATGCCTACATCCTGTTGTCTAACTTATGGTCAAAATGTAAGACCACACAGAAATGCATTCCCTTTTCTGGTATAACGCTAGCACATACCATGGTAGGTGGAATTTGCAGACCATGCTTGTTGGGGTTAGATGCCCTTGTATAATCTCTTCACCTTGAATGCAGGTAGAACTTGTGACTTGTTTCTAATCAACAGAATATATCAAAAGAGATGGGATAGACATTCCTGTTATTGCATGATGATATCTATGAATCTATCTTGGCCTACTGAACAAGAGATTTTCCTCCAGGCTTTGAAGAGGTAAGCTGCCAGGTTGTGTGAGATTCTCATGACTAGAACCTGAGTGCAGAGTTCCTATGAGCTGACAGTGACCCCCCAGCCAACAGCCAGTAAGAAAATGGGACCTCATTTCTAAATCTCAAAGAACTGAATTCTGCCACAACCACATGAGCTTAGAGGAGTACCCTGAGCTCCAGAAAGGAATGCAGCCTCACTGATACCTGGATTGCTGATGCCTGCATAAGTAAGGAAATGGGTGTGAGCCTAGGCCTACCTGGGCATGTCAGCGTGTTCTCCATGTAGATCTGCCTGGTTATGAATTAGTCCAGCTAGTAGGATTGTCCAGGTATAAGTTTGAGTCGGACATGTTTAATGTGCTTGTCTGGGTGATTGTGCCCAGACATCTGTGTATATAGTACTATGTTTGAACATGGACACATCTGGGCTTGCACATAGATTAAGGCATGGATAAAATAAAGGTATATGTCTTTTCCTTTCAGTTTTTTGAGATATAATTGACATATAACATTGTACAGGTGTAAAGTTTATACCATAATGATTTGATATATGTGTATATTGTGAAGTGATTACCACAATAAGCTTAGTTAATATCCAAGGTTATGTCTTGATCTGTGTCTTTTAGCATGTTTTATATTATACTCAAATTTTTTGTCTTCTATTACTACTAACTAGATAATATTATTTTTATTGTTATCATTATTTTTTTATTACTATGAGTAGCTTTTGTTTATGGAATTCCTTCTAAGATCTGGGAACTTTACATAGTCATCATCTCTGATCTTTGCAATAGGCTTGTTAAATTATTATCACCTTGATTATATGATAAGCAATCTGAGAAATAGTGAGTTAAGTAATTTGTTATAGATGACATGGGAGTGATCATGGTGGTAGGAATGGAGTTTAAAAGCTTTGACTGTTGGCCTTAGAACAGAGCTTTCCATCACTCTGCCATATAGTTTGTCTCATCTCAGCCAAACTTCATCTCCTCAAACACACCTCTGTCTTTTAAATAAGTTTTCTGTCTTGACTATGTTGCTTATCCTCAGGGCCAAGCTAGTGTCTGGCACATACTAGATCTTTTATATATATTTCAGTGTAAAGTAATTGTTTTATTTTTATTTATAAATGATGAAATATTACAAATTGTGTATTTTTCTTTTTCTTTTGAAATAATTTCAAAATTACAAAGAAGTTAAAGGAATAGTACAAAAAATTTCCAGAGTCTCTATTCAAATTTCACTAACCATACCAGTAATACCTTCATTAGTGAGACAATCCAATCAAGGGGCATGCATTACACTCAGTTACCATATCTCTTCAGTCTCCTTCAATCTAGAACTAGTCTCTAGTTTTTCCTTCACCTTAGGACCATAAGACTTATAGATTATCTGCCAATTATTTTGTCAAATGTCCCTCAGTTAGCATTTGCCTGATGTTTTCTCACTATTAGATTCAATTTATGTGTTTGCCAGGAATGTCACAGAAGTATTCCTGGGTCCTATCTGGAAATGCACAATGTAAATTTATTCCATCATTGATGATAATTTGATCACCTGAATTAGGTGGTGTTTGCAGAATTCTTAGTAAAAAGTTACTTTTTCTTTGTCATTAATAGGAAATTTGTGGGGATATACTTTGAGACTGTTTAAATATCCTTTTTCTCTTCCAACTTTCACCCACTGATTTTAGCCTGTATTGATTCCTGACTGAATTAATTACTTATTATTATGATGGTTACCAACTGGTGACTTTCTAATTCCATCATTGCTTCAATATTTGTTGGTTGCTTTTCTATTATAAGGAATAACTTTCTCATCTCTCCTATGTATTTATTCATTTATTTATAACAGTGAGTACTCATAGATTTCTCCTTTATGCAACAGGATAAAGTTCTGCAGTCTGTCACTAACATTATTTCTTTTTATGTTCAAATTTTCTAAGATTTGGATAGGAGGAATCTCTCTGAGATCCTAAAGACATGTTCATTTGATATGTTTCTATCATTCTTGAGCAACTCCTTTCTTCTTGGCCCAATGGGCTATTCTAGGATCATTTACCTTCTTTTGCTCAACGGTGGAATCAACTATTTCTACAAGAAGTCCTAGTTTCTTTTAGTGCTGAGGGGTATGTACAAACCAAGATTTGGATGCTAAGTGTACTCATGGATTGTAAACATTTACAACCTTACAGTTACATGTATTTCTAATTCTACACATTGAAAGCCATAGTTTCATACCTCTGATTCTAGTCTAATACTATACCACAGAGTTCATTCTAACTTTCCTCCCTGTCCATAATGTTAAATCCTTTCAGTGACAAACCTGGACCCCATTAGCTTAATATATTTACTTCTGTGCTTAATCCCCTTGAGTGTGACTAATCCCCAGAAACTCTCAGTCCACTGCCCCAGTTGCCATCTTCTTTCCTGTGGCCTGCCTAAAGGCTTTTTGAGTGAAATATTCAGGAAAGGAAGGAGAGAAGGACGGGAATATAGACACTCACTTCTAGATGATTCCTTCATTCCCTTATCATAGACAACAGGAACAAATTTTAAAAGATCCCTCTTCAGAGCTGATCTATTATATTTTGTTAATACAAAATATCTTAAGAACGGGGAAATATATGAAAAGGATGAAGTGAAAACGTTTACCTTCTTATTCCCTTTCAGCATAGCTCTCCAGGTCCCCGTACTCAGCCCTCTTAAGTACTTGAACATATTATTCTATACCAAGGCTTTGCAAAGAACAAAGCATTTCTTTAAAACATAAGTCTTCAAAGAGCCAATCGAACTGTGATTTTTGTTCCATCTAATAGTACTTAGCAGAGAGAATGCAAAGGGTTAAGTTAGTTAGAGATCTGACATTCCACCCCTTTGACACATAGGTGCTATAATAAGAATGGAATTAATTGATCCAAAAGAAAAGAATGTCAATATTGTTTTGTACTGAAGCTCCACTTTTTGGGTTTTTTTCTGCTTCGTTTTGTTTTCTTCTAAATTCGAGTCATTAAATAAGTTTGGCCTTCTCATACTTCAGCGAGAAAATGTATGTTGCAAACAGCGACTCTGATTAGAATTGTGTTTTGTGAATTTTATGGTTGTTGACATTTGTTGTTTCTGGACAGGTCATTATAAAAGCCAGGTGTTTTAGCCACAGCCAGGACCGTGGCATAGAACAAACCTGGGTAATGGCTTGGAACTCACATGGCTTATTCTGTTGTCTTGGGTCACCTCACAGGCAATTTATTACATGGTTTTTGTTAACTTAGTAGAAAGGCTGAGCCCTGCTTTCCCACGAGAGCTGAACTGGTTGATGATGCATGTTCCAAATGTACATACATGTCTGATAGAGCTTCTCCATATAGTGTAGTGATTATCTTGCTGAGGTTCCAGTCCTGACTCCACAACATGTTAGTTGTGAACAACCATATGCAAGTTCATTAAATGCTCTGGGCCTCAGTTTCCTCATCTGTAAAACAGAGGTGATGTTGATACCTTCTCCATAGAGTGGCCATGAGGATTAAGTGAGCTAATAGACATAAAGTCCTTAGAACAGTGTGCAACATGTGATAATCCCTTTGGAAGCACACAGGAAGGAAACACCAACTTGGTGTATTTGTGTGCATTTGTGTGTACATACACATGTGTGCAAAGGAGTAGGGATAAGATTGATTGGGCATAGTCAGAGAAGGTTTGAGAGTATAAGTAATTCTTGAGAAATCTTGAAAAATAAGTAGTTTTATAGGCAGACAACATGAGGAGGATAGAGAATGTCTCAAACAGGGGCCACTTCAGGCAAAAATGCGATGCTCTCAGTGAACGAGTAATTCAGTAGAGCTGGAGGGAATGTGTTTTGGAGAATGGTAGGTGTCTGCTCAGCTAAGGAGTTTATTGGGTAGTAGGTTGAGATGGAACCCAAGTTGTGTCTAATTCTAGGACCTGTGCATGTCTGGGAAAGCCTAGGAAACTAGAGTCCTGGGCTCAGTAGCACTGTTTTGGTGATGGAGGTCTGACTGAGGAGCTTCCTAAGACAGAATTTATTTGAAGAGAAGAATTTAAGCATAGTGAGTTTGATATACTTAACCCGGTCTTAGTTGGTAGTTGAGGGAAAGGTGATTTGAAGGTCAGCGTGTAGGATGACCTCTGCAGTCTGACTGGTGATCATGATCCTTTGGGCCTCATCTGGCTGTAATGACACAGCCTTGAGCTTTCTGTGAGGTTTCAAAGGTGTGACTAAACAGCTGCATACCTCCTTAGTGAGGCCCCTATCAGGTGATTACAGTTTTCAAAGGGAATCATTTACCACCTGCCATTCCAGATTGATGAAGGAATTCCATGCAGAACATTTGGCTGGCCGCCCTCCAGGCACAGCAGTAGAGGCTTTGGCCATCAATGCCAAGGTTTCAAATAGGCATTTTCATAAAAACAGGCAAAGCAGCCCATTATCTAATTGATGTCCATAAATTATGGTGGCGGAGGGAGTCAATGTCAGTGCACATGGTGTAGAGCTGTGTATTGGAAGGCACTCAATTCTAGGCTTAGAATATTCTCTGTCCAAAGAGAGGCCTAGATTCCTTTACTGAAAAAGAAATGTAAACTTCCTCATTTGAACAGCTTTCACAGACACAATCTCTGGAAGCAAACATTAGGACTCTTTACCAAGGTCTTTCTGCAATCTATTGTGCATGATATTTTAAGATGAATTAGAGGTGACACATAGTACAGCTGTACATATCTTTTAGCACAAACAAGCTTTCTGCCTAACAAGAGTTGTTTCTGCTTGTTTGGGTTTAATTACTCAAGAAAATGATCAGTCGGCTTCATGTTAAGCTCCTCACACTTCAGTCATGGCAACTATCCTTCATTTGTTACCAGAAGAAACTTAGCGCCACAACTGATGCCCATGGTGCACCACTTAGGGGAGTAGAAGCAAAGACTGAGCCAACTTGATAAATAGGAGATTGTGTTTTCATCAACAATAGCAGGACCATTAGGGAGTAAAGGGAATTGAATGAAATGGAAACAGCTTGATCCCCTGTCCTATTCTGGTTGCTTGAGCTGGCCCTGGATGGGTAGCCCATGCAAGTTCACGGCTATGCCTCTCAGTGTCCATATTTCCAAGAATCATGCACTATATTCAATTTCTCATTCTCTAGAAAATATGCAATGTATCCTAGTCATCTCAAATTCCACTGAGTGTCTGCCATGTGCCAAACTGTGCTAGGTACTGGGAATAAGAGCGAACAGGTATTGACTGTTTACATGTGCCAGGTACCAGTCCAACTACTTTATGTGGATTAACTTGTAAATCTTAACCACCACTCTGGGAATTATAGACTATCATTATCTCTGTTCGCAGGTGAGGAAAATGAGGCATGTAGATTAATTTGTGGATAGTTAAGAAATGGAGGAGTCAAAATTAGAAACCATAAAAATTTATCATTATGCTCATCATTATGCTCCCTCCTTTCACAGGATTAATTCAGATTTCTCTGGAAAGCTCTGGCTGCTCTCCTGTGCCAGGGCAGGTTAACAACTTGGTCTGATCCTTCAATTCCCCTTTCAAACTTTTACATTCCAAGCTCCTGCACATAGTCCGTTTCCTATGATGATTTCATTATTAGGAAACAGACTGATATATGGGATAGCAAAAAATTCTGATCTAATTTTTCTTTCTTGTGGGCAAAGATGCTTTGATTAAACTGAAAAAACGTAGTTCCTTCTATCTTGAGTAACTGTCATGGTTCCATGTTAACAATGCATTGTATGCATTTTGCTTTCTGCTGTCATCACTCAATCCTTTGACATAATCAATTCCACTCTTGACCCCCTTGTTTTTCTGACTTTTAACTAATAATCATAATAATTATTATAAGAATTGTTAACATTAACTAAATGTGCATTAGTTACCAAGAACACTGTTAAGCACTTTACATGCATAACTTCTTAACTCTTCACAATAACCCAATGAGGTAGGTTCAACTAACAGCCAGGTGTTATAGAGGAGGAAGTGTACAGTTTCACGGATATTTGATAACTGGCTGAAAGTCACCAACCTAATAAGAGGTATAACAATAATTAGAACCAAGATTGACTTAGTTCTGCTGTTTCAAAAAGATAATTGTGAAAATATAAGTATGTTTTCAAAATGCTATTTCTATCTCCAATTTAAATATAATGCAAGTATTTCTGAGGGACTGTGGGTTACACATAAAACATCACAGTTAACTAACCCTGCATATATGTGTTCATATTTATAGGTTATTATGAGTTAGGTGTTATGATTCCTGTTTTTCTTATTTTTACTTTTTGCAACTTGGTGCTCAAGGTTAATTTTAATACTTAAATGTTTCAGCTGCTAGTTCTTCAATAACCTTCACAATTCCCTCTGCACTTTTGGTGACTATACAGTAGGCACAGGGTAAACAATGGGATTTGTTTTCATTTCCACTCACAGTCACAAGAGTTTTGTATTTGCTTTAGAGACATCTCTCTCAAAATGAAAACTTTTATTTTTTCCTACTCAGATTGTTATTTCTAGCATATATTATATATAACATCTCATTTTTTTCCTGTGACAATATTTTTTGGCATTGACATTATTGTCCACTTGTCTTCCTCCCATACTTGGCTTTGAACTGCCTTAGACTGTCATTTTATTTTGTAGAGCTTGCTACTCATTTCTTTTTTTTAAGTTCTATTGAAGTGTAGTTGGTTTACAATGTTGTGTTAATTTCTGGTATACACCAAACAGTGATTCATTAATACATATATATGTATTCTTTTTTCATATTCTTTTTTCATTATAGGTTATTACAAGGTATTGAATATAGTTCATTATGCTATACAGTAGGATCTTGCTGTTAATCTATTTTATATATAGTAGTTGGTCATTATTCCTATTTTAAAGGTGAGGAAACTGAGGCTCAGAGAGGCGAAGATGAAACAGCCAGAAAGTAGCAGTGACTGTATTCACAATTCTCAAAGCAAAGACAATTTTCAATGTGAGATACATGTGTAAAGAATATGTTTGAAAGGGGAATAAAAGTGAAGAGACTGTGGCTGTGGGGAGGCTGACTTTTGGGCTGGGGAGCGGTCAGGTAGGTTGGAGTAGATGAGACTAGAAAGGTAGGCTGGGGCCAAACCATGAAAAGCCCAGCCTGATCTGTTAAGGAATTAGGACTTCGCTTTGAAAGCAATGACTTGTCTAAGTCTGCACAACTGAGTTGGAGTCAAGTCTAAGTTTTCTGACTCCAAAGAATATCAGAGGATATATCTTGCATTCTATACCATCGTCACTGCTCTGTTATACCATACACACCGACATTCACAGTTTATGAATCACATCTACGGCCCTTGTTTCATTCAATCCTCACATTCAAGTCTGGGAGATAAGTATTACTTTTAACTCAATTTAAATATAAGAAACTAAAACTTGCTAATATGCTTCAATAAATCCACAGATATACAGTTAGAATGTGGCAGGTCCCACAATGAATCCCCAGGAATCTCATGGAAAACGTCATGCTTTTTCACATCCAACTGCCTACTGGATAATCTATAAAATCTCTCCTTTAAACACAAAATGCAAACACATAATTTTCTCACCAAGTCCTTCTTCTCCTGTCATCATTTTCTGGGTAAATGTGCCACCTTCCAGCAAGTTATTCAAATCAAAAACCCTGAAGATATCTTAAAAACCTAAACATTTGAAGTGTTCCACCTTCATCAGACTTTAAAAGCACCAGCTATCAATTAAGACACAAAAATGACTATCAAAACCCATATTATTTTTAATCTGTAATATCTCACGTTCATAACTTGATCACTCCCTCCCTGTATTGCTTACCAACAAAAGTTTGATAATTGATAAAACCTTGGACACGTGGAGTATGATGAGGTTTGGTCAGAGGCCAGAGAACTCTGTTCTGCATTGTTAACACCATTATTGAGGCATGACTGACACAATAAACCGCATATCTTTCAAGGGTACAAGTTGATAAATTTTGACAAATATATATACAGCTATGAACTGATCACTGCAGTCAAGATAGGGAACATAGCCATCGCACACCCCCAAAATTCTTTCCTGTCCTTTGCTAGCTCCTCCACACATCCTCTCACCCATTCCCTGAACAATACCTGATCTCATTTCTGTCACTATGCATTAGTTTACCTTTCATCTAATTTTCTGTAAATGAAATTATATATTTCCAACCAATAATCCCATACCATCCAAACTTTCAGTCATGTAAAAGAGTAACATATAGACATCTAAAAAAATACAAGGTCTCAGAAAGGTGTTTCCCATTCATCCTTCCCGAATCAATTATTAAAAGATTTTTAACAGAAAAGAAGGCAAAAACTAAGAAAGAGAAAAAGATAATCATTAAGAAATAGGACCCAACATAGGAAAGAGATGAAGTAAATTTCCAGGATGATTATAAAAAGGCATTGTAGCATGACAGCTGCATGGCAGGCCCAGAGATTAACTAGTCCATTGAAGCCAGAGGACAGAAACATCACTTGAGAAATAACTTCAAGAAAAGAAATTTAACTGATCGATTATCTATCACGTTTTTATGGAGAAGAGATATACATTGCTCTAAGAGTGTTTGGAGCATTCCTGATAGATACCTTAATGACTAAGCAAAGAAACAAATAAGAAATATAAGTGAGAATTAACTCCCTGAAAAAAGAAATTTTATATGAGACAGAAACTACAATCAAAGTGATACAGGTGCAAAAATATTTATATATCAGACATAATAATTTGAAAACTGACTATTTAACCCCAAATCGTGTAGCTTTATTCAAATAGATGGTGAGTAAAAGAATGTTGGGTGGGTGATGGGTAAGTGTGGTGGTAAAAGATTGATAAACTCTGTGCATAGTATGGTGTCAAGAGAATATATTTATATCTATAAAAACTCAAAAAATAAAATATATATGATTTTAAATATGGAGGAATATACTGAAAGAAATTTAAAAAATTAATAGGTGAAAGTAGTTACCTTTGAGGGTGGGGGTCAGGGGTGGGAAAGAATATATGGGATTGCTGTTTTGGTTAAAATCATTAAAATAATTTGACTTTAAAATGATGCACCTATATTAACTTAATAATAATAATCTCCAGAATATATAAGCAGGTCATACAACATAATAAGAAAAAAACAAACAACCCAATCCAAAAATGAGCAGAAGACCTAAACAAGCAATTCTCCAAGGAAGAAATACAAATGATCAATAGGCACATGAAAAAATGCTCAATATCACTAATTATCAGAGAAACACAAATCAAAACTATGATGAGGTATCATCCCACACCAGTCAAAATGGCCATCATTCAAAAGTCCACAAATGACAAATGCTGGAGAGGGTGTGGAGAGAAGGAAACCCTCCTACACTGCTGGTGGGAATGCAGTTTGGTGCAGCCACTGTGAAAAACAGTATGGAGCTTCCTCAAAAGACTAGGAATAGACTTACCATATGACCCAGTTATCCCGCTCCTGGGTGTATATCCAGAAGGAACCCTACTTCAAAATGACACCTGCACCCCAATGTTCATAGCAGCACTATTTACAATAGCCAAGACATGGAAACAGCCTAAATGTCCATCGACAGATGACTGGATAAAGAAGTGGTGGTATATTTATACAAAGGAATACTATTCAGCCATAAAAACCAACAACATAATGCCATTTGCAGCAACATGGATGTTCCTGGAGAATGTCATTCTAAGTGAAGTAAGTCGGAAAGTCAGAAAGAGAAAGAAAAATACCATATGAGGTCACTCATTTGTGAACTATAAAAAAAAACATAAATACAAAACAGAAACAGACTCATAGACATAGAATACAAACTTGTGGTTGCTAAGGGGGTGGGGGGTGGGAAAGGACAGACTTGGATTTCAAAATCTGTAGATACTGACAGGCATATTCAGAATAGATAAACAAGATTATACTGTATAGCACAGGGAAATATATACAAGATCTTGTGGTAGCTCACAGCAAAAAAAATGTAACAATGAATATATGTATGTTCATGTATAACTGAAAAATTGTGTTCTAAACTGGAATTTGACACAACATTGGAAAATGACTAAACTCAATAAAAATGTTAAAAAATAATAATACAATTAAATTGAATATATGAAAAGTATTAAGAATTTAGTGTAAGTAATTAGCCATCAGCCTTTACAAAATATCAGCCCAGTTCAGTATTCCTATTACAATATATTAGCAAAACTGTCGGTAAGTGTTGGAGTTTTTAAAGTTGTTTTCTTATCTGTTTTTGACTCTTAAATAATTTGGAAATAAGGAGACCATCTCCAGGCTGAGTAAGAGTCATTTTAGTATCTGAGCCTGAGAATGCTAATCAATTGTTCCTCAGAGTTTTGCTTTTTAAAAATATTTTCTCACCTCAGTCACCATGGCTTTTAGGAGTTTACTCTTAGAAGCCAGGAGGAAATGAATCCATGGATGTCACCAATGACTATATAATAACACTGACATATATATAAGGCATAAAACTGATATCCTTAATCATCAATAGTGCATAGACCCTTCTACTGAGTTTCTGCTGTCACTGGCTTGATGTTAGAATATTACAGCGACCATGTTCGCCTTCTTTTTTAATAACTCTTTCCTTTTCTAAGCATTTTATGCCCATTTTCTCAATGGCAATCACATCATTTTAACCTTTAACATTTACATAGGCCTTGCATAAGACTACCGTCTATTAAATTCTACAAGGTATAAATATGAGGTTCGACTCGGGTAGAAGATGCCCTCTTGGAAATGGTCTCCTTTATTCACAGGGGACTTGATTGGATTACAGATGTTGAGAGTAAAGGATAATATTCATATGGTCAAGTCTCTGCATTTTCTTTTTTTTTTTTACATTTTTTATTGAGTTATAGTCATTTTGTAATGTTGTGTCAAATTCCAGTGTAGAGCACAATTTTTCAGTTTTACATGAACATACATATATTCATTGTCACATTCTTTTTTGCTGTGAGCTACCACAAGATCTTGTATGTATTTCCCTGTGCTATACAATATAATCTTGTAATCTGGTCTCTGCATTTTCTCAAGTGGCTAGCTCTCCTTAGGTAGCAAGGGTATAGGGAAGGCTGTGAAGATGTGAAGAAAAGGAAACCTATTTCTCGGAGATGATACAGTTGGGAAAGGTGAACTTAGTACTAGTAAAACTATAGTAATTTAATATTATTTGAAGCATGAATATTGAACAATTAGTATATGTAGTACAATGTGCTAATTGTCATTGGAACACAAAAATGATCAGGTGTCTTCCCACTTCCCTGGAACTTGAAGTGGAGCTGGCGAAATAGCTTTACTAAAATATAAATAGGATTTAAGGCCAAAATGCTGTAATTTATTTAATAAACACAGAAGTGTTTTGAAGATGCAAATTAGGGGAGCACACTAAGTTACTGAGGGTATTTAGAGAGGTGGTCACAGAGGAATTAGTATGAGATTTGAACCTTGAAGGGAGAGGAGGTAGAAAAATTGGAACACATAAGAACAATCCAATGACAACACCAAATTAGCATAATTGGGAAACTAAGGAAGTCTATGATGTGTTCAGACCACAATAAGTATATTGTGATTTGTGTGTGTGTGCATGTGCATGTGTGTAGGTATGTTTGTGTAGGACACATGAAGAAAATACAATTGAAATATTGAAATGAAAGGTCTTTTTATTCCAAAGGGACAAGCTGAGATTCCGCTTGTACTTGACTGGTAAAGAAATGACTGAGAAAGGCAAACTCATATTCTGATACCTCTAGGTATTAGATGCTATGATGTGTATCCTCGGATATTCCTAATAAGGCTGTACTCAGGGATGAGGAGTAGAATCAGATTTTAGTTATTCCTGCACAGCACACTTGAGTCCAAGTGTATTAATTCCATCTGAGTGAAACTCTCTGAGATGATAAAGAGACACTTGATATTTACTCTTGTAATAAAAGGGCTTACTTCTTGTATTTCATTCAGCTTGCTGGATGGGTGTTATATGACTTGTGTGCCTCAACTCAAAGTCAGGTGGACTTGGTGTAGGTCTGAGCTATCCTCATCATCACATGCTGGAATTAGCTAGACTGTGAAACCTTCACCTTACTTCCCACTTTTTATCCTTCTTAATTTGTAGGTTATCCCACTGTTGGCTCCTCATTTGACTCTATGGTAATTCCAGGAAGTAGAAAAGGGCAGTGGAGTGGAAACCTTCCATACATTCTAAATCAAGAGCCTTGAGCTTGGGGAAGAGCAACGATAAGAAATGAAGGCAGCCACAACTGATTTTTTAGTCATAACAAGTTCTCATATTTCCTCCAACTTCGAGAATGTCTATGGATGCTTCAAGCTTGATTTATGGTACATTTACAAATTTTTATTTAAAATTAATGTAACAGTTGACCACTGATAAATAATGGATGGAGAATCATTAGCATCCTTTAGACAATTTATTAGGACCCTATGTTTTACTTTATTGAATCTGATTTAACAAAACTTTTTCAGCACCTATTATGTGCTAAACATGAGGAATCCACAGATGAGCTTATATTGTGACAGACTGAGACTTTATAAGACGATAGTAAGAACTATAATACTGGTCAGATGCTGGCAAATGCATTTAGAGGCACAGTGTGTTATGGGAGCCCCGGGGGATGAATTTGGGAGTGAGAAATAATGGAAGGTGTCATGTCCCAGATTGGAGGATGGCTTGTGGGTAAATATATAAGTCCTGTCATCTCTGTTGCTTTATTACTCAGAGGTCTTATGTAATGAAAAATATAACAAGGTAAGTGGCAAAATATGGCTTTCTTATTTACTCTGGCAAGGTCTGAGAAGAATGAACAGGTCTGTTTCATAGAAAGAAGACTTCAAAAAAAAAAAAAAGGCTTACTGCCATCTTGATTCCCACCAAGGGGTCATGTCAGTTGACAGGTGCAGTTTGTAAGGCAGCCTCTATAAGAAGACATCTGTATGAAAGTCCAAAGGAACTTTCACTCTTCTTTTCAATTCCCTGTGAACCCAGAGGTAGGTTAGATATTTTTGGAACATGCCACAGGCAGCCAGACAGTATGGGGATTTCATTTGAGCCTATCTCTGTTCTGAAATAATGAAAGAAGCTCCAAGAAATTGTACCTGTCAAATCTGTCAGGGACTAAAAGCAAGAGGAGATCATTTTGACAGTTTTCAGCAGCCATTCTGCTGATCATCCATGTTACTATCGCACTGTGTTCCTGGGGAAGTGATGGGTGAGCAGTGAATTATGTGTTTCAGAATTAACTCAAAAGGATCGCTCAGATGTATTTGTTGCATTTTGACAAGTTTGGAAAAGCTGACTTTATATCCTAGTAAGGCTTGTATTGAGAGAGAGAAGAAGAGAGAGAGAGACCGACTGAATGTATGTTGGATATGTATAGAGTAGACAATATGATCAAATTCTGGTCTCGTTTCTCAGTTCTTGTTTTCTTGCTGTGGGTTTTGCTCACAAATAGAAATGAGCTTCCTGACACCCACGTGCAGCTGGGATGCATTGCATCTCTCATTTCCAACTTCACTGCAGGGAAAACAAACAAACAAATAAAATGAAGCAAATATAACAGGTCAAAAAACAAGCATCTATATCCAGACAAGGGAGGGAGTGTTGGCAATAAAAGAAGACATTGGCTGTTTTGAAATAGGTTTGCTTGGGGAACTTACTGGATTACTCTGAGTGTTAAATTATACATTTATTGGGCAGATGTTTATCTGAGTGTTGTCTAATCCAGCTCTTTGTCTTATGGTAGGATCGACTCATTATCCTCTTTCAAAGATTTTTATATGATCTACGGTTTAAACTCTAAAGGCATTGTGGCATTGTGGTAAGAGTTTAATCTAGAACTAAGAATTTCAGATTTGGGATTACCATTAGTCTCTTGAATGGAGTGTCAGAGAAAAGTGTTAGATTTAAATCAGAAGACCTAGAATGAGTTTAAGATTCTATTCTCCCACTTTCTAGCTCTGTATTTTTGGACGAGTCACTTATATTTTCTGAGCTCCAGTTTCTTCATCTGAAAAATGGAGTAATAAGAGATAGACTGTATTACACGGCTGTTTTCAGGAGTAGCAAGTGAGATAATATTTTAAATTATTTTGAAATCTTTCAAGAACTGTGACAAATGTCAGGTATTATTAAAGGCAGTAATAATGATTGATATATTTTCATTGTGCTAAAATGTACATAATTTAAATTTTACCAGATTAGCCATTTTGAATATACAGTTCAGTGACATTAAGTACATTCACATTGTCCTGAAATCATAATCATTATCTCCAGAACTTTTCATCATCTCAAACTGAGACTCCACATCCATTAAACAACAGCTTCTCATCCCTCACCCCCACACCAGCCCCTGATAACCACTGTTTTTTCTGTTTCTGTGAATTTAACTACTTGAGATACCTCATAGAAATGGAATCATACAATATTTGTCTTTTGTGTCTGATTTACTTCATTTAGCATACTGATAATGCTCTGTGTTGGTGAGGATGTGGAGAACTGAAAGCTCTCACACGCTAAGAAGGAATATGACATGGTACAACCACTTTGGGAAACAGTTTGCCAGTTTCCTTAAAAATTTAAACACATGTCTATTATATAAGGCAGCCATTCCACTCTCAGGCATTTGCCCAAGAGAAATGAATTCATATGTCTACATAAGAACTTGTACACAAATATTTATTTATACCAGCTTTGTTTGTATTTGACCTAAACAGGAAGCAACCAAAATGCCCTTCAACACACAACAAACTGGAAGAATCTCAATGCAAGTACATAGAGTGAAAGATACCAAAAAACATTCCTTTGAATCTACTTATATAAAATTCCTGAAAATGGAAACTAATAGACAGTGGCAAAATCAGAATAGTGATTGCCTGCGAATGGGGGCAGGAAAGGTGGACATGATGTTTACAATGGGGCATGAGGGAACTTTTGGCAGTGATCATTCGTTCATTATCTTGATTATGATGATGGCTCATGTGTATGTACACATATGTTAAAACTATCAAATTGTGTGACATATATGTGAAGTTTATTGTGTGTCAATTATAATTCCATAAATCTGTTAGAATTAAATTAAAAATACTACTGGAATTGATTATTGAACAGTTTTCAGATTACCTAGTAAATAGGGAGGCTCCCACTGTTCTATTTAAGTGACTAATAATTGCACTTGACATTGATAGTGCCAATGAACTAGTGTAGATATGCTTGAATTTTTATAGATATGTTATAAACTGAGTTTATATTACAGAGAACAATAAGCCATAGCCTTTAAAAATGGCCTATTCACTAATATATAATTAATAAAGCTTTTGGAAATAGTCTTGATTTCCCCAAATTACAACAGTGACGTAAAAAGCACTGTGCTGTTTATTCTGCAAATCATATGCAATATTTCACCTGTTCCCTGAGCTCTATATCCAATTTGTATTAAAGATAATGTAAGCCAGCCTTCTAAGTTCTGATTACTGCAATTAAAACAGCCTAACTAATGACACGCTAACCTCTGTTTTACCACCATGCCCTTGGGAGGAGGCTGGTTGAAAATAAAGACTGCTTTCCAATTGCTCAACCAGCAACTAAAGAAATGAAAGGTTTGCATATTTGCCACTAGAAACTAGCTTTCTGGGGCCTACGTTAGCGCTGATTTAATCTTTGTTCCACTCCAGTTAGCCATCAGCAAGCGCATAAACCATGTTTCTTGGAAATTAGCTTTCTCTCTTTTATTCAAATTACAGAGCAGGCCGGCCCTATCAGTAGAACTACATTTGGCACCTTAACCTCAGAAAGTCATAAAAACAGGTCAAATGCTACCTAAGAGGGCTGGTACGTGGACATGAAAGCCTATATGTAGGAAAAAAAAAAAAGTGGTCAAGTTGGTGCCCAAAAGAGCCTTGCAATTTCCTATTTCTCTCTCAGCTTTTATTGAAAGTGATCAGCTCTAATTTCTCAGTGATCAAGGCACATTTTCATTGAGAACTTTTCTTTAGTGTTTTGACTTAAATACATATAAATGCTATAGTGATGATAGGAGAAGGGAAATACGGTAGCACAGAGGAGAAAGCAAAAATAATTTCATATGGAAATACAATGAGGGTCGTTATGCTTAATGGTGGATAGAATCCTTAAAGAAATGCCATTTGATCTATCTCCATGTTGAAGGGTGGATAGATTTCAACAAGCAGAAATGGGAAGATTACAGGAGTGGTGGTGGGAAGACAGAATGGTGAGGATGTTTACAATCAGATTAATGCGTTTTTAAAATTATTTCTCAAAAATGAAGAGTTAAAATTTTGGATTCGGGCATTCATAAAAGTCCTTAAAAAGTTTAGTTGTGTCACATGGGAGAAGGGTTGAGTGAGAGATAATCTTCACTCCTTAGCCAGGTGCAAGACTTGTATGTTCAATTCCCTTTTCCTGGAATATCTGTCTCTCTTTTCTTCTGTTTCTGACACTTGTGAATACATCATGCTCATAGGCTACAGATATAAAACATAACGTTTTATAAGCATGGTATAATAGAAATATTTTGCTTCCATATACTATTTTATGTAAATCTAAAATCTATCATGATGACTATTTTCAAAATGACATGATATTCCTATAGATAAATTTTGGTTTATTTATGCCATCCCCCTTATTAAAATCTATAACACATGTGAATATATATTTGAGAATGTATATTTAAAGGAGCAATTAGGAAAAAAAAAGCAATTAGAGCATTCCTAAACTGTGGTTTCATTCATCTTCAAATATAAAGCTGATTGCTGATTAATGTAAACAATGTCCTCTGACTTGAATTCATATGTTAGACAATGAGTGAAAGAATGAGCAAATCAGACCTCAGAGGACAAAAGCTATGCTTTTTCCAGTAGAGATCACTTGAGAAAGTAGCTTTCTTCAATTATCGAGAGAATAGCTTACAGTCTATCTAGGAGCTTAGAGATTTCATGAAAAACTTTCAGATACAAGGCCTTTGAACATATTAGAGTTTTCTTCACTTCTGTGGTTCTGCTCTGGGCCAGACGAATATCTGTGTTTTGGAAGTACATGGTATTGGTCCACAGATTAATAGGTTAATGTCTGAGTTCCAGTGTCAGAGTTGTTTTTCTCTCATCCTATAAACTTGAGTGAGTTATGTACAATTTCTTGCTTTCATTTCCACATGAAAGAAAACTGAGAAGGTCAGAGTTAGTGTTACATAAGGGCCCTCTGAGTGTCAATGTATATTTACATCCACTATTTAACATGTGACCGAGTAAACATGTGACATTCTGAGGTTCACCCATAATTGATCACTCAGTAATACTTTTGATTAGAATATCAGTTATATTTAAGGTTCAAATTGAACTCCAGAGGCAATATAGTGAAGTAGACTACATCCAGGGTACTTGAAGACAAATCTCAGTTCCACCACTTTCTAGCCTATGACTTTGCAAAAGGCACTCCACCTTCTTTAGTTCAGATAATAGTATTTCCTCCACAGGGTTTTTGTAAGGAATATATGAGCCCATATATGTATTTATGTATATGCATATATATGTATATATGTTATGCTAGTGTTATCTATTATTATTTCTGTGTGTGAAAGTTGGAATTAAAGGACATGACTTGTAGTCATAACTCTGATATTTACTATTAGGAAGGCCTTAGGTGTGTTCCGTCCCTTCTCTGGGTCTGTGTCTTCATCTGTAAAGTGGATGAAGGGGTGAACCAGAGGTTTTCTAACTTTATTTTCACAGGTTGGTTATATTGTCTATTAGACATAAAACTTGCCATTATTTCATATTACTCCTCAATTCTTCACATACCAAGCTATTTTTTTTAAATCCTCATACTCCATTTTACATTATTTTTTTTTACTAAAAGGATGAATCATAAGAAAATGTTATTTTGTGGAAAATTGTTTCTGCTCTCTGGTTTAACATTGAAAAAGATGCCTGTGTCTGCTGAGATAGGAATTACCAAAGATCACTGAGTTTGATGGACCTAGTTTTCACTAAACCTTGTGTCAACTTCATAAAGTACATTCTCACCCGGTGGCCCTCCACCATCCTTGTGTGACGGCTTTTTCCTTGGCTCACCTTACACTTCTTGAACATTTCCACTTACTACTTCCCAGGCATTTTTGAAACCTTCAGTGGAAATGAAGTTGCTTTTTGTTTGTTTGTTTTTCCCCCTTCAGCTTATAATTTTTCTTAATTCCATCTTTATTTATTTGTGAGAACCACAGTCCTCCTAGCAAAAGAAAAGGAACTTAAATTGGGCAGAAATTATATAGTTGTTCAAAAGGTGTCTTTGTGATTTGAAAAGCTTCTTAAGCATCATGTTGTATATTAAGAAAATCAGTAAAGAAAAGTGACGGGGGTAAGTTACACATCAGTGGAAAAAATAACTTTGCCATCAATAGACTGACTTACCAGCTTATCAGGCTCTCTTATGAAATATGGTTTTTGAATAGAGAAGTAGAGATGGAACCAAAAATTACACTTTAGGAGGAGAACTTGTATTATCTAACCAAGACTATATACTCACTGTGGCTAGTAAAACCAGTATTTAGAGCATAGGCTTTGGTAAAAGAGACGTGGGTTCAAACTTCAGCTTAACAAATTACTAGAGCTGTATTGCTTTGAGTAAGGCGCTATCTCTCTGAGTCTCAACTATCTCCAGAACGTCAGGATTAAATTAACAGCTACCTCATAAATCATTGTGCGGATTAGGTAAGGTAATTATGATTATTACATGCTACTTAGTAAGATGAAAGAGCTCTTTTTGCTTATTTTTTAATTTTTATTTTTTGTGTTTAATGAAGATTCACAAAATTGATGTTACACTATATATCTTTTTTTTTTTGCACAAATCCTGAAACTCCCAGGCATAAATTCTGCAGGCCTCTCTATTCCTTAAATCATTGGTCTTTGATAAAAGTAGGAGAAGGCTTTAAATGATATCCAGTGTTCAACAATTCACCCTAAAGAGTGTATAGCCGAGCCCAGGTTCTGACAAAATGGGATGAGTTACTGCAGCTTGGCTTAAAATTCATTACTGTTTCTGTGGAAATAACAACTGTAACTGGTGATTTTGCAGAGGCTGCCCTAAATTAAGACTTCTTCAAGTCTGAATAAATGTCTTCAATGGTTTTCATGTCAATATCTTGCACAACTTAAACAACAGATTTATCGATCATTAAATCAAACTTAGAAAGCTTTGGGAAAAGGTGTTGAAAGTATTTACATTTAGAGGAGGAAAAGATCACAATCTTTCATATGGTGTTTATTAAAACAAGTTCAGAAAAAAATTTATTATTTTTATTTGAAATTCTTTTATTTTATAGTTGTTATTAGAAAACTAAAACCTGAGAAAATTTAAATCATTAATTTTTTTGTACAGTTTCAGATTTGCAGAAAAATTGAGCAGATAGTACAGAGGTCCATATACCCAACACCCTACACTGCACTCAATTTCCCTTATTGTTACATCTTACATTAGTGTGGTACATTGGTTACAATTTATGAACCAATATCAATACATTATTACTAACTGAAATCCATAGTTTACATTAAGGCTCAGCCTGTGTTGTACAGTTCTGTGGATTTTGAAAAATGCATAATGTCATGTATCCCCCACAACAGTTTCATGTAGAATAGTTCCAGTACCCTAAAATGCCCTGTGCTTCACCTATTTATCCCTCCTCCATCCCCCTGAATCCCTGGTAACCGGTGATTTCATAAGCACAATACCTTTGCCTTTTCCAAAATATCATGTAGTTGGAACCGTACTGTATGTCACCTTTTTAGACTGTCCTTTTTCACCCTAAAAGTTCCCCTCTGTATATTTGCAGCCAGTCCTTTCTCCTGCACCTAGCCTCAGGCAACCGCTGATCTGTTTTCTTACTCCATAGTGTTGTCTCTTCTAAAGATGTTATATACATGTAATCATACAACATACGGACTTTTGTAAGTGGCTTTGTTTAGCAGCATAATATTTTTCAACTTTATCTCTTTATTACATGTATCAGTAATATTTTATTCTTAATGGAATAACTAACTTCATCTATCACTGCATAAATCTTGTTTTAGAGAACAATGAAATTAAAGCTCTTTTAATTGGTCAGATCAATAATGATGATGATGATGAAGATAATGATAGTGGTGATGCTGATGACAACAGTGGTCTTTTAAAGAGTAACAAAGTGCCTTTCCATGATTTCCAGTCAGTGTACCTTGGATCATTCATCTTTTTCACAAGATTATGTATTTTTAATGCTCTTATTACTTTCAAATATATAGTAATCTGGTAGATAGCCTACAAATATTTCCTAACTGGGAAATCTGAGGTGATTTTTCAATAAGTGTATGCTATTTGGTATCAGACAGAACTTCGTTACAGTACTGGCTCAACCACTTTTTTTGGCCTATGTCCTTGGTCAAATTATCTTATCTTTCTGAACTACAGTTTCCTCATCTGTAAAATCGTGATAACAATAATGCACTAGGGTTGTGTTAGGATTAACTGAAATGACACGCAGAGAGTAATCAGCATGATTTCTGGCACATTGTATCTGCTTAGTAAATACTGAGTTTCATTTCCTTCATTATTTTATATTTCCTCTCCTACACTTTGGGGCAGTATAATGTAAAAAAGAGCTCTGGAGCCACAACATGGGGGTTGATATTTTACCTTTGCTGTTACCATAATTTACTAGTCCTGTGACCTTGGGCAAGTATTTAATTTTTTTGTGCTTTCGTTCATTCAGCTATAAAGAGGAAGACCACAAAGGATTTTGTGAGAAGAAAATGTGCTAAAGTGTGGAAGACACTTAAAACAGTGCCTGGAGCATGGCAAATGCTCAGTAACTTATGTTTTCATTAATTCTAACATTCACTCAAGTTTGCAGTGAACAAACATATACATCTTTTACAATGTGAAAGTATGGTCCAATCAATAGTGCCTATGATGTTGAGTGGTGCATTTTACTGAAGGCAACAGTTGTGTTATCTGAACATCAATTACTATTCTTTAAGCTTCCTTAAAATCATTTACACATTTGTTCAAAATAATAACGACAATATCTTGGATGATTAAACCTTATGGATAAGTGAAATAAATGAGAGCAATGTTATAAGGGATGGGAGAGAGAATTAGGGAATATTTTATTGTGTTACCTGAACTGCTTGCAAAGCAGTATTAATCGAAAATTGGCTAAGATTAGTTGTAAGTATATATTTCAAACCCTAGGAAAACCACCAAAACAATTAAAATAAGAAGTAACATTGATATCCTGTGGACAGAAAATGGAATCATATAAAGTTTTTAATTAAAACCAGAGAAGGCAGAAAAATAGGGAAAGACCAAAAAAAAAAAAAAAAGAAACAAAAACAATGGCAATAAATAGAAAGCAGTTACAAATATGGTAGACATTAATCCAAGCATATCAATAGTCATTTTAAATGTAAATGGTTAAATATACCAATTAAAAGACAGAGACTGTCAGAGTGGCTCAAAAACATGACCCTACTATATGTTGCTAAAAGAAACCCACTTTATATGTAAAAACACAGCTACATTAAAAGTAAAGAGATGGAAAAAGTTATATCAAGATCAAGAGATATTGGGAATAACTATACTAATTTCCAACAAGTCATACTTCATAATAAGGAAAAGTATCATGGATAAGAGGGGCATTACGTAATGCCAAAGGTGTCAAGTCTCTTAGAAAACATAACATAATGAAGACATAACTCTAAGAAGACATAAAATTCCTTAACATGTAACCTAACGTAACAACAGACCATCAAAATATTGTTAACAAAATCTGACAGAACTGCAAAGAGAAATAGACATATATGCACTATCATATTTGGAGACTTCAACACTACTTTATCAGTAATTAATAAATCCAGCAGACAGAAAATCAGTCAGGATATAGTTGCACTGAACAGCGCTGAACTGGATTTAATAGACATTTATAGAATTCACCATCCAACAATAGCACAATACTTATTCTTCACAAGCTCACATAAAACAGTAACTATAATAGACCAAATTCTGGGCCATAGAGAAAAATACCTTAAATTTTAACAAATAGAAATCCTATTAAGTGTGTTCTCAGACCAGAAATGAGTTAACATTATATGACATTCTGGAAAAAATAAAACTATAGAAGGTAAAAAGAGCATTGGTTTCCAGGTTTCCTGAAAGAGGGAGCAAGGGATAGATTAGTTGATGTCCAAGGCATTTTTCTGAATGACCCTGTAATGGTGGGTATATATTACACATTTGTCAAGACTCATAGAAATGTACAACACAAACAGTGAACACTAATGCAAACTATGGACTTTAGTTAAAAATAATGTATTGTCAATTGTAACAAATATATCACACTAATAGAAGATGTTAATAATAGGTGAAACTGCCAGGGAAAGGAGGGATATGGGAACTCCCTGTACTATCTCTTCAGTGTTCTCTATACTTCACAGTCTCCTAATCAAAAAATCACTTATGCACAGTATACTTTCTTTAGAAATGATTGCCTGAGAGATATCAGTTAGAATTTAATGAAAATTGGATATGAACATTATTCACAGCCTTTTCTCTGCCAGGAAAGAATTTCTCTAGTGCTTTACCACAATCCCAGTGATTTTTGAGTAGAAATGGCTAGACCTTTCATTTTAATCGATGTTTACACAACATTTATTTCTTTAACCCTTAAGGACGGAAGAAAAATGCTAACAAAATATACAACCAAACAAAACAAAAGTAGTATTGTGATTTGGGAGGACATATGGAGCATGAGTAAAGGACTGGGTGGGAGGCTGACCATGGTATGTAAACAAAACTAAGGACACCAGCTTTGCTGAAGAAGACTATACACACACACACACACACACACACACTCACGTCTAAATATTATAACTTCTGCGACTTAAAATTTTTTCAATATCTGTGAAAGTATGTCTGTATTCATATATATCTTTTTCTTTAATCCACAAAACATTTCTTTAAATAGAGAAACTTTATGCCAGTATTGGAGTGAAAACAGAAGGGTAATAAGAGAAGCAAAACCCCCAGAGAAACACAGCCACATTTAAAAAAATCAGCTTTGTGGAGATATAATTCATATACCATTCAATTCGCAGATTTAAAAATACAATTCAATGGCTTCTCACATATCCACTCTTCCTCCACAACATGGAACTGTAGAAAATTTTTTCTTGTTGATGAATGCAGCTATCACACATATTTGTAAACTGGTTTCAGATGATACAGGGAGTCTCAAAGTATTAACTTGCTTTAAGGTATTCCAGGACTAGGATTGCTGCCAGGCACCTCACAGATGCAAACACAAATCTTCCCTGGAGCAAGGTGCTTTTGCCCCGAATTTCAAGGAATTTCTGTACTATTTTTCTAAGGCTGCTTTAACAAATTACCTCAAACTTTGTGGCTTAAAACAACACAGATTTATCTTAAAGTTCTATAGATTAGATGAGACAAGAAGAAGCTATAGATTATACAGTCTATGTATTTGAAGTCCAGCAATAGTCTCTCTAGGCAAAAGCCATTCCCTTGCCTTTTCCATATGCTAGAGGGTACCTATATTCTTTGGCTTATGAACATTTAAAGCCAACAGCATTGCATCTCTTTGACCATTCTTTCTGATCATTCTTTCTGACAGTCACATCATCTCAATATTTTTTTTTGCCTCACTTTTCCACTTTTAGAGACCTGTGTGATTACATTGGGCCCACCAGATTAAAACATAGTGATAGCTCTATTTTAAGTTCAGCTGATTAGCAACCTTAATTTCATTTTCAGTCTTAATTTCCCATTTTCATATAACCTAACATATTCATAGGGTCCAAAGATTGGATGTGGACAACATTGTGGATGGGGTGTCATTTTGCTTACAAAAATTTCTCAATATTGACAATTTTTCCAGTGCCAATAAGCATTACACAGTCAAGAATAACCTAACACATAAGTTGCCATGAACAAGAATAAACAAATATATGTAACAGAAATGGAGTAAAAATAAACTTCCTATGTTGAAATTATCAAATATTATAAAGGAACTACAATTATTATATTATAAGATATAATACATAAGCTTGGAACTGTCAGGAAATAGGAAATCATAAACAGAGATTAACAAATTTACTAAAGAAAAGGACTTCTAGAAATGAAATGAATAATGAACAAATATAAAACAAAAAGGTATATCTTTCCTTTTAATAAAAGCAGATCAAGTAATTCAGACCAGCAATAATGATGGGAACAACTAAGAAGCCTGGACAACATTTTTTTAAAAATTGCTTTAAGGCATCACAGAACTAATAAGGCAGTGAAGAATTAAAGGGCCAATACTCAGGAAAAGGAATAAACCCAGACAGGAGATCATAGGATTTAAAGTATTTTTCACCCACAGGCATCTACCTACTATGGAAGATGCTACTAAGAGGCTAAAAAGCCTGGCATTCAAAGCCTTTACAGTATGATCTTGACTGAAAATTTAAGCTTACCTCCCCTTCCTCCTGTAGTATAGTACCAAGCTCGTGCGTGCTCATGGGAAAATTGTTAAACTGAATGGTGGTTATACTTCTGACTTAGGTTTTACCTGTTATTAGTTTTGTGTCCTAGCATATTAACTAATTACACTAAAACTCACTTGAAATAAGAAGCAGGCAATGTTAGATGAGCTCTGGTTGTATGGCTACAAGGAAGATGATCAATTCAATTTCTAACAGTCTGATAACGGTTGTGATCTGGATCCTTATTAAAACTGTAACACAGAATTCACCATTATACTAACCGAACCATCAGCCATTGTATGCAATTTGATGTATAAACTGTTGTCCCCATGTGTTTTATATACTAAGACCATCATGCTTGGAAGCCAAGTGTAGTCATTTTCTCTGATTAGGATTTATGAATCATCTGTACCAGTGAAGGGCAAATCATGGCGATAAAAGAAGTCCAGGGGTCTTGAGCAGTCTATAGAGAGCCAAGCTCAAGGGTGAGTAAAATTTTTTTAAAAAATCAAAGAACAACTTTATTTGATTAGGATGCTGAAAAACTGTTAATAAAATTTTGACTGTTATTGTTTGTTTTATGAAACTAAATACTACATGGGAAAACATTATGGTTGATTGTTTACACTGTATTTGTTTGAACTAATATCTTGACATTATAATTTAGAAAATTATGTTATATTTTTAACAGAACATTTCAATTTAATCTTTTCTGATATTAATTATTATAATAGATAAATGAAGGGCTAAAAATAATTGAACATTATATTACCAAATTAAAAAGAAAAATACTACAAGATTTTTCCCCCTCTTGGTTTAAGCATTAATCAAATTTCAATTAGACCATCTTCAATAAATCCTAAACTTGGTTAATTATTAAGCTTTTTGTATTTTTGAAGATAATGAAATATTTGTTTCTTGCTTTTGTTTTAAAACAATTTGAAATTTGATGATTTTGCTTCAAAACAGATTTTAAAAAGGAAATGCAGCTGTCTTCATAAATAATTAAAGATTATTATGACTGATCTTTTTCTGGAGTGAATGTATTTTAAATTTATTTTCCTAACAGATCCATTTGGTGCTGACTGGTTTCCAGTTATTATCAGCTTGATATATTTTTTAAACCTGAAAGATAGATGAACATTTGAATATATTTTCTATTCTGATTATTTATGAGGAGTAGTATAGTAGGCCATATTATCCAAAGATGGTCTTTCTAGAACCAATACCTTTTATTTTTAGAAAGCAAAATAAAGAAAATCTCAGTTAATATGAAGAAAGTCAGAATCTCTGGATGACTATACAGATGTCCTACATTCTTTGCAGAAAAATCCAAATATTTAACCCTTTTCAGTATGATTTATCTCTTCTTCCGCTGCCCTGTGTCCATTTTTAAGGTTCCTCTCATTTGCAAGTTTCCTCCTGTGCTAAATTCAGAACCTACAGAGCTGGTTATGTCAAGACTTCCACTTATGAACTAGGAAAGTATTCAATGTTGGCTACACACTAAAATCATCTCAAGTACATTGATAAAAAGCCCCATGTCAATATCACACTCCAGGACAATTAAATCAGACTATTTGGGATGAGGTACCAGGCATCACTATTCTTTAAAGCACCCCAGATGCCTCCAATGTATTGTTAAAGTTGAGTAACACTTGCTAGATCAGTGGTTCTCAAATTTCAGAGATATATCTATACTACAGAGCTGATCAGAACACAGATTACTGGGTAATGCTCTGGAATTTCTGCTTCAGAAATTTATATTTTAAACAATTTGCTAAATGATAGATCAATGGTTCTCAATCCTAAATGAACATCACAATGACCTGAGATGCTAAAAAACAGAACAACAGAAACAACAGCAATGAAATACAGCAATGCCTACATCCTACGTACAGAGATTTTGGTTTAATTGGTCTGAGATGGAATCCAAACATCAGTTTTTAAAAATTCCCTAGGTGATTCTCCTGCCCCTCCAGGTTTGAGAACTAGCACTCTTTCTGAACCAAAAGATCTCAAGCTCCAAAGGCAAGTTTGAATCACCTGAGAAAATTTTCAAAATTCTAATGGCTAGGTCACTCTTCAGACAAATAAAATTAGATTCTTCTGTGGTGGGACTTAGACATCAGTTTTTAAGTAGCTCCCCATGTGATTCTAATACACAGCTAAGGTTAAGAACATACTGAGATAGATAGATGAGACATATACACATAGGTAATAAAAAGATATAATGGAGTATAATGAGGGAAATGGTGATGTGCATTAAGAAAGCACACCAACTCATCACGGTCACTTTAGGAAAATCTCCCCTCAAAAGAGATGCTTCAAATTAATCTTGATGAAGTTAGCCAGATGGATGGGTGCTCTAGGTCTATTTGTCAAGTCACCAAAAAACATTTAGCCCAATTACTTTAGGTATCCCTTTAGCTATCCTAAATTAAAATTTCATTTAAGGACTTATTTTTATATTTATGTGTTATTAATCTGCTTTATATCACTGTATAGAAAGGTATATAGATTTATATCCTGTGGACGCCTTTTTTCCGAGTTTTCACTTCTGTTAATAAAAAAAAAATCTCTGTGGGAGAAAATCACTGCCTAAATGCATATCTCTACTGCTCTTTTCTCTGGATATTGATATGATTATCTCTCCTGAGTGGAGCAGCCACTGGATTGAACAAACAGGGGGCCTAGATGGTACAAACAAGGCCTTGGGCTCTGCTGGGCCCCAATGGAAAGGGGCCATGAAGAACTTTGTTACCTTCATTTATATGAATTTTTAGAAAATGCAAAACTATAGTGATATAAAGCATGTTTGTGGTTGCCCGGAGCCAAGGATAAGGGTGAGGATTAATTGCAAAGGAGCAGGAGAGAACTTTAAGGGATGACTGAAGTATTCTAAAACTGGGTTATTGTAACAGTGTAACTCTGATACACTTAACGAAACTCATCTAACTGTAAATTCAGTGATATTGTTAATAAATAATGCCTCAGAAAAGGTGTAAAAGTGATAAAGAATTTATGGATACTGACAAGTTGATTGTTAATTTATATGGAGATAAAAGTGAGAATAGTTAATGTAATTTCAAAGGAAAAAACAAGAAAAACAGTAATAAAATATGGAAGGACTTACGCTATCAGATATTAAGTCCTCTTATAATAATAAAGTAATTAAATACGGTGATGTTGGTGTAAGGATAGACAAATAGACAAATGGAACATCACAAAGAATATAGAAACAGACTCTCACATACATAATCAACTGATTTATGACAAAGGTGTCACTGCAATATAATGGGGAAAAGGATTATCTTTTAGTAAATGGTACAAGGAAAATTGGAAATGCACACACACAGAAACATGCACATACACACAAACACACACTGTTACTTTATGCCATTTACAACAATCAATTTTTATCAATTGCAGAACTAAATGTGAAAAAGGTGTAAGTAATCTGTGATATTACATATACAGGCAGTAGTTTTCCTTGAGGGGAAGGCATCTGAGATGCCAACAATTTATCGTTTTTATTTCTTTATCTAGGTTCTAGTTAAACAGATGTGTTCAATTTGTGAATATTCATTGAGCTGTATACTTAATAATTTTACATTTGTGTATGCCTGTAAACTTTAATAATAAAGCAAAACAAAGAAAAATATAGAGGTTAAAGATGAAGAGAAGAACAAAAGTATTAATAAATATGAAAAATAGTTTTATCAAAGTATACTTTTAACTACAATAAAAAATAAAAGCCACATTAAGCAATAATAAAATATATAGTTTACATGGACACTCTGACAATCAAAACATGTATCAAATCATGGAGTTAAATAAAGCAAAAACCATTACAAATGTCAGAAGAACTGAAAACAATGCAGTTATACTTAACATTGGAGTATTCTTCCATAATCAAATAGATCTATCAGATGAAAAATAAGAAATAATATAGAGTGATTGAATAATATAATAATATACATCTATGCACATAGATAATGTGTACATATATTAATGTGTATATAATCCCATGACTTGTTCATGAGAAAATAATATGTATTTGTGTATGTCCATGAATATTTATAAAAATAATCACTTAATAACAAAAGAAACCTTAACAAAGATTGTAAAATCCTTTTCATGTCATATTCTCTGATAATAACCCAATAAAATTTGAAATAAACAATGAGCAAAAAAGTGAAGTTGAAAAAATGATTAATATTTAATTAAGAAAGAGCATACTCAAAATGCCTTAGATCAAAGAGGCACTCAGTACTGAATATATAAAATATCTTGAAGGGAATGAATTGTAGAACTTTTCATATTATGTGATCCAGCTAAATCTACACTAACTAGAAACATCATCATCTTCAGTATTAAAGAAGAAAGATAAGATTAATGAAAGAGTACAAATTAGCAGAAAATCTAAATATGTGTATTATCCCTTCTAAAGCTTCTGTGTTGTCTTGTTTAAAAAAACACTCCCCAACCTCAATCTCTCCTTAATATTTTTATATTTCTGTTGATTTTTAAGCCTTATATACATTTGAATTTATTTTTGTAAGGTATGAGGTAGGGATTCTGCCTCATTTTATCTAAATTGATATACATTTCAACAGTATCATTTTAAATAAAAAAAATTTTCTCCTACTGGGTTGACATACTATATAAATTACATATTAAGTTCTCAATTTGCACTGGGATATTTCTTCACTTCATAGTTGAAAGGACTTGAAAGATGTAGGAGTGGTGATTCCCAACACAACCCCGCTCAATTCCCTTTTTGGCCTGTGTAGAGTACAGATGGACCTTGGAGAATGATAGTGGATTTTCACAAGCTTAACCAGGTGGTAACTACAATTACAGCCCTTATACCAGACGTGATTTCATCGCTTGAGCAAGTTAACACATCCCCTGGTACTTGGTATGCAGTTATTGATCTGGAAAATGCTTTTTTCTCCATCCCTGTCAATAAGGGACCACAGAAGCACTATCCCAGCAACACACATTTACTGTTCCACTTTAGAGATATATCAAATCTCCACGGCTGTGTTGTAATTTAGTTTGCAGGAATCTTGATAACCTTTTTTTTTTCATAGTGGCCTGTTAAATTGATGACATTATGCCGAGTAGATCCAGTGAGCAAGACACAGTAATTATTCTAGATTTATTTGTAATATGTTTGCACACCAGAGAGTGGGAAATATATCCAATAAAAGTTCAGAGGCCTTTTATTGCAGTGAAATTTCTAGGGTTCCATTGGTGTGGGGCATGTTGAGGTATCCCTTCTAAGGTGAAGGATAAGTTGTTGCATCTGGCCCCTCCTACAACCAAAAAAGAGGCGTAATGCCTAAAGGATTTGGGAGGCAACATAGTCCTCATTTGGATGTGTTACTCCTATCCATTTACCAAGTGAACCAAAAAGGTACTAGTTTTGAATGGGGCCCAGAACAAAAGAAGGCTTTGCAATGAGTCCAGGCTGCTTTGTGAACTACTCTGCTGCTTGGGTCCTATGACCCAGCAAACACAATGGTGCTTGAAGGGTCAGTGCCAGATACGGGTGCTTTTTGGAGCCTATGGAAAGCCCCTATAGGTGAATCTCAATGCAAGCCCTTGGGATGTTGAGGAAACCCTACCACTGTCCATGAAAGACTGCTTCACTTTTGAGAACCAGCTTTTCGCCTGATATTGGGCCTTAGTAGAAAATGAATGCTTAACTATGTGCCACCAAGTTACCATGCAACTGGAGATGCCCATCATGAACTGAGTGTTATCTGACCCACCATGCCATACAGTCAGGCATGAACAGCAGTGCTCCATCTTCAAATGCAAGTGATATATACATGATTGGCCTCCAGTAACCACTGAAACACAAGTAAGTTACATAAAGAAGTGGACCAAATGCCCATGGTCCCTACTCCTATTATACTACTTTCCTTTTCCAAGCTTATACTTGTGGCTTCATGGGAAGTTTCCTAAGATAAGATGACAGAGGAGGGGAAGACTTAAGCCTGGTTTATAGCTGATTCTGCATGATATGCAAACAATTGCAGGTGGACAGATGAGCACTACAGCTTGTTTCTGGGACATCCCTGAAGGAAGTGGTGATGGAAGTCCACCCAATAGACAGAACTCTGAGCAGTGTACCTGACTGTTCACTTTTTCTGGAAAAAGAAATGGCCAGATATGTGATTTTATATAGTTTATGGTCTGTGGCCAATGGTTTGACTGGATGGTCAGAGAAATGGAATGATCACAATTGAAAAATTGGTGACAAATTTGGGGAACAGGTATGTGGATAGACATCTCTGTATGCAAAAAAACCCATAAAGATATTTGTGTCCCATATGAATGACTCACCAAAGGGTGATCTCAGCAAAGGAGGAGTTTAATAAGTGGATAGGATAACCTGCTTGTGGATACTAGTAGGTCTCTTTCCACATTTATCCTTGTCATCATCCAGTGGACTCATGAACAAAGAGGCTATGGTGGCAGGGATGGAGGTTTTACATTGTCTCAGCTAATAGAGTCTTCTACTCACCACTGCTGAGTGCCATTTTGCCAGTGGCTAGAGACCAATACTGAGTCCCTGATATGACACCATTTCTCAGGATAATCAGCCATCTACCTGGTGGCAGGTTGATTGCATTGGATTACTTCTATCATGGAGAAGGCAGCATTTTGTTCCTACTGGAACAAACACTTCCTCTAGACATGGATTTGCCTTCCCTGCATGCACTGTATCTATCAAAACTGCCATGTGGACTTATAGAATGCCTTTATCCACTATCATGGTATTCTACACCGGTTGCCTTTGATAAAGGGACTCTATAGCAAATGAAAAGCAGTATTGGGCCCATGTTCGTGGAATTCACTGGTCTTACCATGTTCCCCACCATTCTGAAGCAGCTAGCTTGACAGAATGATGGAATGGCCTTTTGAAGACTGAGCTTCAATACCAGTTAGGTACCAATACCTTGCATGGCAGGGCCAAAGTCCTCCAGAAGGCTGTATATACTCTGAATCAACATCCAATGTTGATGAAATGAAATATGATATTATTTTCTCCATAGTCAGGATTCACAAGTTCTGGGATTAAGGGGTAAAAATGAGTGGTACCAATCACTATTACCTATAGTGACCCACTAGTAAAATATTTGCTTCATGTCCCTGTGACTTGATGCTGTACTGACCTAGGGATCTTGGCTCCAAAACGAGGAATGCTTCCACCAAGAGTTACAACAATTACTCCATTGAACTGCTGCCTGGCCACTTTGGACTCCTTATGATTTTGAATCAACAGGCAAAGAAGGGAGTTACTGTGCTGGCTGGGTGATTGATCCTGTGTACCAAGAGGAAATTGACTCCTACTTCACAATGGAGGCAAGGAAGACTAGGTTTGGAATATAGGAAGTTCATTTGGGCATCTCTTAGTATTACCATGCCCTGTGATTAAAGTCTATCTAAAATTACAATGACCTAATTCAGGCAGAACTATTTATGGCTGAGACCCTTCAGGAATAAAGATTTGGATCATCCTACCAGGTAAAGATCCATAACCGGCTGAGATGCTTGCTGAAGGCAAAGGTATTATGGAAAAGATATTGGATAAAAATAATTAAAAATACTAGCTATGACCAGCTACAGAAATGAGGACTATAATTGCTATGAGTATTTTCTCCTTATTTTGTTATGAAAGTTTGTGTTTATACATCTGTATCTATAGACATCTCCATATCAATATCAATATTTATCTACACATCAAATATCTTTCCTTTCTTCCCTCTCTTATTCCCTTTTCATGTAACATTAGACATGTTGATTTTATTTTATTGTATTTAAGTATTATTAATTTTCTACCACAGTATGTAAATCTGGGCTATTAAGAGTAAACATCACTCAAGGATTTTATATCCCTTTCTAGGGAAAGTATACAGCATTTTTGGTTGTACACAGGAAAGTTGTTAACTGGAATTATGATCTTGCTACTGTCTTTACTTTGAGACTAAGTATGATTTAAGGAGATGCATACTGATGCCAAGTTGACAAGAAGTGGACTTGTGATGGCTAGTTTTATTTGTCAAATTGACTAGGCCAGGAGTGCCCACATATTTGGTCAAACATTATATTAGGTGTACCTGTGAGAGTGTTTTTGAATTAAATTAACTTTCAATTAGTAGACTGAGTGAAGTAGATTGTTGTCCTTAATGTGGGTGGCCCTCATCCAATCAATCGAAGGCCTGAATTGGATAAAAAGGCTTACCCATCCTCAATTAAGGGGAAACTCCTACTGCCAGACTGCCTTGAGCTGGAACACTGATCTTTTTTCCCAGTCTTCAGACTCAAACATCAGCTCTTCTTGCATCTCCAGCCTGCTGGCTCTTTGACTAGAACTTACATTATTGACTTGTGTGCTCCAGATTTCAGATTAGGCTGAAGCTATACCATCAGCTCTCCTGAGTCTCCAGCTGATCATCAGCAGATTTTGGGACTTTTCAGCCTCAGTAATTATGTGAACCAATTTCTTACAATAAAGCTCTCTCTCTCCTGTATATGTGTGTATGTATGTATGTATATATATGTGTGTATGTATACATACATACATACACACACAATACATATATATGTATATATACACACTCTTTACTGGTTCTGTTTCTCTTGAGAACACTGATACAATCAAGAAATAACATAGTTCATTAAATTGATAATGTGAATCATTGCTAAAATATGAGATAAATTTCAGCAGATATTCTCATAAAATACCTAAATAAAATATAAATAAATATATAAATAATAAATAAATAAATAAATAAATAAATAAATAAATAAATATAAATAAAATAAATAAAATAAATAAGTAAAACCAAGTCATCCAAAAAAAAATCCTGTCATCCTAAAAGGTGAAATGCAAAATTCAGTTCCATAAAATACAAAACATAACAGGAATCCCTGCTGAGAATATTATAATTTGACATTATTTTGGTGAGTCTAGAGGGAATGCAATAACAGCTCAAATAAGAAAGGACTGGTATAAATATTGATACCTGAGAGATGAAATTCTCTCTCTCTCTCTATCCCTCTCTCTCTCATTCTCCCTTGTTAGTGATAGAATTCTTTATTTAGAACTACACACTCACCTAAAAGACTCTCTTTAAAGTGCTTAATTAAGGTTATTTTTTTCCCGTTCAAAGAAAATTATGTTCATATGTTTGTGTCTAAGAGATTAGTCACTACCACAACGTTAATGCTTGTTTTCTTGAGGTGGTAAAATTTCAGGTAACTTTTATTTTCTTAATTGTACTTTTGGTGACATTTGGCTTTACTTAATAAGTGGAATATATTGTTAATATTGTAAAAAACAAACAAAGGTATCCTCATTGGGAAGAAATATACGTTTTCTGTGACTTTTAGAATAAATTAAAGAATACAGGGATGTATAAAAATTATACCACTAACAATTCTAATCCCATACAGCTATTGTTAACAATGAGCATCCTTTATAATCATGTAAACATACAAATATATAAACTTATAGGTATGTTCTTTTTATTTGTTTTATATTGTGTGCTTGTTTTATAAAGATAATATAAAAACTATCCCTCAATTTTTTTGATTAATATACCATGGCTGTCCCTACATGCATCAATATATCTAGCACTGACACATTCTTTTTTTGTGGTAAGTGCTCAATATTTCATACCATGTGTATATTTTATCCAATCATTGCCCTATATAAGACATATTTTTGTAATTATTGAGATTTTATTTTTAGAGCAATTTCAAGTTCACTGAAAAATTGAGGGGAAAGCTACAAAGATTTCCCACATACCCCTGCCCCCACATATGCATAGTCTCCCACATTATTATCACCTCCCCCACTAGAGTGGTACATTTGGTGAAATTGATGAACTTACATTGATGCATAATAATCACCCAAAGCCTATAATTTACATTATGGTTCACTCTTCAAGTTGTATATTCTATGGGTTTGGATGAATTTATAATGATGTATCCATCATTATGGTATCATAAAAAGTATTTTCACTGAACTAAAAATCTACTGTGCTTTGCCTATTCATCCTACCCCAACCCCTAGGAACTATTGATCTTTTAAATTTCTCCATAGTTTTGCATTTTTCAGAATATCATATAGTTGGAATCATATAGTATGTAGCCTTTTCAGATAAGGTTCTTTCACTTAGTAATTTGTAATTAAGGTTCCTCCATGTCTTTTCATGTCTTGATAGCTCATTTCTTCTTAGCACTGAATAATTTTCCATTATCTGGATATATCACACTTTATTTATTCATTCACTTACTGAAGGACAAAAAATTGGCTTTCACTTTTTGGCAATTGTAAATAAAGCTGTTGTAAACATCCATGTGCAGGTTTCTGAGTGGACATAAGATTTCAAATTCTTTGGTGGAAAAAAAAAGGAAAATGATTGTTGGGTCACATGTTAATCCTACATCTAATTTTGTGAGAAATCACCAAACTGTCTTCCAAAGTAGCTATACAAATTGCTTTCCCACCAGCAATGAATGAAAGTTCCTGTTGCTTCATATCCTCACCAGCATTTGGTGTTTGTTAGTTTTCTGGATTTGGGCCATTCTAATCAGTGTGTAGTGGTATCTCACTGTTGTTTTAATTTTCATTTTCTGGTGGTGTATGATGTTTTACATGCTTTTTGCCATCTGTGTATCTTCTTTGATGAGATGTCTGTTCTGGTCTTTTGCTCATTTTTTATGAGTTGTTTGTTTTCTTATTATTGAATTTTGAGTCTTTTGTATATTTTGGACAATAGTCCTTTATCAGATGTGTCCTTTCTCCCAAAATTTTTCCCATTCTGTGGCTTGACTTCTCAATCTCTTGACATTGTCTTTTACAGAGCAGAAATTTTTAATTTTAATTAAGTCCAGCTTATTAATGATTTCATAGATCATATCTTTGGTATTGTGTCTAAAATGTCATCACTATAACCGATGTCATCTGGGTTTCTTCCTATGTTATCTTCTAGAAGTTTTATATTTTTCATTTTCCATTTAAGTCTGTGATCTACTTTGGGGTAATTTTTGTGAAGGGTGTAAGCTGGGTATCAACATTCAATTTTTGCAATCTGATGTCTAGTTGTTACAGTACCATTTGTTAAGACTATCTTTGCACTATTGTAATGCCTTTGCTTTTTTGTCAAATATCAGTTGATTATATTTATGTGGGTCTATTTCTAGTCTCTATTCTGTTCCACTGATCTGTCTATTCTTTTACCAATATCACCCTGTCAATATCATTGTAGGTTTATAAGTCTTGAAGTTGTATAGTATCAGTCTCCAAATTTGTTCTTCTTCAATATTGTGTTGGTTACTCTGGCTCTTTTGCCTCTCCATATGAACATGAGAATCAGTTTGTTGATTCCACAAAATAACTTTCTGGGATTTTTATTACAATTGCAATTGCAATTGCAATTGAATATATAGATCTAATTGGGAAGAACTTACATCTTGAACATGGCATTTCTTTCCATTTAGTATATCCCATTTAGTTCAAAGAAAATTTAACTGCCTTACCATTTACAGGTCACCCATGTTAGTCTGTTACACTGATAATATTTTGCTGAGAGGACATGGGAAAACAGATACTAGCAGCTTCCCTGGATGCCTTGGAAAAATGTGGAAATGTGTGGAAAATGGATCTCAAGAAAATAGACCAAAATTCTCAGGAACCCACTAATCTGAAGGTATGTTAGGGCTTTCTCCTTCCTGGTGAAGGAGAAGAGTCTTATGACCCTAGGAAATATGTATAACAATGAATGAGCCTCTTCATTCTTTGGAGGTAACACAATTTTTATGCTGTCTCTTTGGTGATGGTCACTTAGAACTGTGCATTTTACTGGCCTGAGATCTTTAGTCACAAGTGTCTTATCTCAGTGTCTCCTCATATCTTTTTGACTTTGACTCCATTTGAAAGTCTTTTTCTCATATACTATGAGAAATTACTATATGCTTTGGGATTATAGATATTTCCAAAATTCATTGATAATGGAATTTGCATTATTTTAAATGTTCTTCTTATTGCTTTGAAAGGTAAGATTACCTGAAAGACAATGAGAAAACTATTCTATTTACTATGCTATTTTAAATTTGGAAGTCTTTAATAGCTTTCTGTTGATTCCCATGTGTATTTTAGGTGAATCATATTACCATAAGCAAATAGTAATATTTTGCTCTCTCCTTTTTAGATGCTTCTGTTTCAATTTTGTCAGTTAGCCTCATTACAATGGCTACTACATTCAGAGCAAAATTAAATAGCTAAATTTATTTGGTGGGTATTTTTCCTTTGCTTTTGCATTCAATGGGAGTGATTTTTGTGTTTCTCCACTAAGCTTGCTCCTGCTTTTTGGCTCGATATCAGTAAAACTGTACTGAGGCAATATCCATTAACCCCATTCTTTAAAAACTATATTTTATAAGATTTAAAATGTATTTAAGTGTTTATATTTTATTTTCCCTACAAAGCATTTAAGCAACTATCAAGTTGATATGTGATTTTTCTCCTTTTATCTATTGAAATGGTAGCAATTATATTAGATATTCTTAATAATGTAAATAGAATTATTAAAAATTCTTAATAATATATCTTTTTCACATCCTGGCAAGAGCTTAATTTGTTCACTGTGAATTATTTCCTCAAAAGACAGTAAAATGCAATGGTTCAGAGTTTGGGCCCTGGAACAGACTGCCTGCGTTTGAGTCCTGGTTTGTCAATAAATAGTTAACTGACTTCCCCTCTCTGTGCATTGGTTTCTCTATCCATTAAATGGAGTTGATTCTGGTACTTACCTCATAGAACTGCTGTGAGAATTAAATGTGTAGACACACGTAAAGCTCTAAGAAAAGTACCTGGCAGGTTCTAAACAATACATTAGCTGTTTTGTTCTTCTTACTAATGTGTGGGTAGAATTTTGCTTATTGTTTATGGGTATGGACTTTTTAATTATCATTTTTTTGGGAGAGGTTGGTATAAAATTATGATATATTCATAAAAATATAATTTTGAACTTTATTGTTGTGTTTATGCCACAGAACAATTTCAATAATATTGGAGTTACCTGCGGAACAATCTAAGCAAAATACGCTTTTTTAGGAGGAGCACAGTGAAAAGTTGAGGAAGTTCTTTTATGACCATAGACATTTTAAAGTATCCTACCCACTCTTTGGTCAATTTAGTAACTCGTAGTTTCCTAGAATTAAACTAGTTTTATCCCGGTTTTTCCCCATTCTCACTTCTTATTTTTTGTATTTGTATTCCCCTACACTCAACTCTTTTTTTAACTTACAGAGTTAGCTATTGAATTACTTATATTACTTGTTTTCTCAGAAAACAAGCTGTTGCAATTATTTATAGGTTCCTCTATCTAAAAAAAATATTTTCTATGTATTTTAGTTTCTACATAATTATAGAAGATTTGCTTGTTGTTTTTTCTGTTTATTTCTTTTTTAATATAAAATTATGTATAAGTGCAAAGATCCTGAAGGTGAGCTGAAGGTAAGGAGGTAGCCTCCATGTTCTTCCTTCTCTTCTCTCTAAACTCTGTGTGTGTGTTTGAATATCATGTTGTAAAATCATATCAATGACCACCATTGAGTATTCAGTGTTGCAGTCATTTGGAGACCCCAGGGTTATCCACACTCATTTGCTAAGATGTTAAATCCTTGCTCACTGTTACCCTCTCCAACTCAACTCCTCCTGTCATCATCACTTGTCAATTCCATATGCACTTAGATCACACTTTCATTGTTCTGGCATCTCAGCTCCCTTACCTCCTCCCTTCCCATGCTCATTTCTATCCTTCCTTTTTTAGCTAACCAGTACTCCCAATGGCTATACCCTAGAAGTTTTCATTATTAAGTTATTGCAACTCCTTGAGCTCTTCAGTGTCGAACATTCCACTCTCTGACTGCTCATCATATCATTCCAGTTCATTTTTCTAGTTCTTCAACTCCAAGAATTTTTGGATTTCTTTGAAACCTCCAATTGAATGATCCTACCATGTTTCATTGTCCTTCATTCCCTCTCTTTCTTACCTAGCTTAAATACCATAGACCATTCACTCCTTTGAATCTACTCTCAGCTGTTTTGACCCTTTCACACCTCATTTTCCTCTCCTTGCAAAACCCCAATTCTGAATAAAATGAGCTTTCTCTCATACTCCTCACTTGCACCTGTACAGTTGACTTTAGCCGGATAAAGCTCTGCAAACTGTGTTCACTGTTCTCATTTAAATTCATCATCACTGACCCCAAGTAGGTCCTTAATTTTATCTGCCAAACTTAGTATTTTCCTAGTCCATCCTCCTACTCTTCAACTAACTGCCCCATACCTTTTCCTTTCTTCTCTTACCACTCTCCCCATTTCCACTTTCAGCTAATGGTTTTTCTTCTGATTTCATTAGAAGAATAAAATCAATCAAAAGAGAAATCCCACAGGCTCATTTCACCACGTCTACCATGTCTATGCCTTAAGTATATACACTGCCTTTCCTCCTGTTTCTGTGGATGAATTAATTCTACCCTTACACCTGGCCCCTGAATTCTATCTCTTCTCACCTACTGAAGGACTTCACTCCTGCAATTAACTTCTCAATACAGCAGCCAGATGGCCATTAAAACACAGGCCAGAAAATATTACTCCTCCATTTTAAACCCCTGCAAGATTTTCCCATCTCGCTCCAAGTAAAAGCCAAAGTTCCCACAATGGTCTATGAGGCTTTCACAATATGGCCTTGTTTTCTTTTTGACCTCATTGTCTGTTACTCTCTTCTCTAATCCCATGACTCCCCAATCACACTAGACTCTCACTTTTCCTCCAACACGTGAGGTTCTTTACTTCTTTAAGTTTTGTATTGTTAATGTCTTCTGCCTGGAGTCCCTTTTTTGATATCTTTTAGGTTTTTAGGTTTAGGCCTCTGCTTAAATGTCACATACAATTATGAACATTTTATGATGCATTCATATGTGTTTTTAAATGTACAGAAATTATATATCTATAATTTCCTTTTCTCTATGCATATATATGTATGTGTGCATATACATATACACACAAATATATAAATATCATCTTGTATCTTTCTCTTTCCTCAATACTGAATCTAATGATTATAAATAAATAAACACACACACATATTCCTACTGGTTCTGTTTCTCTGGAGAACCCTCACTGACACCTAGAACATACATAATTTCCAGTTTAATAGATACTCTTGATTTGGACTCTGAAGTGTTTGAACTAATGAGCCAGTTTATCCTCCATAGAGCAGTACATGAGATTACACAGTATTTTTGACAATCTGTTGGATGTGAAATGCTTTATTGGTGACTTCATTTATACTTCTGTAATTGCCAGTCAAGATGAGCTTTTTTAAATAGGAATATTGGCAGTTTTCCCTTCAGGGAATTGATTTTATTCTTTTGGTTTATTTTTGTCCTACATTATTGTTCTTTTATTGTTTCTGAGAAATTATTTATGTATACTGGATCTTAATTATTTTTCCATTATTTCTGTTGCAAAGAATCTCATAGTCTCTATATGTTTTTTTAAACATTTTTTTCTTATAAAATGTAATTTTCTTTACTTAACTGTCAACATCTTTTTTTTTTCTTTTTTGGTATGTTGTTTGTAGTGTTTAAAAAAATCCTTTCTTGAAAACAATCTATCATAATATTTCCAATACCTTTAAAGTTTTGTCTCTCACATTAATTTCTAAAACCAATTTCTAACTTATTTTTGTGCATAGTAATGTGTAGGAATCTAGTTAATACTTTTCCATATGGCAAAACACTTATCTCAAAATTGTTTATTGAATAGTTCATTTTTTCTAATCTGGTTTGTAATGCCAAAACACTCAGATGCTATGAACCCTTATTGTATGATTTTGGACTCTCTAGTCCCTTCATTTTAAAAATCTTTGCACAAATACAACTTCAAAATAAGTTTTGAGGGTTGATATAATGTTTCCCCCCTTTTTTTTTATTACTTTCAGAAGTGTTTTGCTTATCTTAGGTATGGGTTTTTCAATGTCCATCAATATATAAAGCAAATTTCATTGGTAGATTTTTCTGATGCCCAATCATCCCTGCCTTGATTGTATGAAGGCATTTTCTAAAGTGTTAGATTTGGTTTGCTAGCATATCATTTATGATCTTTTTACCTATATTCACAAGTGATATCTATATTCACAAGTGATTTGGGACTGTAAGTTTCTTCTCTTGTACTTAACTTTTGGGACTTAGGTTATATTTGACTCTTGAACTAAGTTTTCCTTCCTTTTCCAAATGTGGTCTGTATGACATTGATGTTTCAGTACTTTGTAAGGTACAACCTAAAGCCTAATAAGTGGTCTTTATATATGGTGTAAATATCTGCACATAAACATACACAGACATAGAAATACATATACATATTTACCTTATGCTTGAAAAGGAAATATCTTTTCTATATGTTTGGTATAATATATATATAATACATATACATATATAGATTATATGTACATATAAACATATAGGATATGTATATATAAATACTTCCACAAATATGTTCCATCAAGGCTTTTAATTCTACCTCTCATTTTTCATAGCCTCCTTCTAATATTTTTCTTCTCTATATACAATTGTGCTGAATATTTTGTGGTTTCATGACAGTCATTTAAAATGTTAATAATCCTCTTTTTAGCTGTGTATAGTCTGTTTTGTGTTTCTAATATTTCTCTTTTATCTTTTCAAAATATTATTTTCTCATTTCATAATCTCTCATTCTTTTTATAGTTAGTTTCTTTGAAATGTCTTAATATACCTATTTTAACTACCTTTCATACCTGGGTATGAATTTCCTTTTAGTCTTGCCAACTCTAAGTTAACTGTTTCTAATCGTAAGCCTTTCCTCCCTAATGCACATTATACTTTTCTTTAAATCAGCTCATGTTCAATTGCAATTCTAGATTTTTAAATTTTCAAGTGTTGATTTCGGAGTCTGCATGCAAGTGTAAATGTAATCCTAGCTTCTAGAGGATTGCGTGTCTGTTTTCTGGAGAGTGCCTGTTTTTATGTATTGCCTGGGATTGGGGGCTGATTTCTTTCTATGACTTCTTCAGTGATGTCAGGGACTCAGTTCACCTTTACATCTGCCTATAATAGGACTTCCTTCCTGCAGTCTAGCCAAATGATAGCTTTTATTCTTTCTCTCACATTTTTAATCTTATTTCTATGTAACTAATCCTGACTAGGAGTTAGGGGAAAAGTCCTCTTACTTCATATTGCCTTTACTTCTGGACAATTGCTATAAATTCTTACTTCTTCATTCTGCGAATTCTTAGTTTAAAACCTCCTGCTCTGTTAAAGACATCACTTCGGATGATAATACTTAATACTCTTCCTTGTAGTTGTTATCTTCTGAATTCAAGTTTATTCAGATTTATCTATTGATAACTTTGGCACTGTGCACACTGGGTTCTCGTCAAAACTGTTCTCTTGCCACAGATGATGGTGGGACCACATGCATATTCATGATCTATCCAATAACCTTGACTTTCAGTTCTTTGAACTATTCATTTCTTATGATTTTTTCTGTGTGTGTGCACATGAAAACTGTGTACATGGATCTCCAAAAGGCAAGTCTCACTCTGCAAGTTTACAATAAACTATTGAATTGCATTTCCTCTTTCTCAATCTTTATTCATTTCAGTAAATGCCATCATTATTCACCTAGATGGTCAAGAAAAGTATTCAGATTGCCAAGATGGCAGATTAGAAGGATGATTAGCTCACCCTCCCTCACAAATACATCCAAAATTATATCTATATAGGGAACAATTTGCACAGAATAACCACTGAACTTAGGCAGAATATCTCTTACTTCAGAAATACAAGAATCTTCACAAAAACAGATAGGAATAAAGGAAAAAGAAAAAGGAGATCAGTGTGGGACGAGTCTTCTGGGAAGGGAGCAACAAAGAAAGAAAAACACCCTCATTCTGGGACACCCCCTCTCCAATGGGGAGGTCAATGGGGACAGAAAGGGAGCTTCAGAGGCTTGGAGGAGAAAGCAGCAGCTGCTTGGCAGACAGAACTGAGGGGAACCTGCACAGTGGGTCCCTGTGATCCCTAGCCTGAAATGTGAGCCAGTGGGAGAGGGCCAGGATTGGCTGCTGGAGCACTGGTTTCTGTAGACAAGCCTGGGAAGAGGACTGGGGCACACTAAACCTATGGGATGCAACAAAAGCAGTCCTAAGAGGGAAGTTCATAGCAATACAAGTCTTCCTTAAAAACAAGAACAATCTCAAATAAACAACATAACCTACCACCTAAAATAATTAGAAAAGAAGAACAAACAAAACCTAAAGTCAGCAGAAGGAAAGAAATAATAAAGATCACAGAGGAAATAAATAAAACAGAGATTGAAAAACAATGGAAAAAATCAATCAAACCAAGAGTTGTTTGTTTGCTGTAAAAGTAAGCAAAATCAACAAACCTCTGGTGAGGCTTACCAAGAAGAAAAGCAAGATGACACAAATAAAGCACATAAGAATGGAAAATGGAGAAATTACAACCAACACCATAGAAATACAAAAAAATCATGGGAGAATACTATGAACAACTATACAGCAACAAAGTAGGAAACCTAGAAGACATGGACAAGTTTCTAGAAACATACAGTCCACCAAAACTGAATCAAGAAGAAATAGATCATTTGAACAGACTGATGACTAAAAGTGAAATATAATCAGCAATAAAAAACCTCCCTGCAAACAAAATTCTAGGACCACATGGCTTCATACAGAGAAGAACTCTTGCTGATACTTCTCAAACTCTTCCAAAAGACTGAAGGGGAGGGAATACTCCCAGACTCATTCTGTGAAGCCACCATCACACTGATACCAAAACCAGACAAAGACACTACTAAAAAAGAAAATAATAGATCAATATCGTTGATGAATATAGATGCAAAAATCCTCAACAAAATAGTACCAAACAGAATTCAACAACACACAAAACAGATCATGCATTATGATCAAGTTGGATTCATCCCAGGGACACAAGGATGGTTCAACATACACAAATCAATCAATGTGATAACACCACATCAACAAAGAAAGGACTAAAATCACATGATCATCTCAATAGATGTGGGAAAAGCATTTGATAATATTCAACACCCATTTATGATAAAAACTCTTTCCAAAGTGGGTATAGAGGGAACATATCTCAACATAATAAGAGCTATTTATGCAAGCCTACAGCCAGCATAGTACTCAACAGTGAATAGCTGAAAGCTTTCCCAGACTTCAGACAATACTATAGAGCTACAGTCATCAAGACAGCATGGTATTGGTACAAAAACAGACATATGGATCAATGGAACAGAATAGAGAGCCCAGAAAAGAACCCACAAACTTTTGGTCAACTCATCTTCGACAAAGGAGGCAAGAATATACAATGGAATAAAGACAGTCTCTTCAGCAAATGGTGTTGGGAAAACTGGACAGCAGCATGTAAAGCAATGAAGCTAGAACACTCCCTTACACCATATACAAAAATCAACTCAAAATGGATTAAAGACTTAAACCTAAGACAAGATACAATAAACCTCCTAGAAGAAAATAAAGGCAAAACATTATCTGACATACGTCTCAAAAATGTTCTCCTAGAACAGTCTACTCAAGCAATAGAAATAAAAGCAAGAATTAACAAACGAGACCTAATGAAACTTACAAGCTTCTGCACAGCAAAGGAAACCATTAGTAAAACAAAAAGACAACCTACGGAATGGGAGAAAATTTTTGCAAATGATGCAACAGACAAAGACTTAGTTTCCAGAATATAAAAACAGCTCCTATGACTCAATAACAAAGTAACAAACAATCCAATCCAAAAATGGGCAGAAGACCTAAACAAGCAATTCTCCAAGGAAGAAATACAAATGGCCAATAGGCACATGAAAAAATGCTCAATATCGCTAATTATCAGGGAAATGCAAATCAAAACTATAATGAGGTATCACCTCACACCAGTCAGAATGGCCATCATTCAAAAATCCACAAATAACAAATTCTGGAGAGGCTGTGGAGAAAAGGGAACCCTCCTACACTGCTGATGGGAATGCAGTTTGGTGCAGCCATTATGGAAAACAGTTTGGAGATTCCTCAAAAGACTAGGAATAGACTCACCGTATGACCCAAGAATCCCACTCCTGGGCATATATCCATAAGGAACCCTACTTCAAAATGACACCTGCACCCCAATGTTCATAGCAGCACTATTTACAATAGCCAAGACATGAAAACAACCTAAATGTCCATCAACAGATGACTGGATAAAGAAGAGGTGGTATATTTATACAATGGAATACTACTCAGCCATAAAAACGGACAACATAACACCATTTGCAGCAACATGGATGTTCCTGGAGAATGTCATTCTAAGTGAAGTAAGCCAGAAAGAGAAAGAAAAATACCATATGAGGTTGCCCATATGTGGACTCTAAAAAAAAAAAGCAAAAATACAAAACAGAAATAGACTCATAGACATAGAATACAAACTTGTGGTTGCCAAGGGGGTGAAGGGTGGGAAGGGATATACGGTATTTCAAAATTGTAGAATAGATAAACAATATTATACTGTATAGCACAGGGAAATATACACGAGATCTTATGGTAGCTCACAGAGAAAAAGAATGTGCCAATGAATGTATATATGTTCATGTATAACTGAAAAATTGTGCTCTACACTGGAATTTGACACAACATTGTAAAATGATTATAAATCAATAAAAAATGTTTTTAAAAACTTAAATTATATATATAAATTATATATATAAGTATTTTGGCTTACTTATGTATTTATTTACAATGTATTAGTTTCTGGTGTACAGCATAATTATTCAGTTATATATGTACATATTATCTTTCTTATTCTTTTTCATGACAGATTATTACAAGATATTGAATATCTTGTTCCCTATGTTATATAGTAGGACCTTATTGTTTATGTATTCTGTACACAGTAGTTTGTAGCAGCCAATCCCAAACTCCCAAATTATCCCCAAGGAGGGATAAATTGGAAAAAAAATACATATATATATGTAAACTCTGTGGCAAATAAACTCTGGTTGTCATATCTAATTTTTTTAAATCATTTTAGTCCATAATGAAAATCAAGTATTTAATCTGGGTAGGCAGTTTTTTTTTGTTGTTGTTGTTTTCTTTTAGTTTAATCCAAGAACCATTAGTTAAGATTGCAATAGCATAGAACATCACAGCACTCATGTAGTCTCCCTAGATTTCATTCTATATCAACTATTTTGAGATACTTGATCATTCATTTTAATTCAAAATAATGAAGCTTTTGGAATTTATTTGAAGATAAATGATTCATAATATAATTAGTGCTTCAGAGGAGTACAATCAATAATTTCAACAATGCTAAAAATATTTAGCAAGAAATTCTGTGTTTTCCCCGCTTATTACCATTCAGACTTCAGTCTTGGTCTCAGAGAAAAGGTGCCACTTAGAAAATGAAATAATCAATTATTTGCACAGCTATGCCTGGGCATATGCTTAAAATGCCCTCTTCTATCTTTCACTTAGCTAAGACCTACTTAAGTCAGAGCCCAAATAGCCCCTCCCCTGTGATACATAGTTAGCCTTGACCATGTATGAGGCACTATTTTAGGTGATGGAGACAGAAAGAAGAAGTTCCACCAGTCCTAGTTTTTCTAAATTTATATAATAAATAGTTAGTAAACAAAAATATTACTTTAATATAAATGCTATGAAGAAAATAGGATGGAGCTGAAGTCACAGTGAGTGCCTGTGTGTGTGTGTGTGTGTGTGTGAGCACACACGCACGCATGCACAAGTGGGTGAAGGTCATTTAAAAAGTGTGGTGAGGGAATAAATTTCAGCTGACTTTTGAGCTGAGACATGCATACCAAGAAAAAGCCATTATCCGGAAAACCTTGGGGTGGACCTATAAGGCAAGAGGAACAGCAAATCACAAGGTCACAAGGTGAGGATGAGATTGGCTAATTTGAGGAATAGGAAGAACAGTGTGGTTGGGGGTAGATGAGCAAGGAAAATAATGGTAAAGGATTTTAACAAGAGACAAATAAAAGATTTGGGCATAATAAGAATTTGGATTTTAGTTTATATGTAAATGAATACCTTTGGAAAATTTAGTGAGGGGAAATACATGGCTATATTTATATTGAGAAAATATTATTTTGAGTGCCATGTGGAGAATGGAATGTGGAAACAAAAAATGCAACCACAAGGACCAGTTTAGAGGTTATTATAACAGTCAAAGCTAGGGAGAATAGTGGCTTGGATATCACAAGAGGGAGAGAGGAGTCAAAAGATTCAAGATATTTGTAAGAAATTGAGCATAGTACTGGTTGAACTGATTGTAAAATTGAGGAAGAGAGACCACAAGAGTGACTCCTTCTACTCTTTTTTTAATTAAAGTATAGTCAGTTTAAAATGTTGTGTCAATTTCTGGTGTACAGCATAATGTTCCTGTCATACATATACATATATCCATATTCATATCTTTTCATTATAGGTTAATACAGTATATTGAATATAGTTCCCTGTGCTATACAGAAGAAATTTGTTTAGCCATTTTGTATATAGTAGTTAGTATCTGCAAA